>NC_053168.1:68109032-69309032 GCF_016835505.1 Polypterus senegalus | reverse complement strand
GAGGAAGGAGGAACCGGGAGAGCAGCACTTCTTTTCCCTGGGTACCCGGCCGGTCCTTGATCCCTGGAGGACACCACTTCCGGGACACCAGGAAGTGCTGACAGACAAGGGATGGTTTAGGCCAGAATGCTTCCGGATGCAAGGGCAGCACTTCGCCACACTGGGGAGTGCTGCCGGAAGTCCATCATCAGGCACCTGGAGCACATCTGGGGCTGGATTAAAGGGGCTGCCTCACTCCAATCAGAGAGCCAGAGTCGGGTGGAAGAAGAACGGAGCTTGCGTGGCAGGAGTGGAGGCGGCCGAGAGAACCAAGGACTGTGAACTGTAAATAATAGTTTTATATATTTCTGTAAATAAACGTGTGTTTGGTGGACACTGCGTTGTCGTGTCTGTCTGTGGTCGGGCTATCTTTTACAATCTCTATTACAATAAAAAAAATCTTGAGACAAGACAAAACTAATCCTGCGAGACAAGACGTGACATTTTGAAGAGACTTTTTGGAAGCAAGTCACGTGAGACGGAGACTTTTGCCATGAGATTCTTTCAAGTCACGCCCTACTTACAACTATTTTCAAACAAGACCACAGACATCAGGTGCATTCTGGCACTTAACCTGGACAGACACCAATCTATTAAAGGGCTTACTTATGAACACACATACATTACGAAGATCCAGTTTAGAATCACCCATTCATCTAAATATGGCAGTGAGAAAGTCAAACGAATTAATGTGAAAATTGTCAATCGTTTACATAGCAAATTGGTTACATGCATATCAATAGACTATGCTGAAGCAGTTGGTGGTGATCAGGCGGAAGATGAAAACATCAATTTACAATATCCCATAGAATATCTACAAGCGTTAACACTGTCAGGCCTTCCACCGGCTGAATTACTGTTGAAAGAAGGATGTATCATAATGTTATTACATAATTTATGTCTGAATGATGGACTATGCATTGGAACAAGATTACTTGTATTAAAAATTGGTTAAACAATTCTAACATGTAAAATTTTAACAGGTGGCAAGAAATGTAATGTAGTACATATTCTGAGAATAACATTAGACACAAAAGGAGATCTTGATATGCCATTCGTATAAAAATGTTTACAGTTTCCTGTGAGAATAGCCTTTGCTATGACAATTAACAAATCACAGGAACAAACATTCAAAAAAGTCGGTTTGTTTATTACATAGAAAGAAACGGTATTCACACACGGGCAGTTATATGTTGCATTGTCACAATGTAAATCCAAACACGGAATCAAAATTCAATGCGGTCTTGAAGAAGTTAATTCCAAATATTGTTTTAGTTGAAATTTTAAAGTAAAAGTGAAAATAATGCATATGTAACAATTCCCATGAAAATAACAATTTCTTTAAATTGTATATCCGGTTAACCAAACCCAAGGGTGGGAAAGTAAAGCAAGCAGGGGGCAGAGCCCCCTAGTTAAACTAAACTACAGGTCTCATAACATTGACTGATGAACTCAGTAACATCAAACAGTGAAAAATGTCCCTAAGTGTTTACAGCAGTCATACCATGTAATCCCCCTGAAGCTAAGCATGTTTGGGCCCAGCCAGTACGTGGATGGGAGACCAACCAGAAAAAGCTTGTGTTACTGCTGGAAGAGGTGTTTGTGAGGACAGCAGGGGGTACTTTAGCTGTGGTCTGAATGTAGATCCCTGTGCAGTGATGAGGTCACTGTACTGTAAAAAAGGTGCCGCCCTTCGGATAAAATGTAAAATCAAGGTGCTGACTTTCATTGCTTATAAAAGACCCCTGAACATGCTTTGTAAAGAATGGGATGTATCCTGATGCCGTTGCTTATTTGACAAAGCATAATTATCCCTGGTTGGCTATTTCTCTCCGCCCTTCATCACATGAGAGTGTACTAGCGCAGTAATGGCTGCAGTGGCATCATCCAGGTCGATGCTGTTCATTAGTGGTGGATGAAGTGGCTCCCTACACTCTATGTAAAGTGCTATAGAAATTCAAAGAATTAATTTTATTGTTCAAAAATGGAGTTAGATTTTTAAGGATAACCTAGTCTCATATTAGACAAGGAAAAGCAGCATCTAGTCCCCTTCAACTGTACATTATTTTACGGTTAACCTAGAAATTTTTAGTAAAAGCAAAATTCCATTTAGTTCAATATTTCAATTCCATGCATTCCCCTTTTTTGTCCAGGAAAGGGTCACAGCGAACTAGAAAGTCTATCACTTCTCAAGGCTGAAAATCTGAATAGGATAGTAGCGAATTAACAAATTTTTAAAATTCATTAATCGTGTATCTGTATACTGAATTTATTTTGTTCCAAATGTTAACTTGTGTTATTTTAGCAAAATAACATATTCTTGCTATACTGAGCTCTTAGAATCAGTATGGAAATTGCACTTCTTTTTTTACATGGCTGATCTTACATACTGAATCGACTAGATAAAAAAAGGCACTGACTGGCAAAGGATCAAGCTGTATCTTAACAGCTGATGACTGGAGACGTTCATGTGGTATTTATTAGTACAAAATACTACAAATAAATACAACAAAAAATATTTTTTTTTTGTCTGTCTTATATACTTTGTTATAACGGTGTCATTCATTTCAAAAGAACAGGCTGCACCTGAATATATTTGCCAAGTTCTTAATAGATATAATATGGAAGAGTCTTTAGAAAGCAAATTAAAATGAGAATATTTCAAAGTCTGTCTTTAGAAATAAATTCAAATGAAAATATTTCAAAGTCTGTCCGAATCAAATCGCATGACAGACATATTTGATAGGAAATATCTGGTTGTATAACCCTAGAATCTTGGAGCCTGCTGGCTCAGGAGTGAAATCAATGAATTATTACCTAGAAGCAAAACTTTAAATGAGAAATTTCAGTTCAATTTGTTCTTATAAAGCACTCTTCAAACTTGGAAGCCCGGTATTCAAGTCAAACAAGGTAATCTTAGTGCAAATATTTAGCAAGGCTCAACTGAAAGATAGAAATAGCCACTTATGCATTTTCAAGTAAAAATACAAATACTGCATAATGCAGCCAACAAAATGTTATCAGGTGAACCTATAAAATAAATACATGCTGTAAAGCTATATTTATTTCTGTTTCTGTTGTAAGCCTTTAGAAATGTTATTGCTGAATAGTTTGATTAGAAAATAAGTCAGTTTCCATTCTGTTTAACTGTAGAATGTTAGGTAGGCATTTATCATCTCTGCTACAGAGTGGAAAAAGCTGGAAGGTGCTCAGTGCAAACACTGCACATACATACCTGCTACATTACTAATATGTTGTGAGATTTTTTTTTGTATAGTTTGTTTAGCAGAGTATTGTATAATCTCTTTTTCTTATTTTTGTAGATATGAAGCTACAAAATGGGCATTATCTAAATTATTTACTCTCTGAATGAATGGTAGCAGCAAAGAGAATTTCAAAGGTGAAAACCACTCATTGACAATAATTTCCCAAAATGTGCCTAAAACATGAATTGATTCTACGTGATATGTAACAAAATTAACCTTCAGTTCAGCCATTCAGTTGTTCTCTTATACAGTATATAATACTTTAATGTCTCAAAATAACTGATATGTAATTTTCAACAAGCAATTAGACATGACATTCAGTCTATTCAACAAAGTTTCATATTAAGTTTTGAAGAGCACTAAGATGCTTGCCAGAAAAAATCAAATGTAAGCCTATTCAAAAACGGGGTCTGGGAAATGATTTGCGAACATACCAAAGTTTGTTCAGTATATTAGTGTTTAGCTTACCCATTAAAATATATTTAAACAATATACTTAATAATTTCTTTTCATTAAAAATGCACTTAATAATTATTCCTGTTCATTAAGCCATTGATTTTCCAGAGCTGTTCTAGGTGATGCGGAGTACAAGGTCAATGCGACAGCAGTGGAAAATGGAAGGTGTTTTCAGTGTAAACCCAGACACACATATTTATGCTCCCACACTCTTAAAAATAAAGGTGGGTTTCCTTCACAGCAATGCCATAGGAGAACCATTTTTGGTTCCCAATAGAACTACTCAAATGAAGATTCCAGAATTATTATTTTCCTTAGATCTGTAACAGTGTCTATATTCTTGATTTTATAAGGACATTTGCTGCTTACATTATCACAGGCCAAGTTCTGGTTTTCTTGATCTGCTAGTGTCCTGCCAGGTCACAAAATAAGTTTTTGTTCTATTTGTAAATTAGGAATCTTTTCAAAGCCCAAAGAACCAATTTAATTTGCAAAAAAAACCCTTACCGGAATATTCTTTATCAAGAAATGGTTCTACTAGGAACCACACAACCCAGGAAAGTGCCTTTACAGAACCATTATTTTTAAGAGTGAATTATTTGAAAATACACCCTCCCAACCAAGATCATATTGGCAGGAGGCTCATTCCTTTAAGATAATAATCTGGACCATTCATTATTTAATATCTTCAAAACCCCTCAAATTTATCCTCAGTTTTTTTTTTCACCTGGTTGCAACTGTTTTAACTGCTATTTATTTATTTTTTGTGATCTTATGCATTTCTTTAATTTTTGTAAAACACTTTGAGCTACATATTTTGTATGAAAATGAGGTATAAAATTGAATGTTGTTGTTATAAATGTTGTGTAATACATTATTGAAACAGCTCTATGAAGTGAGTTGTAAATAATGCTGCTTGAGATGATAAACTACCAGCAGGCCATATTTGCTGGATAAGATTCTGAGCAAGAACAGTCTTAACAATACAGAATTAATGTTTAAGTACAAAATATAAAATCGTATGGCATCAGCTATTAGTTTTTCCTTATTTATGAGAATCATGCATTTTTCATTTGAATATGAGTATCAAGTCTCTTCTGTTTTATGGCACTCATACAGCCACAAATGCAATTCAGCTCACTTGAAACAGTGACAGTCAAGATATAGAAACACCAGCATACCTCACTGTGTCTGACATCAGCAGTGGGAGGAGCTTAATGCCACTGAAGGCCTTTATAGAATTCTTTAGTCTGCTCCAGTTTTCCTGTCAGCTTTACTATGCTAGTGTACAAATGATTAATTTATCTGTTACAATGAAGTAACATCATGTCAAACAGATACTGTATGTCTCCCTAATGTTTCATATACATAGCTTCAATTACATTAATCTAGGAGATCTTTGTCTCTTGCACCCCCCCATCCTTGATTATGGTTTAATATGTTTTTGGCCACCCAGTGCTTACTGTGGAGTTTTATCATGAATTAAGTTTTTTTATGCAACTTGTTACCATAGCTTAAAATGTTTTATATATCAAAATCTATAAATGTAATATTTCCACTAGTCTTCAAACTAGTAAATTAGGAGAACATATTGATGAGCCACTGATACAAACTAATCACTTTTTTAATGTAAATAATTATTACAGCTTAAAATGTTTTAAAATACCAAAATCTATACACTAAATATGCTCACTGGTCTTAAAATGAGTAACAATTGAAAGCTGTATTGGTGAGGCACTGATGCAAACTAATCACTTACAAAATATTGGGTAACTGAATAGTAATCTTAATTTATATATAATTTTGAAATTGTAGCTGTATATTATCATCATAATAAACCTGTCTTTCACAAAAATGTTAGCATTGTTCAGCAGTGTGTCATTTCACGACTGACAGTCTGACATTAACAATAAGGCTAAAACTCTCTGTTAGTATTTCCACAGAATATATTACACATTTATTCAGTCAGTTTTTGAATATTTCATTGACAGTTGAATCACAAAAGGTCACAATTACTTATTTCTTATTCCATAAAAAACTCAAGTTATTAAACTGCTTAAAATCTTGAAATTCTGTATTTTTCTTCAGCAGTATTTTACTACTAAATTCTTTTTTTTCACAAGGGCATTATACTTCCCTCCAAAATATGAAGTTGCTTTAAAAACAGATGATATGATGACGGAGTGATTAGTGTTGCTGCCTCCCTACCCGGATACTGACAGTACTGAATTTGCAAGTTGTCACTGCATCCACATGCATTTCTCTAAAGCGAAATACTTAAAACTCTTTTTCTCATTCTACTGTATTGATTTTCTTTATTTTTCTTTTAGCAACCCACCTCTTATTCGCAAATCTTATTATTCCAGTTCATTGCAGGGAGGGCAGGTTAAATTGTCCAAGTCTTGCTTAAAATATAGCCTTTGTAGCTGCAGATTCACTGGCAAACTTGAGTAAAATTAATTCATTATTTAACCAAGCTCAAGTTTATTGACATGTCTACAAAAGTGCACTGAAAGTCTTGCTAGCAAGCAAATCTGGCCAACATGCAAGAAGAGTATCATTAAGAAATCAAATACAATTAGCATGTACAATAAGGAAGAAAAAGGCATACATTTGCCAAAGAATGTATAAGATGATTTTTTACTTACCTTTCAGTGCATCATATCTAGGAGACCTGGAAATCCATAGGGAACTGACAAACATAAGTGTTTAGGGAATAGTTATGCCGAAAAAGAGACATGTGTAATTCTTTTCTGGTAAAATCAGATCTAGATCGAGATTAGAGTGTCTCTTTGTATCTCCGTGAATTCCTTCTGGTATTTATGCTTCTTCTCACATTTAAAAGTCTGTATATTAGATTTGTTAAGTAACTCTCCACTTGTCATGTACTGTATGTGTAAATAAATGAGAATACCTTTGTTAAAATGGAGCCAGAATTTTGGTTCGCTTCCTCCCTCACATTCAGTGTTGCCAAAGTTGGTTCCAGGTTCCTGTGATGCTGTACTGGAAAAAAGTGGGCTACCACTTCTTTGACATTTTAGCAAATAGAGGGCTGTGCATTACAAAGGACTGGTAAAATTTAAAAAGTCAATCACAATTGCTCAGCTTGTGGCATGTCTGCCTCATAGAGTTTAGAATGGCAAGACTTTCCTTGAGCTCTGGAAAAAGATTTTATCAGCCACTTAATAAACAAGTCTGCATCGTTTTCATGTTTCTCCTGATGCGATGTCAATTATAATTTACAATTTAAGCACACTGTTAAAAAAAGATAGATAGATAGATAGATAGATAGATAGATAGATAGATAGATAGATAGATAGATAGATAGATAGATAGATAGATAGATAGATAGATACTTTATTAATTCCAAGGGGAAATTCACAAAATCCAGCAGCAGTATACTGATACAAAAAACATGAATAATGTTAGCATTTACTCCCCCATGTGAAACTGAAGAGTCGCATAGTGTGGGGGAGGAACGATCTCCTCAGTCTGTCAGTGGAGCAAGACAGTGACAAAAGTCTGTCACTGCACCTACTCCTCTGCCTGGAGATGACACTGTTTAGTGGATGCAGTGGATTCTTCATTAATTAACAGGAGTTTGCTTAATGCCCGTCGCTCTGCCACAGATGTTAAACTGTCCAAATTTACTCCTACAATAGAGCCTGCCTTCTTAACAAGTTTGTCCAGGCGTGAGAAATAAGGGTTCTTCATAGAACCACTGCTCAACAAACTACCATTTCATTTTGAGAAGGGTTCTTTGCTAATGAAGTTGTTTTTTTCCGCTTTGAAAAACTTTTTACAACACCAAATCAGAAAAAAACTGGGAAGGTATGGAAAATGCAAATTAAAAAAATGCAGTGATTCTTAAATTTACTTTTATTTCACTGCATGCAGCATGAACACAAGATATTTTATGTTTTGTCTGGTCAAGTTTCCTTTCATTTGTTAGTATAAACGCATTCCTCCATTTCAGGCCTTCAGCACATTCCAAAAAAAGTTGGGGCAATAAAGCGTTCACCACTTTGTAAAGTTACCTTTCCTTCTCACAAAACTTAAGACATTTTGGCAGTGAGCATACCAAGCAATGTGTTTCAGGTGTTATTTTGTCCCATTTTTAATGCAAACATGTCTTAAGGTGTGCAAAAGTATGGTGTCTTCATTGTCACAACTCTCCATACATTCTCTTTTGGGGTCTGGTCAGGACTACAGGTGGGCTAGTCCAGTAACTGTACCCTGTTCTTTTGCAGCCATGCAATTGTAGCGTGTGCAGAATGTAATGTGTGGTTTTGCATTGTCCTGTTGAAAAATGCATGCACATCCCTGGAAGAGATGTCTTAAATGGAGCATATGGTGTTCTAGAATCTCAATGTACTTTTCTGCATTAATGTTGGCATCACAGAAGTAAAAATTACCTTTGTCAAGGGCACTGACACAATCCCACACCATGACAGACCCTGGCTTTTGGACTTGTTGCTGATAACAGTCTGGATGGTCCTTTTCTTCTTTGGTCTGGAGCACACAGCATCCATTTTTTTTCCAAAAAAAGATCTGGAATACTGATTATCTGATAACAATACACATTTCTATCATGTGAGGGTCTATCCCAGATGCCTCAGAGCCCAAGGAAGTCAATGCCACTTCTGGACATGGTCAACATAAAGTTTCTTTTTTTTCACGGTAAAGTTTTGAGTGGCCTATTTGATTGTAACTCCGTATTGTAGTGCTTGACAAAGGTTTGCCAAAGTAATCAGGTCTAACCCATGTTCTTGTGACAGTTCTTAATGCAGTGCCATCTAAGGGATTGGAGATCACAGGTGTTCAGCTTAGGCTTGTGCTCTTGCCCTTTATGCGCTGAAATTCCTGCAGATTCCTTGAATCATTTAATGATATTGTGCACTGCAGAGGGAAAAATATGTAAATCCTATCTATCTTTTGCTGTTGTGTTGTTTTCAAACATTTCAATAATTTTTACACACATTTGTTGACAAACTGGAGATCATCTGCTCATCCTTGCTCCTTAAAGACTCAGCCTTCCGTGCCTTCTGCTTTTGTACCATATTATGATTACAATCACCTGTTTGAAATCACATTATTATTTCAATATTTTAAATTATTTCTGGCCATAATTTGCTCCTGTCACATATTTTTGGAATGTGTTGCTGGACTGAAATGCAGGAATGGATGTTTATTAACAAATGAAATGAAGTTGGCTAGAAAAAACATGAAATATCACACTGTCTTCAATGAAATAAAAGTTAAATTTAAGAATCACTGTGTGTTTTTTTTATGATGTGGGGTTTCAATATCAGTGGTAGCGCTGCTGCCTCACAGTTAGGAGACCCGGGTTCGCTTCCCAGGTCCTCCCTGCGTGGAGTTTGCATGTTCTCCCCGTGTCTGCGTGGGTTTCCTCTGGGCGCTCCGGTTTCCTCCCACAGTCCAAAGACATGCCGGTTAAGTGGATTGGCGATTCTAAATTGGCCCTAGTGTGTGCTTGGTGTGTGTTTGTGTGTGTCCTGCGGTGGGTTGTCACCCTGCCCGGGATTGGTTCCTGCCTTGTGCCCTGTGTTGGCTGGGATTGGCTCCAGCAGACCCCCGTGACCCAGTGTTCGGATTCAGCGGGTTGGAAAATGGATGGATGGGTTTCAATATGTAGAAAAAAGCTGATAACTTTAATGTATAGTAGGCTACATAATGGGACACTAACCAATTAACAAAACCTGCACTTAGCCTGTGTTTTTGTATGCAGCAAGAATCCTTTTAAAATCAAAAGAAATTGGTATTTCACAAATCCATGTAGTCATGGTTATTTACTATAAGGAACTGGTTAAGGATCTAAATAAATAAAGGTTCTTTCGAGAGCCTTCATATAGATGGGTCTTTTTGGGAACCAGAAATTGTTTCCCTGTGGCATGGCTGTGAAGAACCACTCGGGCACCTTTATCTTTAAGAGTGCCCACTTTACCTGTGGGTGTGCATACCAAACAGGTATCCTGAGCAGTGTTATACACTACTTGCATAGGTCTTGGTGCTGTACTTTGTGAGATATGGTTTTCCACTGTTACGTTTTCTTTCCGTTGTATAAAACAGCAGTCATTTTCTGTTAAAGAGTCTCCATAAGCTGAACATGGAAAAAAAAAATCACCAAATTATGTTTCACACATTATGTTGTTATAGGTATTCAGCATAATCACCATGCGTTGTTTGGCTTCTTTTCACATTTAAAAAATATAAACACGTTTTAAACCAGCAATCTCTTTCTAAATGTCAGACCTGCTGTCATTTTAGCTCTTATCATAGAACTGAATCAGTGCTTACTAGGAGTTACAAGAAGCTTCCAATATTCCAAACCGGTAGTCATGCTGACTAACTAAAACAATGTATTACTGGAAAATTAAAGACAAATTCTCAGTTCCAGAGTAAGAAGTCAGCTTGTAATGGCTGAAAGGGTTTTGACTTATTTCTTTGTAATCTGTTTTATTTTTTGTTTCAAAGCCTATTTTTAGTATGTAGTTTTTCTTGTAGGAAGCAGTAAAATGATTAAATTAGGTTTTGCTGGAATCACAAATGTTTTTAGGGAATTACAAAAAGTATATTTAATTAGCATCTAAATAATTATTATGTGTAATACCACACGCTCATTGTGGCAAAAGAACATTTTTTTTTAATTCTTCTGTTGGTTCAAGAACTGGGGTTCACATCTTTTTTACTGAACTTCTGTGTAGGTCATTAGGACCCTTTTTCTGATGACAATGAATATGTCATAAGTACAAATAAACATCCTTCTTTTGAGTAATTTTATTTCTAATTCACTGCTGTATTAATTATCTTTGAAACTCTACAGGCAAATGAAAACACTGAGAGTTGACCTGTCATCCTTTTGTTGAAATACACTGTGGTGTTTCTCATCTGCCTTGAATTCAAGGAAAAACATTTTATTTTCTTGTTTTTCTTTATAGATCAGTGAATAAAACAGACTAATAGGATTTGAATTTAACCTTCAAACGTTCTATTTAATTAAGCAGTTTTAGGTACAGTGTTTCAGTTTTAGTTCAGTCAATATGATTTTGCAGTGTCGGTAACAATATACTGTATTTAATCAGAACATATACACTGCTAGGGTGGCACAATGGAGCAGTGGGTAGTGCTGCTGCCTCGCTGTTAGGAGATCTGGGTTCGCTTCCCAGGTCCTCCCTGCGTGGAGTTTGCATGTTCTCCCCGTGTCTGCGTGGGTTTCCTCCCACAGTCTAAAGACATGCAGGTTAGGTGCATTGGTAATCCTAAATTGTCCCTAGTGTGTGCTTGGGGTGTGTGTGCGCATGCCCTGTGGTGGGTTGGCGCCCTACCTGGGGTTTGTTTCCTGCCTTGCACCCTGTGTTTGCTGGGATTGGCCCCAGCAGACCCCCGTGACCCTGTAGTTAAGATATAACAGGTTTGATAATGGATGGACGTACACTGCTAATTTTAAAAGCTTACATCCTTCTCCAACCCGTATGTTGTAAATGGCTTAGAGTGTGAGTGCAGCATTTAGCTTTCACACAGAATATATAAAGTTGAAATGACTGGTCCATCTATTTTTGTCCTTGGATTCTTTAAAAGCCTTGAACTAATTTTTACACTAAACACAGACTTAATTCATATATGGTCTGTATTTTTTTATGATTGTCCCTGATCTTTTCAAAGATTATACAGGATGAAGCATGAAAAAGCAGCCTCACGTTTGTTTTAGCAGCACTGTGGTGAATTGGAACTTCCTGCTAAAGTTTCTTTGTGTGAGTTCAGTTACAGATTCTGAGTGTTTGCTGAAACAGCGCATTTCGATTGCTGATCTTTATGTTCATACAGCCTCCTTCAATTTGACACATCATAGAACAATTTCCAGTTGCAAATGGTGCTGCGAAAGGCACAATTCCAGTACTGGTGAAAAAGTGGCATACTACTTGCTCTTTGAGGAATGCACCAAAACGAAGAAGTCCTTTCACTGGTACCCCAGAAGAAAGGAGCCAACAGAATGATTATCGCGACAGATGCACCGAGGCCTGTTTTCACTAACATGTAATGACACACGCAAACTCCGACTTTGCTGATCATTGTGCAGGATTATGCTGAAAATGGTCACTACCTGCAGCAAAGTAAACTTCTTAAATAATAATAACAATAAAATAACTTCTACATTTAATATAAAATGATTCTTTCATTACTAATAAAACTCTTCATGACATTCCTACTAAGAACAGAAAACATTTTTATGCACCACCCTATATGACACCACATTTAATGTTATTTATTGTTCTAAAAAATTCTTCACTGCTGACTGCCTAGAAGCACTTGTACAAAATAATAAATATTAATATAGATAGATAGATAGATAGATAGATAGATAGATAGATAGATAGATAGATAGATAGATAGATAGATAGATAGATAGATACTTTATTCATCCCCTTAGTCAAATTCAGGTATCCATTTTTAATAGCGATTTAGAGATCCATAAAGTCTACCCTGACTCTTCCCAGGAAGAACCCCTTGCATATACAGTATATGGAATAGAAATCAGACTAATAGAATTGAAGATCCAAATTACAGGAGGCATGAGCAGATGGCAATGAAGAAGAAGAAGAAGAAAATAACTGCACTTTTTAAAAGTGTCCTGAAGGAAACATTTTTTAGGGTAAGGTGGTCCAGTGGTCCGTGGCCCTTTGAAATAAGGCTAAGCTAGAGCAGCTGCTCACCTTGACTCCTTTGTGCGTCTTACAATACCAATCAGCACATGTTGGAACTTAAAAACACAATACAATACTATGATGGTGTGTGTCTCTCTTCACTGATGACAAAGTCCCCCCAGTCACTTGGATGTCTTGTTCCATAGTCAGGAGTGGAACCTTTTTTGAGATAGCAGTTGACACCATGTGCCACAACAGTAATAATGACAATAAAAGAAAAGGGGAAAGTAACAACTGATAATGATTATTACCAAAGTTTTATTTAATGCAAATAAATAACAAGCTTTTTCCATCTTGAACAACACTTCTATTAAGGGCGCATTTTGCTGAAGTGATATGTGCTGTTCTTGGTGGACCATCCCATCATTTTGGGCTCAATGACAATGTAGGAAAAAGTGTGATTTATCATGCCCACAGAGGGATTACAGTAAACTTAGGAATGGAAAGGTCTGAATTTGAACTTGGTTAATTAATTAATTAATTAATTAATTATCAGTTTTGCCTTTAGCAATACCAGTAATTAATCAAATAATTTGGCAGGGCTCCTTCTCTATTTACCTTACCTGTCTATGTTGTAGAAGGGGGTCTTTGGCCTTTAGACCTATATTAAGGTAACTGAAGCACACACGTTTTAAGAAACAAAATAACACAATCTCAAGGATTATACAAGTAGGGTAATTGCATATATATGTTGATATATAAGGCAGGATGGAGACAGATTTGACAGACTAACATATAACACAGAGTGGCTGGCTGTTTATTGGCTGTTTAGAGTTCTAATTTAACTTGGCAGAGATTAATAATTTTACAATGCCAACTTTTTAAAGGTGATGTCCATTGCTTCATTGTTGCTCTGGGCTGAAGTGGAGGGTTGTTCTTGCATTTGAGTGCACTCTTTCTCTTTGCTACATAATCCTTTGTTTGTAGTGTGAAGTACTTTCCCTAGTTGGGCCCTTTGCTATACTGTCTCCAGCTTCAAAGGAAAGAGTATTACTGTTTATGGTACAAGAGTTTAGATGCTGACTTTCTCTTCTTGAAGTGAAGGCTGCTTCTCAGCCTCTAGATTGGTTCATTGTTTAGTTTGGCAAACTGGAACTTAGCTCTCAGGTTCACAAAGAGAAGAGTTTGTCAGCTTCAGCGCCTCAAAAAGAGACAGAGCAGCTTGTCAGCTTTTAGTTTCAGAGAGAGGTTGTTTTAGATATTTTCAGTCATTTTTGGAGAGTGTGCTCAGGAGTGACCCTGGGCAGAGAGCTCTAGGGGATCCCCTGAGATTTTTCTCAGAGTTTTGTTGAAAGAGCCACCTGTGAAAGCCATAGCATGTCCTCAAGAGAGAATATTTAGGATGGTGCACATAGTTTTAAGGGAATGTATAATTTCTCATGATTAGATTAAAGTCCCTTCCATGTGCCTTTATAAGGACGTTCATCTATCCATCAGAGTTGTCATTCATTGATTTATACTTTGTTCTTGCTTGTGTCAATTTTGTGCCTTCTGGATCAAGAAGTCTACAGAGGAGCCTCTAAAAAGATGTCAGCTCAACATCTGATTTACACCTTTGTTATCAGGCAGATCCTGGTGCAAGGTGGAGCTCAGTCACATAATATGGAATGCAGGTGGGTGAAGGTGCAGCTGGGAGGTGCACTCCTGGTAAATCTGCTTTCTAAACAGGTCCAGTGTGCCACTAAAGCCTAGCAGAATGGACAATGCCAACTTTGTCCTACAGCACTATCTTCTACAGTACAGCTGTTTATATTTTAAAATTTCAAGAAAGGAAAACTTGTGATAAAGAAGCCGCAGAACGCAGACATTAAGTTAAAGGTGCCACATCTGTATACAGCTTAATATTTTAGATGGAAGATTTTGGCATGACTGTTAAATTAATTTAGAAACCAATGCATACACCCTGTTTAAGAACAGGAATTAAATGATTGTACTTCTTAGTTCTAGAGACAATTCTTATGACCCTGTGAACAGTAGTCAAATCTACTACACCCAGAGTTTCAGCATAATTATCACAGCGTTTCCTGCATTTGAAGATATTAAATCGTAATTTGAATCTAAATCTGTTTTATTCAATAAAGTTCTCACAATTGCTAATTTAAGTAACAATGGACATTTTTATCTCAATAATAATTTTTTTTTTAATATTAGTGGTTGCAGCCAATACAGTAATTAAGTATTTCTTTGATTTGTTTGGGACTGCATCTAAGGGATGGATGGTTGGCTTCATTTTTAAAATGATTGGTAAAGGTTTCTGTCCTGTTAAAAAATTAAATTACTAAGGTGGTATGTGCAATGAGTGATACAGCTTGACCCTGACAGATGTTTCATTTTTTAGCCTTGTGCTTTCTAGCTTACAGTTAAAAAATCATAAAATCCATACTTGTAATCCTGGGAGGAATTGTACGTGTCAGTTCAGATTTTTTTATTTGTCATATTTGGCACTGTTTGAAATAGCTTGTGAGAGCTTTTTATGTTTTCATGTATTATTTTGAAGTACATTTCAGAACAAGCTATATAAAGGACTTTCTTTTTAACACTGTCATGCTATCTGGCAACCTTTAATTTTTAACAGAGCATGCGTAATTGTTAAATCACGTTAACTTTCTTTCTGCTCTAATTATTTTTGTAATTAGGAGGAGCTACTATATATAAAGCTTACTGCAGAGTCAATTTATAATCATATCTTAGCTAATCTATACTGTTCTTGGTGTTAAGGACTGAGTGCCTAAGCTTTCAAGTTTGATTTATTCTTGTGAAATACATGTGGCACTGTTTTTGTCCATAACCTAAATTTTATTAAGACCAGGAGAAGATCAAATTGACTTAAATAGTAGACTCAGTGTAGGAGAATGTTACAAGCAGGATGTAGCTTATTTCTATTTAAAGAAGGAAATGCAAGTTGACCAGAAATAGAAATGATTTTTTTAAGAGGCAAACCAAAAGAACAGCCGGTCAGAGTGCTGAAGGGAAAATTGTGGAAACATCCTTGCTTCCTTGAAAATATTTTTAATCTAAAATGTGGATGCAACATCATGCTAGCTAAATATGGTGTGAAATGTGATACAAGGCATGGGTGTCAGACTCAAATCCTGGAGGGCTTTGGACGAATCCAAACGCCAATCAATCCATAAATATTAAAACTCCATGCAAACCTCTGGTGTTGTATGTTAGGAATGACAGCTCTGTGCTGCTACTACGGTATGTCTATGATAAGACATCTGTACTAAACTCACTAAACTTTATTCTGTTCTTGTTACTTGATTGCACACTACAAGCTTGTTCAGCTCCTTACTTAGCCATCACAATACTGAAGAGTATGCACAATGGTACCCATAGCAATAGGCAATATCTTTATGAAATAATCCAGTAATTGCTGTGAAATATTGCAAAACATTTTTTTAGTCCTGGAATAAGCTTCCCTATGATTCAGTTTATGTGCCAACATTAAAGGTGTGTCCCAGGCAAACTGGACCCTTCCGACAAACCAACAGGAAACATACCCTCATCTCAATAAAGTAACACACCAAGAATCTGTGATAAAATGCATTACAAGTTCACTTTCGTTGTCACTAGCAAGCCTCTGAAAAGTGGACATGATATATTTTTAAATCAAAATCTTTGCTTCTTTGAGGTGGATGTATTCGTAAAGTTTTACAACTTTTGATTTCACCATCATTTTAAAGTGCAAGAACAGGCTACTTATTTTTTAAAACTTATTTAAAAAAATCCTTCCCCCATTTCCCACAAGCACAACACAGTCACAGCACAATACAAATTTCGGTTCTTCTTTCTATCTCTTTTTCTCCTCCACTCCTCCTGGCAAGCTTAGTTTCCCTCCTCCCGACTCTGGCTCCCCGAGTAGTATCTGCTGGCTTCTTTTATAAGGCACCCGGAAGTGCTCCAGGTGCTCATTGACAGATTTCCGGCAGCACTTCCAGCTGTGGCAGAAGAACTACACTCCAGGTATCAGCAGTAGCTGCAGCATCCCCTGGAAGTGCCCACGGAACTCAACAGGGCTGCTCCAAACTCCAGCTCCCATGGAGCCCTGCAGGAGTCCGAGGCACAGCTTCAGCCCAGGGGGAGCTGGCATCTAGTGCTCCAGGGGAGGTAATGCTCTGAATATGCTGCCTCCTCCAGTCCTTCCAGCATGGAGGCATCCCGGCCGGGCAAGGGCTTCAGCTGTACACCACACATGATTGTGAAGTATTAACTTAGACTTTAAAAATACCAAACTTATCCTTTGAGTAACACATTTTATTAACAGCAAGAATTATCACTTAAGAAATTTGACCCCTGATTCTGCTGGTTATCTGCTCTGTTGCTTTGTATATCATTATTGGTTGGTTGCAGGTTAAGGAACAAAAAAAACAATTAAGTACTTTGAGTATGTTAATTAAAATAAAAGCAAAAGATATATACTGTATTCTGTTGGCAGCTGTAATTAGCTAATATTGACCACTAAGGCCCTGATATAAGATCATAATGAAGACAGGTGATCAGTAACTGCACTTTCCCCAGGAATACTAAGAAGAATGATATACAACAACGCCGACAATTTATTTCTTGTATTTCCCCAACACACACAAGGAATGCCTCAATGGGCTTTAAAAGGCCCTGTTTTTTGATAGCCCCCCAGCCCTGACTCCCAAAGAAAACAAGAAAAAAAAAACTCCCAACAAAAAAAACAACATTGTAGGGAAATCTTGGGAAAGGCAACTCAGAGAGAGACCCCCTCCCGGATAGGTTGAGCGTGCAATGAGTGTTAATAAATTGGGTAAATACAATTCGACAAAACAGATAATATATGTGTTAAATAAAATAAATACAAATAGGAATCAAAACTGATCAAAGCTGTATAGAAAAATATCTTTTCTGTTAAGAACTTTAATCTCAAAATCCATCCATCCATCCTCTTCCGCTTATCCAAGGTCAGATCGCAGGGGCAGCACCTTGAGCAGAGATGCCCAGACTTCCATCTCCCCGGCCACTTCTTCTAGTTCTTCTGGGGGAATCCCAAGGCGTTCCCAGGCCAGCCAGGAGACATAGTCCCACCAGCATGTCCTGGGTCTTCTCCGGGGCCTCCTCCCGGTTGGACGTACCCAGAACACCTCGCCAGGGAGGCATCCGGGAGGCATCCAGGAGGCATCCTGATCAGATGCCCGAGCCACCTCATCTGACTCCTATCAATGTGGAGTAGCGGCTCTACTCTGAGCCCCTCCCAGATGACTGAGCTTCTCACCCTATCTTTAAGGGAAAGCCCAGACACCCTGCAGAGGAAACTCATTTCATCTGCTTGTATTCGCGATCTCGTTCTTTTGGTCACTACCCATAGCTCATGACCATAGGTGAGGGTAGGAACATAGATCGACTGGTAAATCGAGAGCTTTGCCTTATGGCTCAGCTCCTTCTTCACCACGACAGACGGATGCAAAGCCTGTATCACTGCGGACACCTCAACGATCCGCCTTCGATCTCACTCTCCATTCTTCCCTCACTCATGAACAAGACTCCGAGATACTTGAACTCCTTCACTTGGGGCAGGATCTCACTCCCAACCCTGAGAGGGCACTCCACCCTTTTCCGGCTGAGGACCATGATCTTGGATTTGGAGGTGCTGATTCCCACTCAGCTGCGAACCGATTCAGAGAGAGCTGAAGATCATGGCCTGATGAAGCAAACAGGACAACATCTTCTGCAAAAAGCAGTGACCCAATCCTGAGTCCACCAAACCAAACCCCTCAACACCCTGGCTGTGCCTAGAAATTCTGTCCACAAAAGTTATGAACAGAATCGGTGACAAAGGACAGCCCTGGTGGAGTCCAACTCTCACTGGAAACGGGTTCAACTTACTGCCGGTAATGTGGACCAAGCCTTGACACTGGTTGTATGGGGACCGAACAGCCCTTATCATAGGGTCTGGTACCCCATACTCCCAGAGCACATCCTACCGGATTCCCCGAGGGACAGAGTCGAACGCCTTTTCCAAGTCCACAAAACACATGTAGACTGTTTGGGCAAACTCCCATGCAATCTCCAGGACCCTACTAAGGGTGTAGAGCTGGTCCACTGTTCCGCGACCAGGATGAAAACCACACTGTTCCTCCTGAATCCGAGGTTTCACTATCCAACGGACACTCCTCTCCAGAACCCCCAAATAGACTTTTCCAGGGAGGCTGAGGAGTGTGATCCCTCTGTAGTTGGAACACACCTTCCGGTCCCCCTTCTTAAAGAGGGGGACCACCATCCCTGTCTGCCAATCCAGAGGCACTGTCCCCGATGTCCATGCGATGTTGCAGAGATGTGTCAACCAAGACAGTCCTACAACATCCAGAGCCTTGAGGAACTCTGGGCGTATCTCATCCACCCCCAGGGCCCTGCCACCAAGGAGTTTTTTGACCACCTCGGTGACCTTAGTCCCAGAGATGGGGGAGCCCACCTCCGAGTCCCCAGGGTCTGCTTCCTCATTGGAAGGCATGTTAGTGGGATTGAGGAGGTCTTCGAAGTACTCCCCCCACCAACCCACAATGTCTCGAGTCGAGGTCAGCAACGCACCATCCCCACCATGTACAGTGTTGAAACTGCACTGCTTCCCCCTCCTGAGACGCCAGACGGTGGACCAGAATCTCCTTGAAGCCGTCCAAAAGTCGTTCTCCATGACCTCCCCAGACTCCTCCCATACCTGAGTTTTTGCCTCAGCAGCCACCGAAGCCACATTCTGCTTGGCCTACCGGTACCTATTAGCTGCCTCCTCAATCCCACAGGACAAAATGGTCCGGTAGGACTCCTTCTTCAGCTTGACGGCATCCCTCACTGCCGGTGTCCACCTACGGGTTCGGAGATTGCTGCCACGACAGGCACTGACCTTACGGCCACAGCTCTGGTCAGCCACCTTACCAACAGAGGCACGGAACATGGCCCATTCGGACTCGATGTCCCCCACCTCCCTTGGGACATGGTCGAAGTTCTGCCGGAGGTGTGAGTTGAAGCTACTTCTAACAGGGGACTCTGCCAGACGTTCCCAGCAGACCCTCACAACACGTTTGGGCCTACCAGGCCTGAGCAGCATTCTCCCCCACCATTGAAGCCTACTCACCACCAGGTGGTTATCAGTTGACAGCTCTGCCCCTCTGTTCACCCGAGTGTCCACATTTGGCCGCAAGTCCGACGACTCGACCACAAAGTCAATCATCAAACTGAGGCCTAGGGTGTCCTGGTGCCAAGTGCACATATGAACACCCCTATGCTTGAATATGGTGTTCATTATGGACAATCCGTGATGAGCACGGAAGTCCAATAACAAAACACCGCTCGAGTTCAGATCGGGGGGGTCATTCCTCCCAATCACGCCCTTCCAGGTCTCACTGTCATTGCCCACGTGAGCATCCCAGCAGTACAAGGGAGTCGCCAGAAGGTATGCCCTCTAGCACTCCCTCCAGGGACCAAAAAGGGTGGGTACTCCAAACTGCTGTTCGGTGCATACACACCAACAACAGTTAGGACCCGTCCCCCCACCTGAAGGCAGAGGGAGGCTACCCTCTCGTCCACCAGGATAAACCCAATGAACAGGCTCCAAGTCAGGGGGCAAAAAGTATGCCCACACCCACTCGGCGCCTCTCACCGGGGGCGACTCCAGAGTGGTAGAGAGTCCAGCCCCTCTCAAGGAGATTGGTTCCAGAGTTCAAGCTGTGTGTCGAGGTAAGCCAGACTATATCTAGCCGGAACCTCTCGACATTGCGCACTAGCTCAGGCTCCTTCCCCTTCAGAGAGGCGACATTCCACGTCCCAAGAGCCAGCTTCTGTAGCCAAGGATCGGACCACCAAGGTCCCCACCTTTGGCCACCACCCAACTCACACTGCACCCAAACTCCTTGGCCCCTCCTACAGGTGATGAGGCCATTAGAAGGGGGACCCACGCTACCTTTTCGGGCTGTGCCTGGCTGAGCTCTATGGGTGCAGGCCCGGCCACCAGGCACTCGCCATCGAGCCTCAACTCCAGGCCTGGTTCCAGCGGGGGGCCCCGGTGACCCACGTCCGGGCGAGGAAAAACGTCATCCAAGGTTTTTGTTCTTCATAGGAGGTTTGGTTGAATGACAAGAATTATCTTGATTTAACCTCTGATTGTAAGACTATGTCAGACTTTGTACAATTTTTCAAAATCCTTTGTACTTACTGTAGGTAGGAGTACAAAATGTTTGCCAACAGTAGCCATTGTCACATCCATGTGTAGTGTATAATCCATCCATCCATTATCCAACCCACTATATCCTAACTACAGGGTCACGGGGTTCTGCCGGAGCCAAACCCAGCCAACACAGGGTGCAAGGCAGGAAACAAACCCCGGGCAGGGCGCCAGATCACCACAGGGTGCATGCACACACACACCAAGCACACAGTAGGGACAATTTAGAATCACCAATGCACCTAACCTGCATGTCTTTGGACTGTGGGAGGAAACCTGAATACCCCGAGGAAACCCACACAGACATGAGGAGAACATGCAAACTCCATGCAGGGAAGACCCGGGAGGCGAACCCGGTTCCCTTAACTGTGAGGCAGCAGCGCTACCCACTGTGTCACCGTGCTGCCTAGTGTAAAATCATCCATCAGAATTGTTTTTTCAATGTTCAGGACTAGATATACGTTTGCTGTATTCAGCTCTGAAAAAAGTGTATTATGTAGGTGTTCTGTAAATTAGTTATATAAATGTGCTTGATTCTTTATTAATGTCCTATGTCATATCAGTAATGCAAAATCAAGTAAAGGCCACTGAAGTGATTTTCAGCTAATTATTAAAAATCGCTAGCAATTGGACTTTCTTTATGAAGGAAAATTGTAATTCCTTATGCAGTTTAGTGAGTAGTTTTTGTGACATTAAGCCAAGTTTTAAAGAATAATCACAGATGAAACCGTATATTCTGCAGTGTTGGTAACCAAGAACAGCTTTACTCCAACAAAATTTTAAGAAGCTATGAGGTACAGGGATTGGTTTCATATTTATTGTGATGTATTTGAATTTAATACTAGGTCTAACTATGAACTGTATACGCTGGCTACATTTTTATAATGGTTTAATATACTGTACAATTCAGTCCTTGAAACAGTACTCTGGATAGATTGTGAACCAATAAAGAACTGGTGGTCGAATAAAAACTCATGATTGTGGCCATGATTGTACTTTAATCAGTCTGTTGGGAAAACTTTTTTGCAATATATTGAGAAAAAAGGAAGTATCCCTACCAGCTAAGGGTAGGGACCATCTTTCTTGAAAAGTCCATACTGTTTCCACAAATGAGTAGTAAGGATTGCAAAGCCTTGATAAAAATAATAATTCAATACACATATACTCTAGCTCGACAGGATTGCACTAAAATATGGCTATGGCAGCATGTGCTTATTACAGGGTGTTGTCGCACCCACCACACAGCGAACCACCCGGAATGAGATCTAAGTGCAGCTGTGCACCAGGTGTGACCAGTGTAAGGTTTTTCTACAGTTGCTGAAGTGCTAATCCTGCCACCAACCCTCCAGGTTTCCCTGCAAGTTGGAGGACCTGCTTGCAGGGATGGATGCAGGTTAACATCATACCCAGGACGGAGCAATTGCAGGTTAAGAGCCTTGCTCAGGGGCCCAATGGAGTAGAGTCTCTTTTGGCATTTATGGGATTCGAACCAGCAACCTTCCGATTGCCAGCACAGATCCCTAGCCTCAGAGTCACCACTCAGCCTATTAGAAAGCCATATTAAAATAATGGGTTTTTAGCATTTTTTTAAAATGCTCCAATGTTATTAGCCTGGTGAAATTCAATCAGTAAACTATTCCAGATTTTAGGTGCACAACAGTTGACGGCTGTCTTACTACTTATTTTAAGTTTAGATCTTGGAATTATAAGCAGACGCTCATTTGAAGATCTAATGTCATGACTTGGAGTGTAAGGTGACAGACATTCCAAAATATAGGACAGAGCAATATTATTTAAGGCTTTGTAAATTATAAGCAGTATATTAAAGTTAGTTCTGAAAGGCATGGGTAACCAATGTGGTGACATCAAAACTGGAGAGATGTGCTCAGATTTTCTTTTCCTGTTAAGATTCTGGTAGCTGCATTCTGCACTAGTTGCAAGTGATCGATGTCTTTTTTGGAGTAGTCCTAAGAGGAGTGCGTTACAGTACTGAAAACAAAAAGAGTGAACTAATTTTTCAGCATTTTCCAAAGTTATAAGGGATCTAACGTTTGCTATATTCCTTAAGTGAAAGAAATGCTGTTCTGGTAATCTGAATAATATGTGATTTCAAAGTTAGGTCAGATTCAAAAATCACCCCTCAGTTCTTTATCTCCTTTTTGACTTTTAAGCCTAATGGATCAAGTTTTCTTTCTAATACCCTCACTATTTCCATTTTTGCCAATAAGATTTCTGCTTTCTCCTTATTTACTTTGAGAAAATTACTACTTATCCTTTCAGAAACAAAAGTAAGACATTGGGACAGTGAACAAAGAGAGTCTGGGTCATCAGGCACTATTGATAAATACAGCTGTGTGTCATCAGCATAGCTGTGGTAGCTCACATTATGCCCCGAGATAATCTGACCTAACGGAAGCATGTAGATCGAAAAGAGCAGCGGGCCCAGGACAGACCCTTGTGAAACACCATATAGACTATTATGTGTCTTTGAAGTATAATTACCACAACTAACAAAGAATTTTCATCCTGTTAAGTAAGATTCAAACCAATTTAAGACATGGACAGAGAGGCCCACCCACAGACTAAGGTGATTTATAAGAATACTGTGATCAAAGGTATCAAATGCTGCACTCAGATTTAAGAGGATGACAACAGATAAGCAGCTTCTATGCGCATTAACCAGCAAGTAAATGACTGCTTTAACCAGTGCAGTTTCTGTACAGCGATTTGTTCTAAAACCTGAATGAAACTTGTCAAGAATAGCATGTTTATTCAAGTGATCATTTAGCTACGTAATGACAGCCTTTTCTAGAAATTTACTTAAGAAAGACAGGTTAGAAATTGGACTAAAATTATCTAAAACAGAAGAGTCAAGATTATTTTTCTTGAGCAGGGGTTTAACAACAGACAGTCTGGGAAGTCCCCTGTATCTAATGATCAGTTTACTATGTCAAGGACACTACATCGGATACTATCGGATACTTCTATGAAAAGCTTGTTGGTATTGGGTCAAGGACACAGGTGGAGGGTTTCAGTTCAGAAATTATAAATCTATCCTGGTGAAAGAATTTGATTCACTTAAAATGGAATACCAGGATTTAGTAGGATCAGCTTTGGGGGGGATGTACTATATTACATCTAATATCATTCATGTTGTGTTTAAAAAAATATAGCAAAAGCGTCACACATTTCACTGGTAATTTTTTGGAGGCATTCCATTGAGTGACCTGGGTTTAGCAAACGATCAATAGCAGAGAATACAACTCTCAGATTGCCACCATTGTTATTTATAATTTTAGACAAGTAGCAGTGCCTCTCCAGACAGACTGTGTTGTTGCATTCCATTATTTTAGCCTTCAATATTTCATAGTGAACTATCAATTTTTTTTTTCTCAATCTACTCTCAGCTCTCCGGCATGTTTTCTTTAAATCAGACACTCTTTGGGTCTTCCATGGTATAATAGTGCTGAAGGATTTTTTAACTATTTTTTCACGAGTGACTAACTATGTCAGCAGCAGCTCTCACTTTAACATTAAAAATTTCCACCTTACTATTGACATTATTATCACTATAGTAAGTAAACATTACAAATGGACTGGTTGTTTAGAATGTTCAGAAAATTTGAAGCTGTGATGTATCAAAATAGTGTTTTTTTTTTAACATTATGCTTCTCGTTAGTTTACATTATATTACCTATATTGCAGTAGATTTACATTAGATTACTGTACATTCGATTAGATAACATTAGACTACCTTACATTATTTTCACATTACATTAGATTTATATTAGACTAGATTATTAGATTTACATTATATTATTTGATTTACATTAGTTTTTCAATAGATTACCAAAGATCAAAGCAAACGAATAACGGACCGAGAAATCAATACCCAAAGAAACACAGAAGAATTTCTACACCTATAGGTAAACCTTACACTAGGGAACACTGCAAAATTTTTATTGATGAAATTAAATATCTAGGGCAGCCAGCAAGTGTGTAATGCTGATGTTTAGATCATTACAATGGTGATGTCACACGTTATGACTTCCTGTTGTACAGTGCTAGCAGCCACATTAACAACAATACATGAAAAAAAGATAGTGCAGCAACATGTAAAATAATTTTAAGTGTGTAAAAATGACCTCAAATAAAAAACTAATTAAAGAAACAAATTGAATGTATTGGAAACCCCCAGAGAGAAGAAAATAGCAAGAACAAATGTAGAGGACGCATGGAGGAAAAACAAATCAAATTATACCACACTGCAGTCAACTGTATTGTGTTTTCTCCAGTACAATTCTGGAGAGGCTTTAGACACAAATTCCATAATTTTATGCTCATTCATACTCTGCTGTTATGTAAAACCTAAAAATGAATCTGTAGTGCCAACATGCAGAAATAAGGTGGTGATGCTAGCAGTGGCATCTGTCTGATTATCCTAAACATCAGATAGTCTGCCTTTTACATGTACTGTTGGTTTTAAACAAACTCAACAATGGTTGCTTGACATTCTAGGTTTATTGGGGCAACTAAGAATTATCAATTTGCCTCACATAAATGTCTGAAAAAAAAATTTCAGAGAAAATTCACTCAGATACATAAAGAAACGGACAGTTGTGAGTCAGCTGTGATTTATGCCACATCCCTAAAGCTGTAAGGTAGCAACAGTAATTAGTGTCACCCACATAAAGATACATTTATAGGTACAAACATTGCATGCAAACTCTTTTTGACACAATTAGTTGTTTACAAAGTCATGAGAAGACAGATGTTATTGTGTTATTATTGAATGCAAAGCAGAAACTAATCCCCGATGGTACATCAACATATCACTTGGCATACACATCATCAGTAAAGTCTTTGGGATGTAGGAAGAAGTCAGAATCATTGAAAATCCACACAAGAAAAAAAATGAAAACTCCTCACAGGCATTTTCCAGGCCAGTAATTAAATCCAGGATCCTGGAGCTCTGAAACACCACCACTAATTGTTTCAAAATTAACCAATGTGCAACACTCTTGCGTCAATATGCATATTACTAATATTAATGATTATATGGTTTAAAAAATAATAATAATGGTTGAATATCCACATTTTTACTCTTCTTGGCATTTTGAAGACTTATGCTGAAAATGTATATTGGTCTGTTAAACATACTGTATATGCAAGCATATGATATATCTGTCTTCCTAATTCTAATGAAATGCTTGGCCACAATAAAATACTGTATACTTCAAAATAGATACTTTAAGTTTGACAATCTGGGGTAATGTGGATCACAAAACTGTAGGGCACTGGGAAAATAAAGAATTGTGGGAATAGATGAAAGAGGTTCTCTTTAAAATTCAGCTGAGTCGGTTTGACAGATTTTCTGTCAAGGGGTTAGACTATAAAAAGTCTATTTGTTTATTCTGCAACAAGTGCCGTATTTATCCTATAGTTCTGTGAATTATTTGCATTTCCATTTGAAACTGCCAAGAAAGTTTATAACCCTTAAATATTCTTTTACTTAAAGTATTGCCATCTGTCTTCTTTTGACTGCATTGCCAATCACTGTGGAAAGTTAACCTCCAATTTTTCATGATAGCTTAGTTTTTTGGTTTTTTTAATTAATATTTTGTTTCAATTAATAATGTAGTTGGTTGCATATTACAGTAGGTTTGTAATATTTTTATGGAACATTTTAGTTTTTGCTATTAATCAAGTACAGATATAATATATGCAATGATATGCTGTATTGTCTCAAAGTAGATCACACAAGAAGACACTTGTGCTAATTTTTAGAATTACATTTTTGCACAATTTTGAAAGCAAAAAAATACACAAAAATTCTTATGTCAGTACTATTAATACTGGTGGATTCAGGAAAGATGAGAATCACATGCTTACCTCTTAAGACAAAATGGCTACTGCTGTTTAAATCTGGAATGATTTATTTTTAGTCAGGTTTTTTTTATTTTATAGGTGCACATCAGTGAGTAATGCTGCCAAATGGTGGGGTCATTTTTGTATAGAATGTCCTGTTTGGTGATTGTTAAATTTTAATAACAGTGTTGGTCACTCAGATTCCTTGGTTTGTAAATAGGGGTCTTTGTCTTTAAACAGACCGCACAGATGCACACAGGCTTGTGGGATTTGTAGTTTGTAGTTGTAGGCAATGTACACATAAAACCGAAACTGAAGGATGCAGTTGGACTTTTTAACTCATCTATTTTCCACTAACTACATCTTGAATCTCACCAAAAAATCCCTTATGAAGTGGTCATTTATGATGGAGGAGGATTTTGCATAGCTAACGGACACTGAGATGGAGGTGGGTACTTTTTCTCCCAATCCCGTCTGTAGTTGCTCTTAGTGAAGTAGCGAGCCTCAGAAGATCATTCACCTTCTGGACTCTGCTGGTAGGACTGTGTTCATTATCCATTTTTCCAGAAAGCAGGTTACGGTAGAGGATTCTACCACATGTTTCGTTCTGTTAACCATTGTTCGCACTACAGGATCCACACCCTTTACTTGCTTTTTCAGGACTGTAAATATCGTTGTTGTTTGTGTCATTCATTTGCATTTTTGTCATTATCTTCCTTTGCTGTGTTTGTAAATAGTTATATCGATATATACTGGTTGGTTAACATATTTGGACATTTTTCTGGCGTGTGTTGTTAATATTCGGGAGTTTGGGTGAATGTTGCTGCAGGGCTTAATTTTTGGCTTGATTCCATCTGTCCCTCATTTTACAAGGGTGCTAGCTTCATTGGTACACAAATCTGATGGCAACCTCAGCCCCTTCCCAGAAGTTAGGATTTGCCACAAGTAATAATATAATGTTAACTGATCCCATCAGATTTTTTTGTCTGTTCAGTATTACCTCTTTAAACCATCATACACATTATGTTTAGTATTACCAATGTAAACCATCAGGCACATTATATAATAACCTTTTAGAATGTATGCATGTAGCCTAACATCTAGATCCTATTTTCACCTACTATATGTAATATTCCGTGAGGTTCCATGGCATGTGTGAGATTAAGCCAGTAACGCTTGATAGACTTGGTGGACTAAGGTTTCTCTTTGACGGTGGTGGTTTCCTGCTTTGCATCTGTTGGTCTTCTGAGGAACTCATACTTCCTACGACTCTGGAATAGGTGCATTTAGTTTCCTCCTACATCCTATATTCATTTGTTCAAAAATCTAATTTTGCTACATATCATAAATATCTATTCTTGAAAGCATCAAAAGTTAACTTTAATGTATTAATTTTAAATTTGCCCGAAGGTGATACAAAATATCTTAGCTAATTGTGTTAGAGTGACACTTTTAGCACATTATTTCCTTTAATTTGCACAACTACTTTGCACAACTAAGAAAAGCCAATGATCTTTCTAAATCTATTAAACTACTGCTACATCATTCTGTAAGCAGCCAGCAGCTCAGGTTAGCCTGGGAATTTCACTTTTTACTTAAACTATCATCATAAATCAAAATTACCAGTCGAATGTGTCAGGTGTCAGTCAACATTATAAAATAAAATAGCCTACAGCTAACATTCCCATTTGGATTTTTTCTGCCTGTAAGTAAAGAGTCTAATAGAAACAGCTGCAGGGTCAAAACTACTCCTGTTAACACAAAAAGATAGTTTAAACTCACTGAAGCATTGAAATCATGAAAGTTTTAAGTAGAGTTGGTTTACTGTTATATTTAGTTATAAGGGGTCAACACTCAGTGGTGAGAAAAATTGAGATATTGCACAAAATAAAAATAAAAAAATTCTTAGTAGAATACATTTTTGTATGTTTCCTATCAATTCCCAAAAGATGTTGTCTGCCTTAAACAGTTCAGACTTTAAAATAACGCATTGAATATTTTGCTACAGATTATATGCAACATTTTTAATGTTCCAAAGGTCTGAACACCTAAAAGAGTACTAATGACATTTTGAAAAAACATTTGGATTTGTTGGCACACAGAGAACATATTTTACCTTTTTGATGGATAGAAGCTGATATTCCCCAAACCTCTACTGTAAATTTAGGGATTATTAATACTGGCAAAGCACATTTACCAACACTTAAAATGAAACTAAACTAAGAAAAAGTGACAGATATGTATTGTTTTAGGTATCATCCACTTGTGCCATAATACAGATTTTAAACACATGGTTAACACAGACAAACTGTTGATCAGCTCACTGGATACTCCTTGTGTGTGACATGCCTGTTTAGCAAGCTGTAGGTCCCAAAATAAATCTTCCCATTTCTAAATTGCACATTTTAAGGAATATACTGTATACATGGTGTAAAAGAGACAAGCACAAGATGAAGGGTTTGGGCTACTGTAGGCAAACCCCTTATATTAAAGTTACTCAAAACTTAAGTTGATGTTTTTTTGGAAGAAATAAGTGTATAGGACTGGTGAGCTTTGTTGGGCTGAATGGCCTGTTCTCATCTAGAGTGTTCTAATGTTCTAAAAACATGTAAAAATAAAATGTGTGGTAATGTGCAAAACTGAGACGTCCTTGAAATCAGTCAGTCTGCCAGTCTGTTGTTTCCTCCTATAATGGATTCTGGGAGGAAGACGTGGGGCCAAGTGGTCTGAGCCCGGAAGTGACATCACAGTGGGAGAGGTGTTAATCTTCCTTTCTCCAGGAGGGACAGGAGAAGAGAAAACATTATTGCACAGTCAAGTATGTTTTGGCAGTAAATTACACACACTCAAGCCTTTAGTTTGTTCCCCAAGCACACACATGTGACAGTACTCCCCACCTTAGCCCAGATCCATCAGATTGGGCGACCTGAGCCATGAGGTCATGGATGCAAGACAATGCACCGTCGTTGATGTGGAGAGAACCCCAGTGATGCTGAACTTTAAACTGGAAAGGCAACAGGTCAAGAAACCACCCGATGACATGAGGGTTGAACTCCCTGTGCAGGGTCATCCACTGTAGAGAGGCAACATCCATCACAAGAGTGAACTTGCATTAAAGAAGGTAATACCTGAGTTAGATAATAGCCCATTTGATCTCAAGGGCTTTCCCGCTCCACCACTGCTTACCTCGTCTCCCGATTCAGTACTTTCCAGCAGAGGTACATCAACACCATTGATGCTTTTTAGAATAGATGAGAATCTCAGTGCGGTGGTGAAATCTGATTTTTTTCAGCTAAGACGTTTGGCGAAGATAAAAAATATTCTTTCCAAAGATCAATTTATAACAGTAATCCACGCCTTCATTACAACCCGATTGGATTATTGTAATTCGTTGTATGTTGGTGTTAGCCAGTCCACCCTGTCTCGGCTGCAGCTGGTGCAAAATGCTGCTGCACGCCTTTTAACTGGCACGCGAAAGAATGAGCACATCACACCTATATTATCCTCACTGCACTGGCTGCCTGTTCAGTTTAGAGTTCATTTTAAGATTCTTTTATTTGTTTTTAAGTCCTTAAATGGGCGTGCTCCGCCCTACCTCACTGAGCTGCTGCATATGCACTCTCCTTCCCGCTCACTCAGATCAGCTGGTCAGCTGCTTCTGGATGTTCCTAGGACTCAGCGAAAGCTCAGGGGGGATCGGGCTTTTTCCGTTGTGGCTCCAAGGCTCTGGAATTCACTGCCGATCCACATTAGACAGGCCTCCTCACTGCCCATTTTTAAGTCTGCTCTTAAGACTTACCTTTTTGGTTTGGCATTTGATCCTGTGTGAGCAGTTGATTTTACTCTGTGTTAACTCTGTTTGTTGTTTTTACTATGTTTTAATTTGTTTTATTTGATTGTATTTTATCTACTTATTTATTAGTTTGTTTTGTTTAAATTTATTTTAGCCTATGTTCAGCACTTTGGTCAGCAGCTGTTGTAAGTAAAGTGCTTTATAAATAAAGTTGACTTGACTTGACTTGACTTGACTTTGGCTCAGCATGACACCCAAACCTGTATCTGAAACTCCAGACTGCAAAATGAAAGACAATGAAAAGTCAGGGGTTATTAATACAGGTGTTGAAATAAGGGCCATTTTCAAGACACAAAATGCGGCTTCTGACTTTTCATCCCACACCACCAAATTAGGAGCCCCTTTCCTTTTCAAATGAATTAAAGGGATGGCCCCCTCAGAGAACCAGGGTATGAACCAGTGATAATACCCCACCCCACCTAAGAAATCCTGGATGTGCCTCTTGGTTTTTGGACAGGGAAAGTTAAGTATGGCATTAACTTTTGAATATTGGGGACGTACAGTGCTTCTACCCTCTGCCTCAGATAAACCAAAGAAAATTTTTTTGCATTAATTCTTAGGCCGGCTTTACTAAGTGTTTATAACATCGCATATACCTGTTGTATACCTCCTTCCAACTGAATGGCTACATCAATGATTGGGCATAAACACGATGTGGGAAGAACCTGTGATGTATTTTCCTCGTCAATGACAAGGCCCAATTCTTTCTTAGAGGTGGAAAGGATACTTCCACTGTTATTGTCCGACTAGTCCTGTCTGAAAATTACAGGGACAGGAGGGCTGTGCATAACAACTACCCAGATCTTTTGTGTTAACCATTTATAAGTTTTAATGCATCAGGTGTACACCACCGTGTTTCCCCATGGATACAGCTTAAACTGCTCGATCTGGACTCCCATTTTCATGGAAGTATGTATCAGTGAGCTAAAATCAAAACATTGCTGCAGGAATCAATAAGCGCGGATGCCTTAAATCCATTCACAACCACCACCTCATCTCTCCTTTGACCCAACTGCAGTTCATGGGTTCGCCGAAAAGGGGTCAGTTGGGAATGGTGTGGCCAAGCTCCCTGCATTTTTATCAGAGGGGTGATGTAGATAGCTTCTCCATTGGGTGCCTGTTGGGGTCGTTGTCAAGCCAGGAGGACTCCAGTGTAGCAACCTGTCCCTGCTGAGATACTTGTGTTTCTCAGCATGCCTTTCTGCTTTCTTAGCTTGGGAGGGCTTGTATGAGGAAGTCACAGGCAACAAGCTCCATGAAGTCTTCAGCAGAGTTGCTTTTGGCTCCAGTTTTCATAGTCCTGAGCACGTGCAGGTTTTTTGGGGTAGAAGGTCCACTCATGGCAAGCCCTAGCCTGTTGGTCTGGAGTGATGTCATATCTCTGTAGCACCTCAGCTTTGAGTTTAAAATAATAACCACCTACTTTGGTGTCAAGATCATAATAGGCGCACTGCGTGGTCCCTACAGAAAATGTGGTAATATTTGTGCCCACTCTGTGCTTCCCAGCGATGACGTGCAGCTGTGCACACAAGAATTAAGAAATGAGTTTCAATATCGACATCAGCATGCAAGGGTAACAATACCTGGGATGGCCACATACACTGGCCCCATTGTAGAGCAGCATGAGCTTGTCCACGTACTTCTGCCTTAGCGATTTAGGTCTGTTGTTGCCCCACCTCGAATTTTAAGGCTTGGATCTCTGCCATCATCCTCTGCATGAATTCTGCTACGTCTTGTGCCTCTTTCTCCTGCTGAAATCCTGCCAACTATGTCACTGTAAAGGAGACAAGAGTATAAAATAAAGGGTCTGGGGCACCTGAAGGCAAACACCTGTAATAAAAAGGCGCTATATAGGCGCCTGACCCAACACAGATGGACACAGAGGCACGTATAAAATGAAAGACTTTTTATTTTCTCTTCAGCCGTGTGGCACTTCTTCCCCGTGTCCAACAGCCCAACACAGTCCCAAAGCACAAGCAAAGACACACAACACACTTCTCTCTTCTACCACCACTCCTCCTCAAGCTTTATTCCTCCTCCTCCCGACTCTGGCTGATAATTGGTGGTTGCTGGCCCCCTTTTATCAGGCACCCGGAAGTGCTCCAGGTGGTTGATTGCTGACATTCGGCTGCACTTCCGAATAAGGCGAAACCAGTGCCCAAAAGGGGCCAGCTGCTCCTGTTGCAGCACCTCCTGGCAGCACCTGCAGAACCCCACAGAGCTGCACAGACCTCCAACCCCCATAAAGCCCAGGGGGAGTCAGAAGCACCGCTGCAACCCAGGGATGCTGCCATCTAGTGTCCAGGGGGAGATACTGGGCTTCCTGCCCTTGTCCCCCTGGCAGTAGTGATGAAGGGGCATCCCGGCCAGGCATGGACCCTGGCCATCTATCACACCCCATATATTAAAGTTACTCAAAAGGTGTAAAAATAAAACGTGTAATATTCCACAAAACTGAGGCGTCCTTGAAATCAGTCCTCTTATAATGAATTGTGGGAGGAAGAAGTGGGTCCAGGTGGTTTGATCCCAGAAGTGACATCACAGTCAGAGATGTGTCAATATTCCTTTCTGCTGGAGGAGAAGGAGAAGAGAGAACATTATTATACAGTGCCCCATCATGACTTGGCAGTAAATTATACTTGCACAAGTCTTTGCTTGTTCCCGAAACACATGCGTGTGACATTGTTTAAAAAATAACAAATGCTCGCGACCACCGTGTTTTGATTCCTGATAATTAACTTCTGTTAATTTGTTACATCATTTTTGTCACATCTTTAATGAATGAAATATGTTGACGTCTCATTGCTTTAAAGGCACATTTTTCTTTTGTGATGATTTCACTGTAATTGTGCCTTCTGGTGACCTGGGACCTCATTTATAAAGCTTGCATACACACAAAAAGAGGCCTGAAATGTTTATATAAAACTTCCCACACAAATGTCAGGACTTCTAAAAAAAAAAAATATTGCACAAAATTATTACAAATCTGACACATTCATACAAAATATATAAAAAAAATGGGAAAGTACACCCTTGGTAAAGAAGGGAAATGCAGCCAAACCAGTTAATGAAGACTCTAATATTATAATTATATTATAATTATAGCTTGGTAATATGGATTGTACTAATTCTGTGTATTTGCACTGAAATTTTTTTTTCTTCAGTTTATATTGGCTATACAGTATGTTGTCACTTCTCAGGGAACTTGCTGACATCTCAGGAATATTTCAGGCAATCACTCTGTCGAGCCTGCTGTACTGAAAACCATCTACTTACTGTCAAGACACTACATCCTGTTTTTGTGTGTGTGGATGTACATACATTAACCATAATATGTTTTTACCAACAATAAAATGGCAATTTTCAGCAGTGTCCAGTTCTAACATAATCGGATAACTATACTGCACGTATATTTCAACAACTGCATCTAGCAGAACAAAGCTGCTTTTGTTAACTAGAAGCTGATACATTCAATTAACACTCATATTAAATGCCAAGATGAGGCTGACAAACATCATTTCTGCGTGGCTTCAGTCAACACCTGATTCATTTATTAAGAAGCAAACTAGCTTTAGGAGGCCTCAGTTTTTCATATGTTCTATACTATTCATTGTATCACATCATTACATTAGCAGCTATCCATTCAGATGTTGGCATCTTACACCTTTTCTGGACTCCAGAAGACATGAGTGCATGCCCTTGCACACGCAGGCAGATGCTCTTGAATGCAGGTAGTGGGATCTCTACAAGTCAGGATGAAGGCTGCTATACCAGACAATGAACATCTGCAGCATTGTTACTGCATATGTATGAGGTTGACTAGCATTGAGATGTGTTCTCAAACGCACATTTACAAGGTAATGTGATTGATAAAGAGCAAGTTGCATAGCAAGGAGTGAACAGCAGGTTGTATAAATCTGATTTTTTTTATTGCTGTTGTGGTAGATAGGGGGGGCTATCGCTCCCTTGAACCCTTGTCCAAGACGTCAGACACCAGATAAAAGTCCAAATAGTCATCCTCTTCCGGATGCTTCTCCCGATACGTGTAGCTGCTCCATGGCGCTTCTTGAGCGTAGGCAAGGTTAAACGCAGGACCTCCACTTGAGCTGCCGCTCTGCCTGTTCTTCTTTTTCCCCATGATGGTCTTGGAAAATGGGGTTTGTGGTGATGTTTCTGCATGTCCTGACACTGTCTTCTTAGGGTTCTCTGCCAACAAAAAATTTGTAAACAGGTCCTCTGCCAAAACGACGGCCAGAGTATCCTGACAGCTACGCCACTGTTACAGATAGGGGGCGCTATCACGACCTTGAACCCTTGTCCAAGACGCCAGACACCAGATAAAAGTCCAAATAGTTGACTTTTTATTAACACAACGTGCACAAAGCACCCTTCTCTCCACAATTCTCATTAAACAATACAAATACGCAATAATCCTCCACACTCCCAGACGTGTTGCCACCCTTCCACCCAGCTCAGCTCCACATCTGGGGATTTTTATAGTCCCTAACCCGGAAGTGTTTCCAATCCTTCAGTCCATGATTCCTTATCACTTCCGGGACAGATAAAAAGTCCTTTTTTTCATCCCGGAAGTACGTCACTTCTACTGTCGCTTTGCTTATGATGCATTTCCGGGTTATAGGGCACATATGACTCTCTGGGCCTCCCTGCAGCGTCCTCTGTTGGCCCCTGGGGTATCCAGCAGGTTTGTAGGGGAAAACTCCATGATTCCCCGCTGGTATCCAGGGCACCTCCATGCTGCAGGGAGAGCTCCATCTGGCAGCCTGAGGGTATTGGCCATGATGACAAGCTGGCCATAGAACACACTGTATACATTTTCCTGCTTTTTGGCATGCACATATTTTTGCGCTTGAACCCATGCAAAGTTTTATAAATAAGGCCCCTGGTCTCTATAAGGTTTCCTGAAAAAGATGAAATGTGAATTTAAACCTAAAGGAAATACACATCTTAACTCAAGCATCTAAAAATTCAGCCTTAAGATCAATATAAGATTTCTTGCCTTTGCTCCCTTACACTATTATGGACCTTGTTTTGTCTCAATACGAAAGTCTGTATGATTGCGCAACTCTTGACTGTTTTATGGTTACTTATTGGGTCTAGTGTTTACAACCTCTGTCATTTGCTCTAAAGAACAATCTAGCAGCACAATCTTTTTAATGGACACATGTGCACACATTGGTTTTGATAAAACAATCAATCCTGTTTGCCTTAAACAAACACTGAATATTGTTTTTGTGTTTCCATTAGTGCCCTCCTAAACATTATGGGGTAGTACAACTACTGAGAGGAGTACAGTCTGCAGCTTATTGTATTCCATCATAGCAAAAGACCAATGGAAACAAATAATTTGCATATTTCGACATAAAGATTAAATGGTGTTCTTCTTTTCCAAAGCAAGGTTTCCATTAATATGTATGATAAATACAGTTCGTATTTGTGCCATTATAATGCTGCTTCTATCAAATTATTTATTCTTTTATTCTTGGCTGCATTAAAAACAAGACAGGATCCAACCCCTGATAAGATGATAATCCAATATAGGAGACACTTCCTTACACAGGTTCAGTTTGAGGTTGGCAGTGTCTCAGACCTGCACATTTTTGTAAGCTGAAAGGTCATTCTATTGAATTATATTATATTATTCTTCATTGGGAAGAAACACTACATTTCCCTGATGGCAACACAAATTAGACGATCTACAAGACTACGAATTAAAGTTTAAATCCGAACAATATATTCGATCTCTTTTCGCTGTTCTGTTATTTCACTGAGGAGTAATTTCCATTTGTTTGCGCTAATGCCATCTTTACTATAATTTTTTGAGACTTTTTGAATTTTAGTACTTTCATTATCTGTAACCTGCTCTGCATGTGTATCGCGCTAACGTTTTTGCATGCTTTACGACGTTCTACTTTGTCATCTATGCTTTGTCTTTTGTTTCTGGCCCCGGGCATGTTTAAATCTCTTGCCACAAACTCTCGTCTTGTGGGTCATGAAAAAATCTCTCTGAAAAAGACACGTCTCGTCCCAGGATTTTTTTATTATAATAGAGAGATATGAAACGTGATGGAGTAGCATTGAGGGATTACTTATGTTACATGAGTGTATTTATGTGAACCTGTTTATTCTGACTCTTGGTTAAATGAGTAGTATTGAGGACACACCCGAGAATATGAATATAGAACAGAAAGTGGAATTCTAATGGGCATTTATAATGTTAAATCAAAAGGGGGGAAAATCGCTGGGACTGAAAAAGTGAAATATATATGCAGGGTTATGATGACTTCATTGAATGCAAATAAAGAGACACAACTTGGATGACAGACTGAAAGCTGTGTGATTTCATTTTTGCTCAAATTTACCTGTATTCCACAGACAACAGACTTCCCATTTAACACATAGTAAAATGGAATGATTTTAGTGATTAATACAAATCATGACAATAAAAGTCCACTAATGTTAAAATTGACATATGGCCAATTGATAATCAGAGAAAAAAATATTCAGTCAACAGTGAAGAAAATAAATCACTAGGGCAGTGATTCTTAACCTTTTTTGAGTCATGGACCCCCTTTAAGAATCTGATGAAAGGTATGAGCTCCCTTCCCCAACAATATTCACATAAACACAACTTTGCATACAATCAATACAATGTACTTTATTTATCGAGATTTGATTCTCATACATATATGACATAAACAAAGTACAGTACAGTGATCCCTCGCTATATCACGCTTCGACTTTCGTGGCTTCACTCTATCGCGATTTTTTCTCATACACGCTTACGTCACTACGCATGCGCTTTCTGAGAACTTTTATCTAAGCCCTACGATGGCTCCTAAACGTGCTGGTTTTTCTAAGCCTTCTGACAATAAAACTAAGCGCCGGAGGAAGATGCTTACTATCCAGGAGAAGGTGAAACTCTTGGATATGATCAAAGATGGCAATACCCTACAAAAGCCTCCTCACGCATATGAAAAGACAGCGCCAGCAACTGCCTATCAAGACGTTCTTCAGCCGTGCACCCAGACACCCACTGCCTACTCCTAGTACTCCTTCAGCGGAAGAAGACAACAACGCACCTGCTGAAGATACTGCACCACCTGAAGACTCTCCTACTGAGGTCGTGCCTTCATAGGTTAGTGGTTGTGTGTAAGAACTGTGTGTGTGTGTAATTAAATGTACAGTACAATAATCTACTATATAAAAGCGGTCGGGATTGTCCTTCCATCCCGTGAGTGGAAAGCGTAGCGGTATTCCGCTTCTCACAGACTTACTACTTGCAGCTTGTGGTACAAAGTGACGTGATGTTAGCAGAGTTCTGGTGCTCCCATCATTCCCTTGCTTATGTGTGCGATTCACTGGAAAAATAGACAAAATTATGTCTCTGGAAATAAATAATGTTGATGGAATACAAATGCCTCACCGCGTAGTAACTATCAGGGGAGATGGTGCTTGCTTATTCTCATCTATAGCTTATTTAATGTATGAAACTCCATCTTTAGCGGTACAGATTCGGGCTGACATTGTACGACTTTGGACAGGCACTCAAGGGGATAAAAAAAACGTAGATTTTCGGGAGATGTTATGAATGGGTACTTTGATGTTCTCATTTCCTATACTTACATGCCTGATGTACACATGGAGCACATACAAATTAAGGATGAAAGTCGGTTGCCTTAAAAGGCGGGTGAGCCTAGTAATAATATGATATTTGTAACGTCTAATATGTCTTATTTTCTCTTATTTTGTCTAATATATTGGGTAATACGAGTGTAATGGTGACTAAAGGGTGTTATTTCATGTCTAGAAGGGTTCTAATAATGTTATAAAACGTATTTAGAAGGTCGTAAACAGGTTTTATATACTCCAACTGCAAAAATATTTAATTTATAAATAAAGAATCCTACTTCGTGAAAATTCATTTATCACAGTAGAGTCTGGAACGGATTAAACGTGATAAACGAGGGTTCACTGTATTATTAAACTTTAAAGTAAACAATCTAAAAAAACACTTATTTTTTATGCAAAAAGTAATGGCCACTCATTATAATTATGAAATACAATCCTCTTGTGCAAATTAAAATTGATCTACTCCTATTATGTTTTCTACTACCATTACTACTACTACTACATCTATTCCAAATTAACAGTACCAGGCTGTATAGTGAATGTAAATGTTAATTTTTATCTGACCCTCATGGACCCCCTAGTGGTTCACGGACCTCATGTTAAGAACCTCCTGCTCTAGGGGATCCATGCTCCAGAGAACAGCACAGTCAATGGAAGAACAAGTCATAGTTCTGATGACCTAGGCTAACCAACCAACTCCCACACTTCTAGGCAATGCAAACAAAGATTAAATTATTTTGTCATTGATCCTAAGGCTCACAATATTTATGGTGTCACTTCCCAGTGGTTAACACTGCTGCCTCACAATAAGGAGGCTTTGGTTTGTGTCCCGGATCTCCTCTGCATGGAGTTTGCATTTTCTTAACGTGACTGCTTGGGTGTCCTATGGGTGCTCTGGTTTCCACCCACAGTCCAAAAACATGCACGTTAGGTGGACCGACACTACTAAATCGGCCCTAGTGTGCAGTTGGTGTGTGTGTGTTTGTGTGTGGGTGTTCGCCCTGAGATGAGCTGGCAACCTGTCCAGGGTTTGTTCCTGCCTTGTGTCCTGTGCTACCTGGGATGGGCTCCAGCACCTCCCACAACACTGTTCAGGACTAAGCAGGTTAGAAAACGACTTCCTCTGGGTTGGAGTAGCAGCTTAGCATTGTATCACAGTCGTTAGTTACCTCAGCAGAATACTGTTAAGAAAAACAGAATAGAGGAGTGTCTGAGTACCAAATGGTTTTAGTTCTATGCAAATCACTAACCCAGTATCAAGATGTCCACCCAATTGGCAACTGGAAATGGTGTGCTGAGCAAAAGAAATTAATATTAACTTGGATTTAAATGCTGAGACCAATGAGGAATTACTTAAAACAGATATTTCCATCGCTTTTGGGGCTAAATGTTCAACCTCTCAAAATAGTATTTTTTTATGTTTGCAGCCCAGAGAAGACCATAACCCTGTGACTGTAATGTATGCTACATTCTTTTAGGTAATGGCCCAAGCATTTAAAGGTATTTGTATATATGTGAGAAAAAAGATTTGGAAATCAGGCGTGAAGGTAATGAAGATATGTGGTAGTATCGCTCAGTTCTATTTATAACACTAATTTGAAGCAAGATTTTGTTTCAACTAACAACAAAAAATAGAATAATTTTAGCAGCCTACGAATAATAGATTACATTAGTTAGTTCTGATAGAAATAAACATTTGCATGCTATGAACACTCAATTTTCTTGTGTTTTTAGATGTAAAAGCAGATTCCTGATACTGTTGTAATGTGGGTGGTTTATGAAAGACTGGTGTCAAAATTTATTTAAATTCCTTAATGATTCAATAAAACTTGAGTAAAACAAATATTTAGCCTTATTATATTAAAAAGTAACTGTACTCTTTTGCAGTCTGTATCACTCCCAACACTTAATAACATACCTTTTTTTAACTTTATTCATAGGGAAGACGTTATTACTCATTAACACTTTTATCTCATCAGCACAATTCATTAAGAACATGGTAGGAAAAATAGAAAAAGCTGAGTTTGATCTGCTTACAGTATGATTGAAAGCCTATATAATTTTTTTAGTTATATCTTCTAAAAAAGAAGTATGCAAAGTCAAAACAGTAACCACATCCACAACCCTGGTTTAAAAAATAAAAATCTAACTTTACAATATAAAAATGGGGAACTATTATCGCATTTTTGCAAATGCTGAAATCAATCTGAAAAAATATGTAGACTAAAGTATGAATGTATGTAAGTCTTAGAAGCTACCCTTATGTCTAAAAACTTCTCATTACAAGACATTCAATGTCATTCACAAAATGTGTTAATGCTGTTTCTGTACTGTGACTATTGCAAAAGCTAGACTGAAAATTTTTCAGGTTACAGGTAGTCATCAACCTACGGCGTATGCATTTTACGACCATTCAACTAACAACTGGTACCATGTCTCAAGGGCAGGCGACAGATTTTGTCATACCAGCTCCGTTTGCCGTGACTCATTTATCTCAATCTCATTTTGTTACCTGCAGTGGTTTAGTCTACATTCAATTACATCTGTCTAACAAATATTGGAAAAAAAATGAAGGTGATCAAGCAGTATGAAGGAGGAAAGAAAGCAAATGCGATCATATGTGACTTCAAGTTATCCTGTTGTAACCGTTGTTTTGCCACTTGTGCTGTACTGCTGCACACTGGCTTTGAATATGGTTAACCTCTGAAGCTTCTGTGTTGATGTGCTGCTTTGTGCGAACCACCACTAAGTCTCGGGTCCCCAGTGGCCAGGGGCCTCATGCATAACGCCGAGCATGGAATTCGCACTAAAACATTACGAAAGCACAAAAGCCGAAATGTGCTTACGCACAGAAAAATCCAGATGCAGGAATCTGTGCGTACTCCAACTTAAACGTTCTTCTGCTACATAATTCCCGGTCAGCGTGAAAACTAACGTTCGTGCACCCGCCTTATGTCCCGCCCCAAGTCCTCCCAGAATTACACCTCTTTGAATATGCAAATCAATATAAATCACCCTTAAGCTCAGCCTTCTGTGAAAAGACAATGGGAAAAGCATGGAGGAAAATATAAGAATTTCAGCGAATACCAAGCGGAGGCAAAGGAAAAACATACTATTGTTTAATTAAACCGTGGTATAATTAACAAAAGGAAGTTGATCGAGTGACATAGTGTGTTGGAGAAACTTGAAAGCTCAGATATCAAAGTCGCTGTGAAAAGGCGAGTCGTAGCCCACCGTCTGAGTGTCATATGAAAGCTTATTAGGGTACAGACAAAAGAAATAGGCACACAGTGGGAAAAAAGCATGAAATGTCAACTTCAATCTCGAAATTTCTACTTTAATCATGTAGTTTATTTTGTCATTAAAGTAGTACATCATAAACGTCATCTTAAAATCGTATAATCAACCAGTTTCTCAAGTCACATCGTAATTAAAATAGCACGTTAAATGCTTTGTTTTGTATGTGATCTTCTATGTGCTCTATGTGTGTGAATCACTACTTGCTTCTTAAACCGGCTCTCTTCCTCCGACTGGACACAGAATCCATTACAATCGTGATATTACAGCTCTCTGAATAACTAAAATACTGAGATGTATACGTGATATCATTTTCATGATGATAGTTAAAGCACGTTATTAAACATGGGTTTCACGGCATAGTGATTGTGTGCGACCTTCGATGAAATTATTTATTGCAGCAGTACTCATGGGTGGCTCTAGGCTTGTGGCGGCCCTGGGCAGAGAAAGAATCGGTTGCTCCTTCGCCCGCCAATGTCAATATGATATCTTATGCACGTTGGATGGCCACGTCCGTTGCGGACACTGCATAGCCGCCTCGTGCTCATGACACAAACGTTTAATTTTTGTCGAAATTTGCCGCTGCTGTTTTTAGCTGTGTCGTTATTTTCTCTTTCTGTTTTATATTCACTATATATTGGCGTGGACGCCCCTGCAGTCCTTGCTTTTCTTTCTCCAAGTAACCGATCGCCACACAATCAGCTCTGTAATAGATGTTAAGCCATCTGTAAGCTTAGAGCACCGATTCTTCAAAACGTTTAAGGAACATTGAACTATCTTCGTAGTACATGTTTAATTATTCTATCCTTCACGCCAGTTCCAGTGAAGCATATAAATTATTTAAATGAAGATAAAGTTTTACCTGTATAATGTAATAAACATATTTTGCTGCATTTCATCTTAAAAATTATATTGTTATCATATGTAAATACACGCTTTATAAAGTGGCTCAGTTTGTGCATTATTATAACTGTAGTGCAAGTTTACAGTGAGGTAATTTTACTTATAAGTACAAACAGTTCTACAAGGAGAAATTGATTGAGTGCGTTTATAGTTCTTGGGATGAAACTGTTTCTGAACCCCGAGGTCTGTAGAGGAAAGGCTTTAAAATGTTTTGCCGTGGCTGAGGTAGCATGTGCTTGATTCTGTATCCTGATAATTCTCTTTCCGATCAGCTGCTGCTGTGATTCACACTCAGATACAGTTACATAAATATTGAGAGTGATGCAATGAGAGTAATATGGAAAAAGATGATCCACTGTGGCAACCCCTAATGGGAGCAGCTGAAAGAAGAAGAAGGTGCAGTGAGAGTAATAACGCTAAAGCAGTTATGGTATTTTGAATACTGTGGCTATTCCTTGGACCATTATATTGTTACAAGTTAATTACAATCAGATGCATTACACTAATAAACAATCTGCAGTTAGTTTCAGTGTATTTATAAAGCCGGGTCAGGAAAATAATGAGTAACCACACAGCAACAGTAGCACTGCTTTGACACTGGGTCTGCAAAACCGAGCTGAGAACTTGCGTATGACAAGGTATGAGGTACCGTGGAAAAGTGCGTGGCTTTACGCAAAGTGTAGGTTTTAAACATCACAATTTGAACATGGAAAAGTTCTTACACAACATTTCTGTGCGTATGCACCGTTTATACATGAGGCGCCAGGGCACTCATGCTGGAGCTCTCCCTCCCAAGCCTCCTTGACTCCCACTGCCTTCTGCAGAGAGCCGTCTATGATCCTGGTCACTCCTGCTCCTCTGAAAGGCTCAGAAGGAGTGACCCAATCCATCTGCCCCTGAGTGTTGGCCTTGTACCCTTCCAGGACTGTACTTCCAGCTGCCTGCCTTCAGTCAAGCGAGCCTGCTCTCTCTCTCGCTTGCTCCTGCACTGGCTTTTTCGGCCTCCTGCCTTCTTCTCTCCTTAACATCCATCTTCTGTTCTTTTTCCTTTTTCCATAATCTTTTGTGCAAGCGCGTACTTATACGGTTCTGTGGGCACAACAGGAAGCCAGTGAAGCAATAGAGAACAATTGCAACTTCAAGTGTAAGAGCGTCTCAACACAACTATCTCCCTGAGGTTGCGTGAGCATGCCCACGGAGACTGACACGGCTGATGGATTATTTAAAGAAACCGCCATTCTTTTGGAACTGCGGACCCGCTATGTCACAGCCAGCTCCATGAATTTTGGGTTATTAGAGATTGGATAACAAACTTTTCCTTGTTAATGTGTGCTTTCATATTTGATTTTCTGGTTTAATTGAACTCTTGCTTTGTTTTCTAACTTTGATTTTTGTGTAAGACTGTCAGTTTTGTAAAAAGATAGGATAGGCTTTTGGATAAGAATTTAGGCTTGGCATTAATGCTTAATCTTCTGGTTGTACAATCTTTTCTTACTTGCCTCTGTACAGGTTATATCACACATAGCCATATGTCAGTTGAAACCTATAGTTCTTTTTCAGAAAACCCATTGCACTGTTGTACCTTAATATGTGATTACACTGGTAAGGGTAGTAGACTTCAATAAATGTAATAGAACAGTCATAATAACATTTTGAATCTCAGTACCAGAAGTGATAATTGACCTATCATATTATATTATGTTGTATCTATACTAATAAAAGGCAAAGCCCTCACTCACTCACTCACTCACTCACTCACTGACTCACTCACTCACTGACTCATCACTAATTCTCCAACTTCCCGTGTGGGTGGAAGGCTGAAATTTGGCAGGTTCATTCCTTACAGCTTCCTTACAAAAGTTGGGCAGGTTTTATATCGAAATTCTACGTAATGGTCATAACTGGAAGCAGTTTTCTCCATTTACTGTAATGGAGATGAGCTTGAACGCCGTGGGGGCGGAGTTTCGTGTGACATCATCACGCCTCCCACGTAATCACGCAGTACATAGAAAACCAGGAAGACCTAAAAAAAGCGCTGAAGAAAACATGCATTATATAGTTGAGAAGGCAGCGAAACAATAAGAAGCGAGCGAGTGACATATACAACCATATTCATGACTTCTGCTACTTGAAACAAAGCACGATGTAAACCTACACTTTAAATTAAGTTCATAGACAGGCTGCCGCTGGCGTTTGTAATTTAGTGCCTGCCCATATAAGGCCGTCCGTCCGCGGCAATCCAATAGCAAACTCCACTAAATATTTACGGGTTAAGGACTGTGCTTATGCAGAGGAAGATGAGATGGTCAGGGTGGTGTTTGGTACAAACTCAGCGAAACTGCGAGAGAAAGTTTTAAGTGCCAGGACTAAGGTAACATTAAATACAGCCATGGACATAGCGAGATGGCACCAGCACAGCTGGGAACTTCGATGCATGTACACCGAGCGGCTCACGTGAACTGGCGCAGTGCACAGATAAAAGCAACAGTTCCAAAGAGCTGAACAAAACCGAATTACACAATTGAAAAGGCAGCAAAAAATATGAAGCGTCTGATACATACAAGCATATTCATAAATCCAAAACAAAGCACACGTTGGAAAAAGTCAATGTCCCGCTAAAGGAAGACAGTGTAAAAAACCGTGCATGCAGTGTGTCAGGTCTCAGATAAAGAAGAAGACGAGCTGTTTATTGATGCAGTAAGAAACGAATCGATGAATGAAACCTGTCATCTTTACAGCGATTGACAAACACGGAATGTAACTTGAACACAACACATCCTACAAATACGAACCTGATTGAAAGAAATAATGATAATCAAATCCTTGATGACAGCAACACTCAGTAACACTCACAAAACAAATACTGTATATTGACAGTCATGTTACGTTATTTTTAAAATGTTCCCTTTTCTTTTTCATAGCTTTTTAACACACTACTTCTCCGCTGCGATACGCGGGTATATATATATATATGTATATATATATAACCCGATCTACATACTCGAATAATGGATACTTTATTTGCCATCAATGATTGTTTTGGTAAAGCCATACTCAGTGTATTCATTAGATGAGCGGTAAAAAGTATGAGCGAGGGGAGGATGACTTATTGAGGCATGCAGGCTGTAGTGCGCGTCAACTCTATCTGAATTGCGCGATCACATTTGAAAAATATATCTTTTCAAGTTCTATTTAGTCCATATGTGTCAAACTCAAGGGCGGGCCACATCCGACCCGGCGTAATTATATCCGCCCCGAGATCATTTTATATACTGTATTATTGTTATTAAAGCCGGGTATATGAAGCGCTGGTAACACAATAAACTACAGATCCCATAATGCAGCGCTTCAGCTGCCTTGCCAACACTTACCGAGTTAATCAAGTTATTGCGAAGCTAGCTCACACGATGCTGAAGAGAAAAGTTGATTCTGAAAATAGAGCCTTTAAAACCGATGGGAGGCTGAGTATATGTTTACTGAACCCGTGTGTCTCATTTGTGGAGCTAATGTGGCTGTAATTACAGAATTTAATCTAAGACGGCACTATGAGACAAAACATCAGGTTAACCTGAATGCAATGCAGAAGATACAGAAAGCAGCATAATTAAATAAGAATCTGACACTTCAGCGGACGTTTTAACCCGTGCACAATCACAAAGTGATTTCAAGTGAAGCTGCTTTTATGGGAGACACAAATGCACCAGTGCACTTGCCCCACTTTCCCTGTTGCCAAGTAATGTTAAACCAAGTCGTCACTACGGTGTTCCCAAATCGCACTTTGCTGATAAACTGGCGCACTGAGTTTGCACGGCGCTTTGGTGACTTTGAAGAACAAAAAAAGTCCGTCTACATGCGGCTCGAACCTTGTGCATGTTTGGTAGCACATATCTGTGTGAGAAGCTCTTCTCAGTGATAAAGACTAACAAAACAGCACACAGGAGTCGCCTCACTGATGAGCACCTGCAATCCATCCTGAGAATCTCCACAACACAGAACCTCACACCAAACAGAAACGAACCTGTGGCCAAAAAAGATGCCAGGCGTCCAGCTCTAAAATGACATATGAGCAAAGACAACTGAATGATTTGATTTGTTATTGCTGAAAGGAACACATTTTATTTATATTTCTAGGTTTTGTTATGCAGCATGTTCATATTTGAATTTGTATAATTTTGACAGGATATATTTTTATGGAGAGCAAAATCTTTTGGGATATTTAAAATCTAAGTTTATTTTTATATAAAATTACATAAGAGTAAAGAAATTTGAATGTTTGTTCTTTTAACGTTTACTTTATTTCTAACTTGTATAATTTAGACAGGATATATTCTTATGGAGAGCAAAATATTATAAGTTGTTTAAGGTTTGAGTTGATTTATTCAGAATAATATTCCTGTCTGTTTTACCATTCCTACCAAAGATATTTCTGTCGACTAAATAAAAATTCCTTCTATTTAAAATTTAAATAGAACTTGAACAAATCGATAGTTCATAATATCCACGCAGACTTGCACGTAAGAGCGGAGTTATCCGTTTTAACAAGCAGCGTATTGCACTGATAAAATAGCTGTGTGTGTATATATGTAGATATGTATGTATATGTATATATATGTTTATATATGTGTGTGTGTATGTATATATATATATGTATTTGTGTGTGTATGTATGTATGTGTGTATGTATTTATGTGTGTGTGTATATGTATGTGTATATATGTAGATATATATATATGTACAGTATATATATATGTGTATATGTATAGATATGTATATATATATATATATATGTTTATGTATGTGTGTGTAAATATATATATATATATGACAACAACACTCATCACTCACAACAGTGACAAAACAATTACATTGACAATCATGTTACACTATTTTCAAAATGTTTCCTTTTCTTTTTCATTGCTTCTTTAACACACTACTTCTCCGCTGCGAAGCGCGGGTATTTTGCTAGTTATTAAAATAAATGCCACGTTTACAGCTAGGTCATGTAAAAAGTTACTAAAATAATTCCCGATTAATTAATATAGCTCAGATGGTCTGCAATTAGGAATACAATATTATTTTTTATGTTTAATGTCAGAAATGACACCAAAAACTATGTGAAAATTACTTATTTTTTGTCTGATATATATAATATGTGTTTCTTGATTTTTCCGAGAAAATAAAGCTGCCTGGTGTGACCTGAACTAAAGGAGCAGTATCAGTGCTATTAAGCTAAGTAGTCATAGCTGGTCAGTGGTCAGTGTAATTTTATTACTCCAAACAGCTTTTTTTCCAAGCGGGCTGGCCTCCCAACAGCTAAATGTAATCAATTAGTTTTTCTTCTGCTAAATTTGAAATTAAAAATGCATGTTATATAAGGACTTTTATAGGAGCATGCAGTTAGTTTTTTTGTCTTCCCTTACTTTCACTTTACACTGGGACATTTAAAAGATGAGTTCCATGTGTGCTGGACTCTTGTGGCAGTTCAACTTTTGCAAGCGAGTATTCCTTTTGAAAATATGTATTTTACTTTTGTTAAGTTTTGTTGTTGACGTAACTGAGCTACCTAGTTTTTTCCTGCCTTTTAAAGCTCCACTTTCGCTTGTTTTCTGACTCTAATACCCGGGCATAGCTTTTTTTTTTTAATTTAGTTTGTATCCAGTAGATGTTAAACATCAGTAATGTTTAAAACTGATACCAACAAAATTAATATTCGTTCAAAAGTTTAAAAAGACTTAAAATGATGATGAAGTTAAAAGCTGTGTATTTGTATTGAGCTTTGGCATAAATGAGGTTTCACATGATCATTTATACAGATACATATTAAAAACAACTACACAAAAATGAAAATCAGTTGATATCCTGACTTTTTTTTTGCTAAAACTGCAGATATAGCTAAAGCCACAAGGGTTAGGAGAGTGACGCAGAAACAAACAAAATCAAGAGACTGGGCAGACAATACATGAGTGGAAAAAGAGCATTGGCTTTAAAACACAAGTTTACTCAATCTGACTTCTCCTTGAGTCTGATAAGGAAGTTCTTCATGGTTGTTTAAACTTTGTAGGATTGTATTTGCTTTACCTTTCAAATTGCATCTTGCAAATTTAGATTCAGTTTCAAAGTTTATACAGTTGGTTTTACAATATACAATGAGTGATTTAAGAATAAGGTATTTGGGGATGTTAATTACTGAGTCAAGTAGGGCAAAGATAGTGAAAGTGCTATGTAAATGTAAAAAATGATTATTATTATTAAGGATTTTTGGATATGTTTACCAAAAACCACAATAACAGGAGAATAAACGTATATTGAACTGTAAACAAATTTGTTAATTATAAGTATGCCTTAATACACAAACAGGAGGTAAATGAGAACTAAACCAATGGAATATTGTGCTAATGAGAAAAATGTATCACACATGGTCTTTGGTTAGATATAAGCTAAGTATAAATGAAATTAAATTTGGTTTATTTTTTAATTAGATTAAGATCTCAATATTTTTATTTCGCACTCTTATTTAAATTTATAACTTATTGAAATACTCATTTGAATGCAAGTTACAACATCCAAGAATTTAGCACTGTAAATGATGAAGAATATCATTTCAACAATCTATCTAACCTGTTCAGTTGGGCCTGATATTTTATTTAAATTGGCACTGAGCAGCTACTTACTGCCAACCATTCCTGTCATCAGCCATTGTACAACAAGACAGTTGCATACAATTAATTCAGCTATGCTACCGTTTTTTTCCTTGGCCCCCAATTTTGCCTGCCTACTGAAAATTTTGTGGAGGGTTGCACTGTTTCCAAGCAAGCAAATGTTTGGGAAACAACATTTTAAACATCATTTTGAACTTCATGGAATAGTTTCATATTTGTAATTTGAATATAATTCAAGTAACTAATACAGTCACACCCTGGTGGAAGAACTGATTTTAATCTATAGATCCAATGATCTTTATCTCTGTGTGTTTGCTGTTAGATGATTTGGACTCTGTTACATATAATGATTCTTGTACTTTGTTATACAATGAATGATGATTTTTTTTCTTTCTTCAGCAGTTCAGGAAGCGGTCCAAAGTTCAGAGCCACAACTGCCACTGCTAATGAGCAGCAAAAGGAAAAAGTCTCTACAACAAAGGAAAGTAGAAGCAATGACCATTATAGTGCTGGAGATGGGGACATTACATTTGGTTCAGACTCCAAGAACTCGCAGGTCCTTTTTGTTTCCACGGGCAGTGGTCACACTTCAGATGGAAGGATTGGTCTGCAGTCTACAGTAGAGTATAACCAAAGATCTGGAGTCTCCTTTTGTTTCTCTAAAAAGGCCCAGCTAAAACTAGAATCCTCTGCATCGGTTTTCAGTGACACAAATGATGCCGAGGAGCCTCAGAGTCAGAAAGTAAAACAAGCCATCGAAACCTTTCTACCCTACATTTCTGGACCAGACGATACGGTTGATTTTACAGAGGATGAAAACCCAGAAAACCAAAATAAGGTAAAATTAAAGTTGGAAAGCCAGGAAAGTGAACCCGACAGACCCCAGACTCCTGCCACCCAAAGCAGATGTGAAAAGCAGAACTGCCCTGTAATATTTTTGTCCAATCTGGAAAATAATTTATGCAAAGAAAAAGCAGAAATTAATAGTAATGCAGCTGCGGCCACAGATTTTGAAGAATGCAGGGCATTCACCTCGTATTCTGTGTTAAGTGACATTCACAGAGGTACCTGTAAAGGGAATATTAGTCATGAGAAACAAACAGTTAAAATTCAGGGATCAGCAAAAAATGAGAAAAGCACATTAACTGTATGGGATTCACAAATGTTTAACAGGGAAGATTTACAGAGCTTTACAAATGATATAAATGGAACATCTGCTGTGAAAGAAATATTGGAACCATCTTATGGATTAAATAAAAACATCGGACCATTCCTTGATGTTCTTAATAAAGATGGATCAATGATGCTGAAGTGGCCATCTGAACTTTTAATGTATACCCAAACAGAACCAAGCATTTCTTACAGTTGCAATCCTTTATATTTTGATTTTAAATGTTCCCGAAAAAAACAAGGTACTCAAGATGACACACAGCTCATGCAGACTAATGACACTCCACCAATTGCAGCAAATGCCAGGAGGAAAGATTCAGAGAATGAAAAAATGAAAGAGAACACCACAGAAAAACTAACTTTAAAACATTCAAATTACTCTAAACCAAAGAAACCTAAACATTACAAAAGGTATAAAACATACAAACAAAAATCAATTAAGAAAGCACACTGTGGCTGGCAGCATAGTGTAATTGTGAGTGACAATGATGCAGTCAATGCATATTTAGAACAGGATAATATTCCAAAAATTAAAGGATTATTCACAAGCCAGTTAGAATTTAAGAAACGGAAGAGACTGGGCTATGACAATGAGATGATGGAACAGAATGCTAACAACTGGAATTCTACGTGTTCAGTGGCTAAAAAAAGCAAGCTTTTCACCCGTGATGCTCCAACCAACATGCTAAAGAGTCATGAAGATGTTATTTCAAGGGATACTTATTTAAATAGCAGTGGCACCTTTACATGTTTCCATGAGGACAAGAAAAAATGTTTGTCAGTAACCTCTAATTCGCATAGCAGTTTTTCAGAATTGGATACAGAGAGTGAAGGGCAGCCTTCTCAATTATCGACATATTCTCCTTCTAACAGGTCTTCCATTCAGTCTCCATTAAATTCTTCTTACTCCAAAACTGATGAAACCCCATCAAGCTCTAACAAATCTTTCAGCAACTGCCATTTTGGAGAGGACAGCACAAGCAGTGATTCTCATGACTCAATAGCAAGAATGGATAGCAGACACCATGATTACAAAAGCATCTATCGACGCAAAGGGAAGAAGGATTTATCTTTTTTCAAGGAAACAGATTATGATGAAAGCGATGCATATTGCAGATATTCAAGGAGTAGATACTTCAGAAGGAAGCATCAACAAAAGCTCAAGCAAAGTCAAAGCAGAAGTTCGGTCAGCAGCAGCACATCTACTCAAAGCAATGATCACATTCTTTCATATTATAGTTCCAGCCGAAAAACACAGAGTTCTCGATCAAGGCATTCAAGCTGTAGCAACAGTTTAAGTAAAACATGGCCTAGTTCTTTGTCAAAAGAAAGTGGCCATTATTTGAAATGCACGTTAAGTAATAGTAGGAAGGAAGCAAAGGTTTTTGGGAGACCCCCACACTTTGGCCTTGTAAACGTTGAATTGAACAGCAAAAGGGAAAATGTATGTAATGGGAGTAATAGTGAATTCATATCTGAGCACCTTCCAGAAAAAAAGGTGTGTGTTCTGCAAAGTGCTCTTGGAAAGGACCAGTTGGAGAACTCTTCCCAAGACAAAACCAAGGATTGCAGTGTAAGCTGTGTAAAAGTAAAGAATCGATCCCTTGCATGCTCTGGCTCACGGACCGCACCTTTAATCACTAACACTTTAGGCCTACCTTTGATAGGAAAATTACCTGCGGCAAAGAAACAAATTAAGAAGGGTGACCATGACAAAGCAAATATGCAGAAAAGCAACAGAGAGAAAGGAGCCGTTTCTTATAATAAAGAGAAAGAACATATTTTTGGTGATGCACATTTTAATGCTCACCTTCCTGGTGAGGTAAAGGAAACAGCACCAGGGAGCAATAATCAGTCCTCGGAAAGAATAGTAACAGAGCAGAGTATACCATACTCTAAAAAAGAAGATCCTGGTTTACTAAACTGTTCTCCAAATGTTCAAGACATTGCTGGAAGGTTTTCTTCTCTTGATCCTGTTGACTCCAACAATGACACGCAAGCACATTTACTAAACCTAAGGGAAAACTCTGTCTCGAAGGAAGACATATCGCTCACTGCTTCTGAGCTCCATGCTCATTGTAAAGTGGATACTACATCTGAACTTGAGCCAAATTCTAAATGTGTTTCTCCTCCACTGACAGAACAGCCCATAATCTTTACACCAGATGAAATTGATAAATACAGATTGTTACAGCTTCAGGCTCAGCAGCATATGCAACAGCAACTTCTCAGCAAGCATATAAAGGTGCTGCCACCAGCTGATTTACCAAACTTCAGTGCTGCCCAAGCTTTTCACCCCATCCCTGTCCAGCAGCCCAGTCCCATGGCATCTATTCGCCATGCTCTATTTCAGCACCACGCATTGGCAGCCTTCACATCAGGTCTGCAAGGCTTACACCCTCACACAAACCACCAGCCTCTGCCACACCTTCACCCATTCCCTCCGCCTCATCTTACTCCTATTTCACTCTCTCCAATTGCATCTGCCATTTTCCCTGCCCATCCAGCTGCTTTGCTGACAGGTCACCCACTTCATATCATTCCAGCTTCATCTTTGCGGCCAGCCCATCTGGCCCTCCATTCGCTCCCGCATAGCGCTCTTCTGCCCGCCCTTCTTGCTCCATCTCCAGCAATGGCAGCAGTGGCTGCCTCAGCACTCCAGCTCCATCCATTCCTTCATCCTGTGTTCCCTGGCCAGGATTTGCCGCCGCACTCATGTCCAAACACTTGAGCACTGTTGGCCATACTCTTTGAAACTGGAGAAAGCTGTAAGGTTTGCTTTATTTACTGAAGAAGTACAACATATTGTAATGGTTAAAGGAAAGCTTTGCCTCCAGTTCTTAATGGAGTGCACAAAGTGACATCTCATCTGCAGGTTGTGATTACTACCTTTTTATTAGAACTTTACAGAAGGAGGAAACTGTAGCTTTCAAATAAAAAAAGTAAGGTGCCTGTGTACACCAGCAGTGTGTCACATAAAAGAGATCCTCTGCCTTATTTGTTTTACATATCTCTTACCTGTACAATTTCTTGATTTTTTTTTTATTTTCAGTGCATATCAGCTATTTCACCATTCCTTTATTTTTTTATTATTTATTTAAAAACTTTTAACCCTCAGTGTTGATGCAGTGTCAGTTAAAAGTTAAACCCAGTAGATTCAATGGCAAGATTCAAAATTATTGCAAAATACTGCACAATATTTCATCAGCTACATTGGAACTTTGTAATTGCATAGTTACACGTTTTGGTGGATGATTTCAGCTGTAGTACTGTGCATTTATGTGCATGGTGCGTACACTCAGAAATATATTATTCTGATTAACCAATGCTCTGATTATATTAAAATTTTTGTATTCATGCAGAAACTGTACAGAAAATTGATCTCATTTGATAATATGAATACTGTAAGTACAGTTCAAAACTCATACAAAAAGAAAGCGGAGGACATTACAGAAGCATCGTGTTCCTGTTTTTGTGATGGAGTAGAGCTAGGGGCCGAGTAATTTAAATGTCAACGCAGCATGCACCTTTATAGATATCTTTTAAATTAAATGTAATGAGTTCTCAAGTAGCTGTTTGCAGCAAGATTATCATTAGACAATTTGTAAAAATTGCAACATTTTGTATTTTTATGTCTAAAGCCAGCAAGCAGTCAGCAAGTAAACTGAATTGCACTGACTATATCATATGAAATGCTGCTTTTTAGGCATTCCCACATAGGGGATTGTAGAATAATGCAATAATCTTTTTTTCAATATGTATAAACGACATTGAGACCTTGAAATGTATTTATGTACTGTACTTTGTAATGTACATACAATTACTGCTGATGTGAGGTACACAACACTGTAAAATATTCTGTATGATACCCTTTAAAGATACTTTTTGTTTACTGTTATTTTTCTGCAAAAACTGTTAGTACTTACAATTAACGTGTCTGTAAAATAATGTGATGGAAACATTAAATATCAATGTTATCTAAGAAGGAAATACATAGTTATTTCTTTTAGTTTTGATATAGTGGGAGTAATTATGCTACACATTATTTGCATATAAAACATTTTTGTATATAAGGTTTATGTTTATGCTTTTCATGAGATTAAATAGGTGTGTACCTTCTTCCATTCACGATAAAACTTTCTAAATTACAGTTAATGACTGACAATATTTTAGTTAATATTCTGAAAAATATTTCAGGGTTGTTTTGTGGATACTAGTTTTGAGGATTGAGAACCTGTTGGGATGAATAGCCTGTTCTTGTCAAAATTTTCCTAATTTTCTAACCTATTCTGGCAGCAAAGGACACAGAGCAGGACCCATCCTTGCACGAGACGTTAAGTTTATTATGTAAGTTTATACTGAGCAAATTATTAGCAAAATCTGTACACCTGCTAATCAATGCAACTATATAACCAGCTAATCACATGGACGCAGCACAATGCATAAAATCCTGCAGATACAGGTGAGGAGGCTCTGCTGATATTCACTGCAAACACCAAAATGTGTTCTCAGTGATTTTGAGCGTGGCAGGAATGTTGGTGCCAGATTTGTTGGTTTGAGTATTTCTGTGACTGCTTATATCTTGGGATTTTCACAAACAACAATCTCTAGAGTTTATTCAGAATGAAGTTAAAAACAAAGAACATGCGGTGAGTGGCAGTCGTGTGGAAAGAAACACTTTATTGATGACAGAGCTCAGAGAAGAATGGTTCAAGCTGACAGAAGGGCTATGGCTATAACTCAGATAGCCACTCTGTACAATTGTGGTAAGCAGAAACCCATCTTAAAATGCACATAACATCGAACTTTGAGGCGGATGGGTTACAACAGCAGAAGATCATGTTGGGTTCCATTCTTGTTAGCCAAAGAACAGAAAGCTGATGCTGCAGTGGCCACAGGCTCACGAGGCGGAAGAGTCGAAAAACGTGGTCTGGCCTGATGAATCTTGATGTCTGCTGAGACACACAGATGGAAAGAATTTGGTGGAAACAACATGAATCCATGCATCCAGCCTGCTTTGTATTAACAGTCCAGACTGGTGATCCTGGTATAATGATGCGGGGAATGTTTTTCTTGGCACACTTTGGGCCCTTTAATACTTATCAATGATCGTTGGAACATCACGGCATGTTGGAGTATTATTGCTGACCATTTGCATCCCTTACTGTCCATAATTTACCCTTACCTGTAATGCAGTGAAAGGCAACCTTTTTCGAGTTGCGGCGCACTAAGTCCAAATATTTTCTTTTGAGGCGCACCTCAGGGACTGCCCATAAATAAAGTCGTGACGACACAATCTATGGACAATCGCCAATAAAAACAGTTAATTTTACAAGTTTGAAAGACATTTTATTGATTAAGGAATCAAAGGATAAATCTTAAATTTAATTAATGTGAACGTTGAGATTGTTTTTCAGCACATATGAGATTGATGCGAGGATCAATTTTCGAAAGACAGACGCGCATTTCCTTGTCGATCATTTGAAGTCTCTCGCGTTTCTTAGACTTCATTTCTGTAAGTGTTCCGTTATCTGTTTTTCCAACATAAATTTTTTTTTTAAACATTATCTTTTTAATCAACCAAAAGTTCAAGCCACTGTCAATTTTAAACATTTTACAAAAGTTTCTGCGGCGCCCCAAGAAAATTCCACAGCACACCAGTGCTGTAATGGCTACTTCTAGCATAACAATGCACTTTGTCATAAAGGAAAAGTTGTCTGAATCTGGATTCATGGATATGACAATGAGTTCAGTGTTTTCCAGTGGCCTTTCCAGTCACCAGATCTGAATGCAACAGAGTAATTTTGGGATGTAACTGAATGGGAATAATATCCAAACCAGTAATTTATTCTAGAAACAGCCCCTCATAGCTAAATGTTCACGCTGAAACACATAAAGACATTATGTGGGAGACAACTATTTTTCATCCAGTTATAGCAGGAAATTTGCTTTTAAAATATGGAAAAGGTATAGCACTCTATACTATATGAGGGGAATTCAATAATTTACCTACCTCAGTAGGAAAGAATTTTTTTTTTTAATTTTTAAATTTTTTTATTTTTCAATATAGTCCCCTGATAGCTCCATAAACTTCATCACCTTTCCTGCAATGACTTTAACCCCTATGAAAAAAATCTTCTGTTTGACCTTCAAACAAGGACGTCACAGCTGCCTTGATGTCTTCATCACTTGAAAACCGCTGTCCACAGAGAAACTTCTTCAAAACAGAACAGGAAATAATCTGAGGGAGCCAGGTCAGGACTGTAGAGTGGACGGTTTAGCTGCTGGAACCCACATTCTTGGAAGGTAGCCTGTGACTAATGTCACATATGAAACAAGGCGTATTGTCATGAAGAAGCAGCACACCTGCTGTAAGTTTTTCTTTTCTTTTCTCCTTGGTTGACTCCTGCAAAGTGATAATTGTGTTGGCGTAACTCTCCCCAGTTATGGTTGTCTTGTATGGCATGAACTCCAGAAGCAAATGTCCTTCAGTGTCCCAGAAGACAGTTACCATGACTTTGCCTGCAGATTTTTAGGTATTGAACTTTTTTAGGGTGGGAGATGATGACTTGTGCCTCCACTGCATTGACTCCATTTTGGACTCAGGATCTCTGTGATAGACCCAAGTCTCATCTCCAGTCACCAAACGATGAAGACAATTATCTTGGTCTTCATGGAGCATCTCCAATTTCTCCTGACAGTACTGGAGCCTCGTAGCGATTCTTGGAACCCATCTTGCACTAACCTTTGACATACCCAAGTTTTCATTAATTATTTTCCAAACTGTACCTGCCGAGATGCCCATTTCTTCATCTATTCAGGAAACCTTAATTCTTCTGTCTGACAAAATTGAATCCTTGACTTTCTCACACATTTCTGTGGAAGTTGCTTCCACAAGCCCGCCCAGTGTAAGGGTCATCTTCAATGGACACTCTTCCCCGCTTAAAATGTTTGCTCCAAAATTTTACTTTATAGGATGATGGGGCAGACTCACCATAAGTTGCAGTCATGCATTCATGGATCTCCTTTGGCTTTTTCCCTTCTTTTGTGAGTATTTTATCAGTGAACATTGATCCAAATCTAGCATTTTCTTACTTGATTCACATGAGGGCTCTCCTGACATCCTATCTCTTGGAATCTTAGACTCGCACTGAGCCACAGCTGTGTATAAGTAACCTTGAGACATGTCACATGGCCCAGACAGTTGTTTCAACATGCTTGCTACTTTCTTTCATACTCGGGCAGATAAATTTTTGAACACTCCTTGTATGCTTAAATAAAGTTCCTTTATTTTCTTCTGATTTTAAATGCATAATTCACTCTTCAACAACAAAAAAGTATTCAGATTATTTTGATAATATATCTGTAGTTATTCAGAAACTGGTTTATTACTTCAGACTTGGAGCAAGTTAAATTCGGAAAGAAAGCATTCATTATGGTACTATTTAAAATCACTACAACTCTGACAGTCATCACACAGATTGTCATTTAAGCAATAGGAGCAATACTCATTTAGAGAATACGTTCTGATATTACAGAAGATGATTTATTCTAGAGTAAAATGACAGCAGCCAGCCAGATCATTAAAAAATAAGGATGGGAGAGTGGCAAAACGCCTTAATTTAGTGTTTATAAAAATCAAGTAAATATAACGGCTTTACTGCTGGTTTTGTTGAGGTTTTAGATTGACAAAAATATAAATAGAATTTTGATGCTCAATTTTAATCAATTACATTGTGTTTACAGTGTCACCTTGAGCCTGGCACATGTCAGTAAATAACTGTGCCTTTTTGAACATGCTAAAAGCTGTTTACATGTTTTTGTTCAAACACAATATTATCCTCTAAATTACATCTGTGAGTTTTACTAAAAGCTTGAAGACACTGAATCCCAAAACCAGAGTGTTCTTCATGTCTGACAAAGGAGTGCAATTCACTGTTACAACAGAGTACTACACTTAGTAATTTTAAGACTTTTTAGCTTGGCCAAAGAAAGTACATTTTTAAGCATTTTTCTTGTGTATTATCATTATGTTTAATTTGTCTGCTCCAAAAAATTATTCTTCTTTAGTTTCTGCCAGCATTAATTTCCCAACTCCAGCAAGAAATCATCTATTAGTTAAACTCTTACTAATACTAAAAGGAATTTAAAACCTTTTGAAAGTGTTGACACTTTTTCTATAGTGTCGTTTCTTGTGACTGAAGACAGAGAGATATAATTAAAGTTAGTAAAAAATCTTTTAATAATACACACCAGGCAAAGGTAAGATGACAGAGAAGCACAGTCCTAGGACACCTGCCCTTCATCTGCCTCGAGGGGTCGGTGTCCCAAATCTTTTATAGGGCCTTTGTCTTATGACTTTATTTGCACAAGAATTTCAAACCGTTACATCTTACAACATTTTGCTTGGATCAGCATTTACCACATCCTTTAAGTTTATCAGTTGGTCACTTGTGGTTTTTTGTTCGTTAGGAGAAACAAGAAGTTGCACTTGTGATGTGCACTATGGACAAGACAGGGTCTGCGTGGCTTTGTCATGTACACCAGATTGATCAAACTGATCAAACTGTTTATTATTTTTCCACAAAAGCTTTATTCTGACCTGACAAAAGAACACTGAGAATTGTTAACATCATCCTTTTGGTAGCATAACAGTCTCAGATGATGAATATAGCTGCTCATTCAGACACCCAGCCACTCTGATCAATCTGGTGTTGTAGTTGTAGAATAATAAACCCCAGCAGACCACCTGTGAAACCATCCACAGAAAGAAATACATCATGGGATAATTAACCACCACGATTAGGCAGAGGAAACACAGGCTGGTACCACCAACAATAAGACTCTCTTCTGGTGCACAGACGGGACATCAATCTCCAGTGGCTGCAGGTTTTTGTTCTAACCGGTTGCTTAATTAGAAAGCAGTTCTTGCCAATAATTAAATTTCATGGCTTGTTAGTGCTTTAACTGTACTATGTCAGGTCATTCTCATGTCCTAGATTTTCTTCACCTTTCTAAGGATATCATCCAAATGATTTGAAGGCTAAAATGGATGAGTAATTCTCAGTTCTTCACTTTTTTCTCCTCACTTTCCTTCCAAGTATTTAATTAAACCCAATAGTGCATGATAAATACACACAGGTGTAAATGGTAACAAGCTAAATGGAGAAATGTGGGTCGCTTTTGTCATTTGCATGTTATTGCTAATTAGGAGCCATTAAAAATCAAGAATACAGCTGTTTAAGACTAAAATAAGCAATAAGGGTTCAAACGAGCGAGACAACTAAAGTGAAGCAGAAGTGTTACTTGAAAAGTAAGTACCTCTTATTAAGTAAATGGGTTGGAGGAAAAACCTGCAGCCACTGCGGCCCTCCAAAACCGTGATTGAGGACCCCTGCTTTAAAGGTCTTGAGAGGAACTGATGTCATCAAAGGGACCGGAACCAGAAGTGACGTCATCAAAGGGGCTGGCTTCGGAAGAGACATCATCAAAGGGGCCGGCTTCGGAAGTGACATCATCAAAGGGGCTGGCTTCGGAAGTGACGTCTTCAGAGGTGCCGGAACCTTGCAGGATTTCCCGGGAAAGGTCTGTAGGGAACTGAGAAAGACAGTCAGCGCACTCCGCCTCCCGGTCGGATGTTTAATTACAATTACTCGAGCCCTTTAGCTGCCTCCTACTTGCACGTGTGTGACATTACATTTATATAGTGTAGTGTTCTTACTACTCAAACAGCTTTACATTGAGAGCAGGGAGTCACTTCAGCCACAAACAATGTGTAGTACCCACCTGGATGATGCATTATTGCACCAGTGCACTCACCACACATTAGCTGTAAGGTGGTGAAGGGGTGAAAGAGATGCAGAGGATACTGAGGGTAATTGGGGGACAGAATAAACAAGGCTGTGACTGGTAATTTAGCCAGGACATCAGGATAAACCCTACTCTTTTTCGATAGATGCCAAGAGATCTTTAATAACCACAGAGTGTCAGGTCCTCAGTTTTATGTCTCCTCTGAAGGATGGTGCTGTTTTAGTGAACAATTTCCCCATCACTGTGATCCTCAAGCAAATCACAGGGTAAGTGCCCCCTACTAGCCTTACAAACACTTCTTCCAGCAGCAACCCAAGCTTTTATTAGGTGGTCTTCTATCCAAGTATATGCTTAGCTTCAGGTGGATGATCTTTTCTGAAATGCAGGTGGTATGGCTGGCTGCTGTGCTAAACTACAAAAATCTCATGCCCAAATCAATCTTTCTATAAAAGTGAGATCAAAATGAGTTTTGGTGAAGAGTGTGTAAGACTGATATACTAAAAATGCAATAAAAAAAAGGTGGTCAGAGTCTGAGTAGGATCATTGCCAAACGTCCTAAAAGAAATGACCAAATCAAAAGGGCTTGGCAATCATCAAACTAAGGGCAAAAAAGGAATCAAAGTCAAAAACACAAAAAACCTTGAAAAGAAATGGTTGAAGAACCTAACTTAATTTACTTAAATAAAAACTGCAAACTCATTCAAAATGTACAGCTTGCTGATTGATTGAAGGGGTGCCATTACAGGCAGTCCCCTGGTTACGTACAAGGTAGGGACTGTAGGTTTGTACTTAAGTTGAATTTATATGTAAGTCAGAACAGGTACATAAATTTAATAAATGCTATTGTTGACCGACTGTAACCAAGTGCTCTGCCAATGAATGATGGAGTTTCACCTCTCTCTGACCTTTTTATTATTTCTACTTTATTTTCAATGGTGATGATTTTTCTCTTATTTACTGTATCACCAGCACTTGCATCAGATTTGTGTTTCTTGAAGGGTGAAGACAAAAGGTTAAGATGAGCTCTTCTGCACAGCACTGTACACGCTATCACAGCAAGAAGGCACCCATCGTCAACACGTCTGATGTACTGACAAGAGACAACTTTCTTCTATGTGCGTAACAGTACAAGCAGGCTTGCTATTGAGAATGCATGGGGGCATCGATGGGCGGTTCATCACCAGTCCACCATACAGTCACCTCCACTACAGCATGCTAACTGCAGCGTCCGCCCACTGAGAATGAACACGGTACTAAATGCGGGTAGTGATTCGCTCCCATTCAACAGGCAGCTATCCGATGCACACTACAATGCTACTCCCCACCACCCCGTTCACCCTCAATGGCCTCCGTTCAGCCACAACCGGGTCACCACTTGCAGCATTACCAGCCGCGCAACGGGAACAAACGGGGCATCCGTGTGTGGTGGGCGGGCAGTGAAACCGTTTGCCAATGGGAGCCACCCGAGGGACACTACACTGCGCGAGCAGCGAAATCGCCCCCCTCCATCCTCCATCCACCCACCACTTGCAGCATTACCAGCCGCCCACTGAGAACAAATGGGGCAGCCGTGTGAGGTGGGAGGGCAGTGAAACCGAGAGCCACCCGAGGGACACCATACTGCTCGGTCAGCGAAATCGCCCCCCACTCCAGCCTCCGTCCAGCCACCGCTTGCAGTGTCCCCAGGCCGAAGATGACAGAGCAGCAGTTACTGAAGCACATGGATCGCAGCTGCGGCCCTGTCCGTATGTCGTAGGTTGGATGTCCATAACCTGGGGACTACCTGTATTGAGGCAAAATTCAGTACAACTTCCTATAATAGGATGCCAGGTCCAAGAACTCACAAACATATTTTCATGTCGGGGGAATTGGCCAATATGAGACCACTGCCACCTTATCTTTCTCACTGTGTGGATGCCCTTTCCACTCACACAGGGCCCCAAGAATGATATGAGCCGAGTGATATCATATACAAACACATACATTCAGCAGGCCAAGCTGCCTACAGACATGAGACATGATTTCATCACAAACAACTAAAGTTAAAGAAAAATTGAAAACAGAGTAGCAAAGAGTTAATATTTTTTATATAATTGTGACAGAAAGCAACCAGTAAAGAGAGGTTGAAGTATATGTAGTACATGTTTGTAGTTCAAGTTTTATAGATCTTTTCTCTGTATGTTATTTCTTATGTATGTGAAGGAATGAGCTACCAAAACATGTCTTTGTCAATAGCATGTTTGTAATACTGAAGATTCCATGTCAGACATTGATCTACTCGGGTGTATAGTTTAGTATTTTCACCTTGTATGTCACCCAGAAAGCATCCATAACTAAGTGCTGCTCTGGTAGTTGCTCATGTCTGGTATTTGATATGCTCTGACTCACATGATCTAAGTCTGGGGGGGAGGGGAGATTTGTGTTTTACTGATCCTTTGTGCCTGATGCATTCTCCCCCTGCCCTGCCCCTTGTTCATGTGGGCATCATAACAGTAATCTTATACTTAATTGGGAGCCCAACAGAGGTACTGAATGTTGAATGTGTTATAAAGGCAAAATAGATAAAAGTGAAAACAGTGTAAGTAACTTGATCATATTATAAGGTTTCTAAACTCTTTTGGGGCTCCCCCTATCGAGAGAACATGCCTAAGAGTGTCCCAAAGTGCAATAGCTGCGTCTACAGTTGTGTTTGAAAGTTTGTGAACCCTTTAGAATTTTCTATATTTCTGCATAAATATGACCTAAAACATCATCAGATTTTCACTCAAATCCTAAAAGTAGATAAAGAGAAACCAGTTAAACAAATGAGACAAAATATTATACTTGTTCATTTATTTATTGAGGAAAATGATTGAATATTACATATTTGTGAGTGGTAAAAGTATGTGAACCTCTAGGATTAGCAGTTAGTTAGGTGTTTTCAGTCAATGAGATGACAATCAGGTGTGAGTGGGCACCCTGTGTTATTTAAAGAACAGGGATCTATCAAAGTCTGCTCTTCACAACACATGTGTGTGGAAGTGTATCATGGCACAAACAAAGGAGATTTCTGAGGACCTCAGAAAAAGAGTTGTTGATGCTCATCAGGCTGGAAAAGGATACAAAACCATCTCTAAAGAGTTTTGACTCCACCAATCCACAGTCAGACAGATAGTCTTGAATTTCCTCCATTTGTACACATTGTTACCCGCCCCAGGAGTGGTCGACCAACAAAGATCACTCCAAGAGCAAGGCGTGTAATAGTCGGCGAGGTCACAAAGGACCCCAGGGTAACTTCTAAGCAACTGAAGGCCTCTCTCGCATTGGCTAATGTTCATGGTCATGAGTCCAACACCAGGAGAACACTGAACAACAATGGTGTGCATGGCAGGGTTGCAAGGAGAAAGCCACTGCTCTCCAAAAAAACATTGCTGCTCGTCTGCAGTTTGCTAAAAATCACGTGCACAAACCAGAAGGCCATTGGAAGAATGTTTTGTGGACGGATGAGACCAAAATAGAACTTTTTGGTTTAAATGAAAAACGTTATGTTTGGAGAAAGGAAAACACTGCATTCCAGCATAAGAACCTTATCCCATCTGTGAAATATGGTGGCGGTAGTATCATGGTTTGGGCCTGATTTGCTGCATCTGGGCCAGGACGGCTTGCCTTCATTGATGGAACAATGAATTCTGAATTATATCAGAGAATTCTAAAGGAAAATGTCAGGACATCTGTCCATGAACTGAATCTCAAGAGAAGGTGGGTCAAGCAGCATGACAACGACCCTAAGCACACACGTTGTTCTATCAAAGAATGGTTAAAGAAGAATAAAGTTAATGTTTTGGAATGGCCAAGTCAAAGTCCTGACCTTAATCCAATTGAAATGTTTTGGAAGGACCTGAAGCAAGCAGTTAATGTGAGGAAGCCCACCAACATCCCAGAGTTGAAGCTGTTCTGTACAGAGAAATGGGCTAAAATTCCTCCAAGCTGGTGTGCAGGAATAATCAAAAGTTACCAGAAACGTTTAGTTGCAGTTATTGCTGCAAAGGGGGGTGACACCAGATACTAAAAAGCAAAGGTTCACATACCTTTGCCAAATCACAAATATGTAATATTCGATCATTTTCCTAATAAATAAATGGCCAAGTACAATATTTTTGTCTCATTTGTTTAACTGGTTTCTTTTTATCTACTGACTTGAGTGAAAATCTGATGATGTTTTAGGTCATATTTATGCAGAAATATAGAAAATCCTAAAGGGTTCACAAACTTTCAAGCACAACTGTATGGAAGATAGCTTGTCAGTTACCGGGCCAACCACGGGCTCCCACCACTGTGGCAGTTTGCCACAAAAACAAATCTAAAAAGATCGCAGTCACGCTATGAGCACCTGCCGTCAATGGGTGACGCAAGGAACATTATAAATGCAGGGACCAGGATCACTTGGCCACTAACCTGGCCATGACCCTACCTGATTGCTGTGTCAGTGTGTAGGAGAATGGTAGATCCCGCTACAATAAATAACCGTGCTGTTCCTGTTTGAAGCTGAATAAAGTTGGTTTTGTTTAAGTACCGAGACTCAGCCTCATGTTTTGGTGTGCCAGGGACTTACACGTCACAATATTATCATAAATGTGAATTGAAATGGTGTTGGTATAGCTGTTAATACAATTCAATTGCCAACATATAAATTGGGAAAACCAAATAAATAGTGCATCTCATGAACATGTCTTAAGAGAAAGCAATGACTTTCCTTGGTATATTAAACTGTCAATAAAAGAAGAGACCTATCTTGAGTTAATATAGTACATAAGTCAAGACAGAATATGCAGATTATTGACTGTGAAAAGACAGAAATGGATCTACAAAAGTGTTGGGAAATCAGCATATACTCCCTGTGCATTGCCATTATATGAGATGAAAAAAAAAGCTGAGCACTGGGCAATGCCAGTGCACCATTCACCATTTCTGGTCACAGCAAACACCACACTGAATCCTGTGGTTTTAAATAGTCAGGAGACAAGTCAGAGGAGGATCAGTAGTTCTTTTCTGCATCCTTGTTCTCCTGACTTGGGAAATCAAGTTAGCGATAGTGTAACCCAAATGTTTCCCCTTTGTTCCCTTTAAATTGTCGTTAGTAAGGTATATAACATTTTGACACATCACATGATCCATTAAGAAACAGTTGTCATAATCTGGTTTATAAATGTACTTATTTTTCTACCTGCTCCTTGGCCTCTGAAAATTACAGTATTTAAATTTGGTCTTTGGGGTTTTGTAGGAATGAATTCCCCCTGAGAGAATCTAGAGGTTATATACATCTTTTGCTTTCTTGAGTTTGTAACGTTGTTAAAAAATAATTTCCATTTTTTCACAGCACCGTCTTATTGTCTATATGGATTCTGCCCTACTGGAGGTTGTGCATCATGACGTCACTAGCTCAACATTTTTTAATGTGGATTCCAAAATTTGAAAGAAAAAACTTTGCGTCATTTGTTTGCTAGTTCCATTTTTTTTTGTCCTCTGATTACAATTTATGTCTTGAGATCCTCAGCTATGGCTATATGTACTGTTTTTTTTTAGCTTGCCTTACTAACTTACCTCTGTTCTGGTTAAATGTCCTGAGCTTTGTTATTTAATTATAACCCCTGATAGCCAAAACAGCTACAGTTATATTTGCACCAGTGAGAAGATCACGTATGTGGAAGTTTTAGAGCTAAGGTACAACAAAGATTAAAAAATAAAATAAAATAAAATAAATTACACACAAGCTAAGAAATAAATACAGAGACATTTAATACATACAGTATATTCAGAACAACAACACACCAGGGAAGCAATAAAAGCTTACGACAGCATATGGTCTTGTTTACCTTGATTTTCAAAAACCTTTTATCTAGAATGCCACATACGGCACAGTCTGTAGATGAATACAGGAGTGGCTGGAGTATTAGACAATCACTAATTAAAACTCTATTTTTAATTTTCATACATTTACATGTATTCCTTTAGCAGATGTTCCAAAGGAACTTGTACATGAAATTTCTTAAACTGTCACTTATAATTCTGCTTAAGTAGACTGATGGTGTTTCATATTTAACTGTAGTGTTACATTTAGTTACAAAATGATTCCAAAGAGTTTGATACTCTGCTCTAAGCTTGGTTTTCCTTCACTAAACACCCAGCGTTTTAGCAGTTCCTTTTTTGATCACAAACTTACTTGACTTACAAAAATATATAATTTTGAAAATTGTTTAAAAATTGTTAACCATATTGCCTATATTAATCATAGTACAAACATGACTACTGACCTTTCTTTGTGAAGGATACTTGACGACATATTATATTGATTTGGAGCAGGCTTCAGATAGAGTGCCACATCAAGAGGTCTAGAAGTGCATGAGAGGGCATGGAGTACCAGATAAAGTGTGTGAGGATTGTCCAGGGTATGTATGAGGGAGTGAGAAGTGTTGGGGTAACTGTTAAAAGAGATTTGATCTGGTTATGGATGTATGGAGTCATTGCATCAAAGATCAATCATGCTTTTTGCTAATGGCATTGTGATGTCTGGCACCAGAAAAGAGGAAGCTGGAAAAATGTAGAAGGGCTTTGGAATTGAAGATAAACAGAGAAAGAATATGTGAGGTTTAATGATGATCAGGGTTCAGAAGTTAGTCTGCAGGGAGAGCTATTGAAAACAGTGGATAAATTTAAATATCTGGGATTAGTGGTAGCCCAAGATAGAAAACGAGATGCAGAGAGAGAGCCCACAGAGTGCAGTGTGGATGGAACAATTAGAAGAACGCATCAGGAGTATTGTGTGATCAAAGAATTAATGCCAACATTAAAGATAAGGTTTTTAAGACGGTGGTAGTAAAGGGAGAGCAGGACAAGAAGTTAGATGTGGCAGAAATGAGAATGTTGAGATGGATGTGTAGAATTACAAAAAATGGACAGAATAAGACAATCAGAAGTACAACAAAACTGGAAGAGACGACTAAGAAAGCACAGGAAAGTAGGTTTAAGTGGTATGGCCATGCGATGAGGAGAACAAATGAATATGTATGCAAAAGACTGATGGGAATGGAAGTACAGGGGAAGGGAAAGCAAAGGAGGCCAAAGTAGAGGTGGAAGGATAAAGTAAAAGAAGATCTGAAGGAAAAGGACTTGACTGGCGAGGAGGTGCAGGACTGAACTGTTTGGAGAATGTTGATCAAGCATATTAACCTCACATAAAAGAGGAAGAAGAAGACTTGAAGCTACAGAAGAAAAAACCACATCAAACTAGAGTCTGATTGTTGTAGAAACAGAAGACACATGAAATGTATGTGTTACAAATAATGATCTATTATTTCCCTATACAACTCTAGGTACCTGACTCCCAGATAATCAAGGCTTGAGCTGGGAGAACTTTGTGCCCTTTCTGCAGCGGTGTGCAGATGTGATAGCAGGCTGCTTGCTGCTTGTCTTGATCGACACATTTACAAGACAAAAGACACTGACAGAGAGGTACGAAGGGATTTAAAGTGGGCCGGGTTTGTGAATCTTTTCGTAGGCTTTGGTAATTCTAATTCTTTTGGCTCTTGTGATACTAGTTACTAAGTGCTTTATGTAGAACAAATTGTCCATTAATCACTTTTTCTTGAATAAAAATATTTTGTAGACTACATTTATGCATATATTTATTAGGTCAAAAATCGCCAATTACCTCATTGATATTCTCTGATAGGAGTGTAGAGCCTTGTTGACTGGGGTGCAGCCATCTCTGTTATAACCTTCCCAGGACAGATCTCAGTTCTTCAAGTAATCAATACAGCCAGTTGTTAGGAGCGAAAGTTTACTATCTGCTGCACTTTAGATTCTGAGTGTGGGCAGAGAATATTTGAGCAGCCATTGTCTTTTCCCTAAAGTTGTGCAGAAGCGACAAAAACTCGAAGTATCTCGGATTGATATTGGTTAATGTCGTGTACTCCACTGTACAACGCTAAAGTTCCAGTCTTCCTTTGTTTGCTGAAAACAGGCGTATCCTACCTTGTATTGACCAGGACACAATCACTAGAAAATTTTGACAAGTCCATTACAGTAGGGATCAGCAGCATCAGCCACAGGTGGAAAACATCCTTGAAAAGAATGGCACAGTCACTAATATATCGGACCTCCCACTTCCAGAAAAATGTTGGATTACTAATAAACCTAACAGCGTAAATCTGACATGCTTAAGTTATCAGGGAGAAATGAAAATCCAAACAAGAGGACATGCCATTAGGACATGAGGCTTAAGTACTGTCCAGTGGCACTGATGTGTGCAATGCTACAGGACCATTGTACTAAAATTAGTGTGTGTTGTTCAGTATATACTACATTATTAAAGAGTGTTTTTGTAATATGATACAACTGATACGTTGTATTTGTGACAGAAAATAAGAGATTTGCTTTATTCAGTGCCAGCAAATAAAATACAGTATAAATGCTAGTATTTGTTAATTATTCTAATAAAAATGTATATAGTGTGGTCCATGGCTGGCTTTTCATCCCAGCCAATACCCCCAGGCCGCTAGATGGAGCTCTCCCTGCAGCATGGAGGTGCCACAGATACCAGCAGGGAATCATGGACAATGGTGTTTTCCTCTACAGCCCTGCTGGATACCACAGGGGCCAACAGAGGACGCTGCAGGGAGGCCCAGAGAGTTGTTTGTGCCCTATAACCCGGAAGTGTGTCTTAGTCATAGCGAAAGGACAGATGACATACTTTCGGGGTGAAGAAAGGGACTTTTTATCTGACCCGGAAATGATAAGGAATCATGGACTGAAGGATGGGAAACACTTCCGGGTCAGGGACTATAAAAGGACTCTGGGAACTCCCAGACGACAAGCTGAGCTGGGTGGAAGGGTGGCAACGCGTTTGGGAGTGGTGGAGAGTTTATTAGTGATTTTTGTGTAATTTAATGAGTATCGTGGAGAGAAGGGTGCTTTGTGCACTGTACTGTATTAATAAAGACTACTTTTGGATTTTTATCGGGTGTCTGGCATCTTGGACAAGGGTTTAAGGGTGCGATCGCGCCTCCTATCTGTCACAATAGAAGGATAAAAGTGAAACTGAACAGAATAGAGCAAAGTGGTATGTTGGTATCACACATTTGAATTATATTCCATTTTGTAAAACAGGAATAAACAACATTAAGGGGTTAAGTTTTCGAGTAAGTGAGTAACAGAAAAAAGACTGCTACTTTTGTCAATCTGGTGACATTTTTCAGGCAATACTTTTGATTTGCTGTGTTCAGACAACAACACAGTAAAAAAACATTTAAAGCAACTTAGTGAAAATTGCTTGAAAATGTCAACTTCAACTATACAGTACAGTCTAGTTTCAAGTTTTGCTAGAAAAAAAAGAGATTACTTCTTGGCCTTTAGGGTGATCTTCTGAAGCATCATTGAATTTTTTTTTTTGCTTTTTTGACAAGAGCTGCTGCGTGCTTATTAAAGTCATTTTAGATCTTCCATTATTGTGTATAGAGCTGATTTTTTTTTGTTCTTTATTTTGCCTTGTACAGTTTCTTGTATTAGGAATTTATTAGTTTTTACATACCCTTTTGGGTCAGAGCATTGGGTCAGCCATTGTATAGCGCCCCTAGAACAATTGCAGGTTAAGGGCCCAGCAGAGTAGGATCTCTTTTGGCAGTAATGGGGATTCGAACTGGCAACCTTCAGGATACCAGCGTAGATCCTTAGCCTTGGGGGCCACCACTCCAACCTTAAATATTGTTGATTTAATTTTAATAAGGCACACTTTTCAGAATAAAACACACAGTTGGATTATAATGATGTTAATCATATTACAATTTGTACTTAAAAACTTTATTCATTATTTGTATTTTATTAATGAGCCCCTGGTCCAGTGTGGACCTCTGCACTTACCATTTGACAGTGTTTCCTGACTAACGTGGAGCTCCAAACCTTTCAATAGCTGCAGCCAGATATTCTTGGAGAGGGGTCCAGACACTTTTGGCATTTTACGTTGTTTAGCCAGATTTGCACCATGCATGCATTGAAAAACAAAAACAACAAAACTCGCATATTTTCATTCGAGTGTAACTTTAGAGGACCTTAATTAGAGTATTATGAAAGTACTGCATTGTTCTGCATATTTTCTTTGCATGTTAGGCTTTCATTGTTGGATTAAGAATGTTATGCTCCTCCCTGTGTAGCGCACATCAGGTAGTGACAGTAACAGAAAGTATATAACACTGATCTCTTGCATCTTAGGTTCTGCTACTATTCAAAAGCTCAAACAGAAGTGCCAGTACAGAGTAGCACAGTAGCACAAAATGATCTTCAAGTCTTGATGGCCAGAGCCCCTGCCCTCTCGCCTACTCTGTGTCAGGTACATAAAAGGAAAATAGGCAGGGACTGAATGCATCTGCAATTGGCCATGCACCATGTTGGCAATCAAAACAAACCTTAAAGGAGTAAGAAAATAAAAGTAATAAAAGATTTATTAATATTTACAAACTGCAAAGCTTCTCAATACATATCAATACATAGATCAGAAACCAAAAAAAAGATGTGCCAGGTGTGTGGATGCACCATGCCGCATGGCTGATTACACTGAAGTGCGACATTAAAATACTGACTGGCACACACAGTCAATGTAGCAGAGACTGGAACTTTTTGAGCATAATAATATATTGTAGGAGGAGTACAGGCACCCAAGCAGGACTAGAGGATATCCCAATACCTGGACAGGATGTCAGAGTGATGACACAAGAAATTGCCTGGAAAGAGAAGGAAAGAAATTTGTACCCAGCTGTTATACTATAGCAGATGGACTAAGAAAAACCGAGTATTTGGAGCCGTTCCATCCCCATTATGCCAGGAGGCAGTGGTCCTTGTATGGGAACCCTGCAGGGTGCTTGGGAGATGGAGTCTGGAAGTGCCCTGTTAGGGTCCCTGGTAATCAAGAAAGAGTGCTGTTATGGGGGAACTTCCCTACTTTATCTATGGCCTTGGTCTGGCTGCCACACATGGACAGTCAGAATCAGGAAGAAGCATGCCACACTCGGTGAAGGAGAGAAGGAGGAAGAAGAAATGTTTTGTTATTGCTGTATTGTGCTTCTAATTGTATTGTTGGCTGATTACTGGTAAAGAAAGGTGCTCTGTAAAATAAAAATCCTTTATTCATACACCGTGTGCTATATTGCTGTGTTTGTAAATATATAAATGTGTGTGTGTATCTATAATAATAAAAGGCAAAGCCCTCACTGACTCACTCACTCACTCACTCACTCACTCACTCACTGACTGACTCACTCATCACTAATTCTCCAACTTCCCATGTAGGTAGAAGGCTGAAATTTGGCAGGCTCATTCCTTACAGCTTACTTACAAAAGTTGGGCAGGTTTCATTTCAAAATTCTACGTGTAATGGTCATAACTGGAACCTATTTTTCTCCATATACTGTAATGGACGTTAGCTCGATGGCCGTGGGGGGCGGAGCTGTGTGTGACATCATCACACCTCCCACGTAATCACGTGAACTGACTGTGAACGCAGTACGTAGAAAAGAAGGAAGAGCTCCCAAAGAGCGCTGAAGAAAAACGCTGAATACTTTACTGCGAGATACAAGTTTAATGAGAAGACACGAGGAATAAACGAGACTTTGGATCACTTTGTAACGGAGTTAAAATTGCTGTAGCGAGAAACTTTTAAGTGCCGGGTCTTAGCTAACATTAAATAAAGCCATGGACATCGCAACATCACACAAGAGAGCAGCTCACGTGAACTGACTGAACGCAGTACGAGTGACCACTTCCATGCATCAAACCTGTTCACAAAACGCATTTCACAATTGACAAGGTGGGAAAAGAATATGCTCTGAGCTGAGCTCCACAGCTAACGCGGTCTTGCAGAACCAACTTCGTCACGCTGCCAACAAATACTCACAGAAAAATCCACAAGTTAATACACACGCTGTCTCTAGAGTTTCTCCACACTCAATGTATTCCTCGCATCCCCGTTACACCCTCTGATCTCCCATTTCAATTCAGATGCCTCCAATTTCCAGTAAGGCTCTGCTTCGCGATGACAAGTAATAAGTCTCAGGGACAGACCCTACAAAAGGTTGCCACTGATTTCAGGCAAGATTGCTTTTCTCCTGGACAACTATACGTTGCATTCTCAAGAGTGAGCTCACGCAGCTTCGTCATATTACGACCAGAGTGCTGAACTGACAACGTGATATATAAAGAGAACTATGATAATCGTAATAAATGAACAATAAAACAGCGAAGAACCCATGGATTAAATAAAAAAGCAGCTTCCTTGGCAAAGCAAGGAAAAGGATGGCTTTGTATGTCATTCGTTTATAAAACAGCGGAGAAGCTGTGTAAAGGCTGCTTCACAAAAAACCAGCGGAGCGTCTTATATGAGCAGGCAGTCAGCTAAAGAAGGGAATCAATAAATATCTATATTCGTAATAAACGAACAAAAAATAGCGTACAGGCCGCGGATTAAATAAAGGAAATGAGTACCTGAACAGTAAAGTAAGTCTCGAATAGCTACACAATAACTATAAGAATCATAATAAACGAACAATAAAACAGTACAGAACCGCGAAGCAAGGAGAAACGACGGCCTTATATGGCGTTCGTTTATAAAGCAGCGCAGAAGCTGTGTGAAGGCAGCTACACAAAAAACAAGCAGGGCGCCACACTCTGAATGTATTCCTTGCATCACCGTTATACCCTCTGATTTCCCATTTCAATTCAAATGCCTCCAATTTCCAGTAAGGCTCTGCTTCGCGATGACAAGTAATAAGTCTCAGGGACAGACCCTACAAAAGATTGCCATTGATTTGAGGCATCATTGCTTTCCTCCTGGACAAAACTATACGTTGCATTCTCAAAAGTAATCTCAGTGCACAGCTTGGTCATATTACAACCGGACTGCTGAAGTGACAACATGGTATACAAAGAGATCCTTAACAGATAGTTATTGGTATATTTTCCCTCAGTTTAAACAGGTTTTCTTTTCTTCTTAATAAAAATTTAAAAGCAGTTCTTCGTTGGTACGAAGCACGGGGATTTTGCTATATACAGTATATATATATGTAGATATATATGTATGTATGTATGTATGTACAGTACAGGCCAAAAGTTTGGACACACCTCCTCATTCAATGTGTTTTCTTTATTTTCATGACCATTTACATTGGTAGATTCTCACTGAAGGCATCAAAACTATGAATGAACACATGTGGAGTTATGTACTAAACAAAAAAAGGCGAAATAACTGAAAACATGTTTTATATTCTAGTTTCTTCAAAATAGCCACCCTTTGCTCTGATTACTGCTTTGCACACTCTTGGCATTCTCTCGATGAGCTTCAACAGGTAGTCACCTGAAATGGTTATTTCTCCTTTTTTTGCCGAAAGGGCAGTACATCCCCAGAGAGGGTCCTACTATGTCCCCAGGGTCCAACATGGCACCCTGGGACATCTTATTTCGGCACCTCCTCCGATGCCAACGCGCCCCTCGGGTCTGCGCCGCTCTTGCCTCCACCGTCCCCGCCAGTCAGGGCACCATCGGCCTCTTAGCGGGGAGCCCTCCCACGGAGTGGCCTGTTCCAGGAGGGCAGGTTCCCAACGACGTCGGCTCCAGCGCTCATCGGGGCTTCGGGCCTGTAAAAAGAGAAAAGGGAGGGCCAAAAGCACTGCCTGGACACTCACCCCGAGCGTCTTATCAGTCTCTGTACCGGCAGTGCTCTCCTCCCCAACCGACAGCCCGCGACTTGCCTGATTGGCTCCTCCGCCGCAGGTTCCATGCCCGTCCTCTTGGTCTCAGCGGGACCGCTCTCGCAGACGGTTCATCCAGCCGCCCAGGGTTTTCCCTCTGCCTCCGCAGAGGACGGCCCTTCACCAGACGCGCGCACCCAGCATCGCGTCCCCTCCTGTCGGAGGAACCGGCATTCACCCCTCAGTTCCTCCTTCTCCTCTTGGACGCCCTGATGGTCTGGGTCTGAGCATGATGACAGCTCAAATCCAGCCCCGTCTGCGTCCCTGCAGAGTGACAGGAGACTGCCGCGGGCTTGGAGCGCAAGGGCGCTAGGACCCAGGGCACTCAACAGCCCCTGTCCTGCCAGCCCCTGCATACTCGCTCTCCTCGCTCCACGGGCAGTCTGCACCGCTGCGTCCGCTGTTGGAGAATTGCCTACTTGTTGCCGGTCCTCCTTATTAAAATCACGGCTGTTTTCGGCAGATCCCCCCTCATGCTTTACGGGGATGGCAAGACCTACCTTCCCCGCGGTACTCTGTCGGCCAAAGGCTCCAGCGTCGCGCCAATCCTCCGCGTCACATGGCGTCTCTCCCAACGCTGCCGCCTTCCCCTTCAGCTGCTTCAGCCGGACGATGAGAGCACCCAGCAACTGCAATAAAGGTGACTCTGCGGGCCGAAGGGACTCCTCCGGCTCGCGTAGAGCCGCCGGTGAAAACAAGGAGACAGACGTCGGTGGGCTTACCTGTCGATCAGCCACACTCATCGTCTGCCTCCTGCGGGCAATTCCCTCTGGCCCAATCGGGTCTCTTCTCGGCATGAGACTGGCATTCCTTGGTCCCGCCTCTGTACCGTCATTGGCGGGCACACAAGACACACCCGCCAATCCCGTGCCTGTCAGCGGGCGGGACATCCGGCCCGCGGCCATCTTGTCTCCCTTGCTCTGGGTGCAGTGGCGTGCCTCCTGGCAGCCTCGCAGCTGCGGCGATTCCTTGAGCTGCAGCGGCTCCAACTTTGTAGCCTCCTCCGCTGCCGCCCTCGCGCTGTTGACAGCCCGTGGCCTGGCGTGCTCCTGCCATGGACGCGGATCCGGATCGTCCCTCCCTGTGGAAAATGAGGTAAGTGCGACCCCGAAGGGCCAATTACTGCAGGGCAAGGCACTCACCTACCAGAATTGGCAGATGCACCACTGGTGCCCTGTGCTTTTTACAGATGAGAGCAGGTTCACCCTGAGCACGTGACAGAAGTGAAAGGGTCTGGAGAAGCCATGGAGAACATTATGCTGCCTGTAACATCATTCAGCATGAGCAGTTTGGTGGTGGGTTAATGATTGTCTGGGGAGGCATATCCATGGAGGGTCACACAGACCGCTACAGGCTTGACAAAGGCACCTTGGCTGCCATAAGGTATCAGGATGAAATACAATACAATTCTGGTATTCTATGGCAAATGCCAATCGAGCTGCATGCTGCTGGGCAGTGAGCTCAGGGCCCATTAGAGGACATGGGGCCCTTGGGCCACCCTCATGAAGTCTTTCTGGTTGTTTGGTCAGAGACATTCACACCAGTGGCCTGTTGGAGGTCATTTTGTAGGGCTCTGACAGTGCTCGTCCTGTTCTGCTTTTCCCAAAGGAGCAGATACCGGTCCTGCTAATGGGTTAAGAACCTTCTATGGCCCTGTCTAGCTCTTCTACAGTAACTGCTTGTCTCCTGGAATCTCCTCCATGCCCTTGAGACTGTGCAGGGAGACACAGCAAACCTTCTGGCAATGGAACATATTGATGTGCCATTCTGGAGAAGTTGGACTACCTGTGCAACTTCTGTAGGGTCCAGGTATCACCTCATGGTACAAGTAGTGACACTGACTGTAGCCAAATGTGACTCTAGTGAAAAACAGTCAGAAAAGATGAGGAGGGAAAATGTCAAAGGCCTCCACCTGTTAAACTATTCCTGTTTTGGGGGTCCATCTCATTGTTGCCCCTCTACTGCTCCTGTTGTTAATTTCATTAACACCAAAGCAGCTGAAACTGATTAACAACCTCCTCTGCTACTTAACTGACCAGATCAGTATCCCAGAAATTTAATTGACTTGATGCTATACTCTCATTAAAAAGTGTTCCTTTAATTTTTGAGCAGTGTATATATATATATATATATATATATATATATATATATATACAGTATATCTATACTAATGACCCACTGACTCACTCATCACTAAATCTCCAACTTCCTGTTTAGGTAGAAGGCTGAAATTTGGCAGGCTCATTCCTTACGGGTTACTTACAAAAGTTAAGCAGGTTTCATTTTGAAATTCTACTCGTAACAGTCATAACTGAATACTACTTACGTACATTAATATGTCCATAGCTTGCTGCTCGGTCGCCGTGTGAGGCGGAGTTGCGTCCCCCATCCCCACGCCTCCCACGTAGTTGGCTGCCTGCCTATATAAGGCCGTCCGTCGCTCCAGTCTTTACATTCCCTTCCTTGCTTCGCCGCGGTATTCATGTCTCCTTGCTGATAACAGCAGCCTTTTTATTTAATCCACGGATTCTCCGCTGTTTTATTGTTCGTTTATTATGCTTATAGTTATTGTGTAGGTATTTTAGACTTAGTTTACATTGTTCAGGTACCCATTTCTTTTACCGTTCCAACCATACCCCCATTAACATGTCTATCGAGGTGATCACCATCAATCAAAGAACTGTCACTTACCGAGTGGTTTCCATGCCCGGAGATGGCACCTGCCTTTTACATTCTCTGTGTTGCATATTACACAGCCATATCAGGCTCAGTCTTGATATCCGGAGGAACATTGTGTCTTATGTATTGAATGACTGGGACAGGTTCAAGGTGTGGACTGATGACGGTACAGGAGATAATTATATTACACAGGAGCACTATAAGAGTGAAATGCTTAAGCCCTTCACCTATGCTTCTACATGTGAGTTGATGGCTGCCGCTGAATTGTTCGGTTGTCGCTTTCAAGTGTACCGAAATGGCCAAATATTTTACACCTTTGGAGAACCACCAATGCCTCTTAAACATCTTAGATTCACAGGTGACGATTTCAGTAGTGGACACTTTGATGTTTATAAATGTTTCAACTCTCAAAAGCTGGATACAAAGTTATCGATGAAGCCGGTTGTATGCTTACAACGCTTGACAGATGCCGAATGTCACTTCAACACAAGTCCTGCAAATACTAACATAATTGAAACAAACCATGAAACTCAAACCGATTATGACAGCAGCAATCCAAGCTGTGAGAAAACAGTAAAAAGGAGGTGTGTCAGACATTGTGGTATATTTTCTGATGCAGCTAGATGGAAACATCTTTGTGACACTGCCACCAAATACTCGCAGAAAAATCCACAAGTTAATAGACACACTGTCGCTAAATACTTGCAGGCAAATCCACAACTTAATAGAGATGCTGCCGCTAAATACTCGCAGGCAAATCCACAAGTTCAAAGACACGCTGTCACTAAATATTCGCAGGCAAATCCACAAGTTAATACCGGGAATGCCCGTTAAACATCTTAGATTCACGAGTACTGATTTGGGTAGTGAACACTTCGATGAATGAAACCTGTTATCTTTACAACGGTTGACAAACACGGAATGTAACTTGAACACAACACGTCCTCCAAATACGAGCCTGATTGAAAGAAATAATGATAATCAAATCCTTGATGACAGCAACACTCATAACAGTGACAAAACAATTACATTGACATTCATGTTACGTTATTTTTAAAATGTTTCCTTTTCTATTTCATAACTTGTTTAACACACTACTTCTCCGCTATGAAGCGCGGGTATTTTGCTAGTATATCTATACTAATAAAAGGCAAAGCCCTCACTCACTCACTCACTCACTCACTGACTCACTCACTCACTCACTCACTCACTCACTCACTCACTCACTCACTGACTCATCACTAATTCTCCAACTTCCCGTGTGGGTGGAAGGCTGAAATTTGGCAGGTTGATTCCTTACAGCTTCCTTACAAAAGTTGGACAGGTTTTATATCGAAATTCTACGCGTAATGGTCATAACTGGAAGCAGTTTTTCTCCATTTACTGTAATGGAGATGAGCTTCAATGCCGTGGGGGAGTTTCGTGTGACATCATCACGCCTCTCACGTAATCACGCAGTACATAGAAAACCAGGAAGACCTCAAAAAAGCGCTCAAGAAAACATGCATTATATAATTGAGAAGGCAGCGAAACAATAAGAAGCGAGTTCTGCTACTTCGGAAACAAAGCACGATGTAAACCTACACTTTAAATTAAGTTCATAGACGGGCTGCCGCTGGCGTTTGTAATTTAGTGCCTGCCCATATAAGGCCATCCGTCAGCGGCAATCCAATAGCAAACTGCCACGGGTAAATATTCACGGGTGAAGGACTGTGCTTATGGAGAGGAAGATGAGATGGTCAGGGTGGTGTTTGACACAAACTCAGCGAAACTGCCAGAGAAAGTTTTAAGTGCCAGGACTAAGGTAACATTAAATAAAGCTATGGACATAGCGAGATGGCACCAGCACAGCTGGGAACCTTCGATGCAAGTACACCGAGTGGCTCACGTGAACTGATGCAGTGCACAGATAAAAGCAACAGTTCCAAAGAGCTGAACAAAACCGAATTACACAATTGAAAAGGCAGCAAAAATATGAAGCGTCTGATAAGCATATTCATAAATGCAGCTACTGTGGAAACAAAGCACACGGTGGAAAAAGTCAATGTCCGCTAAAGGAAGACAGCGTAAAAAAAACCCGTGCATGCAGTTTGTCACATCACAGATAAAAAGGAAGGCGAGCTGTTTATTGATGCAGTAAGGAACTAATCGATGAATGAAACCTCTTATCTTTACAACGATTGACAAACACGGAATGTAACTTGAACACATCGTACAAATACGAGCCTGATTGAAAGAAATAATGATAATCAAATCCTTGATGACAGCAACATTCAATAACACTCACAAAACAATTACTGTATATTGACAATCATGTTACGTTATTTTTAAAATGTTCCCTTTTCTTTTCATAACTTCTACTTCTCCACTCGATACGGGTATATATATATAAAATGTATATCTATAGCCCGATCTACAATACATACTTTAGCATAGACAAGCGGTGGCGCAATTGTAGAGTCTTAAGCCTCTAACGCCGACATTGAGGTTCGATTCGAGAGGGATGTACTGACTATACAGCGCTACCGATTCATTTTACCTTCCCATCTCCTTGGTTTGGGGCGTATGAAAAATATTAGGTTAGCAGAATCATGTTACGTTATTTTTAAAATTTTCCCTTTCTTAGCACAAGCACAGTTGAGAAGCTTCGATGCATGTACTCCATAGCGTTAAAAATAGCGCATTTAATCACACTTTCAATTCCAAGCAAGCGGGAACTTTTGTCAATGCATGATTTCCTGGTACATCCATTACACTGATGCACACATCACAGCTACAAAAATGTTAGAGTCGGAATAAAGCGCGTTCCTACGACTGATCATTTCGACTACCCGAGAAGCCTTGATAAAAGCATGGTTTTGTGCACACTGAAAAGCAAGCAAAATTAGATGCATTACAGAAAGCGGACTTTGTGGCTCTTACTGGGGATCATTGGACTTCCGTGACCGTTAGTAATTCTAAATACATCTAATTACAAAATGTTCAATGATCACACTGTTTTAGCCTAATGTACAAAATAATTTTGGCTAATGTTACTCAGAGTTTAAAGAGTAAGCTGGTCAAATTACCTTTTATGTTTCTGACTTATTTTTTAAGAAGAAAAACTGCACTTTATGGTGAAATTTTGGTTATTATTATTTAAAGACAATACTATTCTGAAAATGTACTTAAAGTACTTAAACTACCACTTTATTTTTAAGTCTGCCCAATTTTAACCAGGGATGATATTTTTGTTTCTGTTTTGAATTCAAATGCAGTTTAAAAGCTTTTTTCAGAAATTAAAACAGCTTCAGTTTACAATATTCATGTCCATGTCTATTATTTGATTCTGTAAGCCCACTAAAACCGTTTTAAATAAAAAAAAACATTTGCGATTTGGGGCAAATTTACGTCGATTACATACGATTAATCAAGATTAATTCTTACACAGCCTCTAATTAATTGGATTAATTTTTTAATCGAGTCCCACCTAATATATATATGTAGATATATATATGTAGATTTGTATATATATGTGTATATACAGTATATATGTAGATATGTATATGTTGTATATACAGTATGTATATATGTGTGTGTGTATATATACAGTATGTGTATATATATGTATATGTATATATATGTATGTGTGTATATGTATATATATATAACTGTATATATATATGTGTATAGATGTGTATATATATATATATATGTTTATATGTATATATATGTTTATATATGTGTCTGTGTGTGTGTGTATATATATATATATATATATATATATATATATATGCCAGCAACACTCATGACAATTACAAAACAATTACATTGTCAATCATGTTACGTTATTATTAAAATGTTTCCTTTTCTTTTTACTTCTCCGCTGCCAATCGCAGCTATTTTGCTATATATATATGATAGATAGATATGACAACAACACTCATATCAATGACAAAACAATTACATTAACAATCATCTTACGTTATTTTTAAAATGTTTGCTTTTCTTTTTCATAACTTCTTTAACACACTACTTCTCCGCTGCGAAGCGCGGGTATTCTGCTAGTATATAAATATGTGTGTGCATGTGCGTGTGTGTGTGTTTTTACTTATACTAGTCTGTGTCCATTTTTTGTATTTTGTTCTGTTTGCATCTTTTGTTGCTTGAAAGTAGTTTATCCTTCCCCTTTGACTTCAATGCATTTTGGCTAGTTTGGCAAAGTTGCTGAACATCTCTGTGATTTTGTCAAACTTCCCATGAAGTGAACTCTGTGATGCTTACTCACCACTAATTAACAATGAACAGGTTTTTCATTATGCTATAAGACATGAATATTAAACCAGTGTAATCACTGAAGAAAAATAAAACTACAGCATTCTTATATTCACTAAATTTTTAAATACTGAAGTTTACAACCAATGAATAAACAAGAATGCAACATACAGTATATGAAAAAAGAATTGGAACACAGATTGCTAAAGGAAGTCTTGAAAAACAGGGATCATGATTCTTGAAGCACCCTGTGGCGGCACCCATGAGACCCAGCAGGGCTGATTCACCACACTATAGCTCCCATCATGCCTTGCAGGTGTGCACATGGTTACAGAGGTCCTAGGATGCTGCCATCTAGCGGATTGGGGGCAAACATATTCCGGAAACAGTAGCTTTCCCCTATTGCTACTTTTTTTTGTCCAGGCAAGGATCCTATACGCATCGTGGAGGGGATATGAGTCCATTGCTCTCCTTCCCTGGGATGGGAAGGATGTCCTTCCCTTGGAGGGATGCTGGATAATCCTGCCTGGCATGAATAGCCCTTAAATAACTGATGTGCACTGTCCATTATTTCCTTACTCTTTTAGGATTGTGAGAAATAAATTCCACAGCTTATGTAAACAGTCTACTGTATCATAAAAGCCCCTATCAGACCTCTGACAGCATTTCAGCTGTCAATAAGTAACTGGGTTTTTGTGAATAACAGGTTGTGCTCTGCAATAAATGTGGTAGTTTGTATTTTTTGGTGTGGCATACTGTAGAGGCAGCAGCAGATGTGGAGGCTGTCACTCCTGGCATTGATGAAGTTATGTGGAGAGTACATGACCTGTGCATTTGATCCCTCGTGCTGTAGTGGTACCTTCACACCATACTGTAGCTCCCAATGCTATCTGACAGACTGGAAATATAAGTTTGGTAGTGGGAGAAGTAACATGACTGTTGTACTAAGCCAGAGCTTCCAGTGGAATATTTTGAAAGAAACTATGCTTGCCAACTTTGCAGAGTTGTGCGCTAACATTGACCTTTATTTAGTATAATTTATCGTATAAGATAAATGAAAAAGTAGGTCAATCAAAAATTACTTATTTGTGGTCAGATTATATGTGGAAATATCCAGTTCAAGCCTAGTGTGTTTAGTTTGTGTTTGATTAAAAAAAATATATATATACAGCTTATCTTTATTTCTGGTTGTGCAGACCAAGTTTGTAAATAAACCTGAGCAGAATTTCATATTATTGCAATTAAGTGCTAAAGTTAGATGTGGAAACTCTAAATTTTCCACGGAGTGTAAAAGTAATGATTTTATTTGTAACATTAAATCACAAGACATTGTCCTTTATCTCCCTTTCCTCCAACCAAGCCTGGTTCTATTTTTTTTTTTTTTAAACACCACGTTGTATTGGACATTCCATTGTCATTCCCAGTCTTAACACAGGACCAAGGGGAGAAGAAATTGGACAGGTTTTTATGCATGGTACAAAGTGTTTGTAGTGAAACATTTATACTGTTCACAGGTTGCAGAAAACATATCCCTTTTGTCCATTTGCACTAAGGAATTAAATGCATCTAAAAGTATATAGTACTTCCATCCATCCATTATCCAACCCGCTATATCCTAACTACAGGGTCACGGGGGTCTGCTGGAGCCAATCCCAGCCAACACAGGGCACAAGGCAGGAAGACAAACCTCAGGCAGGATGTCAGCCCACCGCAGGACACACACACACACACACACACCCACACACCAAGCACACACTAGGGACAATTTAGGATCGCCAATGCACCTAACTTGCACGTCTTTTGACTGTGGGAGGAAACCCACACAGACACGGGGAGAACATGCAAACTCCACGCAGGGAGGACCTGGGAAGTGAACCCGGGTCTCCTTACTGCGAGACATATATAGTACTTAAAGTGGTAAAATTATGTTTTACTCTTGTAAAGATTTCATAAAATACCCTTATACTGGCATTAAAACTAAAAAGTGAAAGCTTGCATGTTGTACGCTATCTTCTCCTCATTGCTGAAGCACTCATCTCAGTTAATTATAATGTTTTAGAAGTTCAAGTGCCAGTCGAAAATGAACTTGTGTATAAAAAACAAGTCTCCAGACATTGTGATTGTAGGCGAGTCTCATCGACATTAAGAGACAGTGCTCATGTCATGCAGGCTTCAGCAAAGAGGAGCAGAGAGGAGGGCAAAAATTGTCATTCATTTATTTGCCTATTGACAATCGATGAATATCGTTTTAGTGAATTTTGTTTTGGAATTTAGTATGTTAGTTTCCCAGTAAACTGGTGTTTGATCTTACTGCCATGTGGCGAGCAGGTGGTGATCAGATGCAGAGTTGATGTGATTATTGCCAGAGCCAAGAGGAAAGTTGTCAAAAATCTGGTTACGCAAAAATAATACTTATATTAAAAACAATTATTGAAAAAGGCAAATTAAGAATTTAGATAGATAGATAGATAGATAGATAGATAGATAGATAGATAGATAGATAGATAGATAGATAGATAGATACTTTATTAATCACAAGGGGAAATTCACATAAAATAAAATAAAAAATTCACAATTTCTTGATTACCAAACTAAATCCAAATTAAATACCAAAAATCCTATTATAAATGTAAGAACATAAAAAAAAGCAAATGTCAAACTTAGCAGGGGGATCACAGACACAGAGCAAACATAATGCCAACCTCTTTATCGTACTCCTCTAGCTGCACAGTTACAGGACATAGAACCTGTTGTCTAATTAGGAGTCTTGCTAAAACTAAAAAAAAAAGTAAAAATGTAGCAAAAGTTTGTCTAGAGGCAGAACTGGGTAGAACAGAGGCAAGTTCATAATTGAAATATCAAAATTAGGAACAATACAAAGGGTTCAAAACCAAAGAAAAAGAACACTAATGAAAATCATTGTAATATAAAAATGAACTTAACAACAAGAGTAGGCAGGTTAATGCCTCAGAAAGGGTCTTGAATAGAGCTGAGGGGCGTATCTCAGCTGCCACATCAGGATGCCCACCCCTCATTTGACTTAATAGACAAGAAACTAGGAGTAAAGGCAAAGAAGAAGCTAAACTGGAAATTTTAATGAACACACAAATGCTTATAAAGGAATAAACTACAAAAAACTAGGAAGAAAAAACACAAAATCATCAAATTCAAAGAAAACAAAAACTAAAGCAGGGGGCAAAACACCGACCAATAAATAAGAGTTGCACCCTGGTTCACTTCTTGGCTGGCAGGATTTCCGCCTCTGGTCATTATGTACTTAATTGTGTTGCAGTAGGGGGGCCATGGCTCCCTCATACTTGTCAAAGACATTCACCCAAAATAAACTGAAAGTACTTCTTGGGCTCCATGAGGTATGAATTTAGTCCAGCTTCCTCTAATTCTGTACTGGAAAATCACCAACTATTTGTTTTATTTTATCTTATTTATTTATGACAACTAAAATCTTTGAGGACAATCCATGCCAACAAGAGCAGAACATTTAACTCTCATTTACCCTGTGGCCATAATTGAAAACATTGTTGCTAATGATACATTACTGTATGATCTTATGATCAGTTACTGTATGTTTGTGTATCATTTTATAAACAGGAAGAGTATAATTTTAAAATCTATCCATTCATTCACAGAATCACCCTTAATCTAATTTTATGGATGCAAGGAGCCAAAATGTATTCTGCCAGCAAAGGCCACTAGGGATGTTAGCATATCAGAGGATCCACACCCACAAACACCTGCCCACGCCAGTTAACCAAATCTGCACATCTTTGAGATATGGAAAGAAGGCAGGATTACCTAGAAAATAAAATACAATTCAGTAAGACTTTAGTGAACCTGTTAATTGTAATTCCTAAGACCTCCTATTAATTGTAAAGACAATTTTAAGCATTTACAACATTAAAATAATGTGTCATTTTTTTGTTTTTAACATAGCAAACAGAAGGGAAGAAAATAACAATCAAAAGACAGAATCTGATGTTTGAAATCTCCTGAATTTTTCTTGTTAGTAACGTAAATCTAATTCATCATATAGGTATAGTGCTTGTCTATATAATAATAAACTGTTGTCCTAATTAAATAGTAAAGATTTCCATTTAGATAATTAGTTTTGCAAGAGTACATACGCAATGTATTAAAATGTCACCATGTGATTGCACGTTAATTGTAAGTGCACATATACATTTTTGAAAATTAGCATTAAAAAGAATGGCGCAATTGTGATAGATAGATGGATGGATGTTATTGAATTTAATTGATGTTATTGAGTTTGTAAGCAGGCACCACTGGCACAGAACTGGTTAGGGCAGATGGTGCAACAATCCAGGAGATGCTGGCAGAGCTGTTTAAACAGCTTGCCTGTATCTGCTGTCATCTGGTGAGAAAAGTGGAAAATACTTTCTGAATGTGCCGCTGATGAATTCAGACAAACAAGCTAAAACACACCTCTTTTGAGAATGTAAAGAAGATTTTAGCACTTGTGTTACTGCATGGTCCTTTGAAAAAAAGGGATATTTCCATTTGGAAAGAGAAGAAGTAATAAAAAGGAAAGAAGAAATACTTTAATTTAATTTAAGTGGGAGAATAAACATGAATAACAACAGGCCTTTATTACAGTAAATGGAAAAATTCTGACCGTTCTGCAAGGTTTTGTTTCCGGTTTGAGCGCTGAATGGAGAAGACAATGAAGTGAAGTTGTTCAAAACGGTTAAAAAAAAAAAACACTAAACTTTTTCATCATGCCATGGTAAGAAGTCAAATTTGCTTTTTACTAAATTATAAAATATCAAAAGGTTGTATTTAAGATAAGAGTTCTAAACTAAGATTTTGTGGTTAGAGTTTTAGATTGGAGCGTTTTACTTTGAATTCCCCACAGCAGGATTTTACTGGTTTAACTAACACTGACTAAGGAAGATATCATTTCAGGGTAACAAACCATCACTGTTGAATTTAAGAAATTTTCTGTTTTTTAATTCTGCATAGTGTCTTCTCTTTATATTTATCATGTATTTTGAACAGTAATAATTGACATATGAGACACTGTAATGATTATAATTTAATGTAATTTGATTTTTTATAAGAAAACTTATGCTCTAAAAAACAGACACGCGAATTTATGACTTACCAGTATGTGTTTTTCATATGACATATACATCATAACTAAAAGATACTGAAATAATGAAATGTTTCAAGAATTTTAGTATTTTATTAGTATGAGAATATAATAAATTTCACATTTATTTTTGATTCTTTGTCATTTAAACTAAATATTAACTCTGAAAAGGCTATTTACTGGTTTCTAGTATCCGACTACATGAGTTAGCATTACAACAGTTGTTAGGTTTTGCAGTAAATGCTTGTTCTGCTATTGATTTTTCTTTGGATTTGTTTCTTTACTTTAATTTCCAACCAGTTGTGGTAGAAGTTCAAAGCGCTACTTAAGATTTACGAATTTGAGAATTAAAGAAAAAAAAAAAACTGAGTGGCCTTGTTAGTGATAATTTGTGTATTGTTTTATGTTTTTTCGAAGGAATGATTCCCATATTTGATTACGCTATGCACTGGACTGCTCATTTACATTTAACAATTCTATCTGTTACTTGCTCTATGGTTTGCAAAACAAATATATAGGAAACAACATAAGTACATTTAAAGAGAACTGCACTCGTTTAGATGAACTATTCAAAGCAAATCATGACTGTTTTTTGATGAATTACTTAGCGTTATTCAAACTGTATTTAAAATGTTATTTCAATTAAAATAGGAGAAAAATCTTGGAAGAGTTGAAGATGGGTATAATTGGTGAATCATATCAGCTTTGATGTGTTTTAGGCATATATGCTGTTATATTTTCTAGATGTATTACCAGTAAGAAATAACTGAGACATTTTCATTTTTTATACACATTTTACATACATACACACAGGTTTGAGAATATTGTGTTATGCACATTTCTTGGAGAGGTCAGTTAAACAAACACATATAAAGAGCTGTCCTGTACTTCTTGACTATTTTTGTATTATTGATTTCTATTGAAATCAGTGACTACCATTTTAAAAATATTAGAATGGCAGACTTGTTGGCAGTAAATAAATATTGCGTCTCAGTCAGACCTTTTGGTAATGCATTTCTGTATTTTGCATTTATTTATTTTCTTTTATTAACAGAACAGGAGCCCAACAAGTGTTAGTGTCACTTCATAGCACTTGAACCCTGGTTCGCTTCTTGACTTGATTGTTGTAAGCCTCTGTTCCTTTGATATTAGAGGATCAGACTTCGTCATGATGTTATATTGCATTTTCCTTTTGTCTGGAGCAGTTACATTTTAGTAAGTCACACCCATGCTGGTTATGTTACACCATGTGCTTTGTGTACATGTTATTGAAAGAATGTCTCACCACGCACCAGTATTGCCAACTAAGCCTGATTAATGCAGCCATGGGATTGTAGGAAGCTGGAGTTTACTCCATTCACTTGAGATACCAGTCAGGAATCAAATCTGAACCGGGGACACTGCAGTATGACCTTCCATTTCATAAACTGGAATTTCACTGTACAGGTAATGATCCTGCTGCTTCTAAATAAATAAGGTCATAAATTAAAAGTAAATGATTAAAGAAACAGACACATAAATAAATAAATAAATAAATAAATAAATAAACAGGAAGTTAAAAGCATAACATTGACTCATTCTGGATTGGCAATAGGGACGAGATGAAGAAAGACAATTTGGTACCTGCCCAATGTTTATCTTGACTTATGTTGTTAAAAGTTTTATGATATGCTAAACTATTATAAAAATGTCTTTCAGATAGGAGCTGCTCAGGGATATGTTAGGGTCTTTAAAATAAACAGAGATGAGCAGTGCACCCAAAAATGATTATCTGAAAATGGTAACGTAGATCTAGGCTCCTCTGTGTATGTATGTAAACTCAAATATTTGCACTGTATATATGTAAATGCACAATTAGTATACTGTACAGTGCATCCGGAAAGTATTCACAGCGCATCACTTTTTCCACATTTTGTTATGTTACAGCCTTATTCCAAAATGGATTAAATTCATTTTTTTCCTCAGAATTCTACACACAACACCCCATAATGACAACGTGAAAAAAGTTTACTTGAGATTTTTGCAAATTTATTAAAAATAAAAAACTGACAAATCACATGTACATAAGTATTCACAGCCTTTGCTCAATACTTTGTTGATGCACCTTTGGCAGCAATTACAGCCTCAAGTCTTTTTGAATATGATGCCACAAGCTGGGCACACCTATCCTTGGCCAGTTTCGCCCATTCCTCTTTGCAGCACCTCTCAAGCTCCATCAGGTTGGATGGGAAGCGTCGGTGCACAGCCATTTTAAGATCTCTCCAGAGATGTTCAATCGGATTTAAGTCTGGGCTCTGGCTGGGCCACCCAACGACATTCACAGAGTTGTCCTGAAGCCACTCCTTTGATATCTTGGCTGTGTGCTTAGGGTTGTTGTCCTGCTGAAAGATGCACCATCGCCCCAGTCTGAGGTCAAGACGCTCTGGAGCAGGTTTTCATCCAGGATGTCTATGTACATTGCTGCAGTCATATTTCCCTTTATCCTGACTAGCCTCCCAGTTCTCCCAGTTCCTGCTGCTGAAAAACATCCCCACAGCATGATGCTGCCACCACCATGCTTCACTGTAGGGATAGTATTGGCCTGATGATGAGCGGTGCCTGGTTTCCTCCAAACGTGACACCTGGCATTCACACCAAAGAGTTCAATCTTTGTCTCATCAGACCAGAGAATTTTGTTTCTCATGGTCTGAGAGTCCTTCAGGTGCCTTTTGGCAAACTCCAGGTGGGCTGCCATGTGCCTTTTACTAAGGAGTGGCTTCCGTCTGGCCACTCTACCATATAGGCCTGATGGGTGGATTGCTGCAGAGATGATTGTCCTTCTGGAAGGTTCTCCTCACTCCACAGAGGACCTCTGGAGCTCTGACAGAGCGACCATCGGATTCTTGGTCACCTCCCCGACTAAGGCCCTTCTCCCCCAATCGCTCAGTTTAGATGGCCGGCCAGCTCTAGGAAGAGTCCTGGTGGTTTCGAACTTCTTCCACTTACAGATGATGGAGGCCACTGTGCTCGTTGGGACCTTCAAAGCAGCAGACATTTTTCTGTAACCTTCCCCAGATTTGTGCCTCGAGACAATCCTGTCTTGGAGGTCACAGACAATTCCTTTGACTTCATGCTTGGTTTGTGCTCTGACATGGACTGTCAACTGTGGGACCTTATATAGACAGGTGTGTGCCTTTCCAAATCATGTCCAATCAACTGAATTTACCACAGGTGGACTCCAATTAAGCTGCGGAAACATCTCAAAGATGATCAGGGGAAACAGGATGCACCTGAGCTCAATTTGGAGCTTCATGGCAAAGGCTGTGAATACTTATGTACATGTGCTTTCTCAGTTTTTTTATTTTTAATAAATTTGCAAAAACTTCAAGTAAACTTTTTTCACGTTGTCATTATGGGGTGTTATGTGTAGAATTCTGAGGAAAAAAATGAATTTAATCCATTTTGGAATAAGACCGTGACATAACAAAATGTGGAAAAAGTGATGCACTGTGAATACTTTCGGGATGCACTGTATATGGGAAAAACTGAATACTTTTAGTATGCAGCATTGATTCTTTGAATGCTCCTGCTGGGCTTGACAGTAACTCATTTACTGCACCTAAAGGCAGAGATCAAGTAATGCACCTTTAACAAACTGGCTACCTTTTAAAGAAACAACATAACAGTTTTACTGTAGAATACATTTCAATGTATTCTAATAAAAGACCCATTTCCCTTTGGACAGACTTATACAGTATAAGTTATAGAAAGAACTTTCTGCATCCTCGATCAACAAATCTTCTGGCTCTGCTATCCACAACTAGCTTCATGCTCTTCAGTTAGTGAAGAGCTGGTTTGGGGGTTCCTCCATGAGGCATTTTTTTCCCTGCCCCATCTTTCCTCATTTTTAGTTCTTTTTCTTTACTTACTTTGCCTTGTGCTCTGCTCCTGTGTGGTGTGTGCAACAGTTTACCTGTCAACTCTTTTTTGTTTTCTCTATTATTGTGTTTCAGTCTAAATAGCTATCTAAGATGGGGTGGGGGCCACTGGAGGGGAGTGTTTTGTGTATGCTCTTATATAGCATTAAAATCTGTTGTTATTTTTGTTTTTTTGCTGTATTGCTTTTTCACTTTATCAGTAAAAATGTGATCACAAAAAATAAGTTATATCAAATATAACACCATATATATATAAATGTCTGTCAGTCTGTATGTATGTCTATGCGCTTTTCACGAGAGAACTACTTAACGGATTTAGATTGGGTTTTTTTCTATAATTTGCTTGAACATTCCAGTTGATTTTGAGATCTCTTTCATCATGCTAAGTATCATAGTTTGCTTGTGACAGTGTTTTTTTTGTGTGAATCCAAGAGAGGCTGTGGGCCGAGGGGAGTGGGAAGCAGAACCTTAGGAGTGGGCAGTTGGGCAGGGCCTTCCTCACTCATGCGCCAATCTCCATTCGAGTCAGTCTACCTCTTGCCATGTGTTGGAGCGTACTTTGTCTTCACTTAGCTAGCAATACCTGTTTGTTCAGCAGACATTATGTAGAGATTGTTAAGGAATAACGTTTGACGTTTTTGAGAGAGAGAGAGAGATCAGAGCTACATGTGTTTTAGAGTTACAGTTCTATTCGCATGAAACTTCCGTCAGACTTTGCCCATCATCCCAAGAGAAACTCACGCAGACAATGTGGATGCATACTTTAAGTGCTCATCTATCTGGAGTGAAGTTATCAAGCTGTAACTGACCCTCAATATGCACATCTTTTTAATTAGGGATAGAAGCACAAGATTTTCCCAGCTACTACTGGAAGTGGGGAAATGGTTCCTTACAGACTAGAGATAGTGCTATTGCAATAAACAATAATGATTTATGCACCTCAGTTCAAGATTTCAACAAACTTATTACTGCAGTATACCCAGATGTGCCAGATTCTAGATTGTCCTCTTTCTTAGTTTGGGGAATGTTCTGTCTTTGCTCCAAGAACTGATGCTGTTGATAAAATGAATCAATTGGTGATCAAATTATTTGACATGCTGTCTTGGACATACACTTCAATAGATACTGCCCAGCCACAGGGGAGGCACAAACCAGTGTGTTTCTTTGTGCCGGTCCCAAGCCCGGATAAATGGGGAGGTTTCCATCAGGAAGGGCATCCAGTTTAAAATTTTGCCAAATCAATATGCGAACAACAATACAATTTTCCATACCAAATCAGTCGAGCCCCAGGTTAACAACGACCGCCACCAGTACTGTTAGTCAACAGGGTGCTGGCGGAACTTAGACTACTGTTGGCCGAAGAAGAAGAAGGAGAAGAAGAGGGGGGAGACGTGGCTGAAAGCAGGAGGAGAGGAAGAAGGTAAAGACAGTGGAACTGAGGGTAGGGACTTTGAATGTTGGTAGTATGACTGGTAAGGGGAGAGAGTTGGCAGATATCATGGAGAGAAGGAAGGTTGATATATTGTGCGTGCAAGAGACTAAATGGAAGGGGAGTAAGGCCAGGTGGATCAGAGGTGAATTCAAATTGTTCTATCATGGTGTGGATGGGAGGAGAAATGGAGTAGGGGTTATTCTGAAGGAACAGTATGTCAAGAGTGTTTTGGAGGTGAAAAGAGTGTCAGACAGAGTAATGATTATGAAGCTGGAAATTGGAGGTATGATGATGAATGTTGTTAGTGCATATGCCCTGCAAGTTGGGTGTGCAATGCGTGAGAAAGAAGATTTTTTGGACTGAATTGGATGAAGTGATGAACAGTGTACCCAATGGACAGAAAGTGGTGATTGAAGCAGATTTCAATGATCATGTTGGTGAAAGGAACAGAAGGGATGAGGAGGTGATGGGTAGGTATGGTGTCAAAGAGAGGAATGAAGAAGGTCAGAGGATAGTGGATTTTGCCAAAAGGATGGACATGGCTGTGGTGAATACATATTTTAAGAAGAGGGAGGAACATAGGGTCATGTACAAGAGTGGAGGAAGATGCACACAGGTAGATTACATCCTGTGCAGAAGAGTCAATCTAAAGAAGACTGAAGACTGCAAAGTGGTGGCAGGGGAAAGTGTAGATAAGCAGCATAGGATGGTGGTCTGTAGGATTACGTTGGAGATCAACAAGAGGAAGAGAGTGAGGGCAGAGCCAAGGATCAAATGGTGGAATTTGAAAAAGGAAGACTGTAAGGTTGAGTTTAGGGAGAAGGTGAAACAGGCACTGGTTGGTTGTGAAGAATTACCAGACAGTTGGGAAACTACAGCAGATGTAGTAAGGGTGACAGCAAGAAGGGTGCTTGGCGTCACATCTGGACAGAAGAAGGAGGAAAAGGAAACCTGGTGGTGGAATGGGGAAGTACAGGAGAGTATACAGTGGAAGAAGATGGCAAAGAAGACGTGGGATAGTCAGAGAGATGCAGAAAGTAGACAAGAATAAAAGGAGATAAGGCACAAGGTGAAGAGAGAGATGGCAAAGGCTAAAGAAAAGGTGTATGATGAGTTGTATAAGAGGTTGGACACTAAGGAGGGAGAAAAGGACCGAGCTGGGAAACATGTGCAGCAGGTTAAGGTAAAAAAGAATAAAGATGGAAACGTACTCACAAGCGAGGAGAGTGTGTTGAGCAGATGGAAAGAGTATTTTGAGAGGCTTATGAATGAAGAGAACGAGAGAGAAGAGGTTGGATGATGTGGAGATAGTGAATCAGGAAGTGCAACGGATTACCAAGGAGGAAGTAAGGACATCAATGAAGAGGATGAAGAATAGAAAAGCCGTTGGTCCAGATGACATACCTGTGGAAGCATGGAGGTGTTTAGGAGAGATGGCAGTGGAGTGTTTAACCAGATTATTTAATGGAATCTTGGAAAGTGACTGGATGCCTGAGGAGTGGAGAAGAAGTGTACTGGTGCCAATATTTAAGAATAAGGGGCATGTGCAGGACTGTAGAAACTACAGGGGGATAAAATTGATGAGCCACAGCATTGTTATGGGAAAGAGTAGTGGAAGCTAGGTTAAGAAGTGAGGTGTTTTTTTTTTAATATTTTTTCCTTGCTTCTTTTATAACCTTCCTTGTATCCTTAATTATCTTCAATAAGGGGCGTCTGGGGATGACTGGGTCTCATCAATTGTGTACTCGTTTTTAATGTCTTCAGGTCACAATATATACTTAGATATACAGTACATATATGTATATATGTATTGTTGTGACCTGAGCTCTCAGCATTGCACAGATAAAACTAGAAAGCATTTCTTTACTAAAGTATGTTTTATTCCAGATACAATTTTAAAGACTTAAATCAATTAAAAGCACAAAACAGTAAATCTTTGGCAACAAATTTGCACTGTTTCAACAAAATCAAGACAATTCAGAGACATCTTTTTCAGAACTGTTGTCATGCAGTGGGGTGGGTACACTGCCTCCCACTTAACGGGAAAAGATTTCTTGTGTTAAGGAAACAGACACTGTGGAAATCTTCTGTTATCGTGGCATAAGAAATTTGTGTTAAAACCTCTGTTTTCCTCACTTACTTTAAAGTTAAATTTACACCACTACTTCCACATCTCAATAAACATTATTATAATATATGTTGCTGTGATGTTTTTATTTATATATACTATATATACATAAACATACGTAAATTGGAGTTAATGAAGGACAGTGTCAGTGTGTACTTGCAAAATGAAAAAAAATATATATTCCCACACTTGCAAAATCATCCGGAATGTTCAAGAAAATTATAGAAAAAACCCCAATCTAAATCCATTAAGTAGTTGTCTCGTTCACTAGCTAGGCGGATGTAAGGAATGCCCTGAGGCTGGCACGTGAGTGAGGAGGGCCGGCTGCGTGTTTATCGCATTTGCTCAAATAATTCGGTATCGCAAGCGAACTATGATACTTAGCGCAATAAGTGAAGTCACAAAATCAACTGGAATGTTCAAGCAAATTATAGAAAAAAAACCCGTAGTAATAGCTCTCCCGTGAAAAGCGGGCAGACATACATACAGACAGAGGATTTATATATGTATATGTATGTATTTATGTATATGTGTATCTGTGTAATTCGGTCATGCTAAAGTATTATTTTTTAACATTTCTGTTGATTTCAGTTTGCATTCGGTGGATTATATAAAAAAATCTGCTGTGTCCTTCACTCAGTTTTTCTGCGTATTATACTCAGTTATTAAAAGGATATGTGATTTATCAAAAAGTAACAGGTTTACAATGATAGGTGAACTGATTTGTCTCATGTTAGTTCAAAACATTAAAGTTAGGGCCAAACAATTTGTATCCCATATGTTAAAAATTTATGTTCTAAAACACTTTACTTTATTCAATATTTTGATCATACTTCATCATTTTCGTATTGCAATTTTTTTTGCGAAATTATTATATCCAAGACTCTGTATTTTTTTTTGTCAGTGATTTTTTCCAATTTTAAATATACTCTTTAGACACAGCTCATGCAAAGAATGGCCAGCTCAGACAATACACTGTGAAATGCACTATACATCTCTTGAAATGCATTTGCGATATCTCAAAATACATTGTAGATATCTTAAAATATAAAGGATCTTATTTTTAGATAGCTTGAAATGAGTTGCAGAATCTGAAAAGGTCAATTGCATCTCAAATATCTCTTGCCATACTAAATGGAAAAATAAAAGCAGGAAAAACAAAGACAATCACAGCTGCCACAGATGTAATGTTTTCTCAGTTTCACAGATCCCAGTACTGCCACTCTTTGCATGCATTCAGACATATTAAACTATTTTTGATGACCACAATGCTGAACATAAAGAAGAGCCATCATATTTCACTGTTCTCTGCAGACGCATTAATAAGAAAATGTCAGTTAATTTTGAGCAAAACTGCTTACTAATTGGAAACTTTTACTTTGCCAATGGCACAAATAAGCAGATTCTTACTCCAACTGAACCTTGAGCAAGCAACACACTATTGGCCCTCTGAGCAGTTTTAGAACAGATCTCTGGCCGCTATTCACATTTTGACTCTGTGCCTTACTATTTAAATTTTGACTCTGTGCCTTACTGAGTGTGATGGAACTGAAAGGAGAGAGAAATAAAACACACATAAAATGGTTGGGTGGCAACTACTAGGAATACGTAGTCAAGAAACAAACACTACTGGGGCTCTTTTATTTTAAAAGCAATATATCTGTATAATGCCTCACTGTGAATGGGACAGCCAAACTAGAAGTTTTCTTTCATCTTAAATCTTAATTTTTGTCTTCATATTTTGTGTTCTTAATTTGTGTGTGTGTGTATATAATTATATATAATTTAAAGAGCTTCTATAAAAAGCCAAATAAAGTTCTAGCCAAGTTCTGTCTAACTGTCTAACTTTTATACCACCGCCGCTAGCTACTTGGCATTATTTCTCACTGTATAGTATTTTATAAAACATTTGCCACCCCATGGGGGTGGACAGAAATATTAACCTCAAAATTGACTTACGTTTGCTCTTATTCTGGCAAGAGTGTGTGAGAATGGAAAAATAACTTCATAATGTTTCTGCAAAAACATTGATATGTTGCACTCTTCAGTTAAGTAGGTGAATATAAATGATGTTGGTAAAATCTGTAGTGGAGAGCAGGGTCTCCAGAGGAGCGAGGCATGGGGGGTACGACAGTCATTTTTACTTGTTTTTTTTATTTTTATATTTTAGTGTTGCTGTTGTTATGTCAATGCACTAATGGATTTTGAGTGGAATTACCATGGTGAAACTATTAAATATATCGTGTAAATAACTTTTCAGTTATTTTGCAAACATTTCAAGCTCTGTGTATTCGTATACAATTGCTGGTATTTACTACTATAAAAAATGTTCTCATTGTTTGTGACCTTTTTATCAAAAATGGACTCTTTTTAACTAAATTTCACTATCCAAATAAAAAAAAACATATTCTGAATCTGAATCTGAAAGAATTTCAAAGTGCACACCAGAATTAGCAAAGCCATACCAGTTGGCCGCTAATTCACCAATAGGGTGAAGAGTGTGCCACTGTGACATCTTAGCTGTTCATAGAATTGCATTTTGTGCTCTCACTGTTTAATAAATGTGTTGTGTGTTTGTCTTTTTTGCTGTTAGTTTTGCTCCATTATTATGTAAAAATGTCTACAAGAATGATATCTTTCTCCAACCAAAAAGTTTAACTTTTCATTTGGTCAGAACTCATTCTTTTAGGACTGTCTTGCTGATTTTATTTTGCCAAGCGCTATACGCAAACATTATGTGTTTTAATTGTCTATTTATATTATGGTACATGTCCACTCTAGTGTAGAAGGTGTATTGAGTATTAAAATATGTCCAGAAATTAAAATATGCAGAGGAGAAATTAACTGAGTTAAAAGACTGCACATAATTGTGCTTTTATTAAGTGTTGCCATGTTACAGTTCTTTTGCTGTTATTTCAACTAGCTATGTATTTCTAAATTCTACCATTTTTTAATTGTATAATGTCATTTAAGGGTGAGATTGAATTAATTGCTTAAAAAGAAAGAGGCATTGTTACATTAATAGTAACTAATAAGGCATGCTGGTTTACTTGATGGTTTTGCAGGCTTTCCAAACCCCTAAGTGAAATGTCTACTTGTAATGGTTTCACAAGGGTGCTTTACTATAACCCTGTGCAGATATAACAGAAGCGCTATTTTACTTTGTATATGCTCTAATTTCTCAGAAAGAAACACTTTAAATCTCATGAGCCTAAAGGAAGAAAGCCTGGGCAGGAATTGATAGGTGGAATGTATAAGTCTCAGGATGGGGGCAGGTTTATAAACAGATGTGCAGTCCATCCTGCTCCAGGAGGAAATCATCTCTCTGTCTCTGTTCTACAATCTCTCCACATGCCAGACTGCCATCTCTCTCAGACGTACTGTTATCACATCATCATGTCTTTGCCAGCAATTAAAGCTTCCCTACACCCCTTAACTTTCCCTAAATGTTGCCAAGATTATGCAATCATATTAGTGGAGCAACATTCTAAATTAAAAAGGTTCCAAGTTTTTCTTCAAACATTCTATTTCAAAGGTAGCATTAAAAAAATTAAAATATCACTTTGCAGAAACTGTTATTTTTTTTTAATACAACCAGCATATATTAATGTAATTTTTACCAAGCTTGTGTTAAGTTCTGAAAATAGTAAGAGCCTGGTGATTTTGTTAAATTAGTTAGGAGTTTAATATTTCAATCTGCAAACCCCTTCTCACAAATGCAATTTTATTCACAAATAATTTCCCAGGAAGAGAAATGAGTAAATGTGAACTGAAATATTGAGAAAGTTGATCTGTTGCTGCAGCGGATTGCAAGCTTGCCTGCACTATAAGAGAAGTTAATTAGGGCAATACTAAAAATGTGTACATGGAAAGGGCTTAAATGTCAAGCAAAGTATCAGCAATTACTTTAGAAGGCATTGAACTTCCCCAAGTTAACGAAAGCAAGATAACATAGATTGGTTACAGTGTTCATTGTTTTTTGCCACTTTTTGACATGTAAAAGTCAGTTTTGTTTTTTTTTTTTTGTCTCCAACAAGCCATTCTTATTACAAATATACTGTAAACTCATTTTAAATGGCATCACAATGTTTTTTATACAACTTTTACCACAAAGTACACATTACCATCACCTTGACGTGTGGAAAGGAGAACACGCAAAATGGCACATATTGAACTGTGAGTGACCAGCACAGCTTTGGAAGGCAGCTCACTTGCAACATTTTCACAGACATGGTAGATCTGACAGTGAATGCAAATGAGAGAATAAACTGTGGGCTTTCTTTGTGGACATGGAAGGGCCAATACAATATGGTGCTTGGCCACAAGTGAAGCATATTTTAAGTGAAAAAATTATGATTTGAGCACAGCTGAACTGAAATGCTGCCACATGTGTTGAACTACATAAAATAACGACACTTGCATGTATTGAATCACATAAACACACGATCATGTTTTAAATCAAATATACATTGTACATTATGGCTGTTTACGCAAGAAAAGAAAGACATCTGTTTATCATTGCATTTGCATACATTGCTGGTTTTGCAGGGTCTTTGAAAATGTGACTGAGTGCCCTCCAATGCTGCACTCTTCACCTGTGGCTTGCTTCATCTGTTACAAGTCAAGCAAATACAAATACAGTACAGCAAAATACAAAAACAGCAAATACAGTAAGTCTAGCATCACATTTTGGATAGTTGCTGATTGAATTAACAGATATTTATGAAATGGTATTCTTTAACCCAATGACCAAGAAAAAACAGTCTGTGACTGTGATGATATGTCTCATTGAACCACTCACAGGCAATAGGATAAATGTCACTGCTTCGATATTTTGACATTACTTTGGAAAATAAGGTACTGTATTTGCCTAAAAGACAAGCCTGTTGTTCATTGAACTGTAAACAAAATAGAACAGAATAGACAATTAGATAGAATGTTCCAGCCACTGTGAAAAGTAACACAAGTATTAGGATATAGCGGGTTGGAAAATGACTGACTGACTGACATAGTTAGGCAGAAAGACACTGATAAAGTGCTGAGAAAACGTGAATGACATACCATCATCTTTTGGTGCGGGAGCCATGCACAGACTGCAAAAATGAGTGCAGACTTCTGATGTGTAAATGTTTGATACAATTAGTCCATCATGCTGCTTGTAATTTGCCTACCTAGTCCATGAAATATGTAATGCTGTAATTTGTATAAACTATTCTCATCGAAACGAAATAACATTCTTTAATATTTTACTAGCTGTGTAAGCCCAAGCTATAAAAAGCCTAGAAACAATTGAAATCGTCAGAAAAAAAAATGAAATGTAGAGATGTCAGGCAATTGAAAGGAATGACTCTGGGTATCTCTCTCCTAGGAGGATTGGTTTTGCTGATGTTTTTGCATTGCTTGTGCATTAGCGTTGGGAGGAAAAGTAAAAGGGATAATGTTTTGCCGATGTTAACGGCTGAAGTTTCGTTTTGCTGATGTGCTGGCCTTGCTTGTGTTATTAGTGGCTAAGCGAGTTTTCTGTTTCCTCAGAGGTGGAGCCCTTACCCCGACTCAACCTCTCACTTCTGGGCCAGACAGACACAAACACACACTTCCACATGTAGGTGTTCATATATCAGATGTTTCTAGCCGATTAAAAAAGTGTTTTTCTTTTTACTATCATACTGTATACTGTTGTGGCTTTATGCCAAACGGAAGCATAACTTTGGAAAGTCACTCGAGTCTCACCATCCATTTGGTTTGCTCTCACTCCTGGCAGAATAAAGCAGTGCAAAATAGGAAAATACATACACAATTAAACGAAAGAAAAAGTATGCAACGTGTCACTATAAAGATGCCAAAAATATGATCTGACCGTTGATGTGGACTGTTTTGTAATAAGCCTACATGTGATTTGTCATTTACAAATGTTTTTTTAAATTGAAAACATATGCTAACATTTAAAGTGAAAATATGTGCAATCAATTTATGTCAATTAATTATTTAGATGTTTAGTTAAGCTGTATTGTTCTATCTATGGTGTTTGGAGGTAGGGCAATAGGGTTCTGTTATTAGCATGCTGAGCAGATGAGCCATTAGTGACAAAAAATGAATTGAGATGCTACTTGCCATTTATATTACTGGAAAAATGTGTGTCTTTTCTAGTGTTACCACTGGTTACATGTGTAGTATATTCATATGTGGCTTTTGCTCCCATGAAGGACAAATAAAAATATACACCATATTTCACTCTTAGTGGTGTGCAAGGGAAAGATCTTGTTGTTCATTAATTAGCATAACCTGTTTCAAGGCATGTCTTTGACAGAGTTCAAATACTTGTGAGAGAGTGGAACTTAGGAGTTGAAAGTCAATACAGTCTTTAGCAGAAAGGGGAGCACCTGAAATGATCTCAAATCCAGAGTTATGATAATGAGGCCAAGATATTTAATCAAATGAATAATACAGGGAAACGAATAGAACAGAAAGAACAAAGTAATAAAGAAAACAACAAAGTCCTCCCTCTCTGTGAAGTGGTGACTCCTCACCTTCCTACAGCTTGCTGGGTGCTCACCCAACTCTGCCATCTGACTCCACACTCATATTAGCCAGAAGTGGCATTTCAGCCTGTGCCAGCTGCTGCTTTTGAATTTGTCTTGGAAATCACTTTATGTCAGTGCTGGGTCTGTCTATATGGTGCTCCCTCTGGTGTTCTAGGTGTTTCCACACATCATGGTGACCAATAGATGGGTTGAGGAACCCATATATAAAGGCAAGTGGAACTATAACAACTTTTATCAAAATAGAGAACTACTAACATATGGATGGGAGCTTCCTACAGTTACAGTTTAGGGCTCGGACTGATGCAGTGTCTATAAAGTACAGTGTGCTGTTGGCCAGAAGTGGAGGCTCTACCTCAAAACAATTCAAAACAGCCACTATCAGTTTCTTAAAAATGAACCAGAGGATAGGCTTGGTTTTCATATGATCATCAGCTTGTTTTTTTTAGAAGGTAGCATGTCAGAAACTTTCTCTCTACCAGACGTGAATTTGAAAGCTGAATTTGTGACAAAACCCCCACTAAACTTATTCCCATGTTAGTGAATGGAAGCTAGTAGTGGAAACATTCTGATTGAGTACAACACTTTTGCTGGTGATGTCTTTTGTTACAAGGAGACAAGGACTGATGCGGAATAGTTTGTAGCAATTTCTGTCCAGGAAAATAAATGTGATGGAAGTGGATCTTTTGCTTCACTTTTTCTGTACTCACTGCTGTAGCTGTATGTTTGAGATAAATGCATCATAGACATTTTTACACTTGTATGAACTTGATGTTCAGACATTTTATAGCATGGTCAATAGGCTGGTGATGCTTTTAATGCTGTGAATGATTGCTGAAGTTTTCACTTTTGCAGGATGAATCCAGTAAAGGGCTGTTGATAAAACTAATGGATTGCCTAAAATATTGAAGAGCGGCTGGTAATTCATCAGAGTCTATTTAAGTTTCATTTTTGTAGTCTTTTATCTTTGTACTCACTCATGGGTCATAGAAGTATAATAATAATGTCTGAAGTATGTGCTCAAAGGGGCACCATTTGTATTACCGAGGGCACATGCACTCCTGACACATAGGGCATCCCCTTTTAGCCGTCAAACGCTGATGATAATGAATGGGTACTGTTATCAGCTGAGCATCATATATTAAAGTATGAGCACAAAAGGTAAAGGGCTGCACGCTCCGGACCCTTTCACCCAACAGGTCGTTAAACTCTAATAATACTGTTTACTCGCTCTGGACAATGAGGGCTACAAATAGGCTTCGACCGGCGCTGCATTAAATTATTATTCAGATGTATGCTACTTAACGGAAAAATAAATAATTAAGAAATCTGAATCTTAAAAGAAAAGTCCATTCAAATTAAAGCAGAAGTAGTAAGTGCCATTACCAGTAGTAATTGGTCACTACTTAAGAAAGTGACTGAAACAAAAACCTGTAGCCACCATGGCCCCAATGGATCTGTGTTCGACACCCTTGGTTTAGCTACGCAATTTTTTCCAATGAAAAGAAACACTTTATCCATTCCATTTTTTATGACTGATCGACTGGCATCCGATCCAGGTTACTGCCATATGCCCAGTGCCACCTAAGCAGACTCTGGCTTTCTGTGCCACAGATTGTTAGAAAATGGATAGAGGAAAGGATAATTTTTATTTATTCACACAACAGGCACCTATGAACTCGTACAGATAATTATAAAGATGAATTTAACAATATTAGACACAAAGTACTGCATATAAAGATAAATTAGATTATAAATTTAAGTGTTGGATGAAAAAAACTGCACTATGTGCTGTGTCTAAATGATATGTTATTTACTTTATATCCCAAGTAAACTAGTTGAAAGAACAGGTCTAAATTAATATTTAATGCAGTTTTAATAGCAAATATTGTTACTTTAATAAGTATGCTGAATGCCCCTTTTTTGAAAATTAGCCCCACACACTTACATCTACGTTGTGCCTTGAAAATTCAACTTGTGCAATTCTTTAGTTTAAACTTTTTGACGTAAGTCTTGAGATGTGTCCACAAATGTCTCCTAGCAACCAAAACCTAGGGATCAGAGAAGGCAGGCTGCTTATTTTGTTTCAGCTTTTGTTTACAGCATAAATATTTTCAAAGGAGCTGGAAATATTTCCTCTTCTTTGCATACAGTGCAGTGCTGTTCATTAAAAATACAAAACAATTCTTTAGTTAAAAATACTATGAAAAACTAAAAGAAAACTAAAGTAAGCTTCTAAGCAATAAGTGAAAAAGAGGCCTGTGCCTTAGGGCAGGGGTTCTCAGCGTCGGTCCTGGGGACCCCCTGTCGCTGCAGGTTTTTGTTCCAACCAGTTTCTGTTTTTAATTGAACTCCTGGGCTAATTAAGTGAACTGATATTTCCCAAGTTCTGTGTTTAAGGAACAATATATTAATTAGAAAACTAAGTTTGCTAAAAAAAAAAAATATTAAAATGTACCAAGCAGTTATATAGGAATAATGTATTTTTTTTCTTTTTAACAGTATTTTCATCTTGATTTTCATTCTACTTTTCTAGGTGTTCTAATTGTTTTAATTAATCCATTATTTACTAATTAGTGGGTCTGACTCTAAAGTAGCTGCAGCCTTTGATTATTCAGTGTTGTTTGCCTGGGTGTCTGCTCTGCTCGTTTTAAATTGTCATTATTAAGATACAATGAAGGGGGAAAAACTGCACAGAGAAAGGGCAAAGTATAATGAAATCAACAAAAGAGAGTTAAGCATTTAAATCTCTAGCAAAAGCAGAAATGTTTATAAATGTCTTATAAATGTAAAAATCATGCTGCTATGCTTTTCTGAATGTCAAATAAAAGAAAAAAAAATCCCAGCTAATTAATTGAGATCAGTGCTATAAGGTGTTGTCACTGATTAGGAATCTGGTTGGAACAAAAACCTGCAGCCACAGGGGGTCCCCAGGACTGACGTTGAGAACCCCTGCCTTAGGGAGTGTTAGGTGCAATTTATAACCTTTACAGCGTATTAACAGTTTGGTGAGTGTCAAAATTAATTATATTTTCATTTTTTTTGGATAATATACCTTTATTATAATACTAGACATTAAGCCCGTTACAATAACGGGCGCTAGAACAGTAGTGCATAAACATTAGTAGGAACAGTCTATATTAAATGGCAAGGACCTTGACCTCATTCTGTTTCTTGTCTTAATTTTTTTTGTCAAAAATATTTTTGCAAGAAGCCTAAAGTAAAATAATAATAAAAATAAAATAGAAAAGTATGACAATACAGTAAGTATAATTAATATTGCCTTAGTGTAAACTTTTGTAACAATCTGTAATACAAAATATCTGAAGAAGATATTTAGGAAACATTTTCTATTTTTTTACCACATGAAATTTTTCTATAAAATTTCATTATAGACAACATTTCTTGTAAATATTCTGTCTGAGTTTGGCAAGAGTTTGTCATGTTCAGGAACATCTACAACCTTGACAACAACATCTGGAAAACTCTTGATAATGCAACATATAACTGACCATGGCTGAATACTGGTTCTGGCAAGTAAATGCCAACTTTTTGTAAGGTTTGCTCTTCTGAGTCTCTCTCTTTTATGCGTTTTTCTGACGCTCATTTTCTTTTTCTTCAATCAATCTGTTTGTTAGTATTTTTTTTTTTTGTCCTTCAACCTTTCTTTTGTTGATGTTTACTTGTTTAGCTGACCGTTCTTCCAGGAGATGTCACTTATATAGGATTTGATTGTCTGTGTCTTTTGTCCTACTTGACGTGTCCTTTTTTTTTTGGTGGCATGTTGTTAGTAGATATGTCCGTAATATTTTCTCTTACAGTAATACTGGCTTGTATGTGGCTGTACTATGCGTCAGTGTATTGTGTGCCTTTAAATTTCTCTCACAGTAATACTGGTTTGTATTTCCGTAAAATGCCTGTAATTTTCTCTAACAGTAATACTGGCTTTGATGTCCGTAATATGACTTTAATTTTCTGTCACAACAGTGGGCAATCAGCAGAGTGTCCCCAGCAACTGATGTAATGTGTGGCGTGTAGTTGATAATCGTGACTGTGTCGTCTCCCCAGCAAGTACTGTGCAGTTCCCCAGCAAGTATTTTGATCTGGTGTTGGCAACGGATTTTATGTGTGCGGCCGCGACTACCTAATCAGCACTCTCCCAGCAATTATGTCTTTTATTTGTTTATCATGCGCTGCAGTGGAAAGGCCATTCACTGTGTGCCCAGCTTCGAGTGTGTGTGCAACCAAGGTGCCGTGCGCATGGGTGCGGTGTGATGTCGCGCGCGCCCGCATCGCACTTCACCAGAAGACACACACACACGGACACCTGGACGCACACAGGGCTTTTATTAAAGAGGATAGTTGTTAAATTAAATGGTTATCATATTTTTCCCTTTAAAGTTTTGGCCATTTAAATAGATAATCTATAATTATTATGTTTGATTCATAAAACACAAAATAAAATCTTATTAAAAAAAAGATAGTGGTATGGTGACATGATGCTAGTGCTGCTGTCTTGAAGAAAGCAGACAGGGGTTCATGTTCCAAGTGTTTCCTACATGGAGTTTGCATGTTCTCTCCATGTCCATGTGAGTTTCTTATAGGTTCTACGGTTAATTATCACTGTCTAAAAACATGCTGGTTTAGTGAATTAATGTTGCTAAATTGTCCCGTTTGTGTTCACACTGAAGAACTGGCACTTTGGCCAGGTGTTGCTCGTGCCTTGTGCCCAGTGCTCGTGGGGATCGGCTCCACCTGTTTCATGACAGTGCTATGGGTAAGTGGATAAGAAAATGAATGGAATAATGGCTGCGGTGGGCTTGTGCCCCGCCCGGGGTTTATTTCCTGCCTTGTACCCTATGTTGCCTGGGATTGGCTCCAGCAGACCACCGTGACCCTGTAGTTAGGATATAGCAGGTTGGATAATGGATGGATGGATGGAATAATGGTGGCACAGTGGTTAGCCTTTCCATGGATCCAAATCTGATTTCTAGCACAACTTGTTAATTTTAAGTAATATTAGTAATTGTATAAGCTATTTTAACTCAAATACAATAAAGGTGGTAAGTGACATGAGTCAGTGTGCTTTGAGATAATTGTTGTGTTATTTACTTAAAATTCCAATTTACTTTTAAAGCACTACAGAGTAGGCTCTCAAACTATGGGTCGGATTGTGGATTGCCACATTTTGGGTCATGCAGAGTTGTAACTCACCATTGCATTCAATGTGTAAGAGTCACATACAGTTGTGAAGTGTCCTGTGATGGGTTATTGTGGGCAGTTTAAGCAATCGACTGTTGGCGGCCATTCTCCAAGTGGAAACTAAGACTGTCAGCTCATGTTTTCCACAGGTTGGTGGCGATTCTCCAAATGGGACCCTTGCTGATCTGACAGTCAGTCTCAAAGACACTAAGAAGGGCAAGATAGGATTTCAAGAAAAAAGAGATTGAGACACAGTGCACTAGAACAACATTTCTCAACCACTGAGTCGCGCTATAAGTGGGTCATGGGCTGCAGCTAGTGGGTCACAAGTTGCTATTGTTTGAATGTGGTGGGTCACAAAGTGGGTAATGTAGTGTATTGAGCAAATAATTGTTCTCATTTTGCCAAGATGGAATTTGTGATATTCTGGTTCAATTCACCAAGTAAACAGTAAACTGCTTTGCGGTCATGTGGTTTGCAGACCTGGCAACAGTGCCTTTAATTGTCTAATTGGACGTTATGGAAGTGATTTTCAGATATTAGAATTTCACAGTAAAATAAGTTTCATTTTGTTTATACCTTAAAGGATGGTGATTTTAGATTATTAAACTAATAATTTACTGAAAAAATAATTTTCTGTGAAAAAGGAGTACAAATAAATATATTGTCATTTATATTTATCTAGAAATGTAGTCCCTTCCCAAGAACATGAACTGGGAAGGAACAGGAGCCTGCATAATCCATAGAGCTACGTAGTCAAGAGCCTTGTGCTATTAGTAGGGTTAACCTTGGCAAATGGGACTAAAGGAAGAGTCCAGACAAGGAAGTTATATGAAAATAGACCTCTTAATAATTGTAATGAGAACAAAGTAGCCTCTGCCAAAACAGAGACATGAGGACGAGCTCCTGTACCCAAGGCTAGGTCTGCTGCTCTTCTGGGATGGTGTTCAGCAGGGGGGTCTCTCTTGGCTGGATGACACTGTAGCCAGTTTTGGCTTAGCCTGAAGAAGTCACATGGAGCAGATGTGGGAACTTATCCTCATAAGACAAAGGGTTATATCTGGATGACGAAGACCTTGGCAATGAAAACTGTTTTTTAAAACACAGAAGGTCACTGGTGGGAAACACATCGGAATACATGTGGTAGTTTCGAATGTTCCTAGCTGATATAGCTCATGTCACATAGGAGTGAACCCTGAACATGGTTTCTCAATGGGAGAGGTCTCTTTTAGACTCTGTTGCCACATAGGACATGCACACATTGGCTGTAGTGATGCTTACAGTGAGTTAATTGTGACTTGGAGTTTTAGAGAGATACTTTGACTAGCGTTTGGGGGAAATGCATATAAGAGTAATGTCGAATAAGCAGTTCACTTCCTTGTCTGAAACTTTATTTTTTGCAATAGTCACTTACTGTATTTCAGAGAAGAATAAAGCAGAGTATGTTTTTGAGCCTCTGTTGGCAAGGCTAGTAAGCAGCTTTTTTTGTCACTGATTGTAGGTGGGGAGACGAGGGATAAAAGGATTAGCTGAGGCTGGCAAGCTGGAGCATTATAAACCTTCTTTGGAGGAAAGGGGAGAAAAGAAGGTTTGCAGAAGCAGCTGATGTGCTGAAAATGATTAAGTCTCTTAGAAAACTGAATTGAATTGAATCTTTCACTGGACCTTTGATGTCTCGTACCTGGATTCCTGTTCAGTTAGTGATGTGAACAAAATATCAAGTGGGTGGCACATTAATTAACGCAGCTGCCAGCTATGCCAGAGTCTCAAATTTAAATCACTAGAGTGGTTAATTGTTAGCTTTCTCCAGGCACCCTAAGAATGTACAGGTTGGCATCTCTGAGCTTGGGTTTCTGACAGATTTGTATCCTGTCCAGCAATGCTGCTGAATCGACAATGCCCTTCCTCTATCAGGTGTGACATCTGATTCAACATGATATTCGTTCCAGCTTTTTAATGTATTTGTTTTTGTTTTTCTTTCTGGCAATCCATCATGAACAATGATGTCATAAGGCAACACCATGACCATCTTGCTAGAAAAAAAAGGTCTTTCCTTGATCAGTCATTAAGAAAAGAAAGTGCACATAATCACTGAGCCTGTGCTTCACTCTGAAATTAGGTATGTATGCCTCATATATACGATATGTCCCCTGGAGATGCATGGATGGCAAACAAATGAGTAATTCCAAAATAGATGAGGGAGACCATCATTTTTGCAGAATGCAAAAACAACCATCTCTTATATATATATTTCTCTTCTGGTTCTTCCTGCTTCCACTTCAAAACCAGTCCCGTCCACATGCAGCCGACACAGCATTTCTCAGTTCCTATTCGTCCTTTTCCAAACACCTTCCCCACGCTGCCTGTAGCTCCCTTTAAACCGGTCCCGCCCACACACAGCGGACACAGCATTTCTCGATTCAAGTAGCTTTACCACCTTTGCAGGAGCCACCTGTGTCTTTACAACAGCTTCTTACACAGCAAACATCAGAAGGTAAAAATTATCGTGAACACATTTGAGAATAAAATTCTTCTCTAGCATTTGCTTCCATGGGTCCACAGATAACTCAACCTCCTGGACACGGACCATACTGTTTTAAAATACACAGGCAAATGTATCTATTTATAAATTTACGCTAACACTTTTACCTCTCCAGGATATGGACAGTTGTATGTTTTTGACACAGCGCAAGCTACTGAAGTACGCTTACAAAATAAAGCAAACTCTGCATGCAGCGAAAATTTACTTCTCCAGCTAGATTCCATGCTCAGAACCGTCAACCCCTTCACTAAATCATACAAACACATGCACAAATCACTCAGTCCAATCCAACAGCATCTGTATGAATGGTTTTCAAGGAAAACCCAGGGCAGGATTTATGACAATACAATGCCCTGACATGTCACACCGATGTTGCACCGATTTTCGTTGGAGAAGATGGCGAATACCCTGCCAAAAGGGTCATTTGCATCTATCCCTGAGGCAACTCCTGTAAACAGATGTCCACGCTCAATATGAATTGCGATCCTATGGTTTACCCACTTTTACTCCCTTAAGGAGAGATTGGCTGGCACAAAGATTTACAACATGTTCCCGATAAAAGAACCGGCAACCGAATCAGGCTTACTCCATGTCAATTTTATGCGTACAGATTATCAATGAGGAATACATTTAGTATTTTGCACTCCGGTGGCAAACTATTCCAACAGTATGTCGTAGATGCGTATGTTAAAACGGAGGGTGCGTGTCTGAACTATCTCAGATTACATCAACAAGATCTGCGCATGGAACAATATGAAGGACTATCAAACGCACTGCAAATAAAGGCTGAAAATAACAACGTACGTGTAGGCAAACTGATGATATTACCGTCCACATTTCCAGGAAGTCCAAGATACATGCAACAAAACTATTGTTCTATGTGGCTTTTTCAAGGGTTAGATCTTTTAACTCATTATCTGTCGTCTCCAGCAGAACACCTATTCACAACTGCGTCTTACATGAAGTATTTCTTTCTTCTTGATTTCTGAATTCCTTTCTCACCGTTTTCTGTTCTTATTCTTACACTGCCGTTTGCTACGGTGGGCATCAGCTAGTGTCACTTAAAAAAATAAATAAATAAATTACTCTGGCCAGCACCAAAATTCTCTGACGCAGAAGAATAAGTATACTTTATAGATATTGGTGTGCTGAATCATTTTCAATAATTGGAATTTGTATACCACAAACCATTTTCATAAGATATTTTATTCAGCTAAAAATACCACTTTTGAAAAAAAAATGTTTTTTAAAAAAAAATGTTACATTTGTTTTGTGGCATAAATATTTTTCAAGCTCTGAATATTATCTGAGATAGGTTATGAGTTGAAAAATAGCAGTCATCCTCATTTTTGCGTTAGTTGAGATGGAAACAACACATAATCAGGTATTTGCAACATATTTTTGCTCTCAATCACTATTTTTTTTCTCTGTTCTTATTCCTTCAAACAAGCCAGGAATTTGCATTTAGAATGTTAGAGTTTTGCTTTTTCCGTAGCCAGAAAAGAGAAAGTTGTTGTTTAAATGGTATTTAAAGCAATATACTAGGTCAGGCGGATCCATCTATTGTCTTGACCAGAACAGGTAAGCAAACTGTAAAAGAAAACACACCCATCCTTCATTACAAAAAAAAAAAACATTGTGGAAGAATCTTCTTCTTCTCCTCTCGGCTGGTCCTGTAAGGTGTTCCATATCCTCCTGTCCTCTACATCTTGGAGAATAAAGGCAAACCAGTGTCGGGAGCTCTTCAAAATCATCAGCTCCTGTTCTGTCCTTTTTCATTTTTTTCTTTTTCTCCTTCTCTGCAGTAACCTTGTCTAAAATAATGCACAGCTGGTGACTCCTGATTGCTGTGTTGTTGACAGTGAGAAGTCATTAATGAACGCCTGCACAAAGTCCAGTTAAAAACAGGAAGTGCCGTCACTAAAAAGGATTACCATTTAAAGTACCATTTAAAACCTCCTGTACTGGTTTTACTTCAAAATCTGCCCACTACCAAAGACCCCTTACTGTGTTTTACTATAGAAGGGAAACGTTTCATTTATTTATTTATTTGCATACCAGTCTTATAAAAATAAGAAATCAAAATGTTGTCACCATTTAAACCATTTAAATTGTGACAATGAGGATAAGCATGTGACTAGTGAATTAGGAAGGGAGTTTATTGTGTTAAAGACTGATAATGATGATAGGTGTTAAAAAAAATGACAAGGGATGTACTAACAGAAGAGTGGGGTTTTCAAACAAGGACAGTATTGCTGGGATGAAGGAAGATGTAAAGGTTAGATCTAATGTAGATGAGCAGAAACAGGGTTATGGGCTATTGTGAATAAAATATTATTAAGTCATGGTGTTGGGGATGAAACAAAAGTTGATTTAAAGCTGTACTACAAGGATGTTGTACTGTATTAGCTATAGATGTGGTTAGAAGTTAAGCAAAATGACACCTTTTATTAGCTAACTAGAAAGATTACAATATGCAAGCTTTCCAGACAACTCAGGCCCCTTCTTCAGGCAAAATGCAATACAGAAACTGGAATTCTTTGTGTTTTATAGACACTAGGGGTTTCATGCATAAAGCCGTTCGTAGAATTCATACTGAAACATGGCATACAGACAAAAGTTGAAATATGTGTATGCACAAAAAAATGCAGATGCAGAAAACCAGGCATATACTAACTTCCACGCACTTCCGCTACATAAATCTCAGTCTGCGTGAAATGTAATGCTCGTGCATGCACCTGACCGCCCACCCTGTCTCCTCTTTGAATATGCAAATCAGTATAAATATTCCCTTAAGTTTAGCATTTTGTGAAAAGGCAATATCAAAAGCATGGGGGAAAAAAGAACATCAGTGAATGCCAAGTGGAGGCAAGGAAAAACATACTGTTTGTTGGTTTAAGCAGTTGTATAAACAACTAAAGGAAGTTAATTGAAAGTTCAAGTTCAGAAAGTTGCATAGTGTCCGAAATAAAAAGAAGTTGTCAGATATCAAAGTCGCCACAGTGGCGCAATGGTAACGACGAGCTGGTGCCCAGTTCAGAGATTGCTCCTGCCCTCCCGTAAGATTGTTGCTGAAACCATGCACGACCCTTGATGAAATAATTTATTGCAGCAGTACTGTCTCTTTCAAACGTACTAACTCCCAGTTCCTGTTCTTCCTTTTCTTTCTCCAAGTAACCAATCTCCACACAATCATCTCTTTAATAAATGTCAAGCCACCTGTAAGCTTAGAACGCCGATTCTTCAAAACATTTAAGGAACATTGAAATATATTTGGGGTGGCACGGTGGCGCAGTGGGTAGTGCTGCTGCCTCGTAGTTAGAAGACCCAGGTTCATTTTCCGGGTCCTCCCTGCGTGGAGTTTGCATGTTCTCCCCGCTTCTGCAAGGGTTTCCACCGGGTACACCGGTTTCCTCCAACAGTCCAAGGACATACAGGTTAGGTGAATTGCCAATTCTAAATTGTCCCTGGTGTGTGTGTGTGTGTGTGCCCTGCGAAGGGCTAGCACCCTTCCTGGGGTTTGTTTCCTGCCTTGCACCCTGCGCGGGCTGGGATTGGCTCCAGCAGACCCCTGTGACCCTGTAGTTAGGATATAGTGGGTTGGATGATGGATGGATGGATGAAATATATTCATAGTACATGATTACTGTAATTATTCCATCTATCCATCCAGGGTCATGCCAGTCTCAGGAAGAATACAGCGCTAGGCAGGAAAAATCTCTGAACGGGGCACCAGTTCATCACTACCGCTGTACACCATGCCCATACATTTAATAACAGTTTACATTATTTAAATGAAGTTAATTTATCCTGCGGTGGGCTGGCGCCCCACCCGAGGTTTGTTTCCTGCCTTGCGCCCTATGTTGGCTGCGATTGGCTCCAGCAGACTCCTGTGACCCTGTAGTTAGGATATAGCGGGTTGGATGATGGATGGATGGATGTATGGATAAACATTTATCTGTATAATGTAATATATATACTTTACCGCATTTCATCTGAAAAATGATATCAAGAGCTCCAAGAGGATAGTGCCTGGAAATCTAAATCCACTTAGAAGCCAGTCGTCATCATCTGTAAATGCGCTCTCTTCTATTGAATTGAATTGAATTCCTTTACTGTTATTGTATGGCACAATGAGGTTCAATATGCAAATACTCCATAAACATATTTTCCTATAAAATGGTAAAATAACAACAAAAGCAATAATAATAATGCAATAAAAAAATGAAAAATATATAATATGAAAGCATAAGTGGTTCAGGTTGTGCAATATTACAACTGTAATGCAAGTTTACAGTGTGGATCATTATACTTATAAGTACAAGCAGTTCTACCGGGAGCACTTGATGGACTGATTGAGTGCATTTATATGTCTTGGGATGAAACTTTTTCTGAACCATGAGGTTCATGCAGGAAAGGCTCTGAAGTGTTTGCCGAATAGACTGTGTGTCAAGAGCGGAGAGAATAATCAAGGTACAGCTTCTAGCACACACTGCCTCAGCCATATCCAATCTGCGGTAGAACTTTCCGATCAGCTGCTTTATAGCTATGCTTCAACCTCAGATGCAGTGGATTAAAATACTCAACAATAAAAATAACAACGCTAAAGCAGCCATAGTATTTGGAATAGTTTGGCCATTCCATGCATTATTATATGGTTACGGGATGATTACAATCAGATGCCTTAAACTAAAAAACGATATCTGGTTAATGTCAATGTATTTGATAAAGCCACATCAGGGATGTGAATCTGAAAAATAAAGAGAAGCCACACAGGAACAGTAAAATTGCTTTGACTCTGGGTGCCGCCAGTTTGCAAAAACAAGCCAAAAACTTGCATACACTATAGTTTGAGCTGGCGTGAGAATGTGCGTGGCTTTACGCCAAGTTTACATCATGATGTGAGTGTGGAAATGGGCATAGGCAACATTTTTGTGTGTACGCACTGTTCATACAGTGAGTAACATAAGGTGTTCAAATACTTATGTGCAGCAGTACAATACAAATAAATTCTGTACAAATCATACAATGTGATTTCCTGAATTTTTTTTTTACATTCTGTCTCTCACAGTGGGAATGCACCTACAATGTGAATTTCAGACCTCTACATGATTTCTAAGTGGGAGAACTTGCAAAATCGCAGGGTGTTCAAATACTTATTTACATGAGGCCCCGGGACAAATACAGCATTGGAAAACCTTTAAGTGAGGCATCTTAGATGTAAAAAATTAACAGACCTCTCCAGGCTAAGATTCATTTAGCAAGAGAGGAAAACAATGTATGGTCAAGATCTTTGGATAAGATAACTGTTCAACAAAGTCTTTTGAAGTTTCTAATGAGTTTTTCAAAATAGTGTGGATCTGTAGTCAGGTTGTCTGGGACAGTGTGAGAGATGCAAACAATCCTCATATCTGGCAAAAGGAAAACATCAACACGAAATACCAATGGTGGAGTATTTTGGAAATGTTTATGAGAAACACAAACACAACAGAAGTGTTTCATCCGGTGTGTTTGAGTAAAGGAACTGCTACTCACCACTGGAAAATGTTGGGGTGCCAACCTGGTCATCCCCATTTAATTCCAAACAAAATACTTTGTATTTACTCAAATAAAATTAACGCTGCTATGCATGCCAACAGAAAAAAAGCTTTCAAAACAAGACTGCCATCATGCTAAGTGACAGACAGATAGTCAGGAAGGAATGCCCAGTTTGTTCGATTTGGTACAAGACTGTACACCTCCTTCCAGCAACGTCAGTTGCCCTCACTGGATGCCTTCTCTGTGCTGTGGAGGGAATAAGAGAGGAGACTGTTAGAGTCTGTGCCCCCTCCTGACCTGGAGTGGTATTGCATATCTTAGATGAGCCCAGAGGGTGGTCCACAGGTTGATACAGGTTATGTAAGGTTCTGGGATGTTCTTTGTGATTAATAGTGAGAGGCAAAGCTGTAAAAAGGAACATGGAGTGGTGGAGGTTTCTCTATTGTTAAAGGAATACAGTGAACCCTCGTTTATCACGGTTAATCCGTTCCAGACTCTACCGTGATAAATTAATTCTTTATTTATAAATCGAATATTTTCACAGTTAGAGTATAGAAAACCTGTTTACGACCTTCTAAATACGTTTTTTTAACATTATTAGAGCCCTCTAGAGATGAAATAACACCCTTTAGTCACCATTACACTCGTATTACCCAATATATTAGACAAAATAAGAGAAAATAAGACATATTAGACGTTACAAATATCATATTACTAGGCGCACTCGCCTTTTAAGGAGACCGACTTTTATCCTCAATTTTAGTGCGCTCCATGTGTACATCAGGCATGTAAGTGTAGGGAATGAGAACATCAAAGTGCCCATTCATAACATCTCCCAAAAACCTACATTTTTTTTTATCCCCTCAAGTGCCTGTCCAAAGTTGTACAATGTCAGCCCGAATCTGTACCGCTAAAGACGGAGTTTCATGCACTAAATAAGCTATAGATGAGAATAAGCAAGCACCATCTCCTCTGATATTTACTACGCGGTGAGGCATTTGTACTCCATCAACATTAATTATTTCCATAGACATAATTTTGTCTATTTTTCCAGCGCATCGCACACAAAAGCAAGGGAACGATCAGAGCACCAGAACTCTGCTCACGTCGCGTCGCTTCGTACCTCAAGCCGCAAGTAGTAAGTCTGTAATAAGCAGAATACCGCTACGCTTTGCACTCACGGGACAGAAGAACAATCACGAACGCTTTTATATAGCAGATTATTGTACTGTACATTTAATTGCACACAAACGCACACAGTTCTTACACACAACCACTAACCTATGAAAGCACAACCTCAGTTGGAGAGTCTTCAGAGGTGGTGCAGTATCTTCAGCAGGTGCGTTGTTGTCTTCAGTGAAGAAGTACTAGGAGTAGGCAGTGGGTGTCTGGGTGCGCAGCTGAAGAACATCTTGATAGGCAGTTGCTGGCGCTATCTTTTCATATGCGTGAGGAGGCTTTTGTAGGGTATTGCCATTTTTAATCATATCCAAAAGTTTCACCTTCTCCTGGATAGTAAGCATCTTCCTCCGGCGCGTTTTATTGTCAGAAGGCTTAGAAAAAGCAGCACATTTAGGAGCCATCGTAGGGCTTAGATAAAAGTTCTCAGAAAGCGCATGCGTAGTGATGTAAGCGTGTATGAGAAAAAAAACGCGATAGAGTGAAGCTGCGAAAGTCGAAGCGTGATATAGCGAGGGATCACTGTATACTTGAATTCAGTGTCACAGTGAGGTGGAAAGACTATACAGTACATGCAACAACAGCATCAGGTGTCCAGTAACCGCAAGCAGGAATGTGTTTTTATTATATACACAAGCGTATGATTCTTTGATTTATAGTTTTTATGGATGGGACAGTGGAGATGATGGGAGAGCTCTGGTTTGATAAGCAGGATTTGTGTAATATTGGGTTTGTGTGTTTTTTTTTGTAATAAAATAAATCATTTATACATCCTCCAATTTTTCTGAACCTGTTTTGCTAACACAGAGTCACAGGAAACTGGCCAGCAACAAAGTGGCTGGGAATCCACACTGAATTGGATTAAAATAATACACACACTAGTATTCACACCAAGCCAGTACAGAATCACAAGTTCACAATATCAATCATCTCTCTGGGATGTGGGAGAAAAACATCGAACCTGAGGAAAACCAGAGCAAATATTAGGAGAATTTTCAAACTCCACTTTGGAACACCAATTGAGTGTAGGGCCCTAAAGCTGTCAGGTACTATCCCCGCAATGGTATTCTAATTTAAAAAAGGAAAATTTGAAATATTTAAATATATAAAACCATTAAAAAAGAATATGTGGAATTGTACAAAATATAAACTGTCAGATAAGATTCAAATATAAATTCCATATTTACATTTTTATAGAATCTTATTTAAATCTAAATTAAACACTTTAATTGTATGACAGAACAAAATAATATTTAATTTAAATAAGTCCTTTTAATTTATCCATCCATCCATTATCCAATCTGCTATATCCTATCTACAGGGCCATGGGGGTCTGCTGCAGCCAATCCCAGCCAACACAGGGTGCCAGCCCACCACAGTCTTTACTTTATTTTAGTATATATTTACTTATTAATTTCACCTGTAACTAAATGTGCATGAAAAATAACTGCAAACATAAGAGGCCCACTCATGGGGTTCCTTTTTTTTAAATTTGTCAATCATACTGAGATCAAGGAAGTAATTTTCACTTTATCAGATCTGTTGAAATAATCTTTGAGGATACTGCTTGCTTTCCATTTTCTTTAACTTAATGTTTATGTGGCATCTATTATGACTATACCAAAACATTACATTCTTAAACGTACCTAGTCCAATTTAGGGTTGTGTAACAGCACATGAAGCACAGCAGGAACCTTTCCGGGATGCGGCGCCAGTCCATCGCAAGGCTCACACACAGGGTCAATTTGGAATCACTTAACCAGGACAAGCAAATTCAATCAACAACTTATATTGTTTTTTGTTAAAGCCGAGTTGTTTGTCTCAAAGATCTTTTTAAAAACAGTCAATGTACATCTTTATTTTTTATATTATTTTAATTGAAGCAAATACAATCATGTCAAACTTATCTCAGTAATGTTTGTTTTGCAAGAATTGTTTTATTCAGTTGTAATTTTGGAATGAAAATTCATATACAGTAATCCCTCGCTATATCCCGCTTCGACTTTCGCGGCTTCACTCTATCGCGGATTTTAAATGTAAGCATATCTAAATATATATCAAGGATTTTTCGCTGGTTCGCGGATTTCTGCGGACAATGGGTCTTTTAATTTATGGTACGTGCTTCCTCAGTTTGTTTGCCCAGTTGATTTCATACAAGGGACGCTATTGGCGGATGGCTTAGAAGCTACCCAATCAGAGCATGTATTACATATTAACTAAAACTCCTCAATGATATAAGATATGCTTCCTGCGCGGTGCTTGATTGTTTGCTTGTCTCGGTCTCTCTTGCTCTCTCTGCCTGACGGAGGGGGTGTGAGCAGAGGGGCTGTTTGCACAGAGGCTGTTTGCCTAGAGGATACGGATGCTCCTCTACAAAATGCGGCTTTATCGCAGTGCTTCGGCATACTTAAAAGCATGTATTGATTTTTTAATTGTTTGCTTTTATCTCGCTCTCTCTCTGACATTCTCTGCTCCTGACGGCGCTCCTTTGAAGAGAAGATATGTTTGCATTCTTTTATTTGTGAGAAAGAACTATCATCTCTGTCTTGTCATGGAGCACAGTTTAAACTTTTGACTAAAGGGTGTTACTTCATGTCTAGAGGGCTCTAATAATGTTAACAGTGTGGGAGAGTTTATAAGGGCTTAAAATATATACAAATAACCATACAAACATATGGTTTCTACTTCGCGGATTTTCATCTATCGAGGAGGGATTACTGTAATGATTAAATATAATGGACTGAACGGTTAACAACATATTAGATAAGCATAAGGAGCGATTCCTACATTAAATTCTGTCCAGAAATGCATAGTAGTTAACTTTTCTATTTTCCAGTTAAACCATCAGCACTGAATGACAACAGGAGTGCACTTCAACTATGGAATTATATCTCTCTATAATAAAAGAAAACCTTGAGATGAGACTGCCAAGAGATTTTTTTAAGTCCCACCCTCCCCTCAACCATTTTCAACCATGGTCCTCTCACCTCTCATTCATGTGAATGCTTTTGTCAGACATAGTTCCTGTGATCTCAGCTCTTATAAATTTTTACATTTTCCTCATTTTAAGTTTCCAATAAAAGAAGACTTATTATGTCCACATCTTATTGAAGAATTTAATCTCAAAGGGTTATCAACAGATGAAATGAGTACATGGGCAATCCTAGCACTAAGAGACGATAAAGTCAAGCGAATTAATATGAAAATTGTTCGTTAAATGCATATCAATAGACTATGCTGTCGAACAATTCTGAAATATAAAATTTTAACAGGCGACAAGAAAGGCTTCAGTAGATAACATTAGACACCAAAGGAGATCTTGATATGCCATTCGTATTAAAATATTTACAGATAACCCTTAGAATAGCTTTTGCTATGACAATTAACAAATCACAGGGGCAAACATTGGAAAAGTCAATTTATTTATTAGAGAGAATGAAATGATCTTCACTCACGGGCAGTTATACTTTGTGTTGTCACGATGTAAGTCCAAACACGGAATCAAAATTCAATGCAATATTAACTAAAAGTTAATTTAAAAAATTGTTTTTACTGAAGCTTTAAAGTAAAAGTGTTAGTTTAAAAAGTATTTGCGTGTTAATTTCAAAACCAAACAGAACGAAAATGTATGATGCAATGAATACCTCTAATGCAGCATGAAACATAATTTTCTTTTACTATTTTTTACTATGGTTAATTACTCACTGTAATGTAAAATAGTTAGTTCTATTATGCATATATAACAATTCTCATGAAAATAACAATCTGCTTAAATTGTACATCTACTTCCCCATTTGCCAGCGGCAAATCCGCAAAGTGGCTAACACGTAGCGCCTGCCCAGCGTTAGCGAGCAAAGCATGCAGGGGGCAGAGATCCCTAGTAATATAATAATATAATTAACCTGCACAGAGACATGGAGTTGTGTTTAATATCCATCCATCCATTATCCAACCCACTATATCCTAATTACAGGGTCACGGGGGTCTTCTGGAGCCAATCCCAGCCAACACAGGGCGCAAGGCAGGAAACAAACCACGGGTAGGGTGCCAGCCCACCACATGTGTTTAATATTGAAAGGTAATATTTTAGTAAAAAAAAATTACAAGACAGTACAGTCTTTTAGCTAAAACAAATTGTATCCCACTGTAACATATTGCCAAAATGTAATAAATCCTTTTGAAACACTACTGGATAGAATTAGGGAACTGAGTAGCAAATAAATTCCTTTGACATTCCTTGACAGCAGAGCTGCCCTTTCTATATGCACATCACACATTGAGCATGGGGCTTGTGATGGAAGGGCCAATGCAGGGAGGAGCCCGCCTAATGGCATTATTACTGTTTCATAAAATGTCAATTTAACGCCATTGACAGTCATCTATTATGATAATTCTCCATTAATGAGCAGAAAGTCCATTTCAAGTGAGCACCAGTCAGGAGCACAGAAAAAAAGCAGAACATTGTGTCACGCATGTGAGGCTATCTTCTTCCTCGGCCGACATCCAGTGCCCTTTTGTTTGAGACTTGAAATTCCTCACTCATCCACAATACCCTGGACCATTATTATTATTATTATTATTATTATTATTATTAAGTAGGCCTTCATTTGTAAAGGAAACAAATCAAAATTTTATACTTAAATACTTATGATATATGCTTCTTTCTTTATTTATTGTTTCTTTATATATTTATTGTTCAAATAAAAGGTGTTATACTGTATAGTAATGTAGTGGATTCAGGGAGAGACAGCTGGGGGGTGCTGGACACCCAGAAGAGGGGTTCGTTCCATTTAGGACCTCAGTTTTTCTGATTAGAGGAAAATATTACACAGATATCAAGCACAAAAGCTAGAGGATGATTCAGTTATAATCAGACTCAAATCAATGTGTGTTTAAAGCAGATTAACATAAGAATAGGAATTCCTAATACTCAGTGTGGTTGAATATGGATTTACTATTGTACAGATTACAGATTCATAGACCAAATATTTTACTTAAACTAAATGTTTTAAGACAATAGATAAAGTTACAAACAATGGAATTTCTGATAAAGTATCAACATCTCAAAAGGTCTGCCAAAGAAATACAACCAAATATATTAGAAGTATAAATTTGATAATACTCATTGAAAATATATCAGGAGGTAGCACCTCTTTTAAAAATTTTAAGTTCCTTCAGTATGTAGTCCAACAGGGTACTAAATGTTTTAAAAACTGCATGTAATGCATTTATTTTTATCATGCTGGTGGAGAAAGATGATGTGATGCATGGCTGGTCATGGAAGTAAGAATTTCATGTGATCTATACGTATGACAATACTGCTACTACTGCTACTACTACTACTATTACTACAACAACTACAAGCAAGCCGATTATTTGCCACCATTGTCTCCCTGTGAAACTGACGACATCTGCAGATAAGCAAGTGTGGAAGTAAGCCCTGAGGAAGACAGGAATACAATAATCCCTCCTCGATCGCGGGGGTTGCGTTCCAGAACCCCCCGCTATAGTTGAAAATCCGCAAAGTAGAAACCATATGTTTGTATGGTTATTTTATAAATTTTAAGCCCTTAGAAACTCTCCCACACTGTTTATAAATATTCTCCGCACAGTTATTCAGTAAACCCTTGTTTATCGTGGTTAATCGGCTCCAGACAGATAAATTAATTTCCACGAAGTACGATTCTTTATTTATAAATCTCTATTTATAAATATTTTTGCAGTTAGAGCATAGAAAACCTGTTTAGAACTTTCTAAATACATTTTTTAACATTATTAGAGCCCTCTAGACATGAAATAACACCCTTTAGCCAAAAGTTTAAACTGTGCTCCATGACAAGACAGAGATAACAGTTCTTTCTCACAATTAAAAGAATGCAAACATATCTTCCTCTTCAAAGGAGTGCCGTCAGGAGCAGAGAATGTCAGAGAGAGAGAGAAAAGTAAACAAAAATCAATAGGGCTGTTGGGCTTTTAAATAAAAACGAAGCACCGCGATAAAGCCGCCGCAATGAAGGGATCAATGTGAAGGTAGTCTTTTCAGCATTTTGTAGAGGAGCGTCCGTATCTTCTAAGCAAACAGTGCAAACAGCCCCTCTGCTCACACCCCCTCGTCAGGAGCAGAGAATGTCAGAGATAGAGGCAGAGAAAAGAAAACAATCAAAAATCAATACAGGCTGTTAGAGCTTTGAAATGTGTGAAGCACCGCGCAGGAAGCATATCGTATATCATTGAGGAGTTTTATTTAATATGTAATACGTGCTCTGATTGGGTAGCTTCTAAGCCATCCGCCAATAGCATCCCTTGTATGAAATCAATTGGGCAAACAAACTGAGGAAGCATGTACCATAAATTAAAAGACCCATTGTCCGCAGAAATCCACGAACCAGCGAAAAATCTGTGATATATATTTAGACATGCTTATATTTAAAATCCGCGATGGAGTGAAGCCGCGAAAGTTGAAGCGCAATATAGCGAGGGATCACTGTAGTTCAATCAATCAGTGTTTATTCAGGCACCGGTGAGTACATAGGATTCATGTGTTGCAAGGCAGAAGAGTAAAGTTCTCCTTTATAGATCGGCTTTTAATATCTTTCCTCGCTCCCACTTCCCCTTACTTATCAATAAGCATAATATCGTTTTTCTAAGCATTTCAGCTTACACTGCATAAATCGGCTAACTGTTTCTGTTTTGTGTGCGTTGCAGATGGGACCCTAAAGAAGGAAAAGTCATCTTTCCTGTGTCTAATGGACGCGTTCTAATGAAAAAGGAAGTTGTCCAAGGTCAGTTTACTGCACCCTGTCGTATGAATAACCTGCCATTATAGCAAAACAGCTTTGTCAGCTTTTAACCCTTAGTAAATTGCAAGCAGTTAAATTTTCTTTCACACAAGCAACTACACTTCATTTTCCATTTACTGTGCAGTAATACCTCATTTAAGAAATTATCTCAGAACAAAGGTCCTTTATAAGGAAGTTGGCATAAAACACAATATGGCACATGCACAAGTGCCAGTATACTAGAATGCCATAGACGTCATTGTGTAGCCTCCCTTCATGAAATAGTCATTTTCTGTTGTGGATATTGTGCGAACTGTAGAGCGTGAAATCATTTTATTTTAGTGCTTAGGTATTTCATGTGTACTGTAGTTATTTTAATATAAAGTAATACATTTTAAAGTAATGAATTTTGCTCAGTATGTAACAAATAAAAAGCAAAATCATTAAAAACTAAAATGTACATAATAAAGAGGGTAAAGACATTTATTACAATAATGCAATCATATTACACGTTGAGCAACTAAATGGGGAAAACCATTTCCAATTTAATGTAGATTTTTAGAAGTTCAAGTTGAAAATGGCGTTTCTTTACATCTCCTTAAAATTATCATGGGAAAGAAACACAACAATAATCTCGATAAAAAAGCGCAGCTCATTTTCAATGAACGTGCTCCATTCTTTAATAAGCTGAGCCGCTGATTCAGCTGTTTTTGCTAAATGTTTCCAGTCAAGAAATTCTGAAAATATTGAGATGTATATAAAACTAATTACATCAAAAGGTAAGTAATTAAAAAATGAAAGTAAGTTAACACTCCGGGTGGTATGCCTAATTAACTCAGTTACAGTCAATGAGCCCCTTAATTTACCACATGATGGGCAATCACCTACTGTATATATAAATTAGGAATTATTTAATAGAACTGTATATTGCAACCATTGGAAATTTGTATTAAAATAACAGGCATAGGAAGCAAACTTAAAATGAACATATGACACATAGAATAAAATATGCTATAATAATTAATCAAATATATTCTATAATTTAATCAGGCATACTGTGATTACATTATACCCGTATGTTGATTCCTTTTGAATGTCAACAGCTCTGTCCGATACATGCTGTAAGCTAATACAAAGTATAAATACTATAACCCAAAAAAGACTCATGTATCAATTATGATTACTTTCTGCTAACATGCTGAAAAACTCCTGGGGTGTTAAAACAGAAGGAATTTTATCCCAAATAGTAAATATTTTATAAATGAGCATTCTAAGTTTATAGCACACAAAATGTAACTTACAAAGTTTTTAGCTTTTTGCCTCAGGCTTTTTGGTTCACATTTACTAATCGCATGAAGAACCTCTGCAGGCGTGAACTGCCTGTGTAGCTAACAGCCGATCAATTTGTTAGACCAGTTCTTTAAAAGAAAAGCTAAATGGTAGACTGAGAAGAATTTGTCAGTCAATCTGTCATACATTTAATACATACACAATACAAAAGAATATCACTGACACCAGCTAATGCAGCTGCTGGATATCAATAATGTGAGCCATAAAATACATTAAATTCTGACTAGAAATTTAATAAATCACATGCATTTCAAAATACCTGAATATATATGAATTAAAAGTACAGTAATGTATCAAAAAAAAAAAAACAACACCTCATGTGTCCTTGACATAGTCTTAAAAAGAGTGGCCCTCCTAAGGGACATGACAGAAGTCATCTAATGCAGAACATTAAGAACATTTTTAAGAAAAAGTTCAATTAAAATGTAGGCAGGATTTCCGGTGAGGTGGAAATACTCTGCAACAGTAAGGAAACAGACAAGAGATGTCGAAGCAAAGGAAGAAGAAGAAGAAGCCCTATAATTAAACTCAATGGAAGGACTGTTCAAGGAAAGGCAGTTCAAGGTCAGGCATCCAACTGGCACTAATTGCCAGAGTTTATTAAGCTCAAAGCCAGGAGTAAGAGGAACAGAGCATTCAGGTCAATAGGAAGTGCATGTAGCTATTAAATGCAATGAAGGAGGAAAGAATGAGAAAGAGACAGTGAGAGAATAAAAGACAAAAAAATCAGCATTTTATGGGAAGAGACAAAATGGAGAAGAAAATGTAAGGAATGGCTTGTAGGCACATCAGGCATGCTGTCTGTAAATTTATAATGTGTATTGTTTTCTCCTAGTGTGTACCTCCCACATTGTTAAATTTGAATGAACATTTACCTTCAGTATGCATTTATCCTTCAGATGCATTTGATTTTACATGTTTTGCCCTTGTGACACCCCTTTACACACAGAAATACACCAAGGAGGCTCAAAACCAAAAAATTACATGTTGTTATAAAAAAAAAATACTCAAAGCTTAGATACACATAAGGGGGAGTAGTATCTACAAATGGACAGAAGAGAATAAAACCCTAGCCTGAGTAAATGGGATTTCCTGTCTATGATTGTCTTACTCTCTCTTTAGGCCTAGCATGTCTACTTCTCCTCCAAGCTTTGAACTCAACAAATCGCTGTCTTTAAGACAAACTTCAACTCCATTCAAAGTCACTTCCAGTCAATTCTTATGATCAGACAATTGGCCAGCGGTACCTTAAATGTGCTCCAGGTAGAACATGACCACCTCTAGAAATTTCTGCTGGCCATGCAGCCCTGTTTCTTCTATTGTCCTTAAAGGGCCGGAAATGTAAGGTAGCCTCCCAGCTACCTATTTTGTAAAGGTGACATTATGGTGCCATTTGTTCTCTTTTGAGGCCATATGCCCTACAGCAGGCAGGAAGTGTTGTCATCTCTGATGTTTCTTTCACTGCTTTTCTTTTTTTTTTCTGCGGTTTGATGTTATGAGGGAGCATTGATTTTTTTCTAAAAAACTGTAATTATCGTACATTAATGACTTAGAATATATGTACAAGCTCCCACATGATATGAAATGGAGTCATACTCACTATGATGGCATTTGTGAATTTATTCCTTTTTAAAAGAAGAAATACATGTTTTATATTTTATACAAAACCAGTATATTGTTTTTACTTATGAATTATGGAAGCACCTAGCAGTCTAGGGTGCTTTTCCCAAAAACAATGAATCTTAGTGATTAAGCAGCAGACTTGTGCATGCTTGTACATAAAGGACAAGCTACTTTTCCATATATTTCCTAAAACTCTTCTTAAGCAGTCACTTAGTTATCCCCACTCCTGAAATTGTCTACAAAAAAGCAACATCAGTCAAATGAAAAACAGTGGACTGGTAATAGTTTCTTTAAGACGCTTTAGTTCTCATGTGGGATGAAAAGAGTTATGAAAAGTACCATTTACACTCGCGGATAAGTCGGGACTTGATTTTACCATATAACTTCTGGTATTTTATAATGTTGGTCATATAAGTCGAATGTGGAAAACTCACGCTATTGGTCCAAGAGATTATGATATGCTAATGTCCACCTGAGAGAGTAACCACGGAGCACACAGCCTTTTTTTTCTATGTGGGTGTGGCAATGCGCTGTATTAGCACGTGTTCCTAACCTCACTCTCTCTATCCTCGTTCGTTATTACCATGTGCCTACTTGACCACATGGAAATAACGAACTATTCCGAAGTGACGTTTGCACTGATTTGTATTTTTTGCATCTCACACCCTCAAACACTTTTATCGTAAGAGCATCCCTTATCTATGATGGAGCATTCGATCAGAAGAAAATATGAAGCTGGTTTTAAATTAAACATCGTTGAAGTAGCGAAAGAAATTGGTAACTGCTGCAACAAAATTCGATGTGTCTGAGAAACAGATGCAAGATTGGAGAAGGCAAGAAGATGTTAAAAAAAAATGTGTTGCATTTTTGAACATAAGTATAAGTCGGGATCTGATTTTATAATTGATTTTTCTCGTTTCAAGACCCAACTTATGCATGAGTATATATGGTAATATGAACTAAACATAACTTCATAATTTAATAGCATAATTTGACAAGATGCATAAATAAGCGCAAAACGGGAAATGTATTGCTTCTGAAACAAACACAAAGAATGATGGACACATTCCATAAAAGAAAATCACAGTTTAAAAAAAAAAATAAATACCCATTCCTTTTAGAAAACAGTAGAATGTCATTGTTTACTAACGTATGAAGTACTCTTTCCAAAGAAAAAAACAGTGAGTAAGATGATACAGTCTGGAGTGTTCCCTGCATGGAATTTACATGTTCTCTCCACCTAAGTTTGTTGAATTGGCCATATTCTCTGTGTGAGTGTGTGCAGGTGCAGAATGCGATGGAGTGGTGCCCCATCCAGGTGTTATTTCTGCCTTGGGACAAGCTCCATTTTCCCCATGGCCCTGTCCTACATAAGTGCATTCAGAATCTGGATAGATGGATGGAAATGATACAATGAATACAATAAGCCTGTACATCACAGCATATTTTACTCTGTTTTACGCTCATAATTACCACTTGGACAGCCGGGTGGAAATTTGAAAATTGTTCATATATCCTTAAATGAAATAAATCAATTCCTTCGGAAAGTGAACAGTATGTTTATTTCTCAAATATATAGGTAATAACTCGAGTATAATGTAATGCAAAAAAAAATCACTACTTACGAAGACAGCAGCACATTTACCATATACTGTAGCTATGCCTATACCTTGCTGTCTGATGTGATGGTTTGTATCGTTTTTTTCCTGGTGCCTAAGAGTGTATGTCAACAGGTAAGCATAAATGGGATATCCTCTAACCCCCGGCAGCTGTCTACCAACAAACTCTTAATTTTTTCCCTGTTTGCACTGTTGAATTTGCTGACATAGAGTAATTGTGGGTACTCCCAGAGTACTTTGTCACAATATCTATAAAAAGTTCTTAGTGATTGCAAAATCACCTGTGCGCTCAATGCTGAGAACTTTTATGGCAGGTGTAATGAGGCTCCAAGAGGCTGAATGTATGAATGAGTATCTGCTACAGCCCCCTGGTTTAATTTTAATAATGAGTAGGTGCTGAGTTTTTTGAGGTAGTGGTTGAAGACACAAACATAGGATTCAATGGATGTTATTCTTGCTTGCATTCTTTATTTCAGCCGTACTCTCTCTATCCATATGTATCAACTCCACTTCCTGTCCTTCCTTTTTCTTTCCTCTCGCTTCTTCACTAAACCAATTGCAAAAATTAAAATGTCTCAGTGAAAGTAAAACTAGATGCAATCTTTGAATGCTGACCCTTCAAATTTTTTAAAGAACATAGAAGTGTCATCAGCTTATAAATTTGTAATTATCAACACTATCATTTATTTAAATGAAGTTAACTTATGTATGATGTAACAAAACTAATGCCTTATTTTGTTTCATCATGAAAACAATATAATCTCAACATAAATCTTAGTAGTCCTAATTTTCAGAGAGCTGTCATAATTTGAATTTAATGTATTCCGTGTGGCGATCACTGCCCATGGCTACAGCCAGTGCAAGAGGAAGCCAATTTAAGAAGTATATAGCAATTAGCAGCTACGGCACCACCTAGATTATGAAGGATTTAACATGTTGCTTTAGGTACAATGGATTTTGAGAAACACTCTTGAATTAACAATCAGTCTTACACTAGAGTTTATGATTTTCTTGATTAGGCTGGTATGGTTCCCCAAGGCCTGGTCATAGTAAGCTGTCTGCCTTTATTTAACTTTCATTTAAATTATCATATAGCAATAACATTTAAAGAATTTAGAAAACAATTGGTAACGATTTATAATATTCAATAACTCTCTGTTCATTATTATCAAGACAGCAAATTTCAAGCATTAATTTTACAATATCAGAATTATAAGTACTCTGCCAAGGAGAGCAAAACTTCAGTGCCAAATTATTGAAGTCTGGTGTCTAAAGAACATATAAAACAAAAATAATATATTAAGTATTTAATATGTAGAATAAACTTGCATTAAACATTAAAAGTTGATATTTTATTTTATTTTTTATAACATGTATTAAAGTAAATTGTAATACTAATTATTCAGTGTCAGATTTGGATTTGGTGAGACCCTAAGCTATATGAAGGTTGGAGGCCCCTTCTTAAAAATTACTTGGTATTGAAACTCAATCATTTCCTAACCCGCATAGTCCTGAACAGGATCACGGGGGGCTGCTGGACCCTGTCCCAGATAGCATAGGGAGCAAGGCAGGAACAATCACTGGACTGAGCACCAGTTCATCACAGGGTGAACACGCGCACACACACAAACCTCAATCGTATACTATGGCCAATATAACATCACCAATACTTGCAATCAACATGCATGTCTTTGGACTGTGGGAGGAACAGCTGGAGGAAACTCACGCAGACACGAGGAGCACATGCAGACTACACACATCGAGGACCCGGGATGCAAATCCTGGTCCCTTTACTGCGAAGCAACAGTGCTACCACTACACCACCATGCCACCCTTGGTATTTAGAGTGAAAAATACATATTATTTTCAAATGAATGAACAGTAAATCCTTGGCCGTGACGGATAAGAGAAAAGACGGATAACGGAACAGCTACTTTAAAAATGATACACAGTAGATTAGTATTAATGAAATTAAATAATTTATATAATATTGTAATGACCAGCGTAATATGCAATTACAACTCAGAGATACTGGACTTTTCTGCATTTTACTTGGTGTCAGCATTCCATAACAAATAGTGCTCTGGCTTATACTTCGTTATCTAGGTTACAAAACAATAAAAGAAAGATTTCCCTTCCAATAATAATAATCCCCTGCCCCTCACATTTTGTCTTTTTCTATACCGCAAACACTCCTGCTTATTGTCTACTGGCTCCCTACTCAAAACCTCCTTCTGCCTCACCTTCCTGTTTCTCCTAACTTCTCCTGTCACTCATCTCCTAAGAGGCATCACAGAACAGAAGCCCTTCAGCCAGTCCATCGTATCACTTACAGCATTCATTCCAGCCTTTCTGCCACTGCACAGCGCATGACAGACTGCCTGCAACAAAACATAATATAACAGAATTTAAAAAGAAAATTACAATTCAGAAGAACATTAATACAGAATAACATCACCATCAGTGGCTTCCATTTCAAGACATGTTTAAATTTTGTCAGCATCATGCTTTATATCGTTCACTGTTGTTCTTTTTACTCTGTAAATTGAAATAATTCTAGAAGCGCTTTTGCCATTTTGTAAACGCGTAATAATTTCAGTTTTTCGTGACAATTTCAACACCACACACATATGGAGGAATATTTCGGACAAAATGAAATAAATAAATAAATGCGTAAATAAATAAAAGTACTGTGAAATGTGAGCATAAATAAATAAATGTGTCATGAAATGACAGCCTTAATAAATAAATATGTCATGAAATGAGAGCATAAATAAATAAATGTGTCACGAAATATGTTTTTCGTTTGCTTATTTATTTATTTCATTTTAATCCGTAACATTCCTGCAAACCGTCATGAAATACGGCTTGAAATAAAACTGTCACTTTCACTCGTCAAAGTTGAGAGAGTGGGCTCTAACACCCTCTAGTTACGATTGGTGAATCGATAGCACAAAATTAATTAGAAAAATGCTTACTACTGCCGATGAAATGGATTCTGCGAAGATATTACGTATTTCAGAGAGAGAATTGAAGATTTATCGGAAGAAATTACAATGTTGGCGGCCCTTTTAGAACTGAGTATTTGACCCTTGTTTTACGAGTAGAAAGTCAGTTGCATATTCGCAGTTACTTTTTCAAACAACTGTACAGCTCTGATCAGTGGTAAAGTTGTTCAGTTCAAAATATTAGGTGGAGCTGCTTTGGGCATTCCATGTCAAAGTACCTAAACTAATACAGCCGTTGCAGCTTACCATATATTAAACTGGCTCATTAAGCCTTGTGATCGTCTTCCCCGATACACCATATAGATCTGCAATCTGTCGTACTTTTAAACCGCATAACAGAAGGTGTTCTATTGACTCAGCTGGAATGTCAAAGGATGGACGTCCAGAGCAGGGTACTGTAGTAGAGTCCGTTCCACCTGTTTTTCGATAATTTCAAAAACAGTTTCATCTATATTGGAGTCTAAAAGGGCCGCCAACATTGTAATTTCTTCCGATAAATCTTCAATTCTCTCTCTGAAATACGTAATATCTTCGGCAGAATCCATTTCATCGGCAGTAGTAAGCATTTTTCTAATTAATTCTTGTGCTATCGATTCACCAATCAGTAACTAGAGGGCGTGTTAGAGCCCACCCTCTCAACTTTGACGAGTGAAAGTGACAGTTTTATTTCAAGCCGTATTTCATGACGGTTTGCAGGAATATTACGGACAAAATGAAATAAATAAATAAGCAACGAAAAACATATTTCGTGACACATTTATTTATTTATGCTCTCATTTCATGACATATTTATTTATTAAGGCTGTCATTTCATGACACATTTATTTATTTATGCTCACATTTCACAGTACTTTTATTTATTTACGCATTTATTTATTTATTTCATTTTGTCCGAAATATTCCTCCATACACACATATGTTTATCGCCATTAAAATGTATAAGTAGTTTAACAAAAGAGAAAACCTACGAAATGCTGAAGGTATGTAACTGACACTGTGACTTCAAATACAGCATGACACGTGGTTCTAAGGAAGAACACTATGTGCTAGCAAAATGGAGAGTCGTTCTAACATGCACAGCTTGCAGGATTTTGTGCAGCATTAGTAATATGTAGACGCCGGTGTGCACAACATTTTTTTTTGCCCTAACGGTTAATGTAGAATGATGGATAATCAAGGTTTTACTGACAATCTGAATTGTCCTTGTCCTGTAGCTTTAAATTTTATTCACTCAGGTGTGAAGTGATATTAAACAAAAAAAGCCACAATACCCATAATCTTACATAAACAAAGAGCTAAGCATCGTCCAACACATCAATTGACTCATCTACAGCTAAGCCTACACATGGTGTCTTGTGAATTGCTTCATCCAACTGTTCTAGCACATACTGGGTTAGTATTTCTATTTTTCTTGTGGCTGTTGACACTGAAATGAAATTTTAATTTATCTTTTCACGTAATTCTTGTTTTTGTTTTCTCCCCAGTATGGTTTCAGCCACTGCACTTATGCACTTCTTTACAATTCCTTTACATTCATTGTCATATTGTTGGGCAGTGAATGATTGTGCCAGGATTCAGGTCGATCAATCATATTTGGGCTCTTAGATCATGTATTTTCTGTGCCATCAGTTTGGATTTGAGTGGGTATGATTGCTCAAAAGATTTGTGCTTTGTCTCGTTCACATTACCACTTTTAATTATAGCCACTGCCTCAAACTGAGGCAAACTGGTTTTGAACTCCCAGTGGGAAGTATGAACTTATATGAGTCTCTCCATTCTGGATTAAAAGCTTTGTTTTTTCTGTCTATTTTTCTTATTTTAGAGTGTTTGCTTCCCTGACTCACTTATTTGGACATCTGTGTCTCGGTATCCTCGCAGCTCACTGAGTGTATGTTCATCTGTGTATTTTCACAGACACACACCCACTCACCCAACTCGCAATGTTGTTTTGATTTGATAGTCTGAGTAGCATCATGATGAGTCACAATACATACGTTTGGTCTATGCGTTTCCTGTGTGTACACACATTGACTACCATAAAGACAAAGAGACAAGGTTAAAAAAAGACTACCGTAAATGCAAGAAAAGTTGTGCAGATTAAAATAGAAATAATCCATCAAAATATAATAATAAGTCTGCATCTGTATAGAACGGCTTCTGGGTCCGGATCTGGACTGTAGATCTGGACTGTACTATTGGTGACCAAGGTACAAAGGTCTGTGTGTTCAGTCACTGTGAGCAATCTAATTGATCATTTTGGCTTTGGTGTGATTGGTCAGTTTAACTTTGGTGAAATGCAAATGTGAGATGCACAAGGAGGAGTAAAGGCATATGAAGCATGCTGAGAGAGTCACTTTCACAGACAGCAAGAATAAAATCAAACAGGGGATGAGGAAGGTGCCTTGCAAATAATGACAGAGTCTGAGAAGCAGGCTCGAGAGAGGGAGCACCAGTGAAGACATTTACAACAACATTTATTTATATAGCACATTTTCATACAAAAAATGTAGCTGAAAGTGCTTTACATAATGAAGAATAGAAAAATAAAAGACACAGTAAGAAAGTTAAATAAGTCAACATTAACTAACATAGAATAAAAGTAAGGTCTGATGGCCAGGGTGGACAGAAAAAACAAAAAACAACTCCAGATGGCTGGAGAAAAAAATAAAAATCTGCAGGGATTCCAGACCATGTGACCGCCCAGTCCCCTCTGGGCATTCTACTTAACATAAATGAAACAGTCCTCTTTGTATTTAGGGTTCTCACGGAAGGACTTAATGATGATGGTCACGTAGACTTCTGGCTTTTAGTCCATCAATGTTGGAGCATCATGATGCTTTGAGTAGGTGGTGGTGGTGCAGGCTGCCACCACGAAGAAACCGGAAAAAGAAACAGAAGAGAGGGTAGGGGTCAGTATGGATTTTAGAGCCACCATGAATAGTTATTATAATGAAATGAACATACAGAATATAAGGATTAAATTAAGGTGAAGTTATGAGAAGGCCATGTTAAAGTAATGTGTTTTCAGCAGTGTTTTAAAGTGCTCCACTGTATTAGCCTGGCGAATTCCTATTGGCAGACTATTCCAGATTTTAGGTGCATAACGGCAGAAGGCCGCCTCACCACTTTTTTTCTTTTGGAAATGTAAGTAGACACTCATTTAAGGATCTGAGGTTACGATTTGGAATATAAGGTGTCAGACATTCCGATATAAAAGATGGAGCGAGATTATTTAAGGCTTTATAAACCATAAGCAGAATTTTAAAGTCAATTCTGAAAGACACAGGTAACCAGTGTAGTGACATCAAAACTGGAGAAATGTGTTCGGATTTTCTTTTCCTAGGTAGGATTCTAGCAGCTGCATTCTGCACTCATTGCAAACGATTTATGTCTTTATTGGGTAGTCCTGAGAGGAGTGCGTTACAGTAATCTAGTCGACTGAAAACAAAAGCGTGAATTAATTTCTCAGCATCTTTCAGTGATATAAGAGGTCTAACTTTTGCTATGTTTCTTAAGTGAAAAAATGCTGTCCTAGTGGTCTGATGAATATGCGATTTACTTCCATTTTAACTTTCATTCCTAATGCATCAAGTTTATTTCTGATAACCTCATTGAATCCATTATTGCCAATCACTAAAATTTCAGTTTTCTCTTTATTTAGCTTGAGAAAATTACTATTCATCCATTCAGAAATACCAGTAAGACATTGTGTTAGTGAATTGAGAGAGTTGGTGTCATCAGGTGCTATTGATAAGTAAAGCTGTGTGTCATCAGCATAGCTGTGGTAGCTCACGTTGTGCCCTGAGATAATCTGACCTAATGGAAGCATGTAGATTGAGAAGAGCAGCGGACCCAGGATAGAGCCTTGTGGAACACCATATAGAATATCATGTGTCTTTGAGTTGTAATTACCACAACTAACAAAGAATTTTCTCCCTGCCAGGTAGGATTCAAACCAATTTAAGACACTGCCAGAGAGGCCCACCCATTGACTAAGGCGATTTCTAAGAATATTGTGATCAATGGTGTCAAATGCAGCACTCAGATCTAAGAGGATGAGAACAGATAAATGGCCTCTGTCTGCATTTACCCGCAAGTCATTTACTACTTTAACGAGTGCAGTTTCTGTGCTGTGATTTGTTCTAAAACCTGACTGAAATTTATCAAGAATAGCATGTTTATTGAGGTGGTCATTTAACTGCATAATGACTGCCTTCTCTAGAATTTTACTTAAGAAGGGCAGGTTAGAGATGGGTCTAAAATTTTCAAAAGCAGAGGGGTCAAGATTATTTCTCTTGAGTAGGGGTGTAACTACAGCAGTCTTAAGACAGTCTGGGAAGACCCCTGTATTTAATGACGAATTTACTATGTCAAGAATATTATCAATTAGCATGCCTGATACTTCCTTGAAAAACCTTGTTAGTATTGGGTCAAGGACACAGGTAGAGGGTTTCAGTTGAGAGATTATTCTATGTAAATCAGGTAAATCTATCCTGGTGAAAGAATTTAATTTGTTTATAACGGAGTACTGGGGCTTAGGAGGTTCCGCAGTGTTGGGGAGATATACTATGTTATTTCTAATATCATTAATTTTTTGATTGAAAAATACAGCAATAGCCTCACAGGTTTCACTGGAAGTATTTGGAGGCATTTCTTTGTGTTAGCTGGGTTTAGCAGACGATCAATTAGACCATAAGACTCTAGGATTACTAGCATTGTTATTTATAATCTTAGAGAAATAGCAACACCTCCTAAAACGGACTGTGTTATTGTATTCTGTTATTTTAACCTTCAATATCTCATATTGGATAGTTAGTTTAGTTTTCCTCCTTTTACGCTCAGCTCTACGACATTTTCTTTTTAAATCAGACACTCTTTGGGTCTTCCATGGAATAACAATGCTAGAAGATTTTTTAACTGTCTTTTCAGGTGCAACTATGTCAACAGCAGCTGTTACTTTAGAATTACATTTTTCCACCTTACTATTTACATTATCCTCGCTATTATAGTTGGCACTATAACGGACTGATTGCTTAGAATGTTTATAAGTTTTAAAGCTGCTGATGAGTCAAAGAAGTGTTTTTTAACAATATGCTTCTCATGGGTGTTTTTTATCATTATTTCTATATTAAATAGTAGAAGAAATGGTCTGATAGACCAATATCAATGATCTGCTTCACATCAACTTTTAGTCCTTTGGTAATTACTAAGTCTAATGTATGACCTGCTTTATGTGTAGGCTGATTAACGAGCTGTCTCAAATCAAAAGAGTCCAGGAGGTTCATGAATTCCTTTACTTTTAGGTCACACTGATTCTCGATATGAAAGTTAAAGTCGCCGACTATTAAGAGTGTGTCATAGTTCGTAATTAAAATTGACATTAAGTCTGAGAATTCCTCAAAGAAAGATGCGTTATATTTAGGAGGTCTATACACTGTGAACTTGACCCCGGACACAGGCAGACAGACATCGTTATTGCTCACCACACACTCGTTTTATTTACAATATTTACAGGTTGTCCCGCGCTCAACTCCCCAGTGCCTCTTGCACCGTTTTATCAATTCCAGGCCTTACAATGCCTCTTTCAGTCCTCAGGCCTCACAATGCCTTTTTCTCTCTTTTCTCTGGCCGCCTCCAGTCCTCCCACTAGCTCCGTCCTCTTCCACCCGACTTCCGCTGTCGACTGAAGGGAGGCGGCCCCTTATATAGGGCTCCCGGATGAGCACCAGGTGTTTCCGGCATCCACTCCTTGGCCACGCCCCAGCGTGGCGGAAGTGCCAGCTGTCCTCCCGGCAACTCTCCGGGCGCCTGGTGTGGCGGAAGTGCTGGGCTCCAGGGTTCCTCAGGCTCCAGGGCGCCGCCTGGCGGTGGCCACGGGCCCCTACAGGATTGGGCTTCCAAGCCCTCTACCCGTGGCCCCCTATCCAACCAGGGCGTCGCCCCTTGCGATCTGGAGGAGGCACAAGCCCTCCTCTGGTCTTCCTCGGCGTCCGGCGGGCTCCATCCCGGCCGGAACCACACGGGATAAACCGGCATCGGGGCGCCGCCTGGCGGTGACCTCGGGTCCCTACAGGGTTGGGCTTCTAAGCCCTGTACCCGAGGCCCCCAACACAACCAGGACGGACGCCCCCTCGCGGTCTGGAGGAGGCACAAGCCCTCCTCTGGTCCTCCTGGGCGTCCCGGCCGGGGACCACAACATGCATAAAACTAGAACGTGAGAATCTCCATGAATAACCACGGCGAGATACTCAAAGGACTTGAACTTACCAAAACTAACATCTTTACACTTTAACCAGCTCGAGTAAAATGTTTGCCAAGCCGCCATCCTTCTTTCAATGGCGGTCCGCACGAGTAACACTGTAATCCGGAGGCGCAGATTCGATTAAAACAGCCGCTGTCTGAGTTAAGCCACATTTCACTTAGTGCAATAAAATCAATTTTTCTATCACTAATAAGATCGTTGATAAAAAAGTCTTGTTTATTAAAGCTCTAACATTTGATATTGCCATATTTAATGTTTCGGAGGGGCAGAGCTGAATTCTATGCACGTTATTGGTATTTGGAACAGAAACTAAGTTATTTTTGTTAGCGTAGCTCTGTGTGTATATTTTATGTAATCTACAATCTGTTTTTATAGTTTTAATGCATTGTTGATATAAAGTAGTAATTGCAAATAAATTATTGGTGTTTATGCCTCACTGACTAGATTTTTTATGTGCATTGATTGGTTATTAGATTATTAATGTTGTGCACTTTTACGGAAGATTTTGTTAAGCCATTATGTCCTTTCAAAGCAGTAGCATTACGGAAGGGGTTTAAAGTAGAAATAGAGAGTCAAGATAGACAAATTACCTTAGTGATGTTTTCAGAGAGGACCCGGGCACCGAATCTATTCGGATGCAGGCCATCCTGCTTGAAAAAACGCGGCCTTCTCCAAAAGAGGTCCTAGTTGTCGATGAACCTGATGTCTTGAGTCTCGCAGAAGCCTTTCAGCCAGTTGTTTAATCCCAGCAGACAACTGTAGCATTCATTTGATCATCTGACGAGGGGTAGTGGACCCGAGATGAAGTTCTTTGCAGATGGGGTCCTCTCCTTCGTGTCTTTAATTAGTGCTGCGAAGTCAGAGACGGGTAAATACATAGGCAAAGGCACCAAAGGTACACATAAAGGCAAGCGACAGAATAATTAAAAAAATATTTGCTATTAAATCCAGTCCTAATCTTTTCTCATTCCTAGCATTCTCCTATAATTGTCTAATGTATTCAAAGTTTCACACAAGAATGGTCTCTCAATGCATGAAAATAATTTATGGTGGTAGCTCCTTCAAAATGTGTGTTACCTTGAAAGACAATGTTTGCATCTAGAGCAGGTGGATAAAACTAGTATGCCAAGCACGACATGGTAAAGAAGCACTGAGAATGTATTCCATTAAGAGAAATGTATTATAAAGGTTTCCATGGTTAAATATTTTAACCTGACCTTACAAACTAAATTGTATAGGTATTGCAGTACAAGTAACACAAGGACATTGAAGTATTAAAATGTCTTAGATGTTAACAAAACTGATCCCTACAAAGTCTTTCAAATATTATGTGACACTGCTGTCACTTCTGTCTCTCAGGATAACCCTGTTTCTTGTAAAACCTCCTTTCTCTGTGATGTCTATTTAACAAATGCCTCTCTGTATTTAATGAGATGCATTAGCAGCTTTCAGTGGTTTCTTTAAAAAAAATAGTTCTAGTTATTGTATCCATAAAAAAGCTTAAAAATTGATGGTGGGAAGTGCTTTTGACCATAATTTTTATTTTTTTGCTTTGTGCCTCTGGTTAGCATTTTTTTTTTAAATTACTTACTGTGACATGTACTGAGCCTAGCCTGTATACCTTAATCATTTTTCCAACCTTTATTAGTGTAGTTGTTGGAAAAGCAATTTTAAATCAAAGTAAAGGTTTACTTTTCTAAATGGTGTGTTATGGAGGATGGACGGGCATCCTGACTGGGATGGATAACTATTTTCTGCCCAGCCAGGATGCCATAACTCATGACCCTTGTCCCAGTTGGGATAATAGAATGATGGATGGACTAGCAGAAGTTGGAGACTAAGAGAGGTTTAATCCACAGTATAACAAAGTGGCAATGTCCCTCTCGAATAGTCCCAGTTTGGACAGGGGATGCATGGGACTTGGGGTATGGAAGTGCAGCCCTGTCAAGATCCTTGGGTGCCACTAGAGGGCACTGGCAGGGGAAGGCCTTCCTGGTTTCCAAACAACCCAGAATTGCTCCCAACAGGCCAGGCCATGTCACAGGAAGCATTCAGAGGTCCAGGTTAAAAAGAGCCCACAGCTAACCTCAAGGGACAATGGGCAACACTAACCAGGATTAAAATAAGGAGAAAGACAGCACTCATTTGATTTATACTTGTGTTAGTATTGGCTGCGGGTTCAGAAGGAATGGTCAAGCTTCAGCTTGGTTCCAAAAACATCATTAGACCTAGCTTGGTGGATTCAGAAAAAGCGTTGCCACCATCGTTTCATATTATGCTTGGCTTAATAAAGCAGTTTATCAAAGCCGTATCAAAAGATGTAGCCTGTTTTATGTCTTTGTGCAACACGTTACTTAGTTTGTCTGAGGTTAAATTGAAAGAGGGCATTTTTGCCAGCCCTGATATTAGAATACTGATTTCTAATGCAGAATTTGATAGTGCAATGAACAACCTGGAATGAGAAGCTTGGATTATCATTCAAACAAGTAATTTCCAAGTTTTTAGTTAACAATAAAGATTTAGATTATTAAGAAATTGTGAAGAATGTATATAGTTAAGTTTAAGCAATTTGGTTGAAACAGGAGTCTCAAGCTTACATTTTTGGACTTGTATTTAGAATTTTTCTCAGAATATCTTAGAATGATGAGTAAGAGAAGGTTGAAAGATTCCAAGATGTCAGGGACATGGGAAGAAGGTACCAGGGATGTTGGGATGTCTGCGTGATGGCAGACTGCTGCTGGATGATTAAAAGAGATGCATCAAAAAATTGTACAAATGACAGGCCACCAAATGAAGTTTTAGATCATAAATACTAAATATGTCAAACATGTAAATCAAAGAATATGCGTTGTTTTCTTTATATATATATATATGTTTAAAAGTATTATATTGGGTAACATTTTCATGTTAAATTGATTTAGAACAATACTGTATACATAAAAAAAACTAATTTGTTCAATTTTAATTACATCTTATCAATTTTGTACTTAAATGTTATGTGAGGGAAGTATTCTAATTATATTTTTCATTGTGCTCATAATTTGAAATAAAAATAATTATTCACAATTAAAAAAATGATGAGATTAATTTTGCAGACCTGTGCTATATATATAAACACAGATAAATTAATGGTAAGAAAAAATTGTGTTCCAAAAGCATATTGATATCTTGTAGAAAGGTTAAAGAACAAAGGTTTGTTTCCCAGGCTTATTCTTGAGGTATTAACAGGTAGTGAAAAGCCACACCAGATGTAGTAGTGGTGCAATTTAACAAAGACATGTCATGGCTAGGTTACCTGTAGGAGCATTTCCAGACCAAACTCAGATTTGGATGGTAATCACAAATACTTAAGTGCCTCAATAAGAAGCTTTGGAAATGGCTATGGTAACAACCTTTGACAGGCACACAGTAAAATCAAGCTTATGTGTCAACAAGGTTGCAGCCAACAAGAAATAACACACCAAACAGGACTTTCAAGATGTTTTTGCTGAAGATGTCATTAAAAATAATAGGTGGGTAAACTGGGCAAACTGAAATCAGAAAACAGAGTAAATGATCATAGAAGCTGTCTTCATCTGATAAACATTATTTTATATTCACTTTCCTTAGGGACTAGTGAACTGCTCTCTCAGCATCTGGGTTTTATGGTCTTGTTTTTTTTAAATATATAAAAATTAATTCTAAACTTATTTTGGTAATTTGTATTGTCTTTTTTGATTTTTTACAAATCTATAATATTACGTGGTTGAAGTAACTGTTGCATCAGATTGTTTTTCAGTTTTGGAGGACTATATCATAGCAATAGCCATGCTGGTTTCAGTTGTGTTACTTACTGGTCAGAAATATTGCAACATTCTTTAACACTGAGTGCATTCTATTAGGAGTTAGGAGGATTCTGGGTAGGTTGCCAAATAGCAGGTTTAAGCATAGGATTCACCTGGGATTTAGGTTGTGTTCTGTACTCTTTATGGTGGATTGGCAGTAATGGAGATACTGAAGATCTTTCTTATAGATAAGTGGCCTTGAGACTGCAGGGAGATCTCGGACTAGTAAAGGAAGGTTTTCGGAGAAGGGCCAGAGGACTTTTTGGGATGTTCCGTGCGCTGGAAGTGGTTCAAGCAATTGTCTTGAATGCAGCCCTGTGGTAGGTGGCTTATGCTTCATAAGCGTCCATAAATGTCTTAGGAAGCATACATTTAGGAGATAGGCTTCGTAGGACTCAAAGTAAAGAAATGCTTCTGAGATGAAAAATGGACAGTTTTAGAAAGTGAATGAGGCGGATGTTCATGTTCTCTCATTATTCATTGATTTATTTGTTCCTTACATTATATTTTGTCAAATAAATGATCATTTTCATTAATAGCTTATTTATGAGACTCATTGTTCTAGATGAGGGTGGCACACAAATATACATATATACAGTATAAATTGTAAAGGCCAGTCCTGACACAGACAGGGGTAGGACACAAGTTCAAAGTACAAAGGACTTTTATTTTTTCTTTTCCCTTGTGGGAAATGTCTTCCCCATCTCCCACAAGCACAGCAAAACAGTCTCAAACACAAGCACTTCTGAAACAAATATTTTTCCTTCTCTTCTTTCTCCTCCACTCTCCCTCCATCAAGCTTCATCCTCCTCCTCACGACTCTGGCTCCTAGAGTAGTGGCTGCTGGTTCCTTTTATAACACACCCAGAAGTGCTCCAGGTGCTTGATGAGCTATTCCCAGCAGCACCTCCAGGTGTGGCGAAAGAGTTGCTCTGTAGGGCTCAGCAGCACTTACAGCAATCCTTGGCGGCACCCAAGGATCCCAAAAGGGCTGCACCAAACTCCAACTCCCATGAAGTACAGTGGGAATCCTATAGGCACCACTGCAACCCAAGTGGGGCTGACATCTAGCATTCCGGGTGAGGTTCTGTCCTGACTAGGCTTGCTCCAACGGTGCATACAAGGTCAAGACGTCCCAGTCGGGCAAGGGCCCCGGCCGTCCGCCACTATCTATACTAATAAAAGGCAAAGCCCTCACTGACTCACTCACTCACTCACTCACTCACCCACTCACTGACTCATCACTAATTCTCCAACTTCCCGTGTAGGTAGAAGGCTGAAATTTGGCAGGCTCATTCTTTACAGCTTACTTACAAAAGTTAAGCAGGTTTCATTTCGAAATTCTACGCGTAACGGTCATAACGGTCAACAACGTCCGCCAAGTTGAACTTTCTTATTCATGGCCGCATCTTCACGAAATTTGGTAGGCGGCTTCCCTGCGCTAACCGAAACCAATGTACGTACTTATTTCGGTGGTATGATGCCACTGTCGGGCGCCATATTGAACTTTTCAATAGTCTTTGTTACTTATGGGCCCATCTTCAAGAAATTTGGTACTCGGGTTCCCAACGCTAACTGAATCCTACTTACGTACATAAACTGCTCAAAAAAATTAAAGGAACACTTTGAAAACACATCAGATCTCAATGGGAAAAAGAAATCCTCCTGGATATCTATACTGATATAGACTGGGTAATGTGTTAGGAATGAAAGGATGCCACATCGTTTGATGGAAATGAAAATGATCAACCTACAGAGCCCTGAATTCAAAGACGCCCCAAAAATCTGAGTGAAAAAATTATGTGGCAGGCTAGTCCATTTTGCCAAAATTTAATTGCAGCAACTCAAAATTGTACGCAGTACTTTGTATGGCCCCTGTGTTCTTGTATACATGCCTGACAACATCGGTGCATGCTTCTAATGAGATGACAGATGGTGTTGTGGGGGATCTCCTCCCAGATCTGGACCAGGGCATCACTGAGCTCCTGGACAGTCTGAGGTGCAACCTGGTGGCATTGGATGGACCAAAACATAATGTCCCAGAGGTGTTCTATTGGATTTAGGTCAGGAAAGTGTGGTGGCCAGTCAATGGTATCAATTCCTTCATCCTCCAGGAACTGCCTGCATACTCTCACCACATGAGGCCAGGAATTGTCGTGCACCAGGAGCCACTGTATCAGCATAGGGTCTGACAATGGGTCCAAGGATTTCATCCTGATAACTAATGGCAGCCAAGGTGCCTTTGTCAAGCCTGTAGCGGTCTGTGTGACCCTCCATGGATATGCCTCCCCAGACAATCATTAACCCACCACCAAACTGCTCATGCTGAATGATGTTACAGGCAGCATAATGTTCTCCATGGCTTCTCCAGACCCTTTCACTTCTGTCACGTGCTCAGGGTGAACCTGCTCTCATCTGTAAAAGCACAGGGCACCAGTGGTGCATCTGCCAATTCTGGTATTCTATGGCGAATGCCAATCGAGCTGCATGCTGCTGGGCAGTGAGCTCAGGGTCCATTAGAGGACATGGGGCCCTTGGGTCACCCTCATGAAGTCTTTCTGGTTGTTTGGTCAGAGACATTCACACCAGTGGCCTGCTGTAGGTCATTTTGTAGGGCTCTGGCAGTGCTCATCCTGTTCCTCCTTCCCCAAAGGAGCAGATACTGGTCCTGATGATGGGTTATGGACCTTCTATGGCCCTCTCCAGCTCTCCTAGAGTAACTGCTTGTCTCCTGGAATCTCCTCCATGCCCTTGAGACTGTGCAGGGAGACACAGCAAACCTTCTAGCAATGACACGTATTGATGTGCCATCCTGGAGAAGTTGGACTACCTGTGCAACCTCTGTAGGGTCCATGTATCGCTTCATGCTATCAGTTGTGACACTGACTGTAGCCAAATGCAAAACTAGTGAAGAAACATTCAGAAAAGATGAGGAGGGAAAAATGTCAGTGGCCTCCACCTGTTAAACCATTCCTGTTTTGGGGGTCATCTCATTGTTGCCCCTCTAGTGCATCTGTTGTTAATTTCATTAACACCACAGCAGCTGAAACTGATTAACAACCCCCTCTGCTACTTAACTGACCAGATTAATATCCCATAAGTTTTATTGACTTTATGCTATACTCTGATTAAAAAGTGTTCCTTTCATTCTTTTGAGCAGTATATATACGTCCATAGCCTGCAGCTCGGTCACCGTGTGAGGCGGTGTTGGGTCCCCCATCCCAACGCCTCCCACGTTGTTGGCTGCCTGCCTATATAAGGCCTTGCTTCGCCACGGGATTCACATCTCCCTGCTGATAACTACAGTGTTTTAATTTAATCCACAGCTTCTCCGCTGTTGTATCGTTCATTTATTACGATTATAGTTATTGTGTAGGTATTTTAGACTTACTTTACATTGTTCAGGTACCCATTTCCTTTATCATTCCAACCATATCCCCATTAACATGTCTATCGAGGTGATCACCATCGATCAAATAACTGTCACTCACCGAGTGGTTTCCATGCCCGGAGATGGCACCTACCTTTTCCATTCTCTTTGTTACATATTGCACGACCATATCAGGCTGACTCTTGATATCCGGAGGAACATTGTGTCTTATGTATTGAATGACTGGGACAGGTTCAAGGTGTGGACTGACGGTACAGGATATAATTATACTACACAGGAGCACTATAAGAGTGAAATGCTTAAGCCCTTCACCTATGGTTTTGGATGTGAGTTGATGGCTGCCGCTGAATTTTTTGGTTTTCGTTTTCAAGTGTACCGAAATGGCCAAATATTTTACACCTTTCGACAACCGCCAATGCCTCTTAAACATCTTAGATTCACAGGTGACGATTTCAGTAGTGGACACTTTGATGTTTATGAATGTTTAAACTTTCAAAAGCTGGATGTGAAGTTATCAATGAAACTGGTTGTATACTTACAACGCTTGACAGATTGCGAATGTCTCTTCAACACAAGTCCTACAAATACTGTCGTAATTGAAACAAACCATGAAACTCAAACCGATTATGACAGCAACAATCCAAGCTGTGAGATTTGAAACAAGATTACTGTTCACATGGCCAACTGTACGTTGCATGCTCAAGAATAAGCTCAGCGCACAGCTTGGTCATATTACAACCAGGGGACCGAATTTGCAATGTGATATACAAGGAGATCCTTAACAAATAATTCTTGGTATATTTTCCCTCAGTTTAAAAAGGTGTAATTTTCTTCTTAATAAAAGTTTTAAGGCAGTACTTCGCCGCTGCGAATCGCGGGTATTTTGCTATACACACATATATATATATATTGTATGTATATATATATATATATATATATATATATATATATATATATATATATATATATATATATATATGCACACAGTATATATATATATAAATATATATTTGCACAAATGACTCTCAAAAGAACAATGACAGTTGCAGTATACACAGAATGAATTACAGGGAATCATAGCCCCAGAGAGACGAAAGGATGCCATGAACTGAGACAAGCAATAAAGTGAAGAGCATAGCCAGGCTACCTTTAACATAGCAGAATCTCTCAAATATTTCTTTTATAGAAAACAACTTGGATATATTGTTTAACAGTAGGTGTGTAATCTCAAGACATAAGAATATTCTTGACTTGAAAATGGATATATTCATTAAATTTAATGCTTTTATCTTTTAGCTTTGGATCTAAACACCATTTTAAATTTAGAACAGGCGTAGCATTTTTTAAAATTGATAAAAACATAATTTGCTTAAGAGCATAATTTTCTGAGGTAAATTAGTGTATATTGCGATTGTGAAAAAAGAAGTTCAACTTGAAAAATGCCAAATATATCCTTTAGAACTGATCTTTAGAAAAACTGATCTTCTATATGTAGTGACACTAACCATGTCAAAGGGATCACCATGGACTCATCTCCCCCAGCTCATCACTTGTTCCAAAAACGTCTCTCTGGTAAATGCTTTAGGTCAACTAAAACTACAACTAATATATGCCTAAATAGTTTCCTTCCCAGAGCCATTGTTCTTGCAAAGTGATTTAGCCTGTCTTCCTCGCTTACAAACAAGTTTTCTCAAATACTGTACAAAGGTGTGTGCATGTGCAATATATGTACATGTATATGTGTGTATGTGCATATACACTATACATATACACTTTCATTTCATTTTATAACTGCACTATTCTGCAACTGTTTGCAAGGTATGTTATTTAACTAATGTTACTTATGTCATTTGTATGTGATATTTTATTATGACTTAAGCAGCTCCTGTACACTAAGTACTGATGAATAAAAGTGGTTCTGAATTTAAAATAAGGCATTACAGAAGAGTTTGCTTAACACTATAAAATTTGTGGTAGCCATCCTAGTGCTTCTAGAGTACCAGTAAAGGACGCACAGATGATACTACTGGTCTCATAAGAAGAAAGCTTGTGAGTGTCCATCACTAAAATATAACAGTTGTTCAGTTATGCTGAACAACTGTCTCTCATCATTTTGAAAGGAAAATTAGATAACAGCCACTTGACTCTCAATTATGTGCCATCTGCAACATGACAGAGTGTAAGGACGCTGCTCTATTCTCACTGAAACATTATGTATGTTAACTCTCAAGTTTTGTTCAAAGGAAGAAAAGAGACTGTATCTTTGCATTACTGAATTTCTAATTGTTCCTCACTTAAGACCCCTGATGACAGTCACAAGTAAGACAATTACCTTAATTTCAATGAAATGCTTGATGACTGATTTACAATTTCCTATAAATTATTTAACATTCAACAAGTTGGAATTTAGTTAAAGACCAATTTTACACAAATATAACAAAAAATGTTTAAAAAAAGAGCTATAGACACATGGAATAAATCTCCATTTTTATTCTGGAGAATTCTCATAAAAATGCTCTAATGTTCTAAATGTCATACCCTCCATCCCTTTTTTCAACAAACTGTTTCTGTTAGCAAGTCTCAGGCAGTTATAGCCTGTCCCCAGAGCACCATACATAAACTTCCACTCCTTAACACTAGAATTAACAGAGCCTACAAAAAAACTCGTAGATCCGTCCCACCTTAAATCGCTTCTCACCTCTCTGTCAGTGTCTTTTGTCCTTTAAATGTGTTGATAAGCAGCAAGCAGCAAACAGTTTTCTCAGCTCAATTCTGTTTACCTGCGTGTCAGTTACTTGGTGTTGTATAGAGTGAGAAGTCAAGCAAAATCACACCTTTTATAACCACTATATCGTTATTTGGAACACATGCATTCCATGTGTGTTCTGTGTCTACAACGATCTACTGTATGTAAACAAATCGTTAAAAAAGAAAAGTTTTTCATGTTTTAGTAATAATTGACAAAATGTAGACATGAAGTTTATAATGTGTGAAGCATGAAGTCCAAATATTAAAGAAACACTTTCACAAAAGGTACAAATATAACAGAACAAGTGCGCTTTTATTCAAAAATATAACTGCAGAAAAACAACACGCGTTAGGGTGCAACATTGACACGCATTTACTACGACTGCTTTGGTGGTGCAATGGTATCAACTGTTGACTGGTAATCAAAACTTCGATCCCCAACGAGTCTGTTTTCAGAAGTCAGCTGCTTTTATTCTTACTATTTTAGAATAAAAACATACATTTGATTTCAGTCTGTAACAGCCGGTGTAAATGTATGATATTTGGACTTCAGGCTACACACATTATAAACTTCATGTCTACATTTTGTGAACTATTACTAAAACATGAAAAGCGTTTCTTTTTTAACGATATGTTTACACACAGTAGATTGTTGTAGACACGGAACACACATGAAATGCATGTGTTCCAAATAACGATATTGTATTTATAAAAGGTGTAATTTTGATGCATCTCATTCACAGGTGGCAATTGCACGTACATTGTTTGATTCTTTTAATATCACATAAGAGGAACACTAACTAATAAATAATCTACAAATGACAGCACACTGCAAGACATTGATTGCACCACTATAAGTTGGACAATGCAACTCATTTAATTTTGGCGAATACCCTTCCTCTTTATCACACCCCTAGAAATGCAATCTGGCAGCCCTGTGCACTGAAACTACCCCTCCATACCCCCACACCCTTGTCCACTCCACAGTACTGTGCGACTTTTTCCCACATCACTAACTGTATGCTTTACTTCCACTTGTGGTCATTTCAAACCCCCTGTGAGTCGTTAGGGAACTTAAAAAGGTAAAAATGTGTCCTCAAGCCACAAAGGTGGAGAAACACTGCCAGATATTCATTCTGCTTATATTTAAAAAAAATAAACAAAAAGCTTGCAGTTACTATTACTAAAACTACAAACTGATATATAACACTGATCCCTGTGAGGTGGCAACACATAGCTAATTATGCACGCAAAGTAGCTGTGGGCCAAGGAACAAACTCAAAACAAGTCCCCTTCCTTCCTCTCCCTTCATCAGAAAACACAGGGTACACTGTGAAATAATAAAAACAAAAGATGTATTACTATTTAATAGGTTTTTCTTTATTCTTAATGGAAGAAAAAAGTGTGAAACATCTGCACAGTTACATGGGAAACATAAAAGACATTGCAACTTCAAACAACGAAATAACTCAATCCAGCCACCACTTCAGTGCATGGCTAATGTGTGCCCTAAGAGTTACATTCTTTTAGTGCAATGGTCTATATTTTATTCACTTATTGCTAGTTCGTGTCTGTTTGTTGTATTTTTATTTGTGGTATTTGTTATTTTGTTGTTTAAATGCAGCACAGCACTTCTGCCTCATAGCTCAGATCACATGTTTGGTTACAATAATTATTCCAGAACTGTTGGCAGACTTTTCCCTAGCCCTCAGGGGCACATAAAAGACCATTACACCATTATAGTCCACTCAAAACTAGTTCAGTTTCTCCATCCCCTGTGATTTCAGTCCATTTTGTGGAGTGCAGTAACGTTCATAAACATTTCTGTGATTTTGTCAAACTTGAGGCAAAGAGAATTCGGTTGGGTTTACTCATCATTAATCAACAAAAACAGCAGGGTGCTTAAACGTAATATAAACATAGAGTGTTGTATCAGTGGATTAAACTTAAAAGTACTGTAATTTTGCTTCAGTGACATTTTAATTTGTTTGAAATGTTTTATTGCAAAGTAAGTAATACATCTTTATGAATTTACGTAATATAAACATAGAGTGTTGTATCAGTGGATTAATTGCTTAAAGAACGATTTATTAATGTATATTGGTATGTTTTGAAATAAAAAGGAGCTTAGGAAGAATATTCATCTTAACAGTGTTAATTCTTCCAGCTAGTGTGAGATGAAGGGTTGACCATCTATGCAAGTCTTGTTTAATTTTTTCCATACAGACGAAAATTTTTTGATAAAGAGCTTTATGTTTACTTGTGATGTTTACCCCGAGGTATTTAAACTGTTCTGCAATGATAAAAGGAAGGGTGTCTAATCTAATATTATATGCTTGCGAATTCACGGAAAGAGTACACTTTTATTTAGATTAATTCTGAGACCAGAGAGCTTTTGAAATTCTGTGAGTGCTGCTAAGACTGCAGGCACAGAATTTTCTGGATCCGATATATACAGTACCATGTCATCTGCATATAATGAGATTTTCTGTTCCAGTCCTTCTCTGCTAATCCCCTTTATCTGATCAGTATTTCGACAATGTATTGCCAGTGGTTCAATGGCAATTGCAAACAGCAGTGGTGACAAAGGGCATCCTTGTCTTGTGCCACGTTCTAGTTTAAAGTAGTCTGAGCAAATGTTATTGATGCAAACTGAAGCTTCTGGGTTAGTATACAGTAATTTAATCCATGCACAAATGTTGGCCAAACCCAAACTTCTCCAAAATAGTAAAAGGTATTTCCATTCAATCATGTCGAATGCTTTTCTGCATCCAATGATAATAATATTTCTGGGGTGTTTGATTTAGTTGGTGAGTATATTACATTAAACAGGCGTCGAAGATTTGAAGATAAGTGTCGGCCCCTAATAAATCCAGTTTGGTCTTGTGATATTATGAGGGAGCACTTTCTCCATCCTTCTAGCTATGATTTTAGAGAGTATTTTAACGTCGTTATTCAGAAGTGAAATTGGTCTGTATGATGCACATTGTAATAAGTCCTTATTTTGTTTTGGAAAGACAGTGATTAGTGCTTGGCGAAAGGTTTGTGGAAGAGATTGGTTATCTCTGGCTTCTGTAAATGTTGCTAATAGGAGGGAGCTAGCTGAGCGAGAATTTCTTGTAAAACTCTGCAGGGTAGCCATCAGGGCCTGCTGCTTTTCCACCTTGGAGTGACTTTATAGCATCCAGTAATTCTGATAATGACAGAGGTTTATCGAGCTCCTCCACACTAATAGCGTCAATTTGTGGTATCTGTAATTTATCCAGAAATGCATTAGATTGTATATTGTCTTCTTTAAACTCAGTAGTATATAGGGATTTATAGTAGTCTCTAAAAGTGCACATTATATTTTTGTGTTCGATGATTTTATCTCCATTCGTGTTAGTAATTACGAGATTGCGTTGCACTTCTTGCTTGTGAATTTGTTGCTAAAAGCTTATTAGCTTTCTCTCCATGTTCATAATAATGATGTCTGGATTTGTAAATTAGTTGTTCGGTTTCTTTAGTTGTCAAGAGGTTTAATTCTGAATGTAGAGCCTGCCTCCTCTTATGTAGAGTCTCGCTTGGTAGTCTGGCATGTTCTTCATCTATTTTAGTAATTTCGCTTTTTATCTCTGCTACTTTCTTGCGCATTTATTTCTGTGGGAAAGATATGAGATAATCTGTCCTCTTAAGAAGGCCTTAAGAGTTTCCCAGAGTGTTCCTGCAGAGATCTCAGGGGATGTATTTGTCTCTAGAAAGAATTCAATTTGTTTGGATATAAATTCAGTACAATTCTCGTCAGCTAATAGAAGCGGATTGAGGCGCCATCTGCGGGTGAGTGTATGGGGCTTAGTAATTTCAGCTCCAAGATCATCGAGCATGGTCTGAAATAACAATAGCATCGTATTTACAAGATTTAATCTTAGGCAAGAAGTTATTATCTATAAAGAAGTAATTAATCCTTGAGTAGCAATGATGTACTGGTGAGTAGAAAGAATATGTTCTTGAATTTGGGTTTAAAACCTCCAGGGATCTGATAAGTTGTGATCTCTAGTTTAAGATATTTGTGCTTTGTAATCTAAAGTACTGTAATTTTGCTTCAGTGACATTTTAATTTGTTTGAAATGTTTTATTGCAAAGTAAGTAATACATCTTTATGAATTTATGTTGATTTCCCATTAACAGACAACTTGTGACTTATATACAAAATTATACTACGCACATCTGCAGGAATAAAACGTACTAATTTAATGGGCAAAGGGCTTCTTATATGACTTAATCTCATAACCTGTGATTTGTTAAATGTGAATTTGAGTTTGCATGTAAAATATGTTTAAAGAATTGGATTGGGCTAGCATTTTTCATTTCAGCAGTAGAACTAGGTAACAATTTATATACCATATAATGTTATTCATTGACTTGGGAAGTTTATAATTTAGCTGAAAGAGTTCCTTTAAAATATAATTTCATTTTTTTAAATTCATGGCAGCATATTTATGCACAATGCAGTTTCAATGCCATAAGTGGCATTATTTATTTCTTACCACAATATGTTAACTTGACAGTTCTTCATATTCAGCAAAACCATTAAGCATAAAAAGTGCTTTAGAGGAAACAAAAAAGCAATGTGTTCAATGTGTATCAAAATCAAAATTATTAATCTGTAATATAATTAAGTTTATTTTGTTACTTAGTACAAAAACAGCCTTCTTTTTAAATAATAAAATGATCTCATTAATAACTGTGAGTCAAGCACTTTCAAGTGCCTCCCCACCTGCAAATTATGGGCATCGTTTACCATTTCAACACACTCTAATGTTCAGAAAAGTATATTTTTAAAAAATGGCATTCATCAAGCAGTATACCTATACACATATCTGAAAAATGACCCTGAAAAGCAAAGAAAAGGACATTTTTATTTTTTTTCTCAAGCCGCTCCCATCTTGTGACCCCAGCACATTTTCATTTTGGTGTTTCTTTATTTTTTCTTTTAACATTAATATTAAAACTTCATTACTGTGAACTATTTATATGTCAGCAAGATATACAATACATCTAATTCAAATCAGATCCCACACTGCCTCCCTTGTCCAGTCATAGAAAAGGAAATGAGAGGAAGAATAAAAGTTAATTTGAAGTTATCACTCAAATTAGGTAAAGTGTTTTAAAGGTTAGTAGCAGTTCAGCTTATGCTCTAAATTGAGTGTTGAATAGTAAATGCCTGCCAGACGCTACACAACATAAAGTGAATTTGATTTATTCTAATTTTAAATTAGATTTTTTTGCCATCTGTGTTATAGTGGGTGAGTTAGAATCCTAGAAGTATAGCTTAAGTTATCACAATTGCATGCTACTGTACTTAAGTAGTAACGTTGCATCTATGTACTGACGGCCCAAGAAAAGGTACCAGTTAGAGGAAAGAAACCAGAATTAGGAGATGTCTAAAGACAAGGGCACTAGAAAAAGAAATGTCAAGAAAACAGAGTGAAATTTTTACCAAGAAACCTATTAATTAAGACATCTAAACCAAAACGCTAAACTTTTTTCGGTCAGAAATCAGAAGGAAAAATATCAAGAACCACAAACACTAAATCAGAAGCCCTACTGCAAATTTTGAATGTTAGAAACAAAGGAACAACTGTGAAAAATTAAGGACAAAATCCAAGTCATGACAATCACAAGTTACTCTCACAAACTTTTTCCTCTAATTTCTTAAAGTTCACTTACTGTTTAATGCCTTTAATCATGCCCAACATGATGTTACCATTTACATGATACATGCACAATGTGCCTTGCAGCCATGTAGTAAGTGACATACAAAATGGCGGTATCCATGGAAAACAAATACACAAAATAGTGACAAATAACATCATAAAAGTAATGATAGGAATATAAACACTTGTTATTTAAATGTAATAATATGTTAATAACCTTGACTAATACTAGAAACAAAATAATGACACATTTCCTGACACACTGGTCCAACAACAGTGTATACTGTATTACCGTACTTGAGCATGAGAATATTTCTATTTGAGTATAAAAGTTTCTATATATAGGTTCACTTTTACTCCACTACATTTTCAAATAGCAAATTTCCTCCCTCCAACTCATTTTTCTAGACACCCATTCTACTGCAACATTAAAACAAAACAAAACAAAAAAAAACAGGCTACAGCAATAAGCATTATTTTTTACTTAGTTAATTGTGTAAATACAGGCTTCCTGTGCTTCGGGAATAACCACTTTAATAAAATTTGCATATATGAAGAATTTGGGACAATTTTTAAACACACGCCACTGTTGCTAACAACAAATCTTCTACGCGGTCATTCTTAGTATACCACACCACAGTCCAAGTATATAATGCTGCAGACTGGAGTACTTATGGGCTGACTTTAGGGAGTTCTGAATGGGGTGAGTATTTGGTAGGGTGCTGGGTGTTGGCTATAATCAATCCCAGTTTCAGTTATTTTCACAGTTGATGCTGCTAAATTCAGACACTATGCAAACAACAACGTTCCAAATGAGGTGGGGCTGATCCACAAGCTGCTGCGAGGTGTACTTGTGTGTTCACATGCTGTGGTTCACTCATCTTTTCACATGTGCTACTCACATGTCTTCTCACATTATCTTGGGTAATTATTTTTGTTTTGCATACTTTCCAAATAGTATAATATAGAGTCAAAAATACTTAAGAGATAACAAAATGGATTACTTTATATTGCTTTGTGAATCTGTGCCCATACTCTTCTAGTTTAATTCAGTCCATTCTCTGTCCCATCTTATTTTGATGTTTAATATTTAAATGAGTCTCCTGTGAGAAAACAACAGTATATATAACTCGAACAAACTAAGATGTAATGACACTTATTTTCTTTTTCAATTCATGATTGAGGCCTTTCACATTCCAAGCATAAAAAATTGATATCACAGCTTTGTAGTTTTTTTTATTTCACTGTTCATATTTCCTAAATAGTTTTCATCATTTTTTAATTGTTTACTACAGTGGTTCCCAAACTCAATCCTGGGGACCCACTGTGGCTGCAGGTTTTTGTTCCAACCAGATTCACAATTGATGGTAATAATCGATAACAACTGATCTCATTTAATTAGCTGGTCTTTTTTTTACTTTTCTCGTTATTCTGCGTTCAAAAAAACACAACAGTATGGTTTTTACATTTATAAGACATTTAGTAATATTTCTGGTTTTTTTAAAGCTATAAATGCTTAACTCTCTTTTGTTGTTTTCCTATTTCCCCTTCTTCTGTATAGTTTGCTCCCTTCATTTAACACTAATAGTGACAATTAACAACCAGCACAGCAGATACCTGGGATGATGAAAGCGGTAACGATTTCAGTGGCAGACTCACTAATTAGTGAATAATCAATTAAATAACTAGAACACGTGGAAAATTAGGTTGAAAATACTGTTAATGAGTTAAAAAAATGACATATTTCCAATATAACTACAACTTCCCCATATAACCGCGTATTACATTTTAATAAAAATCTACCAAACTTAGTTTGTAAATTCTACATTGACCCTGAAACACAGAAACAGGGAAATAATGACTTACTTAATTAGGCTAAGAGTCAAATGAAAAACGGAAATTGGTTGGAACAAAAACCTTCAGCCACAATGGGTCCGCAGGATCGTGTTTGAGAACCACTGGTTTAGTATATTCCTTGAGAATCATTTTCTTTTTTGTATTTAAGAGTTGAAAACATTCAGAAGCCAAACACTGCAACTACTGATACAATTTATCAACAAATTTTATTTTAAAAACAGAAATTAACATTGCTTCTCCACAAAGAATACGCTTAATTATTATGTTATTACCATGTGAACAGAGAACTTTATAAATTGAGTTTGTCGTGGTCTCTAAAACCAAAACCCAGACCTGCTATCATCTCCACAGTTCTGCCCCAAACTATCTGGCATCACCACCTTAGGCAGACGGGCTTCAAACTCAAGCAAAGGCTTTTAAATTCACAAGTATCAAAAGAACAAAGAGAAAGCTGTATAAACATCCAGCCAAACAAAAACAAAGGCATTTATTAGAAAATTGAAGTATTTATTGAAGGATCCAAAATAATTCTAGAGAAACAGGCAGAAGCAAACATCAGCTAAACTAAATAACCTGAAGTGAACAAATTGAAGTTAAGAATCAAGAAACTGTATTTAATATCAATAGCAGAGGATCAAAACCAGGAGTCCACATAGAAAGAGCACAAACCAAACAACAAGAACAACACAGAGGTGTCTGTTGTATGTAATGCTTCGACTCAAATGCTAGTGGGCACAGTTGCCCCAACTGCAGCATTAAGTGCCCCTACCCCCATTATGCTCAACATAGAGACAGCAAGGAACACAAACTATACCACACTTGAGTTTAAGTGAAAATCTGGCGGAAAAATAACAGGCATGGCTTACTGCCTAATGAACTCAGCTGTAACTCTTTAATGTGACAAAGTATATTTTTGTTTAATTCCCATAATTTTGAAAAACTCATATTAACTGACAAGGTGTGCCATTGAAACTCATGATTGTAAGGCTTCTATGAATGTTTTTGTTGTGTTTATATAAAAAAGTTAAGTTCATTCTTAAAGAATCTTGCTAAACTTTGTTGACAAATCTCCCAATCACTGTCGATTAAAATGTAAGATATTTAAAAATGAATTAGACAGAAATAAAAGTTTTTTGTCAGGAGAGAGAGGTTGCTGTTAATGTAAATGTCTGACATTCTGGTGAGACCAATTCTGTGCAGTTTATTCTTGCAGAAATTTCACTGGCTGTCCCTGCAGCTTGGTGTCTATGTAAGCAACTGTTTCTTTCTTCTCTTATCTTGGTCCTCCAGCTCAAGATCACAGAGTGCCAAGCATCCATTTTTTATTCAATGATTTATGTTACTATGGGCACAAATGGGATCAAAGCACCTCTGCAGCTCCCCTGCATAGAAATGGCAGGTTATAGTACCAAGGAAGGCTTTTTTCTATGTCCACACACAAAAATGTTTACCTCAAACATTTCTACTTGCTAAAATTGAAAAATTAATTACTTGATTAATTAAACTTGCTGAAATTAGTAATTAATTACTTGATTAATTAAACTTGCTGAAATTAGTAATCCCCAGCACAGGGGCCAAAGGTCTATGCATTAATAGTCTTGGTAAGATCACCAGCCTCATTTAATTCAAATCATTTGCTGCAAAATTTGGATAATCTGATGCATCTGTTGGTGTAACAACAAACAGAATTATGAAAACAAATTTCTGCATCTTCAATTGAAAAGGAATTTGGGCAAACAATGAATGCTTGCTTCACTGCCAGAACTATTCTATGAAAAAAACATGTTAAACTACAAGATTTCCCCCATAGTATTTTTAAAGAACCCTTTCTCCTGAGAACTAAACTGATTAATTATAAAAAGTCTGAAAAAAGCCAGCAGTCCTTCCTGACAAAGAAGAGTTTACTTTTAATGGAACCCCATTTGTAAGGTTGTCTAAAAGCTACTCATAATCTGAATATTCGTTACTCATTGTTCCATTGTACCTAATTATAAAAGATGATAAATGATAGCAAACCATAAAAAATTTACTTTGATTACACTATTCCTAATAGCCTGAAACGTTAGGTTTATGAGCGATGAATATTTACTTAAAAAATTAAATTGAATCTCAGTGTCAAGTTCAACTTCATTATCACTGAGTAGAAATTTCACTTTGTTGAACATCCATCTGTTTTGTAAACCTGCTTGTCCAGAGCAGGGTTCTGAGGAATCAGACGTCTGTCCCAGAAACCACTGGGTACAAGGCAGGAACAATCCCTGGACTGGGTGCCAGATCATCACATGGTAAACATACACATACACACAAACAGACACAAAAGGGGCCAATTTAGTAACATCGTTCCACCATTGGACTGTGGGAAGAAACTGCTGCATCCCAGAAAAACACAGGGAGAACATGAAAATTACATTCAGGTAGCATTCAACACTTGAACGCCAGGCTTCTTGTTGCGAGGAAGCTACCATTGTGTCCTTTACTGAATGTTTGAATAGCAATCTCTTTCAGACAAAAGAAAGTGAATATATACAACCAGGTAAAAGGAATATTGATAATTTAAGTACAATTTACATTAAAATTCTTGTTGACATCTTCTTTATACTTAAACAGCCTAACTGGTGAAAGAACAACATACTTAGTTGTTTTTATTCTGCATAGCAGGATTCCATTGCTTGTTGGACTGCTTTAAAAGAATTTGTAGTCCTTAAGGATTTAACTAAGCTTCTGTAGGACAAGATATGAATATAGATGTTCCACAGATGCTTTATCAACTCAAAATGTTTAATCTGAATTAGCAATTTCAGTTGAAAAGCATTTCGCCTGGATGACTACTTTGCAGAATTACTACAGTATATGAAAAATTTGGCACAAATCCTGCAATATTGATACTGTCTGTGCTTCAAGGAGCTCAAAGGAAAAAGAAATAAAAATGCTGCAGCCAGCATTTCTGTAGGCTATTTTGTAAGAATAAAGAAAAAAAATCTTGAATTGCTAATTGTGCGTACCTATTTCTCTCCTAAACAACAGTGCCAAGATTTGCTACTGGTATAGAAAAGGTTTTACAGTTCACTATTTCTTATGACCTACCTCTTTTTAGTGTAGACATTTCTTCTTTAATCTCTTTCTCCTGTGTGTTCTAATATTATGCACAAATAACATAATCTAAGATGATTTAATTCTATCCTATGGCACTAAACAAGGCTGCCCTCACTCATCTATTCTGAATATCATTGCTATATTGAGCAAACCTGACATTTATTTGAATAACAATATGAGGATTTCTGGAACTGAGAGGGCAAGTTTAAAATAAAATGCACCATGTTCTTTGTAAACAAAACATCAACCTACATTACACAGTTTTAAGATTAATTCATGCAAGCAATAATAATTATTATAAAAAACATGTTTTATTGATATAGCATTTTATTCCAAACCTAATGTCACCTTACAAAAAATAAATAGGTACTGTACACAGAAAGTAAAAAAGAATTTGGGAGTGACATGAGGATGGTGTGATTTGCTTTCTTATTTTAGATTAGGTAAACTTTATTAACCCTGGGGTGAAATTTATATACATGGAGCAATAGAAACATAAAAAACAAGGATTCAGATTCACAGGAAAGACAATACAGCCATTAAATCAATCAATTGATAAATAAATTAGTTTATTTGTTAATTAACAAGTACATTGGGTGGAAGAATTAAATTGCATGATATAGTGGTGGAATAAGCCTTTGGCTAAAAATGCTCCAGAGAGCACCTCATGGAGGGGGGATTTTTCATGATGGCATCCAAGTTTGCCCCCATCTTCGTTTCCACAACAGCTTCCAATGTGTCCAGCGTCCGCCCTGTGATGGAGCTCATTTTACTGATACAGTGGAACCTCGGGTCACAAACGTCTTGGACCGCGTACAAATCGGGTTACAACCAAAAAGCTCGCCAAACTTTTGCATCTGTTCACGACCACACACTCAGGTGACGAACAAGCCAGTTTCTCTTCTGGTTTGTACGCACTGATGATTTTCACACGTGTTCAGTCTCTCCCTGTGCATTCCCTGTGCAGCGAGCAAGAGAGAGAGAGAGCGCGAGCGAGTGAGAGAGTGCAAGAAAGCGAGCGAGTGAGAGAGTGCAAGAGAGCGAGCGAAAGAGAGGGCTGGCCACGTAAGGCCGAGAAGACAGTTAAAGAATGCACCAGGTTTTTCTTTTTAAGAGACTGATTCGAGTGTTGTATTTAATGAAGACTTTTTTCTACTGGATTTTAACCTCCACTTCACTTCTGTTTACAGCGATCGGTTCGTAGTGTGCATTGTTGCAATGTTACTTTTCTTGGTGGTTTATTAAAATTACAGATTTATGAAATGTTCATGTTTTTCCCTGTGCTTAAAGCTCATTAAAAAAAAAGTGTTTACAGCAAGCGGTTCCTAAGGCTATAGCGTGAATTCTTGCAATGTTACTTTTCTCTGTTCAAGGTTTTCTCATTGTTATTCAATGTTTTTACATTTAGTTTACTATTGCGCGCTGCATTCTGTGGTATGATTAACTATTTTTGTGCTTAGAAATCTTTAAAAAAATATATTTACATACAGTTCGTACTGTTTGGAACAGATTAATTGTATTTACATCCAATCCTATGGGGGAAATCACTTCAGATCACAACCAAATTGGGTTACGACCAGAGTTTTGGAACAAATTATTGTTGTGACCCAAGGTTCCACTGTACATTTGTCCAAGCATTGTATTTCTTTTGAGCTCAGGTTGCTTCCCCGGCAGACTGCAGTGTAGAACACCACACTGGCTACTATGGACTGGTAGAACATTTCCAGTGCCTTGCTGCACACATCAAAAGACCTGAGACTCCTTAGCAAGTACTATCTGCTCTGGTCCTTCTTGTGCAGTGTCATACCAGTCCAGTTTGTTGTTAATGTCAACCCCCAGCTCCGCGTAGGTCTGCACCTCTTCTGTTTCTTCCCACAAATGATGAATGGTCTTGGCACTCCTGAAGTCCACCACCAGCTCTTTTGTTGCTGATGTTGAGTTGTAGGTTGTTATTCCTGCACTGCAAGATGAAGTCTTCCACAAAATTCCAGTACTCTGGAATATTACATATAATATTATCATACAGCATATACTTGGTAAACCTTTTAAAAATTTTACTGGGTCAGAGCCAGTAATAGATCTTAAGGGAAGAAAATGGAAATACTATATTCTTGTTTTTTTCTCAGAATCAATTTTTTGATCAGAATCAAAATCAATTTTTTCATCAGAATCAATATAAACTAAACATGCAAAGACAAAAAAATGCTTTACTACACCAAGAACTATAGTAAAAAGCTGGGCTGGTAGAAGTTTCAAGAACAAAGGTTATGCCTAAACAGGACTGGTGAAACGGCATGAGTTCCTGAACAAGACAGAGAACTTGGCTTCCCACTACGACATTTATTGATCTGAGAGGTACTGTGCATCAATGAAGCTCAACAACAGAAATAATTTAAGTGAGCAGAGAAGCACAGGAATCTTTTTCATGTCATTAATCCAGCAATCATGTCAAATTGTAGACTAATCAGCTTATTAAGTTGTATTTAAGCATACTGGATGCTTAGACCTCAAACAAGAAGAGCCACTACCCATCCAGGTTGTATTTGTATTATTTTCTCACAATCATTACCTTGCTTCCGTTTAAAACCACTTAATGGACAAGGTGTCCCGCTGTATTTCAAAGTTGTTTGTGTACAATGCAGTAAACCCACAAGTCAATGAAAATCAATATTGGCATTTTTACATACCCAAAGGTGTATTCTTCAAGTAAATCCTAGTTTTCCATGCTGTCCGCTCTCTTTCATTATTAAAATATGCAATTTGCACATGTATACCCCGGGATAAGCAGCTTCTGGGTTGTTTGTGAACCAGGGTAGTCCTCCCCCGACAGTGCACTCTTGTAGCACACAGAGACCCCTGCACTTTCGGACTCCAGTTCCCATAAAGCCCGGCTGATGTCCAAGCTGGGACACTTCCAGCAGACCACTGCCGCCGAATGTATGGGGGATGAACCTCCATCTTCTGCTTGTCCATCTCCTGGCACCTTCAGTCTTGGAGAGAGGCCATGCCATCGTCCAGCCAGGATGCCCATCTGTTGTTCATGACACTCACAATAGTTATGAATTGTATACTTGTTGCTTCAAAGTGATTTAAGTGTGCATATTTATACATTTTGTTTTTAAAAAATAAAATAATATAACTACAATACTTGTTCTGAGAGATTGTTTAGGTGCAAGATTCTTGACTAAATGTTTTCAAACAGGGTAACACCTTAAGTCAAGCAGTATAACGTTGCAATGCTATGTTATATGACATCTAAACTTGGTACAATGATAGTGGACAGACTAGGGCACAAAAGAAACTTTAGGCGCAATAATGCCAAAAATCTCATAAAGGGTTAAGGCACATTAGGCCTCTTAATATATTATGTTAATACATAATGCATGAATGGAAGTGTAAACATTCTCTCCTGCTTGTTTTGGTCCACTATCTTGTCATCTGGGGTCATAGATATAAAAGAAAGGAGCAGTCAACCCTAACAGTAACCATAAGTGGAGATGTCAATTGCAGCTGCATCCTTGTGACAGGATTGTAAGTGTAAATGTACAGGATCTGTATTTGGGACACTCTATTTGGGTCTTTATAATAAAGAGAAAATAGGATCTGCTTAGGACACTTCCACAGTTAAACAGAGTGCAGCCATACTAAATGACCTGGCAAATGCATCGTTTTTCCAGTAATTGCTTATGAGCGCATCCATCAAAATCTCAACAATTTCCTTTTACTGTTTCAGAAACCTTTATTATTTAGCTTTCACAATTCACAATGACCTTCAAAAACTTAAAAAAATCTGTCAATTTATACAGTACATTAAAAGCAATAGTTCCAACTCACATAATATACACTAAATACCTAATTTGTGGTGAAGAATTAATGTGGTTAATACATTTTTCCAAGGTTGTTGTAGCTGCTTCAAATAAAGCAATTTACTATAGCAAATTCCTTTTTATGACCCTAGACAGAATAACATCACTCATTTGAAACAGAAAACAATTCCTTCTAAAAATTTTGTTTTATAATAAAGCAAGAGTTTTTCTACTACCAAATGTTGAGTACTAGAAAGCTAATGCTAAAAAAGGGCTTTTAAAGATGGTGATCAGCATGAGCTCAAGTGTGCAGAAGGAACTCCGAGTCCAGCTCAGGGCAGCGAAAGAGCAGTACAGGAGAAAGCTGGAGCAGAAGTTGCAGAATAACAGCATCAAGGAAGTGTGGGATGGGATGAAGATTATCACTGGCTGCAGCTCAAATCAGGGTGCCACCATCGAGACAGACGTGGAGAGAGCAAACCAAATGAACAACTTCATTAATAGTCTGAGAAGACTTCGTGCCAGCAAAGCAGCGGGTCCAGATGGTGTATCGCCACAACTGCTGAATGCCTGTGCATTGGAACTGAGGAGTCCTCTACAGCGCATCTTCAACCTGAGCCTGGAACAGGGGAGAGTTTCAAGGCTTTGGAAAACATCTTGTTTTACCCCAGTCCCAAAGGTATCACGTCCTAGTGAGCTGAATGACTTCCGGCCTGTTGCTCTGATGTCACATCTGATGAAGACCATGGAGCGGCTGCTGCTTCACCACCTGAGGCCACAGGTCCGCCACGCCCTCGACCTCCCCAGAAGGTGGGAGCGGAGGATGCCATCATCTATATGCTACACCGATCCCTCTTCCACTTGGACAGAGGCAGTGGTGCTGTAAGAATTATGTTTTTGGACTTCTCTAGTGCCTTCAACACCATCCAACCTCTGCTCCTTGGAGACAAGCTGACTGAGATGGGAGTAGACTCACACCTGGTGGCATGGATCGTGGACTATCTTACAGACAGACCTCAATATGTGCGTGTTGGGAACTGCAGGTCTGAGATTGTGGTCAGCAACACAGGAGCACCGCAGGGGACTGTACTTTCTCCAGTCCTGTTCAATCTATATACATCAGACTTCCAATACAACTCGGAGTCCTGCCACGTGCAAAAGTTCGCTGATGACACTGTTTTCGTGGGCTTCATCAGGAGTGAGCAGGAAGAGGAGTACAGAAAGCTAATCAAAGACTTTGTTAAATGGTGCGACTCAAACCACTTACACCTTAACACCAGCAAGACCAAGGAGCTGGTGGTGGATTTTAGGAGGCCCAGGCCCCTCATGGACCCTGTGATCATCAGAGGTGACTGTGTGCAGAGGGTGCAGACCTATAAATATCTGGGAGTGCAGCTGGATGATAAATTGGACTGGACTGCAAATACTGATGCTCTGTGTAAGAAAGGTCAGAGCCGACTATACTTTCTTAGAAGGTTGGCGTCCCTTAACATCTGCAATAAGATGCTGCAGATGTTCTACCAGACAGTTGTGGCGAGTGCCCTCTTCTACGCGGTGGTGTGCTGGGAGGCAGCATAAAGATGAAAAGGCGCCTCACGCCTGGACAAACTTGTTAAGAAGGCAGGCTCTATTGTAGGAGTAAAGTTGGACAGTTTAACATCTGTGGCAGAGCGACGGGCATTAAGCAAACTCCTGTTAATCATGAAGGATCCACTGCATCCACTGAACAGTGTCATCTCCAGGCAGAGGAGTAGCTTCAGTGACAGACTTTTGTCACTGTCTTGCTCCAATGACAGACTGAGAAGATCGTTCCTCCCCCACACTATGCGACTCTTCAATTCCACCCGAGGGAGTAAATGCTAACATTACTCAAAGTTATTGTCTGCTTTTACATGCATTTTTATTACTATTTAATTTATTATTGTTTTTTGTATCAGTATACTGCTGCTGGATTATGTGAATTTCCCCTTGGGATTAATAAAGTATCTATCTATCTGTCTATCTATCTAATGATAGGGTTTTAGGAATGTGAAATGTTGGTTTTCCTTCCTCTTCTTAAGAAATTTCCACCTAGTATCTTATGTCATCAATTGCAAGTAACAGGTAGTCCAAAAAGTACTTTATGAAGTATCTGCAGTTTTCATGTCAGAAAAACAGCTGACAATTGTTTTGCATTTTAAATTATTCAGTGAATGTATAGATTTATGATATTCCATCATGTAACTTGTTTTGTTAAAGTTGTTTGTTCAAAAGATAATTTAAGTTTGATCATAGATTGGAGACAGAGTTATTCTCTGCAGTGTATGTTAGATGCTTTCAGACACAATAATGAAAGTTGACTATGTTAAAGACAGTGAGAGAAATGAAATCATCTTTTTCACTAAACTTGATTATTACGTTTAAAAAAGCATGTTTGAGGTTGATCTGTGCTTGTTGTATTGAAATATTTAATATACAGTATTTTTATGTTTCTGTTCACAAGTTTTATTTACTGACAATGGGACTATCTTTTCTGTGTAAAAACTCAACAGCATTCAGGCTATTAACTTGTTTGTTTAGCTAGTAGCTAAAGCCAATGTCACATTACACGACTTTTAGTCGCAGGACATGTCAGACTTGCCAACTGTGTTTTGATGTCTTCGTTAGACCAAGTCAATTTAAATAACTGAAAACTGCGGGGCATGTCACATTTAGCAATCACCTGCCAAACTTCCTGCACAGCCGTTCTTGCCATTTTTTCTGACAGTCAACAATATACTGCCTGGAGGAGCTCATGGTTTATTTGGGGTTACCAGGTACAGAGAGTTCAGCTTCCCTTTTGTTTGTGCGGTCCAAAATACCCACTTTACTTATTCCTTGTCACTGCATGATAAACATTTTATTTCTACATGAACACTGATAGGTTCTTAGCTCTCATGCACACAGAGTCCACCCCTATAAATAAAGACAAAATACACCTTTTGTCAGAGCGAATTGTGGACTACTTGGAGTGAGCTACTGGGCATGTCACATTATGCGACTGACTTCACAGGAGCACATCACTGACTGCCTGTGAGAGCCAATAAGGTAGTGCCTGACATAATAAATGTGACATGGCCTTAAGCTGACAGAATATATCTTTCAGATACCTTGTGAAAGTTGTCAATGTTGCTGCTTGAATAATATGACTCTGACTCTTTTTCTTGGCATAAATATGCACAAAAGTGTTTCCTGGGACTTTCCCTTATGTTCCATTTGTGTCTTCTTGTAAGTGATTTGCCACTTAGTCCATAGAATACTGCTGGATCCATTTTATCTACCGTATGCCTTTGAAAGTTTTTAAGACCTGGATCAGGTCCCCATTTGGACTTCTCAGTTTGAGACTAAATAGGTTAAATTCTGTTGGGCTTTTAAAGTAGGATATGCCGGGAAGTAAGGGAATGGATGTGATTGCTCTTCTCTACACACCATCAAGAGCTACTACGGTATGTCTCTTTTGTAGCTGACCAGAAATACACACAATACTCCACAGAGAATGTTATGTCATCATAAGCCCATCAATTCTTTCCAGAAGTTCCATTCTGTAGGACATTATCACATATCTTGTATTTATAATCGATGTGACCTTTGACCAAATGTAACACTTTGCACTTTTGATAAATTGTTGGTTTTGCTCTTCATCTCAGGAGCTGCTTTTTTAACCCTCTCAATGAAATCTGCTATTGTCACCCAGTTTTCCCATATGTAGTCCAACTCATTGAGATTTTGGATGACAATCTACATATTGCATGATTTGCAAGTGATGGGCTTGATTTTATAGTCTTCTCTTTTACAGAATCTTCTCTCATTTTTTATATCCACCGTTGCTTATTGTCCAATAGAGTAGGAATTTTGGTTTTGTAATTTCTTGGATTCAACACTACTTTGGATTATTGGTTAGCTTGTCTGTGGTTTTTTTTCTGGTAGATGAGAAACAGCATAGCTGATGCACCTTCTTACAAACTGAGGTGTACTTTACTTACGGCACAGGGGACAAGAACAGTTAAACAAAATGCTCACAAAATCAGATTTCTAAAAAGTGTCATTCAGATAGGGTCATTAAATATCTAATTTTGTTGGATTCATTAAAACTTAATCTCCAAGTATGCTTAGTTATATAAGAAAGACCTTAATTTGCAAATTGAATTACTATAATTAACCATTTAATGAAAACAAGCATCTTTATAATTAGCAACAGATGTCCATTAAAAAAATCAGAAAAAAAGTTTATCTTGAGAAATATAAAAAAATCATGAAAAAGAGAATGTCATTCACAATTTTGAGGAGATATGCAGGTAAGAATTTAATTGTACTTTGTAGTCATCATCCAAAGTCAAATAGACAGATAAAATGTATTACCCAAAGATTACTGCAAAGAGATTTTTGCATTGTCACATATCGGATCTATAGATAATTAGAGCTGATTTTTGCTCTGGGAAACATTTTCTAGATGTATACTATACATAAGTGAATTTGTAGAGTGATGTCAATTTTTGACTTTATTTATTGGGGTTAAGCTTCTGAGTCTGTCTTTTGTATCTACATCTGAAATACAGTGCCCCCATAATGTTTGGGATAAAGACACATTTTACCCCTTTACTCCACTGTTTAAAATTATATATCAAATAATTCAGATGTGCACATCGCACACTTTAATTTAAGGGTATTTGTATACTGTACATTTCAGTCATACCATGTAGAAATGACAACCCTTTTTATACATGGTCCCCTAATGTAACAAAATGCTCAAGAGAGCAAAAAGAGGCAAAAAGTAGTTGGCTAAATGGCAATCCTGAGCAAACAAATCCTAAAACAGTAATCCAGAATCATTAAACAGAAACAAGAGATTAGAAAAAAACAAAGTAAATCAAAGAAATAGCAATACTTTCAATATTCCAGTGAACAGCTGATAATGATCTGCTGGGTGGGTCTCTCAATGTGGCCTTTGGTTAAAATTAGAAGAAGGACCTAGTAGTAGTAATATTAGGGTGGCTGCACCTCCTGGGGCTCCACCCAGAAAGTGTGCTAAATAGAATTACATTTAAAGACATAGTACTTAAAATCATAACAGAAAATAAATAAAAAAAACATGGAGAATACAGATACATGCATAACAAGTATTGCAGGGGTGCCCACACTTTTTCGGCTTGAGAGCTACTTTTAAAATGACCAGGTCGAAATGATCTACCTACATTAAAAATTATATATATATATATATATATATATATATATATATATATATATATATATAGTGACAGATAGGGGTCAGTATTGCTCCCTTGAACCCCTGTCCACGATTCCAGACACCAGATAAAAGTCCACAAGTTGACTTTATTTATCTTCCACAGTGCACAAAGCACCCTCTCCTCCACTATACTCATATAAATTCACAATTACAAATACAATAAACAATCCTCCACTCCCAGACGCATTGCCACCCTTCCACCCAGCTCAGCTCGATGTCTCCGAGCTCCCACAGTCTTTTTATCCTCCCTGACCCGGCCAAAGACCACAGTACTCTTCCCACAGCGGAAAACCAGGGTTTTACGCGTCCTGTCCCACAAGGGACATCTTCCCCCAAAGAGATCCAAAGGTCGGGCCCCGATGATACATCTGAAACTCCCTTGTAAACCTAGGAAGAACAATATAAGAATGATTGCTTTGCACCCTTGTCCTCCTAGGACAACCTCTCCATTCATGGCCCGGCCTGCGGCATACATAGCACAGCCACTGTCCCCTTGGTAGTCTCTCTCTGTGGGACTTGAAGCACCTGGGTACTTCTGGCTCTGCCCCTTTCTCCACTGTGGAGAATTCCCCTGCCGCCTTTGTGTTTTTATGGCCCCTTTCCAACTTGTCAGGAGACCCCCGTTTTACTTTAGTGATCTCCTGTTTAATTTGGGGCTCGTCCACAGTCTGAGTCTCTCTATGAGATAAAGAGAGACCCTTTGCTGTCTGCACCCCTTTTGTTTTATAAATGACCGGTGGCGGCGTCTTTAGGGCCGCCTCGCTCCGGGAGTCAGCACTGTCTAGCTGCTCCGGATTGATTGGACCTTCCCCTGACCACTCGGTCAACGATCCAACCTCTCTTCTAGGGCACGCATTTGTCTGCTGCCCGCTATTGATTAAACGCGGGCCCTTTTCACTCTGAGTCCCTATTTCTTTATATATACGGTACTGGTCTTGCTTACCTGTACCGCCGTATCATGTATTACTGGAGGCTCCACACCAAGTCGCCGCATGTAGCTCCTCACCTTCTCCAACAGCGCTTTAGCTGCTGCTACCAACTACCCGATGATCCTCTCAATGTTCGCCAGAACCTGCAAGAAACTACTTATGGGCTTGATTAACTTCTCGAGTTACCGCAAGTCCAAAGAGTTAATTAATTCGACCGGTGGTAGGCTTACTTCCTCCTTTGCCTTACCTGCCGGCCGGGAGCCAATAAGCACATCCGCAATCCTCAGTCCACGTGATTCTCTATCACTTTCGGGTCAGGTACGTGTCCTTCTTCTCACCCTGGAAGCACGTCGCTCTTCCTTTGACGCACTTCCGGGTTATAGGGCACAAATGATTCTTCGGTCCTCCCTGCAGCTCCCTTTTGCGCCCCCTGTGGTATCCAGCAGGGTCGTGTATAAAAACTACATAGTCCATGACTCCCTGCTTGTCTTCGGGGCACCTCCAGAGTGCAGGGAGGGCTCTATCTGCCGGCCTGGGGGTATTGGCTGGGATGACCATATATATAAACATATATATATTTATACTGAGTATACTTTAAACATAAAATGTATGTTGTTGTACCTTGCATAACTAAATAACCTTTAAGGCACAATAACAATTCAATACATTTATGGTCACTACAGTATTTGGATTTAATAATCGTCTTATGGGAAAAGGCTGACTCGCATAAATAAGTAGAGCCGAATAATGCAGTCAAGGAGCTTTTGAATTCAGCCGAGTGAAAAATGACGGCTGTCCGATTAACTGCGATTTTAGTTCCCTCTCCTTTGTCTTTCTCAGATCGTTTTTTTGGAAGGATGTCAGTTTCGTAGTTTTTATGAACAGTTCGAATGTGCCTTTCCACATTTTCCTTCTTTGGAATAGCAATGATAGATTGACAGATCAGACAAATTCACTTCGATTGTGACATTGTGAGAAAAAAATCCTCTTCCAATTCCACATCCAGCCCACACCCTCCCTAAACAATTTTTTTTAATTCCCTTCTTTAGTCTATATAAATTGGAAGGCTAACTAGATCACAGCCAGAGTTTTGCAGTAGCTTGCGCGTTTGATCGTGAGTGCAGGATAACCAGTGTGTTAGAAGAAAAGAGATCTCAGACTGGCCGCCATGTATGTCAATCAAGTGGAAAATGCCATAGGGAGGATATATGATAGACTAACGTTTAAAAAATTTTTTTGAATACAACGTGATCTACCTGCACTACCTTGGCGATCTACCGGTTGATCGCGATCGACGCATTGGGCACCCCTGATGTATTGGATGGCCACATTGAGTCAATGTGATATTTTTCCAGCATGTACAGAATGAGTATATACCTTGCCAGGTGCTGCTCAATCTTATCCTTAATAACTCCTTCCATTAATTTTCCTGTGATGCATGTTAAGCTTACTGGCCTATAGTTGTTTGCATCTGCCCTGTCACCCTTTTGATATAATGGGATGATATTTGCCATTTTCCAGTCCTTCGGAATCTCTCCAGTGCATAGTGATTTCCTAAAATGTGAAGTGTCTTAAGCAGCCTGGATTGCAATACATACATTTTTGTGAGACATGATTTAAACTTTAGATTCTTCCTCATTAATGACAGATCTTATGAATGTTCCTGCTTTACTTTTCTGCAGCAGCTGTGATTCATATTTTAACACCATGAGTGCTACCATCATTAAGCAAATGTTAACCAGAACATAATAGTTTTAAAGTCTAAAAGAATTCTAGTAGAGTGATGCATCAACATTCTTAAGGCCCTTAAGTCACAGTCACAACACTGGCATTTTTCCAAACTAACAAAAAAAAATCTTACTAATCTCTGCAAGATCATCATGTTTTCTCCTTGACTGCTGACAACCAGGTGGCAAAATTAAATCCAACAATTAAAATATATTTGATGCAGAAGCCATTGTTAGAACTAGCAACCCCATATGTTCACATATACACTGTTTCATAGGGTGAATTTGTCATTTTTTTTATTTTTTCAGATTGTGCTGTTTCACATTCAGAAATATCTTTTTTAATCAAATTTATGTTTTATTTGGGATCTTCAAATGTTTTGAAATTTCAAATTGAGTGTTTTTTTACCACTAATATTGCAACTTATTGTTCCCCACTTCCTCTGTCAATGCATGCACACCACACATATCACTGATAAATTGAAGAACTTTCCTTGTATTCTTAAGGAGCACATCCTTTCATCCTTTGGTTCAAACCCTATCACTAAATTTCTCAGCTCCTTTCTGACAATGAACCCAGCTCCTAGAACATGGGTACTTCCTACACTGTGAAATATATTCCTTTTTGAGCATGATGTCTTTCTGCCTATGCAGTGTGTATCTTGAATTGCTGGTAGGTGTACTTTATATAAGCTTAACTGTTGTGGATTGATGAAATTTGCCAAAGCACTTTTCGCAGTGCATATGCTGTGTTTGCCGGTGACTATGTTTGCCAAATATTATTTTAGAAATTCATCATGTGGCCAGCTCTGGTTAACAATATTTTTCAAAAGCCCCATGATGCTTTGCAAGACCAGCATGACATCACAGAGCTGTAGCTGCCATGCGCATGAACCTTCACGTATGCTTACTGTAAGATTGCTGCCAGCTTGGCCCTGGGTCTTAAATGAGGAAACAAAAATGCTGTATAATGCTTGACAGTGCTGTACAATATTTTCCACCATCTGTAACCACACCCCTTTCACCAATGGGAAACCCAACTCTTCAACTTGTGGTTGTTTCAACCCCAAAACCGGCTATTCATTTGCCGTATGGGGGTTGTCACTAAACTTAAAGAGGTAAACATGGGCCTGAAACCAAAATATTTTCAAATGTGGGGTACATTAGCTGACTATAATGTGAATATTATGAGTACTGTCATTAGATATATAACACGAATTCCTGTGCCCTGGCATCACAGCACCTCATGGCTAATTTGTTAGCCATGTGCCCAGCTATGATCTCAAAACAAGCCTAAAAGGTGTCTTCCCCCATCAGCAAACACATAACACACTGTCAAACAATAAAAACATAAAATTTAAGACATTTTTTTCTTGATGAAAGTATTTGCACAGATAAATTGGAAACAAAACAGACATTCTAGTTGTGTCCGGGGACATGTCAAACAATGGAATAAGCCAGTCCTATGCTACCACATTGTAGTACGACCAACATGTGCCCCAAGAGTGAACGCAATGATCTTTATTTTATTTACTGATTGCTAGTTAGTGTCCATTTTTTGCATTTTATTTGTGTATTCCTTGTGACGCTATAGCCTCACTGGGATGCTAATACAGTATAGTACAGACAGATACTGGGGCAAGATTCTCAATAAGCCTTACATGTGAACTGCAATGAGCAATATGCCAGCAAGTTTACAACGGGGGGGATATTGTACTTTAACAAGGTTTTTGGACTTACTATCAGGTTGTTCCTTTCTTCTTTTTTTTCTTTTCAGATGTTTGCCATTTGTTCTGTATACAAGCCTCACACATAATATTCCACATTTAACAGTGTTTTAAGGGTGTCGCCGAAGCTAAACACATTCACGGGTGCCTAGGAAGGTTGAAAGACAGCTATATGTTGGATTAGCAGTGTAGGTGTACCGTAATGTTTCTGTTTGTATCTTAGTAACCTCGAGGTTAGGTATAAATGTTTTTGTTGTTTTGTTATTTAGTGTTTTATTATGTGCATTTTGTTGTTGGATATTTTGAGTTTTACTTGAAGTCTATGATTTCCCTGGCAGGCCTGAAATGGTATCTTCCTATGTTTAGGCAAGCCGACTCTGGGAATTGAGAAGCCTTTATAAGTACAGTTGTAGCCGTAAGATGGGGGAACGATCAGTTTGTGATATTCCGTTCATCTGTGTTTTTGTTGTTTGAGATATGGTGGCACAGAGATTAACACTGCTGCCTTACTGCTCAGATAACATATTTGGGCACTATAGTCAGTCCAGGATGTTTGGCAGATTTTTCCTTGACTTCCTGCCTATGTTTTTAACACCATTTTTAATGGATTTATATATTGGAACTTTTAACCTCCACCAGCATCTTTTATTTTATGAATTATTTATTTATTATGGACCTTTTGCACTGCACTTTTGAACTTTGTTTTAATAAAAGCACTGAAGCATTTATTCACCTACTCCTTGCTATGTTTGTGTGTTGTGTCCTCATCTGCTGGCTCATCCCTTGGGTACGTTATCGGCGGTTGCGGGTTCAAGTGGCTCCCCAGATGGGCCAACCCACACTGCCACACTCAGAGACACATAAAAGAGGATTGCATCATTATAATCCACTCAAAGCTAGTTTAGATCCTCCATCCTTATCGACTGCAATACTTTTAACAGAGTTCAGTGAAGTTTGTGAGCATTTCTGTGATTTTACCGAACTCACTGCAAAGCGAACTCTGTGGGGTTCACTCATTGCTACACTTAAGTCTTCCAAGAACGGCTTCACAAAACCAAGTTTGTTGAAACTCCTCACATTACATGTACATTACAATTCATTTTGCTTTTTCTATGTCTGAACAACTTCTGGCTATCATCTCTGAGCTTCTGGGCCAAGTGTTTTGATTTCAGGGTTTTCCTCCCTTTGAGTAATTTCTTCATCACTGCTGTTAAGGTCACGCTCCCCATACACAATAGGCCTCTTCACTCGGCATATGCAGGCCACTGTTGGCTCTCTTATAGCTCTTCTGTTGCCATACTAAGTAGCAAACCTTGCTGCTGACAATACCACTTGCCAAGCTATATTCCCAGCTAACTGCCAGTTTGCTTCAGTTTAAAAAATGATAATTACTGTTTTTCCTATGATTTGTTGTAATGTGAAAATAATGGATGGTTTTGTCATCTAGAACAAAAACATTTAAGGAGCAGTTTTTCAGATTTTGTATTCTTTATAGGAAGATTTATACAGTATATCAATCAACCAGTGACAAATTTGATATATGACAAAAATGCTGCATAGGAAAGCAGTTGACAGTGACTAGTTATTTCAGCATAATTTATGACTAAGAGCTCTTTTAAAATGTGTAGATGTAGCACTTTTGCCCATTTAAATATCATTCCAATACTGAGGAAAAATGTTTTATAAAGAGATTTTGCTTTGGGCCATCACTCATTATTGTAGCTTTTCTAGGAATTTAAGTTCCTGCCATCTATTAACTACTTGGAGTGGGAGGGGATTATGATAAAGTTACTTTTATACAATTCATCACCTCGATATTTTGAGATATTAATAATGGTGTTTCTGGCATGCAAATTCTGGTGGGGCTTGGTGTCTGTAGACTACAAGAAGGAAAAGAAAAATCTTAAGAATCTGGCAATTAAAGGAGTCATGCAGGGTGTGTGTGTGAGCAAAAATGAAAGAGAAAGAGAGACAACCAAAAGATATTATCAGCTACTTAAAGAGAAGTACTTTAGTCTCACAAGATCTGTGCCTTTGCTTCAATCCACTGTACTGGGTATGTGGCTGCCAGAAAAACTCAGGAAGCATCCTGGCTTGAATCAATTCACAGAGTCGGGAAATGAATGGAGATGGGGTTACGTCTGACTCCAGGTCAGTTGTGTGAGACAAAACCAGTGGTGTCAATGGACAGGATAAAAATATAAAGTTATTAGAGCTGCATGGAAGGAGCTATGGAAGACTAGATCAGCCATTAACATCAGTGATGATAAAATGTCTGCCAAATAATTCCACCAAAAGAATCACATAAAATGAAGGTTTATTAATGTAGTAATTTCTCATATGATAAAACCATCAAAAAACAGTATTAAAATTTCAATATACATCAAATATTAACAATAATAGAAGAAACGAAAATTAATTGACATGGTCACAAATGTTTAATTTTCAGCTTTTATTTAATAGGCAAATTACATTTTTTAAATATTCAGATTGAATATGACTATTCCGATGCAGCGAAATGTTCACACAGCCTTTAAATTGTGTAACAGAAAATTAAAAGAATGGTCACCTAAAAAGAATTTACTCTTCAATTATTCAGACTTTTGCATATGTACAAAGTTATGGTTAGACACTGTGGGGTTAAATGTCCTACCTGAGTAACCCAGAAAAAGACTAGCGGTGCCAAAAACAAAGAAACTTTTGTAAATTCCTCAAATATTTTTCAATTTAATGCACTGCACTGAGCTTATCGAAATTGAAAAAAAATATATTGACTGAGTTGGGCTTGCTAATAGACATTTAAAAAATATTTTGAATTATAGAGACACATTTTGTGCGTACATAATTTTTGTAAAATAGCACCATCTGCTGGAAACAAAACACTTGCCCTTGCAGAGATTCCACTAATGGCAGGGTTCATCATGTGAAACCTTTTAACAGTTAAAAACAATTATGACAAAATATATAGTAGTTAAACTATACAAACAACTAATAAGGATAATACAAACATTATGAAGAAATATTAGTTTAAAAAACAAAAATGGAATTCTGCTCATTCCCTTAAAGGATAAGTTTTGGATTTTCAAGTCAAAGTTATTTCTTCACAATCATGGTATATGTTAATTTGCCACATCAAATTGCATTTTAAAGTGAAGCATTTTTTTATAAATTAAAAAAATGAGGTAGCCTGCTCTTGCCTTTTATAATGGATGTAAAGGATACCGCAGTCCCAACAAGAAAAATAAACCCTTAAAACTTACAGAATGCTTCCACTTTGAAGCAGCAACTATCCATCCATCCATCCATTATCCAACCTGCTATATCCTGAAGCAGCAACTATTTCAATAAAATTCATAGAAAATGTTTATTTTAAACTTATCCTTTAAAATGTCAAAGGGCTCAATCATGAATTGACCTTAAAAACTCTAATCACATGTTATTTTATTGAAGTTAGGTATAGCCATCTTCAAGAAGACCCATTCACGGTAAACAAGAAATCTTGATTTGGATTGAAATGACAGTGGTTGGACAGGTGGTTCACTCTAATTATTGCAGTAACACTGGATGAGAAGGAACACTAATTCATAAAGCATTTAGCTTGTTAACCTCTAAATGAGAGCACAGGTGGAACCACTTGTTTGACATTTCTGCCTGATGCATCTCCGACAGTGCCACCTAGTTGGCTGCAGGGTCATCAGCCAGGAACCATCCTTCACTGATATTTTGCTTCTTTAATCCCAGGAACATCTCAAGGTGGTGGAGTAGCGTTGGGGATGTCTCCCTATCACCCACGCACGAAGCTCTAGGATCTTTGTTTTCCCCATGCTTTATCCTTTCTTCTGAGTCCTTTTTCTGCCTCCTCCACCAGATCTTTGAGGGCCTTCCTCAGCTTTGAGCCCGTAACTTCTGGGAGGATATTCCAGTGAAGCCTGTGCAACCTACTTCTACTGAGAAGATGAAAGCCCTCCACCCTGCTAGTGAGCACAAAGCTAATAGTTCTGCATACTTTTCCATCTTTCTCTCAAAGTCAGCCTCCATCCCATCTTCACAGTCAATTCAGCCATAATGATCATCCTAGTATTGGTGGACCAGAGCACGATGTCTGGGGTGATCTCTTGTGGGAGCTTCAACTGACAGTCGAGGTCAGCACTCATGGTCCACTCTCCTTCGGGTGCCAGGAGGGACCACATTCTTGTGCTGCTGTTCTGAGCCTTGCACCCTTGCCTGACAAACTAGATCAGCAATTTACAGGACTGGCTCTGTTTGCTTCCAACCTGTATGCCTCCAGGGTTTCAGCTAGCTTATGCAAGACCTAGTCGTGACACCATCTAGTCATGACACCATCTGGCTGAACAGCCTTAGAGGATATGTCGCAAAGTTGGGTTCTGAAAGTTGCGGATTTGGCGGATCTCCCCTGAGCCACACCAGAGGAGCAGGTTCCAAGGACTCGGGATGGTGTCATAAGTTCAGGAAGCTTAGCCTTGCTTGGGGCATCCTCCACATATCTGTCCACATGACTGTGCTGTTGTCCATCTTCCTTGATGTTCCCTCAACCTCCATCTTCACAGCCTCAGATATCACCAGATCTTTGCTTTGCTCTTTTAGACTATGGACCACCAATTTACATGTTGTTACCCATCCAAGAATGGCACTGCCAAGTTTGACCACTCTAACTATCTCCTGGTGTTTCGGTCAGTTAATAGACTGGTGTACTGTCTGTGTCACATTCCACTTGTGTCCAGTGCAAACTTTGACTTTTGGACAGACAGGTCAGGTGATTCTCTCAGCTCGAACACAAGCCTCACCTTCTCCTATTTGTAGCCCAAGCCGATGGATTTCAGTCGAAGTTTCAAGGTATTTCTCCAAAAAATTGCCATATTGGAAAGACATCAAGCAAGTTCCAGCCATTTCCAGATGTAATTGTTGGCTTTTGAGCCCATCCTGTCAACTGTTGAGAACTTGATTTTGGACAGCTTCTATTTGCCACATCAGGCATGGGTAATAGGTGAACTCATAATACCAGACCTTAAATTTCCCTGGTAGGAGACTCTGGTCAATTTTTCTCAGGCCGTCTGAAAGCTGAGATGTAAGAGAGACAGCCATATGCTTATGACACAGATCAGCTGTGTAAAGTCTTCCAATGCTTTGCACCGGTTGGTCTGCCAAAAATGGGATCTTTTCCCCATCAACCGAAAAATTTATGCTGTCATTTCTGATCCCTTTCTGGATTGAAAGACTGTGGGACTTAGTTGGTGTTACTTTCATGCGGACCCATGAAAGCAGTTCCTCAAGCATTTTCAGAAGTCTGGAAATGTGTGCTGTACTCTAAAGGTGGGTGATGATGTCATCCATATAGTTTCTAATAGCTGGGAGCCACTGGCCTGACTGGGATTTGACTCCCCAGAACATCTGTCTGCTACTGATTAGGATGATCTCAAATGCTACTGTGAAAAGGATAGGGGAGACAGAACAGCCCATTTCTATCCCTTTCTCCATCTGATGCGAGCCAGTTGAGGTCTACTTTGTTGTGTATCAGACATGGAAACTGTTGAACTAGTCCAGCGTTTCTCAACATTTAAGTATTTGCGCCCCGAGTTTTCATAACAGTTTTAATCACACCCCCAACATTTTTTTGAAATGTAGATGCATATTTTATTATGCCTACTTAACTTTTATCTAAATTTATCTAACTCTATATTTATTGTTATAGTATCAGAATGTAGTTTAAGTTAATTTGTTTTGGTTTCAACAGATGTTTTTTTCATATTTTTTATTCTTGTTTTCTTTTTTTCACAAGTTCGCGCCCCCCTTTTTGTTACTTCGTGCCCCCCTAGGGGGGCCCGCCCCACAGGTTGAGAGCCACTGAACTAGTCCACTACAAGATCCTGAGTGCACACTGGTATGTGAAAGAAACTGAGAGGAAATGGGATGAGCTGGAGGGGAACTGATCAGTAATCATTCACAAGGTCCAACCAAACTACATGGAGATCTAATTTGTTACACTTGGCTATCTGAATTTGTTCCTAAATCATGGCCAAGTGTTCCACATATCCAGGAAAACCTGGGTAACCTGCCTTCTGGCAACTGGGGTTGCTATAGTTATATGCCAGGAGGTAGCTAGTCATGCATTTGGGAATTGTAAGTTGAATTGTAAATTGTAAGATGGATTTGTGACTTTTTTCTTTGCTTATTGTGAAATTACTGCATTGTTCAGAGCATTTTTGTAAGAATAAATCTTTTATTTTATAAAGATACTGTATTTCTTTTATTACTACCCAGGGTTTTTACAGTATTTCTAAAGCGGCATTTTTGGGATTGTTTGTGACTTAAGTGCTTTGGGACTCTTGAGTTCATGACAGACAGAAAGGAAGGTCAGTGGAGAAGAAAGGACAAACAGAAATAAATTACGGAATAGAGGTTGGTGAGAGAGCAGAACCATGTGGAGGAGACTTGTGAGAGGTGCTTCAGGGGCAGACTGGATTGTTCCTGTTGAGTATGGCGGTTGGAGTGATCAAATGCTCCAGGGATCCTTTGGAAAACAACAGAGGCAGTAGGATGAGGGGGTAGGGCGCTGAGCCAGTGGAAGTTGGGTGGGATGGGGCAAGTTTGTGAACCACATTCACAAATGTCTCAGCCCCCCAGATTAGTGTAGTGGATGAAAAGGACAAGACAAGATAGGAGGGGAAGCACTGTGGAATGAGATAAAAGGCTGATAATGACTCTGATTTTATCACTGATTTTAAGGGAATATTTATGCTCATTATTTATTAGATTTTTATTTTCCTTTCAGAACACTGTTTTTAAGATTGTTTTAGTTATTGAAGACTATTGAAATTGAGCACATTTTGTTGTGGATGGTCTTTGGTTTTAATAAATGCACAATGCACTTTGCACCAGTAACTTGTGGCTTGCATCCTCACTGTCCTAGTCCATCTCAGTTATGACTATCGATATTCTGAGAAACAGAAGACGACCATGGTGTGGTCATCAGGGACATCGCACTTCCCCACATTTGATTATCCCTCATTTTTGTAGTTTTGGTATAATAATCTTTTTTTTTTAAAGATTTGGATTTTTGTGCTCATAGTTTAACATTAGTGAGGCATGGTGGTACAATGGTAGTGCTGCTACCTCCCAGTAAGGAGACCAGGGTTCACATCTTCGGTCATCCCTGTGTGGAGTTTGCATGATCTCCCCGTTTCTGTATGGGGTTCCTCTGGGTGCTTTGGTTTCCTCCCACAGTCTATAGACAGGACAGGAGAATTGGCGATCCTAAATTAGCCTAAGTGTGTGGTTTGGGTTGATGTGTATGTTCACCATGCGATGAACTGGTGCCCCGTCCAGGGTTTTTTCTGCCATGGGCCCTATACTAGTGAGGCTAGGCTGCAGCAGACCCCCACAACCCTGTTCAGGGATAAGCAGTTTAGAAAATGACTGACTGACTGTTTGACGTCAAGGTGACAATGTGGTGCTTCCTTTCACAGTATATAAACTGCTCAAAAAAATTAATGGAACACTTTGAAAACACATCAGGTCTCAGTGGGAAAAAATCATTCTGGATATCTATACTGATATGGACTGGGTAATGTGTTAGGAATGAAATGATGCAACATCGTTTGATGGAAATGAAAATTATTAACCTACAGAGGGCTGAATTCAAAGACACCTCGAAAATCAAAGTGAAAAAATGATGCAGCAGGCTAATCCATTTTTCTGAAATTTCATTGCAGAAACTCAAAATCGTACTTACTAGTTTGTATGGCCCCCATGTGCTTGTATGCATGGCTGACAACATCGGTGTGGGCGGTTGGGCATGCTCCTATTGAGACGAGAGATGGCGTCCTGGGGGATTTCCTCTCAGATCTGGACCGGGGCATCACTGAGCTCCTGGACAGTCTGAGGTGCAACCCGGCGGTGTCGGATGGACTGAAACATACAGTAATGTCTCAGAGGTGTTCTATTGGATTTAGGTAAAGCGAGCGTGGGGGCCAGTCAGTGGTATCAATTCCTTCATCCTCCAGGAACTGCCTTGCATATTATGAGGCCGGGTATTGTCTTACACCAGGAGGAACCTAGGATCCACGGCACCAGCATAGGGTCTGACAATGGGTCCAAGGATTTCATCCCGATACCTAATGGCAGTCAAGGTGGCGTTTTCTAGCCTGTAGAGGTCTGTGCGTCCCTCCATGGATATTCCTCCCCAGACCATTAATGACCCACCACCAAACCTGTCATGCTGAACGATGTTACAGGCAGCATAATGTTCTCCACGGCTTCTCCAGACCCTTTCACGTCTGTCGCATGTGCTCAGGGTGAACCTGCTCTCATCTGTGAAAAGCATACGGTGCCAGTGGTGGACCTGCCAATTTTGGTATTCTATGGCAAATGCCAATCCACCTTCACAGTGCCAGGCAGTGAGCACAGGGCCCATTAGAGGACGTTGGACCCTCAGGCCACCCTCATGAAGACTCTTTCTGATTGTTTGGTCAGAGACATTCACAACAGTGGCCTGTTGGAGATCATTTTGTAGGGCTATGGCAGTGCTCTTCCTGTTCCTTGTTGCCCAAAGGAGCAGATACCAGTCCTGCTGATGGGTTAAGGACCTTCTATGGCCCTGCCCAGCTCTCCTAGAGTAACTGTCTCCTGTAATCTGCTTCATGCCCTTGAGACTGTGCTGGGAGACACAGCAAACCTTCTGGCAATGACACATATTGATGTGCCATCCTAGAGAAGATGGACTACCTGTGCAACCTCTGTAGGGTCCAGGTATCGTCTCATGCCACCAGTTTCGACACTGACCATAGCCAAATGCAAAACTAGTGAAAAAACAGTCAGAAAAGGGTTAGGGTTAGGGTTAGGGAAGGAGGGAAAAATGTCAGTGGCCTCTACCTGTTGAACCATTCTTGTTTTGGGGGTTGTCTCATTGTTGCCCCTCTAGTGCAACTGTTGTTAATTATTTAATTAACACCAAAGCAGCTGAAACTGATTAACAACTCCCTCTGCTACTTAACTGACCAGAACAATAGCCCAGAATTTTCAGTAACTTGATGCTGTACTCTGATTAAAAAGTGTTCCTTTAATTTTTTTGAGCAGTATATAATTTCTTCAATATCTACAACAATGTTTTCATCTTTCATCTGTCACCTGCTAGCGGGAATATTATGTTACTGTCCCTTTCCATAATTCAAGACCACTAAAGACAGTGAAAGTGCTAATAAAGATCAAATGGCAAGAGCATTGAATTAATGGAACAGAAGAGACTTACTGTGAAGTGGGCACGGCAGTGAAAATGGTCTGAAGAAAATCCTGTGCCAGTAGGTCAAAAACTGTGCTGAGGGGGCGTTGTATTTTATACTTCTTTAAATTTATACAGTGGAACCTCGGTTCACGACCATAATTCGTTCCAGAACTTTGGTCGTAAACCGAGTTGGTCGTGAACTGAAGCAGTTTCCCCCAAAGGATTGTATGTAAATACAATTAATCCATTCCAGACAGTACGAACTGTATGTAAATATGTAAATATATGTAAAGATTAAGCACAAATATAGTTAATTACACCATAGAATGCACAGTGTAATAGTAAACTAATGTAAGAACATTAAATAACACTGACACAAAACACCCAGGCTCCCTGCTCAGCTGCACGAGCGAGCCTCTCTCTCTCTCTCTCTGTAGCACACACACACACACCACCCACCCCCTCCCCTCCCCTCTGTCAGCAGCACGTGGAACACTTTTTTTAAAATGAGTTTTAAGCACAGCGGAAAAAAAGGAACATCAGAACAAATCCGAAGTGTATTTAAAAACCAACCACACGCAACCAAAAAAGTAACAAGATCACGCTATTTTAGCCTTACATTCCGATCGCTGTAAACACTTTTTATAAAATGAGTTTTAAGCACAGCGGAAAAAAGGGAACATTTGAAAAAAGAAAAAAGTAAAATTGCAACAATTCGCGCTACGAACTGAAAAATTAACTTTTGAAAAATCCGTAATACAAAAACCACCAAGAAAACTAACCTTGCATGAGTCGAGTTCTGGCATGAAGTGTTTTCCTTCAGGTGTTTTCTCTCTAGTGATTTCTTGGGTTTCTGGTGTTTTTAGCTGTTTAGCTGGTGGGAGGAAAAGCCTCATGCAGCCATTCCAAAAAAGAAAGTTCTTGTGACCCAACCCTTCGTGTTTGCCCTCCACATTACTGGCAGTCTGGCTTTGTTTACATTGTGCTGTTTGAAAGCACGAGGGTTCTCAAATTGGTAAATGAGTAAACTGGTAAACAGTTTTTCCACCTCTTCCAGCACTTGAAGCCTCTGCCTGGTTAACGCTGTAACTCCTTTTGCAATATCACCTGCTTTAATAGATTCTTTATGCTTTAGAATAGTCGAAATCGTAGATTTTGACTTCTTGTACTCGGCAGCAAGATCAGTAACACGAACGCCACACTCAAACTTTTCAATAATTTCTTTCTTTACTTCGATTTCAATTTTCTTCAAAACTTTCTTCTCACCACTCTTCACTTGCTTAGAAGCCATAGTTAACTGCAAAAGCACACAAAATACAGTAGAGCACAAAGAGAGCGCAGGTAAAGAACACACGTCAGACTGAGAACAATGAACCAGCCAGGCAGGCAGGTACGTGGCTAGCTCTATTTCTCTCTCTCTCTGTCTCTCTTAGCAGCAGGAAGGCACGTCTGACTGAGAACAATGCAACACGTGCAGAAATCATAGGCGCGCACAAACCGAAAGGGAAACTGACTTTGTTCGTATACCGAGTGTGTGGACGTGAACTGAGGCAAAAGTTTGGTGAATTTTTTGGTTGTGAACCGAGTTGTACATGAACGGAGACGTTCATGAACCGAGGTTCCATTGTATACTGTAGCCCCTTTCTCACTACTCAGAGTGCTTTTAATAGTGAGAGAGGAGCTACTTCAACCACCACTAATGTGTAGCATCCACCTGGATAATGCAATGACAGCCATTTTTGTGCCAGTACAGTCACCACACGTTAGCTATTAGGGCGTGAAGTGGTGAGAGAGATAGCCAGTTAAAGAGAGGGGATGATTAGGGGGCCAGAATGACTAGGCCTTGGTGACTAGCCAGGACATTGAGATACACTGTGTATTTTACAAAGAATGCCATAGATCTTTTATGACCACAGAGAGTAGGGGCCACTTTCTTATGTCTCATCCACCATATTTACAGCATACTGACCTCATCATCACTGCACTGAGGCATTGGGACCACATTCAGACCACAGAGTAAGCGCCCCTTGCTGGCCTCACCAATACCTCTTCCAGCAGCAATTTAAGCTTTTCCTAGATGCCCTTCCATCCAACCACTGGACAGGCCTGAAAATGCTTAGCTTCAAGTGGATGACCTCTTCTGAAGTGAAGGTGACCTTATAATAAGTTGAAATTGAAAGTGAATCTCCCAGTCTAAGTGAAGGCCACTATAAGAAATATACAACATACCTAGCAAAAAGTTGATACTGAAGCATTTTTATTGCTTTTGACATTTGACATTATTCACTTCTTGTTTTATAAGAAAGGGCAAGATGGGAAAAGATTTTGTACTTTGTTAAGGTGATGGTGTTTCATTACCCTGGGGTGTGTTGTACCCTTCTGATCTACAGGGTCAGCCCTCTCATGTATGTGAGGATACCCATGAGCTCAGCAACCCCATAGGGTGTAGAAGCAGCTGACAACACAGGTTGAAGGTGAATTTGAATTTCTTAGAATCTGCAGCAGGAGCTATGATCAGGAATAACAGGGTCAGGAGCATGAAAATCAATAAAAAAAGTAGTAAATAGTTTACAATCCATGAAGCAGAGATGTAGTCAAAAACAAACAGAAAGTCTTGTACAAACGATGGCCAGAAAATACTAGACAAGGCAGAATTATTAATGGATAAAGGTTCTGAAAAAGCAAAAAAAAAAAACAAAGTAAAGAAAAAAAAGAACAAAGGTGAACTGTATAGCAAGAGGCACTTGGCAAAAGATAAAATCAAAATGGCTACCTTGACAGAAATATAGATCCTGTTGATGTTTTAATATATGAATATATGAAGAATCACATTTTGCCTTCTTTTTTGTCATGAAGCTTTGAGATGTGATTAGAAGGAGCAGGATGAATGTGTCCTCTTAGTTTGATTAATTTTTGTGTTTTTAACTGCTGTGTTGCTTACATGAGTATAGGTTTGACAGAATTGTGTGTTGCCGTATTTTCTTTTGAATAAAATAAATTGTTATATATATATATATATATATATATATATATATATATATATATATATATATATATATATATGAAATAGATTGTCTCTTATTTCAAGGAAACTAAGTTAGAGAGGCAAGGTAAAATGTCAATATTATAAGACAAAATATATATTATTGTCCCATAAATGGCTTTTTTTCTTAACTCAGCACTTCTGTAAATAAAAATGCAATTCATACTATATAATACATGAAACATCCCTAATATGCATCATAAAACCTAATACACAACTCAAAAAGCTATCCATTTACATACATAACATATAAGCTCTCTCCATAAATGCTTTTAAAATGTGCCTGTCTAAAAGAAAGAAAGTCTCCTAAAAACCCCTTTCCTTCTATAAATCAAATGTATATTGCCAGTTATTCAGGGTACTATATTTCAATAACATAATATTCTCAAACACACTTTATTCAATTTAGAGTCACAAGACGCAAGATGTTTAAATGCAACACAAAATTCAATCTTACTTCAAAAAGTAGCTATACCATTTACTGCTATTTACCAGACAAAGGACACATTTAATGAACATTTGAAGACCTACTGCCTATTAAACGATAGAACTTCAAACTTGGTGTGTAAAATGTGAAAAGGGTTCAATATTATATTTTTTTCCCATATAACAGAGGGTTTATATATTTCCTGTATGGAGTAATGCTCCTTGATTTATTCTGTGAACAAGCTGAAAAAAGACCCTTGGATTTAGTTGAAGTGATAAATTAACAAACCATGCTGATATGCAATATTGCATAATGTTTTCAAACTTGTCTTAGTAGGAGAGAAGTAGAACTATCTTTACCACTATGATTACATAAACAGGGTTAAAAATCTATATTGATAACAACAGCATAGGATTGGTCAATGCACTGGGGTCAAAAATGATTTTCCCAGTTTTTTGCACATCCAGACTTAAATGTATTTTCTCAGCAGTGGCATTCATGTCTCCGGTGACTCTTCCTGTGAAGTCAGTGGTTGGATTAAGAGAGGATGAGGGGGTCACGACGTCTCTGCTAAGGGGTGTGTGGCGCTCCCAATATCTAAGCAAAAGGACGAAGGAGCAAGTCTTTAGGGTCCTGGTGTTACCTGTCTTGTTATATGGTTGAGAGACATGGACGTTATCCAGTGACATGAGATGAAAACTGGACTTCTTTGGTACTGTCTCTCCTTGGGGAATCCTTGGTACCACTGGTTTAACTTTGTGTCAAATGAGCGGTTGCTCATGGAGTCCCAAATTAGGCATATTGCCTGCATTGTGAGGGAACATCAGTTACAGCACTACAGTCATGTGGTGCGATTCCCCAAGGGTGATCTGGCCCGCAAGATACTTATTGTTAAGGACCCAAGTGGCTGGACCAGGGCAAGGGGACACCCACGTAACACCTAGCTGAGGCAGATTGAGGGTCATTTCTGGAGGTTGGGACTGGACCGCGTGTCTGCCTGGGGGGTTGTCAACCAGGATCCCAAACTGTTTCATAGCGTGGTGGGTGCTGCAACTTGCTGTACCACTGCATGCTCCCCAACCTGACCTGACCTTTCCTTTCCTCAGGATCACAGGGATTAAAGCCTGTCCTTTCAGCATCGAGCAAAAGGCAGGAGCCACACTTAGGTGTGGTACCACTGCAACACAGGATGCACTTCTGTACATAGTCATACTCACATGTGGTTCATTAAAGCTACTGAAGAATCCGTCATGCATATTTTTAGATTTTGGAGAACTTTTTTCAAAAACTTCAGGTACTAATCAAAGCAACACTAGACATCAGTTGATTACAGGGCACACACTCGAACATTGGTGAGCAAGTCTTTCATGATTGTTGAAGAAAAAAGGAGTATGCATGCATGCAGACTCAATGTCCAAGCATGGAATTTGAACTAGGATATTGGATCTTTGAGGTGGTAGCAGTACTTAACATACTGCCTAAAGATTTTCACATTGCACAACACAGAGGTAAACTTCGTCCACATGAAACTAACTAACTATATACAGTATATGTATACTGCTCAAAAGAATTAAAGGAACACTTTTTAATCAGAGTATAGAATAAAGTCAATGAAACTTATGGGATATTAATCTGGTCAGTTAAGTAGCAGAGGGGGTTGTTAATCAGTTTCCGCTGCTGTGGTGTTAATGAAATTAACAACAGATGCACTAGAGGGGCAACAATGAGATGACCCCCAAAACAGGAATGGTTTAACAGGTGGAGGCCACTGACATTTTTCCCTCCTCATCTTTTCTGACTGTTTCTTCACTAGTTTTGCATTTGGCTACAGTCAGTGTCACTACTGGTAGCATGAGGCGATACCTGGACCCTACAGAGGTTGCACAGGTAGTCCAACTTCTCCAGGATGGCACATCAATACGTGTCATTGCCAGAAGGTTTGCTGTGTCTCCTGCACAGTCTCAAGGGCATGGAGAAGATTCTAGGAGACAAGCAGTTACTCTAGGAGAGCTGGAGAGGGCCATAGAAGGTCCATAACCCATCAGCAGGACCAGTATCTGCTCCTTTGGGCAAGGAGGAACAGGATGAGCACTGCCAGAGCCCTACAAAATGACCTCCAGCAGGCCACTGGTGTGAATGTCTCTGACCAAACAACCAGAAAGACTTCATGAGGGTGACCCAAGGGCCCCATTTCCTCTAATGGGCCCTGAGCTCACTGCCCAGCAGCATGCAGCTCGATTGGCATTCGCCATAGAATACCAGAATTGGCAGATGCACCACTGGTGCCCTGTGCTTTACAGATGAGAGCAGGTTCACCCTGAGCACGTGACAGAAGTGAAAGGGTCTGGAGAAGCCATGGAGAACATTATGCTGCCTGTAACATCATTCAGCATGAGCAGTTTGGTGGTGGGTTAATGATTGTCTGGGGAGGCATATCCATGGAGGGTCACACAGACCGCTACAGGCTTGACAAAGGCACCTTGGCTGCCATTAGGTATCAGGATGAAATCCTTAGACCCATTGTTAGACCCTATGCTGGTACAGTGGCTCCTGGTGCACGACAATTCCTGGCCTCATGTGGTGAGAGTATGCAGGCAGTTCCTGGAGGATGAAGGAATTGATACCATTGACTGGCCACCACACTTTCCTGACCTAAATCCAATAGAACACCTCTGGGACATTATGTTTTGGTCCATCCAATGCCACCAGGTTGCACCTCAGACTGTCCAGGAGCTCAGTGATGCCCTGGTCCAGATCTGGGAGGAGATCCCCCACAACACCATCTGTCATCTCATTAGAAGCATGCACCGAAGTTGTCAGGCATGTATAGAAGAACACAGGGGCCATGCAAAGTGCTGCGTACAATTTTGAGTTGCTGCAATTAAATTTTGGCAAAATGGACTAGCCTGCCACATAATTTTTTCACTCTGATTTTTGGGGCGTCTTTGAATTCAGGGCTCTGTAGGTTGATCATTTTCATTTCCAACAAACGATGTGGCATCCTTTCGTTCCTAACACATTACCCAGTCTATATCAGTATAGATATCCAGGAGGATTTCTTTTTCCCATTGAGATCTGATGTGTTTGTGTTTTCAAAGTGTTCCTTTAATTTTTTTGAGCAGTTTATATATATATATATATATATATATATATATATATATATATATATGTGAGTTCTTAATGGTTAAGGCAGTGATGGTGAACCTAAAACAGGCATGTCAAAGGTGATATGTGACAACGTTTTTGAGCATTTAGCAACACCCAAGTTACTAAAGAAACTGAACAAAAATATTAGAAATATCAGACCCTGCACCACCCAGAGTTTGAAATGAAATTTTTACTTCATTTACAATATTTTCACATTTGTACAGGATACGTATGAATTAAGGATTATATCCTGTACGTACTGTGTTCATGGTATTTTCACGTTTGTACAGGATACGTATGAGATAAGGTTTATTCCATAATATTTTTTTTGGGTAGTTCAGAGCTTCTGTAAACAACACTGCAGCATAGTTAAGAAAGTTAAAACACTCAAGGGCTATTTTGGTATATTGTCTCAATAGAGTAGTGGTTTGGCCATGCCCCACCTAGGCCTCTCTAAAATCATGATGTCCCCCACTGTAACATATACCTTATTCTTATTATTACCTATTCAAAAAGTGAACTCCTACTCACGCAGAGGAAGCCCATAATGTCATTAATTTGGTCTAAACAAGCTTCCAAAGAAGATGGAAACAAAAGAGGAAAAGGATAGTTGAAGTACTGACAAAGAAATCACTAAGAAATTGTTAAAAAAAAATAATAATATGAAGTAATATGAAAATACAGCAAATACAGTTTTGAAAACATATAATAAGAGACATGATATTCATAAATATAAAATAACTTTAATGACAGCTTTTTCTGTAATATTTTGATCATTTTATATTTTTGTTATATTGCAAAATTTTATAATCATTGTTATAATTCATATTATTTTAATGGTCAAAATGATTTCTAAGTAGAAAAACCCAAGCCGGTTGTAAAATCATAAATTAAAGGGTTCTTCACCATCCTTTCTATGTTTATATAAATATATAAATGTCTCTGTAAAAAATAAAAAATATTTGTTTATTTTTTTCTATCATTTCTATCAAGTGAATTTCTGTTTTTTCATTTTATAAATTGTTTAATGCACCTAAATTCTCAAATTGCCCCTCAAAAAAATCTAATTGTCCCCCAGTGGGGCCTATGCCCTATGTTGGGAATCATCGCAATAGAGTATGCAAAGGGCAAGTTGTCTGTACTTTTTTTAACATTTTACATTTCTCTCAACTGTCCTTTTTAATCCATTCAAAAATTGGCTTATTTTCCACGTTTTATGTTTGCGAGACCTTATTCTTGACGTTAAACAACATTAAAACAGACAAAAGAAACAGATTGACAAATGAGGTTAGTACTGCTTGCTTGGTCATGAAGTCCACAAACTACCTACAGTACCTTCAATTTCAGACTTATCAATTAAAGCTCAGCAACAAAAAAGTCATTTAATTGATGTCGAATCATATGCAATGTATTCCATATTTTTTAGTTCAATTCAAAATTATTATTAAAAGCAGGGTAGTTTTTTAGTGCACTATTATAAGCCCAATTAGAATTAGTGTGCATATTATTTTCTCTACTGTAAGTCACCAATTTTTTTTTACTTTCATAATATGTAGCCCCACACATGATTGTGCTAAATTTTTTTAAGTAAATGAATATGTATAGAATTGTTTCTCTTTTGTCTAGTGGAGGTGACACACCAGAAGAGTCAAATTAGGCATTTTCAGCATTTTTGACACATAGAACCATCACTGGTTTAAGGAACTGGATCAGCAGAGGAATATAAAAACAATTGCAAAGCCATTACATATACAGGTTGACCAAAATTCTGTTTTTCGCATCCTGATGTATTCTTAAAAAATCTTTATTTGTACAATATTTTTTATATGAAAAATTACTTATTAAAGTGAATTATGGAGGCAAGACACTGTGTACATTGAACCTCCTGGTTAGCTGAGTTCTCATAAAAATCTTTAGTGACGAGTGCAGTTTGTGTATTGATCTTCTGGTTACAACTTAAGGATTTGTTTTACTTTGCCTTTGGTTTCTAGTATTTTAATTAAACTTGACAACAGATCAGTTAGACTTCACTGTTTTGAAATTCCCAAGGCTTTAGACCGTGTTTTATCTCTTGATTCTTCCTCATTAAAAATCTGCCACAACATTTTCTATGGCAGAAAACAAATAACTTATGTTAGTAATATATTCTTGTTGCAAAAGAATGCTTAAACTGAACAACTCAAAGCCAAGAAAGAACAATTTTAAAATTTATATTTGTAAATTATGCAATTATCAGTTAACATTGGTTACTGGTTTGATATCAAATTTGTGGATAGTGGTTTGCATCTTATGTAAATGTTCTCTTTCCTTTTTGTTGCTAGTGTTGATTTAATGTATTTAACTCTTTGTGTAGGGTGGCATGGTGGCACAGTGGGTAGTAGGGAATCCATTCTCGGGAATTCAGGAATCACGGATGGCATTTCCGGGAATCCTGGGCTCCCGGGGATGACACGGTGCACAGGCATCTCACATTAGAATGGTTTTAGAATGACCGACACTTATTTTTAATAAAACTACTGCAATATGTTGACACCAATAAAATACTAACTTTATCTACAAGCGTAAAAAGCACAACGTGTCCAGCATGCGGTCGTCCAGGCGAGAGCGCACTTCATGCAGAGTATGGTAGCCGCTGAGAAAGCACGCTCTGCCTCCATTGAAGTAGGCGGCACAGTCATCAGATACTGCCGTTGCTCTGAAACACCGCCATTTCAGCTTTTACTGATGCATCCAGTTTCTTGTCATCATTCTGTGATGGGAAGTTTCTTGGCACAGATAATGTGGATGCAACAGACTGACGCATTGCAATTTCAAGTTGCTGTTCAAAGCTGTTGTCTGACAGATGTCAATGAAGTCTGCCCCGTCCCAGCATTCGTGAGCTGCAAAGTGCAGACTCCTCCTAGTCCACTGTGTTCAGTCTTAGTGGAAGCCGGGAGACTGACTGCTGCTGGTCTGTTGTTAACTTAATTAATCGGCAACACACTACACCGTAGGCCAAAAAAAGTGCCACTTAATTATTTTCAACTATAACTCTGTTATTTCTTGATTGATTTTTACACTTTTACATGCTATATATGCAATCTTGGCTGTTCCCGGGAATTACAGCAGTTTCATTCCCGGGAATGCAGGAATGAAAAATGTCTGGGAATCCGTAGTGGATTCCCTAGTGGTAGTGCTGCTGCCTCGCAGTTAGGAGACCCGGGTTTGCTTCCCTGCGTGGAGTTTGCATGCTCTCCCCATGTTTGCGTGGGTTTCCTCCGGTTTCCTCTTACAGTCCAAAGACTTGCAGGTTAGATGGATTGGCGATCCTAAATTGTCCCTAGTGTGTGCTTGGTGTGTGAGTGTGCGCGCCCCGCGGTGGGCTGGCGCCCTGCCCAGGGTTTGTTCCCTGGGATTGGCTCCAGCAGACCCCCGTGTAGTCAGGATATAGTGGGTTGGGTAATGGATGGATGGAACTCTTTGTCTACTGTGCAATAATAGAGTATGTGAGGTCAATGGTAGTATAAACTCTAATTTGAGTTCTGGGGAGATAAGAAAAAAGTGTAAGCAGTTTTAATGTTAGTAAATTAATTTGGAAATATGCAAAAAGACACCAATTGCAACTTTAAAGGAGATGAAGGAATATGTGATAGTACCTCGCCATGCCCACAATGAAAAGAACAGTTAGTCAGCCATTTTCTTACTTGCTTAGTTGTGGGGGGTACTGGAGCCTTTACAAGCTAGCATAGGGTGCAAGGCAGGAACAAACCATGGACAGGGTGACAGTCCATCAACATGGTGAACACACAAACACACACAAAACCTCAACCACACACCAGGGCCAATTTAGTATCACCAATCTACCTAAACTTCATGTCTTTGGACTGTGGCAGGAAACCGGAGTACCCGGATGAAACCCACACAGACAAGGGGAGAAAAATTTTAACTCCATGAAGGGAGTACCCGAGAAACAAACCCTGGTCTCCTTACTATGAGGCAGCAGTGCTCCCACTATGCCACCCAGATAAAAAGAATATCAAAACCTATATACATTTTGCATGAAAAAACATTAAATGTCTCTAAACTATTTGTAAAAAGGTTGTAAGATCTGATGAGCACAAGACAGAACATTTTGGCCATAATTTTAAGAGATATTTGGGGAAAAGCAACTCAGTTAATCAGTTCACTCCTGTTAAGCATGGAGATGGCAGCAATACGAAATGGGGCCGGTCCTCTAAGAAGAGCTAACTATTCTGGTCCGAATTGGGGGAGGGAAATGAATAAATATCAAAATGTTTTCCTGCAAATATCTGTTAGCTTCCTCCTGAAAAATAAAGTTAGGGAAGAATTTCAAATTTCAGCATGAGCTTGAATATGTCAGTAAAGAGCTGCAAAACACATCCAGATGTACTAGCTTGATAGAGCTCTAACTAAGCACATTTCATGTTATAACAAAGAGAAAAAAAATCATTAAACTACTAGTTCCAGGACATACACAATTATGCAAAAGGTTTCAAATTGCTTTATATTTTTTTTAATTATTTCTGATGGAAATTGAAATATTTATTTTTTATTCAAATAGTGATTTTACTAACGAGACACAATCCATATTGATTTTATCCTTTACATTAACAAAGCTTGAAAATTCATTGACAGTATTTAGACCTGTGTGTGTAGACCTCAGTCATGCAACCTCAATATGGGAACACTGTAAAGCACCAAGGCACAGGGAAACATTAACAGTACAGTAGGAAAAGGCAAAGGTCTGACAGTAGCCCACTGGTGATGGAAAACCAAGTCTGAGGTCCCACAAAATTTGATAACTTGATCAAAAGAGCATTGACACCAAATGCCAATACAGGAAACCTGGAAAAGAAAGAGAAAAATAAAAGCTTAATAAAAGCCAGTCAATCTGACTGGTACAATATGAACATCCCTGGAGGTAACTGTTAGTAGCAGAAATAAATGCAAAACTTCCTCAGTGATAACACTGGTGGAATCTATATTATAATTAGAAGATATTTGGGTTGCTATAGTTTACACTGCTTCTATGGAATTTTTACTTAATTTATAATAATATTTTACAATTTATTACAACTGTGTTCATGTGTGTGTGTATATATATATATATATATATATATATATATATATATATATATATAGAATACCAGAATACCAGCGAGAAGTAGTGTGTTAAAGAAGTTATGAAAAGAAAAGGAAAAATATAAAAATAACGTAACATGATTGTTAATGTAATTGTTTTGTCATTGACATGAGTGTTGTTCTCATATCTATATATCTATATATATATATATCTCTATATATATATCTTTATATATATACAGTGGAACCTCGGTTTACGAGTAACAAGGTTTACAAGTGTTTTGCAAGACGAGCAAAAATTTTTAATAAATTTTGACTTGATAAACGAGCGATGTCTTGCAATACAAATAGTATGGATACACTTTGTCTCCTGAGCGTCATGTGATCACAATTGAGCTGATGGTTCTTCTCTCTCTCTCCTTATCTCGCTCGCTCGCCCAGCGCGTCTCTCTCTCTCATCTTGCTCCCCTCGCGCTCACCCAGCGCATCTCTCTCTCTCATCTTGCTCCCCCTGCGCATCTCTCTCATCTCGCTCACCCAGCACCCAGCGTCTCTCTCTCTCATCTTGCTCCCCCTGCGCGTCTCTCTCTCATCTCGCTCGCCCAGCGCGTCTCTCTCTCTTTCTCCTTATCTTGCTCGCCCAGCTCGTCTCTCTCTCTTTCTCCTTATCTTGCTCTCTCTCTCTCTCTCTCTCTCATCTCGCTCACTCGCCGCTCGTCCAGCGCTTCTCTCTCTCTCTCTCATCTGGCAATCGTCTCCTATTCTCCGTCTGAGTCTGTGTGCCTCACTCATATAGTCAACATCTGTTTACTACAGCATTGTGACTGTGTGTGTGTGCAGCTGTGAAGTGCGAGTCCCCATCTTGCTCCCCAAAACACGAAGCTGAGTCTCAGTACTTTAACACCAGCTTTATTCAGCTTGAAATAGCAACAGCGGTGTTATTTATTGTACCGGGATCTTTATAATGTTCCTTGTATGACCCATTGATGACAGGCACTTATAGCATGTCTGCGATCTTTTTGGATGCGCTTATACGGCGAACTGCTACAGCACTGGGAGACTGCGATTGCTTTTCCGCGTGTTGTCCCGTTGGGTGGAATCCCACATGAGTTTAGAAACTCACACCAGCCATGATTCTTTTTAAAGGTAAAGTGCAGGTTAATTTGTATTATGTATTTTACTTTATATTTTGTATTAATCATTTTTATATGAATAGTTTTGGGTTGTAGAACGAATCATTTGAGTTTCCATTATTTCTTAAAGGGAAATTCGCTTTGATATACGAGTGCTTTGGATTGCGAGCACGTTTCCGAATTATGCTCGCAAACCGAGGTTCCACTGTATATATATATATATATATATATATATATATATATATATATATATATATATATATATATATATATATATATACACACTGTGTGCACAATTATTAGGCAAGTTGTATTTTTGAGGATTAATTTTAATATGGAACAAACACAGTGCTATCAGTCAATCCAAAATGTTTATAAACCTGAAACCTGAATGTTTCACAACGGAAATGTGAGTGTGAACATCATCAGGGGAATACATATGTGCGCACAATTATTAGGCAACTATTAGTGTGCAGATTTATTATGCAACTAAAGGAAAAATGAAAATTTTCCCATCTCACTTGTTTTTTTTCATCTGTTATAGTGAGAATAATAAACAAACACCTCAAAATTTACAAATAAACATCTCTGACATTTCAAAAAAAATAAATCAATCAATCAATGACCAATATAGCCACCCTTCTTTCCAATAACAGTCATAAGCCTTTCCATTCATGGAGTCTGTCAGTTTCTTGATCTGTTGACGATCAGCTTTTTGTGGAGCAGTGACTACAGCCTCCCAGACACTCTTCAGAGAGGTGTATTGTTTTTCTCCCCCGTAAATCTGGCGTTTAAGAAATGCCCACAAGTTCTCGATAGGGTTTAAGTCAGATGAGGAAGGGGGGCCATGTCATTATTCCTTCATCTTTAAGGCCTTTACTGGCTGGCCACGCATTGGAGAACTTCGATGCAAGTGATGGAGCATTGGCCTGCATAAAAATCATGGTCTTTTCCTGTATCACTGTTTGAAGAAAGTGTCTTGAAAAACTGGCAGTAGGTTTGGGAGTTGATTTTGAGTTCATCTTCAATGCAAAAGGTCCAACTAGCTCATCTTTAAAAATACCAGCTCATACCAGTACCCCACCTCCACGTTGGAGTGGAGCTCTGTGCCCATTACTGATCCACAGGTCCATCCATCTGGTCCATCAAGAGTCACTCTCATCTCATCTGTCCATAAAACCTTTGAAAAAAATCTGTCTTCAGATATTTCTTGGCCCAGTTTTGACGCTTCAACTTATGTTTCTTGTTCAGTGATGGTTGCGTTTCAGCCCTCCTTACCTTGGCCATGTCTTTGAGCACTGAACACCTTGTACTTCTGGGCACTCCAGGTAGGTTGCAGCTCTGGAATATGAAAGTACTGGAGGATAATGGGTTCCTGGTAGCTTCACGTTTGATTCTTCTCAAATCTTTGGCAGCTAATTTGCATCTTTTGTTCTCAACACGGTTCTTGCGACCCTGTTGACTATTTGCAACAAAATGTTTGATGGTTCTGTGATCACACACCAATATCTTAGCAATTCCAAAAGTGCTGCATCCTTCTGAAAGACTTTTTACAATTTTTGACTTTTCAGAGTCAGTTAAATCTCTTTTGGCCCGTTTTGCCGAGGAAAACTAGCTGCCTAATAATTCTGCACACCTTGATATAGGGTGTTGATCTCCTTAGGCCACACCCTTCCTCATTACACAAATACACATCACCTGACGTGCTTAAATCCAATAAGCATTCAAGTTATACAGCTTGGAGTTGGAATATACGCATAAAAATGATGATATGGTCAAAATACTCACTTGCCTAATAATTGTGCACACAGTGTATATATATATATATATATATAGCAAAATACCCGCGCTTGGCAGCGGAGAAGTAAAAAGAAAAGGAAACATTTTAATAATAACGTAACATGATTAACAATGTAATTGTTTTGTCATTGTCATGAGTGTTTCTGACATATATATATATATATATATGTATATATATATATACGTGTACATATATACACACACACATATACTATGGGGTGCCAAACAGGCAAATAAATTGATTTTGTGAATATATAAAGTCGGCGTCAGAATATATAAAGTCAAAACTTGAATATATAAAGTCATTCCCGATTATATAAAGTCAAAACTTGAATATATAAAGTCATCGCTGGAATATATAAAGTCAAAACCTGAATATATAAACTCATTGTCGGAATTTATAAAGTCATTCCTGATTATATAAAGTCAACATCGGAGTATATAAACTCATTCCTGAATATATAAAGTCAAAGTCAAAATCTATTGATTAAAACGATTCTGAACTGAACTAAGTGAACAAAAACGTATTCAGAAAATAAATTAAAAAAACACTGTTCGGTTAATGTTTTGAAAATGATGCATGTGCCCTGCCCAGGATTGGTTCCTGCCTTGCGCCCAGTGTTGGCTGGGATTGGCTCCAGCAGACCCCCGTGACCCTGTGGTCGGATTCAATGGGTTTGGAAATGGATGGATATTGCAGCGCTTACTTTATATACAGTAATCCCTCCTCGATCGCAGGGGTTGTGTTCCAGAACCCCGCGCGATAGATGAAAATCCGCGAAGTAGAAACCATATGTTTGTATAGTTATTTTTATATATTTTAAGCCCTTATAAACTCTCCCACACTGTTAACATTATTAGAGTCCTCTAATAGGGTGAAATAACACCCTTTAGTCAAACGTTTAAACTGTGCTCCATGACAAGACAGAGATGACAGTTCTTTCTCACAATTAAAAGAATGTAAATATATCTTTTCTTCAAAGGAGTCTCTGCATCAGGAGCAGAGAATTTAAGAGCGAGAGCGAGCGCTCGCAAAGAAAAGCAAACAATCAAAAAATCAATACGTGTGCTTTTAAGTTTCAATAAAGCGGCATCTCTCAGAGGAGCGTCAGTATCTTCTAAGAAAACAGCCTCTGTGCAGACAGCCCCTCTGCTCACATCTCCTCCGCCAGGCGCAGAGAAGTCAGAGAGAGAGAGCGAGATTAAAGTAAACAATTAAAAAATCAATACGTGTGCTTTTGTGCTTTTAAATATGCCGAGCACCGCAATAAAGCGGTATTTTTTAGAGGAGCATCAGTATCTTTTAAGCAAACAGCCTCTGTGCAAACAGCACCTGTGCTCACACCCCCTCCGTCAGGCGCAGAGAATGTCAGAGAGGGTGAGATAGAGGCAGAGACAAGCAAACAGTCAAGCACTGCACGGGAAGCATATCTTATAGCATTGAGGAGTTTTAGTTAATATGTAATACATGCTCTGATTGGATAGCTTCTAAGCCATCTGCCAATAGCGTCCCTTGTATGAAATCAACTGGGCAAACAAACTGAGGTAGCATGTACCATAAATTAAAAGACGCATTGTCCGCAGAAATCCGGGAACCAGCAAAAAATCCGTTATATATATTTAGATATGCTTACATTTAAAATCCGCGATAGAGTGAAGCCGCGAAAGTTGAAGCGCGATATAGCGAGGGATCACTGTATTCCGACGCTGACTTTATATATTCAAGATTTGACTTTATATATTCCAGCGCTGACTTTATATATTCCAACGCTGACTTTATATATTCAAATTTTGACATTATTTATTCCGACAGTTACTTTATATAATCAAGTTTTGACTTTATATAGTTAAATGTAGTCATCATTGCATAACTTTTTCTTTACCATAGAAATTTAAAGACTAAATTGAACCATTCCTAACAAAGATATTTCTGGCGACTAAATTGAACCTACTTATATCCAAATTCGAGCTATTGAGCTGTCGCCTGCCTGCCTGAATAAGTCACCCTCGCTTCGCTGTTACTTTTTACCGTTCATTTAATCATGGCTAGTGGCGGAAAAATTATAAAATGGAAGGAGGATTACACTGAGAATGGCTTTACCTAAACAATTATTGATGGCGAATCGATTATTCATAAAGCTTCAATTGGTGATCTGTTTTTCTGTGTTAACCTCATATTTTTTCATACTTCTTCTCAAACCAAGGGGGTGCGAGGTTAAAATAAATTGGGAAGCGCTGATCAATGTAATCAGTGTACCAGGAAATCATGCATTGAGAGAAGTTCCCCTTTGCTTGGAATGCAAAGTGTGATTAAATGCGTGAATTTTTAACACGTTATGGAGCACATGCATCGAAGCTTCTCTGCTATGCTTGTGCTAAGAAAAGGAAACATTTTAAAAATAACGTAACACGATTGTCAATGTAACCTTTTGTAAGTAGTGCCTGGAGGATTCAGTGTGGAGAAACTCTAGAGACAGCGTGTGTATTAACTTGTGGAAAGGATTACACTGAGTACGGCTTTACCAAAACAATTATTGATGGCGAATCGATTATTCATAAAGCTTCAATTGGTGATCTGTTTTTCTGTGTTAACCTCATATTTTTTCATACTTCTTTTCAAACCAAGGGTGTGCGAGGGTAAAATGAATCGGGAAGCGCTGATTAATGTAATCGGTGTACCATGAAATCATGCATTGACATAAGTTCCCCTTTGCTTGTATTGAAAAGTGTGATTAAATGTGTGATTTTTTAACGCGTTATGGAGCACATGCATCGAAGCTTCTCAGCTGTGCTTGTGTTAAGAAAAGGAAACATTTTAAAAATAACGTAACACGATTGTCACTGTAACCTTTTGTAAGTAGTGCCTGGAGGATTCAGTGTGGAGAAACTGTAGAGACAGCGTTTGTATTAACTTGTGGATTTTTCTGTGAGTATTTGGTGGCAGCATCACAAAGTCGCTTCCGTAACACTGCGTGCGTTAGCTGCGGAGCTCAGCTCAAAGCGAAATGAGGTGAATGGGAGGGGAAATAATGACGTGACTCCCCCACCCGCCTTAACTGTCAATCCCCCACAAACACAGTCTCTCGAAATTTGCATAAGCACAGCCCTTCACATGCAATTTTAACTTAGTTACAAAGTGATCAAAACTCTCGTTTATATCCTGCGTCCTCTCATTAAACTTGTATCCCGCATTACCTGTGGGCATGACAAACGCCAGCGGCAGCCTGTCTATGAACTTAATTTAAACTTTAGGTTTACACCGTGCTTTGTTTCCGAAGTAGCATGAATATGGTTGTATATGTCATTCGCTCGCTTCTTATTGTTTTGCTGCCTTCTCAATTGTATAATGCATGTTTTCTTCAGCGCTTTTTGGAGCTCTTCCTGGTTTTCTACGCACTGCGTTGACAGTCAGTTCACGTGATTATGAAACCTGCCCAACCTTTGTAAGGAAGCTGTAAGGAATGAGCCTGCCAAATTTCAGCCTTCTACCTACACGGGAACTTGGAGAATTAGTGATGAGTCAGTGAGTGAGTGAGTGAGTCAGTCAGTCAGTCAGTGAGGGCTTTGCCTTTTATTAATATATATATATATATATATATATATATATATATATATAAATATTCCACTATGCATGCTTCAGCGGTGAAGTACTGCATTCAAATTTTTATTAAGAAGAAAATTAAACCTTTTTAAACTGTGGGACAATATGCCAATAATTATTTGTTAAGGATCTCTTTGTATACCATGTTGTCAGTTTGGCCCTCCGGTTGTAACATGACCAAGCTGTGCGCTGAGCTTACTCTTGAGCATGTAACTTACAGTTGGACATTGAACAGTAATCTTGTCTCAAATCTCACAGCTTGGATTGCTGCTGTCATAATCGGTTTGAGTTTCATGGTTTGTTTCAATTACGACAGTATTTGCAGGATTTGTTGTGTTGAAGTGACATTTGGCATCTGTCAAGCGTTGTAAGCACACAACTGGTTTCATTGATAAAATCACATCCAGCTTTTGAGAGTTTAAACATTCATAAACATCAAAGTGTCCACTACTGAAATCGTCACATGTGAATTTAAGATGTTTAAGAGGCATTGGCGGTTGTCGAAAGGTGTAAAATATTTGGCCATTTCGGTACACTTGAAAGCGACAACCGAACAATTCAGCGGCAGCCATCAACTCACATGCAGAACCATAGGTGAAGGGCTTAAGCATTTCACTCTTCTAGTGCTCCTGTGTAGTATAATTATCTCCTGTACCGTCATCAGTCCACACCTTGAACCTGTCCCAGTCATTCAATACATAAGACAGAATGTTCCTCCGGATATCAAGAGTGAGCCTGATATGGCTGTGCAATATGTAACAAAGAGAATGGAAAAGGTAGGTGGTATCTCCGGGCATGGAAACCACTCGGTAAGTGACAGTTCTTTGATTGATAGAATTTCTTGAAGATGGGCCCATAAGTAACAAAGACTGTTGAAAAGTTCAATATGGCGGCCGACAGTGGCATCATACTACCGAAATAAGTGCATACATTGGTTTCAGTTAGTGGAGGGAAGCCGCCTACCAAATTTCGAGAAGATGGGGCCATAAATAAGAAAGTTCAACATGGCGGACGTTGTTGACCATTATGACCATTACGCGTAGAATTTCGAAATGAAACCTGCTTAACTTTTGTAAGTAAGCTGTAAGGAATGAGCCTTGCAAATTTCAGCCTTCTACCTATACGGGAATTTGGAGAATTAGTGATGTTGGAAAATTCAATATGGCGGCTGACAGTGGCATCATACCACCGAAATAAGCACGTACATTGGTTTCGCTTAGCTAAGGGAAGCCACCTACCAAATTTCGTGAAGATGGGGCCGTAAATAAGAAAGTTCAACATGGCGGACGTTGTTGACCGTTATGACCGTTACGCGGGCAATTTCGAAATGAAACCTGCTTAATTGTTGTAAGTAAGCTGTAAGGAATGAGCCTGCCAAATTTCAGCCTTCTACCTACACGGGAAGTTGGAGAATTAGTGACGTTGGAAAGTTCAATATAGCGGCTGACAGTGGCATCATACCACCGAAATAAGTATGTACATTGGTTTCGGTTAGCGCAGGGAAGCCGCCTACCAAATTTCGTGAAGATAGGGCCATGAATAAGAAAGTTCAATATGGCGGACGTTGTCGACCGTTATGACCATTACGCGTAGAATTTCGAAATGAAACCTGCTTAACTTTTTTAAGTAAGCTGTAAGGAATGGGCCTGCCAAATTTCAGCCTTCTACCTACACGGGCAGTTGGAGAATTAATGACGTTTGGAAAATTCAATATGGCGGCCGACAATGGCGTCATACCACTGAAATAAGTACGTACATCGGTTTTGGTTAGTGCAGGGAAGCCGCCTACCAAATTTCGTGAAGATGGGGCCATGAATAAGAAAGTTCAATATGGCGGACGTTGTTGACCGTTATGACCGTTACGCGTAGAATTTCGAAATGAAACCTGCTTAACTTTTGTAAGTAAGCTGTAAGGAATGGGCCTGCCAAATTTCACCTTTTTTACCTGTAGGGAAGCCGCCTACCAAATTTCGTGAAGATGGGGCCATAAATAAGAAAGTTCAACATGGCGGACGTTGTCAACCGTTATCGACCATTATGACCGTTACGTGTAGAATTTCGAAATGAAACCTGCTTAACTTTTGTAAGTAAGCTGTAAGGAATGAGCCTGCCAAATTTCAGCCTTCTACCTACACGGGAACTTGGAGAATTAGTGATAAGTGAGTCAGTGAGTGAGTCAGTCAGTCAGTGAGGGCTTTGCCTTTTATTAGTATACTAGCAAAATACCCGCGCTTCGCAGCGGAGAAGTAGTGTGTTAAAGAAGCAATGAAAAGAAAAGGAAACATTTTGAAAATAACGTAACCTGATTGTCAATGTAATTGTTTTGTCACTGTTGTGAGTGATGAGTGTTGTTGTCATATATATATATATATATATATATATATATATATATATATATATATTTACACACACACATAAACATATATATATATATATACATATCTATACATATACACATATATACATACATATATATCTACATATATACACACACATATATACACACAAATACATATATATAATACATACATACACACACACATACTGTATATAAACATATACATATACATACATATCTACATATATACACACACAGCTATTTCGTATCAGTGCAATACGCTGTTTGTTAAAACGGTTGACTCCGCTCTTACGTGCAATAACAAATCAAATCATTCAGTTGTCTTTGCTCATATGTCATTTTAGAGCTGGACGCCTGGCATCTTTTTTTGGCCACAAGTTCGTTTCTGTTTGCTGTGAGGTTCTGTGTTGTGGAGATTCTCAGGATGGATTGCAGGTGCTCATCAGTGAGGCGACTCCTCTGTGCTGTTTTGTTAGTCTTTATCACTGAGAAGAGCTTCTCACACAGATATGTGCTACCAAACATGCACAAGGTTCGAGCCGCATGTAGACGGACTTTTTTTGTTCTTCAAAGTCACCAAAGCGCCGTGCAAACTCAGTGCGCTCAGTTTATCAGCAAAGTGCGTATTTGGGAACACCGTAGTGACGACTTGGTTTAACATTACTTGGCAACAGGGAAAGAGGGAAAGTTGCACTGGTGCATTTGTGTCTCTCATAAAAGCAGCTTCACTTGAAATCACTTTGTGATTGTGCACGGGTAAAAACGTCCGCTGAAGTGTCAGATTCTTATTTAATTCTTCTGCTTTCTGTATCTTCTGCATTGCATTCAGGTTACCCTGATGTTTTGTCTCATAGTGCCGTCTTAGATTAAATTCTGTAATTACAGCCACATTAGCTCCACAAATGAGACACACGGGTTCAGTAAACATATACTCAGCCTCCCATCGCTTTTTAAAGGCTCTATTTTCAGAATGAACTTTTCTCTCCAGCATCGCGTGAGCTAGCTTCGCAATAAGTGTTCGGCAAGGCAGCTGAAGCGCTGCATTATGGGATCTGTAGTTTATTGTGTTACCAGCGCTTCATATACCTGGGCCATTAATAACAATAATACAGTATATAAAATGATCTCGGGCGGATATAATTACACGCCGTGCGGATGTGGCCCGTGGCCCTTGAGTTTGACAAATATGGACTAAATAGAACTTGAAAAGATATATTTTTGAAATGTGATCGCGCAATTCAGATAGAGTTGAGCCTACACTACAGCCTGCATCCTCCCCTCGCTCTTACTTTTTTACCGTTCATCTAATGAATACACTGAGTATGGCTTTACCAAAACAATCATTGATGGCGAATAAAGTATCCATTATTCGAGTATGTAGATCGGAATATATATATATACCCGCGTATCGCAGCGGAGAAGTAGTGTGTTAAAAAAGCTAGAAAAAGAAAAGGGAACATTTTAAAAATAACGTAACATGACTGTCAATATACAGTATTTGTTTTGTGAGTGTTACTGAGTGTTGCTGTCATCAAGGATTTGATTATCATTATTTCTTTCAATCAGGCTCGTATTTGTAGGATGTGTTGTGTTCAAGTTACATTCCGTGTTTGTCAATCGTTGTAAAGATGACAGGTTTCTTTCATCGATTCGTTTCTTACTGCATCAATAAACAGCTCGTCTTCTTCTTTATCTGAGACCTGACACACTGCATGCACGGTTTTTTTTTTACACTGTCTTCCTTTAGCGGGACATTGACTTTTTCCACCGTGTGCTTTGTTTCCGCAGTAGCTGGATTTAATATGCTTATCAGACGCTTCATATTTTTTGCTGCCTTTTCAATTGTATAATTCGGTTTTTGTTCAGCTCTTTGGAACTGTTGCCTTTTATCTCTGCACTGCGTCAGTTCCGTGAGCCGCTCGGTGTACATGCAATGAAGGTTCCCAGCTGTGCTGGTGCCATCTCGTGCTATGTCCGTGGCTGTATTTAATGTTACCTTAGTCCTGGCACTTAAAACTTTCTCTCGCAGTTTCGCTGAGTTTGTGTCAAACACCACCCTGACCATCTCATCTTCCTCTCCATAAACACAGTCCTTCACCCGTGAATATTTAGTGGGAGTTTGCTATTGGATTGCCGCTGACGGACGGCCTTATATGGGCAGGCACTAAATTACAAGCGCCAGCGCAGCCTGTCTATGAACTTAATTTAAAGTGTAGGTTTACATCGTGCTTTGTTTCAGTAGCAGAACTCATGAATATGGTTGTATATGTCACTCGCTTCGCTTCTTATTGTTTCGCTGCCTTCTCAATTATATAATGCATGTTTTCTTCAGCGCTTTTTTAGGTCTTCCTGGTTTTCTATGTACTGCGTGATTACGTGGGAGGCGTGATGATGTCACACGAAACTCCGCCCCCACGGCGTTCAAGCTCATCTCCATTACAGTAAATGGAGAAAACAGCTTCCAGTTATGACCATTACGCGTAGAATTTCGATATAAAACCTGCCCAACTTTTGTAAGGAAGCTGTAAGGAATGAACCTGCCAAATTTCAGCCTTCCACCCACACGGGAAGTTGGAGAATTAGTGATGAGTCAGTGAGTGAGTGAGTGAGTGAGTGAGTGAGTGAGGGCTTTGCCTTTTATTAGTATAGATATATATATATATATATATATATATATATATATATATATATATATATATATATATATATGTGATGGATGTCCAGCAAGTGTTGCCGGCCCTCACCCCCAGGCCGCTAGGAGGAGCTCTCCCGACAGCATGGACGTTCCAGCAGCAGGGCCTCATGGACTTTGTAGTTTTTATACACAGCCCGGCTGGATACCTTGGGGACCACAAGAAGTTGCTATAGCGAAGCTCGTAGACTCTTATGTGCCCTATAACCTGGAAGTGTGTCCTGGTCACGTGAACGGGAGGAATGACATACTTCCAGGTTGAAGAGAAAGACTTTTACCCTGACCCGGAAGTGGTAAGGACTTGTGGACTGTGTGGCAGGAACACCTCCGGGTCATGGGGTATTAAAGGACTCTGGGAAAGCCCAGACACTGAGCTGAGTTCGGAGGCAGGGTGGCTAAGCGTCTGGGAGTGGAGGATTGGTTTATTTGAGAATTGTATTGTATTGTTAATTGAGTATTGGGAGTGGAGGATGCTTTGTGCACATTATTATTATAATAAATAATAACTGGACTTTTTATCTGGTGTCTGACGTGGTGTCTGAGGGTACAAAGGTACCAAATACGTTCTTTATTACAGCAAAAATATCTCCATCTCATAACTCTTGCTCTAAGAACTTTCTTCCCATCCCTTACCCATTTCTTTATATATCATTTCCTACACTGCCACCTACTGTCCAAAATATATCACATTAATAACACAACATAGCATATATATATTAAATGAAACCAAAACATAATGAAATTATTAAGCACAAGGAAAATAATTAAATGTATCTCAAGGTTTTACTAAATATAACTTGCCATTGAAATCGTGAGAGGTTTCTGCCTCATCTTAGAGAAGTCGCTGTCACACACGTGTAAATAGGAGGCAGCTGAAGGGCTTGGAGATGAATGGTAATACATCTGCCCAAGGGATGGCGGGGTGCACTTTCCCTTTCCCGGGAAATCCCACCAGGAGCCTTGACTCGGGACACTCCACTTCCGGTCGCAGGCCCAGGGACAATATCACTTCCAGTCCCAGCCCCGAGGATGACATCACTTCCGGTACCGGCCCCGAGGACGAAATCACTTCACCCAGATTTCCTATAAAGCCTAACTCCTTTTCCCTGGAATTTAGTCCTGTTTTGGACTCGGTCTTGTAAACTTGACTCAAACTCAAAACATTTAGTTTTTGCAGCCAGGATACAGAATTATACGGGTGGCTGCCCCAAACCTTGCCATGTCTCTTGTCTCTTCTTATCATACTGCCAATGATCAGCTGACGGGAATGTCCATACATCCCTCCTATGAAGCAGTCCTAAGATCAGTAGGACAATCCACAAAACACCCCTCTTAACGAAGCAGTGCTCAGAGTATTGGGAGAGTATAGTTTGAGTCAGAAATTACCGGTGGTGTTAATTGATTGGTGGAGGTAATAAAGTTGTGCATATTAAGAGTCAGATGACATGATGAATTAGATGAGGTGCTCTAATCAGAAAAGAATATAAAAGCAGATGAATTGTTTAATTGATTGCTCAATCCACAGAATGAGACATTTGTGCAAAACTCTGCAAATAAAGAAATGTTCTGCACTGTCATCTGGGGTACGTGACTACCTTATTTGAAGATGAAGGAAAGTGTTTTCCACAACACTTCTTACAGCACTTCTATTTATCCTGAGCATTCTTAAGAAGACCTGAAGCTCAAGATTGTGCCTTACTGATGAGCCTTAATCAGTATGGTAAGGTAAGGGTGGGCTATTTTAAATTTTATCTGTCTAGGAAAGTATTTTATAATTTACACAAATTAAATAATTTTGGTATATGGACATACGTCTTTGTTCAAGTTACTGTATATTTGCATGTTTCGCATTTTGGATAAACCATAGTAGTAACAAACAAAAAGAACTGCCTGAAAATCAAGCATTAAAATAGTCATTTCAGCTTGATACTAATCAATAAAACAGCTTACTTATATCCCACATAAGAAATTGCCTTAATTTTACTTGTTTTTTCTATTGCCAGAATAGACAAAACACACCTGTGAACATGAGATAAATGACAGTTAACTCAGTAATGAATTGGTGTCCAAGGTAAAGTTAATGTGCTCCATGATGTGGATAGTTTTTACTTTGTGCCCAATGTCACTGGGTTAGGTTCCAAATGCCAATCACCCTGTAATTAAAAAAGCAAAGAGATATTATATATTGATATTATTGATAGATTTTTAATTAAAAAAATGAATTCCAATACCTTGAAACTTTGTCTTTTGCCATGGTTTAGACTCTTTTTTCTTTCATCAAGTTATACTTTCCATTTTACACCCCAGTTGAATTTATACTAATCAGGATGTGTGATATTTAAATCATTGACTTGTCAAGAATCTCAAACTAATTTACAGTGTGATAATTAATTATAGTATAGTACCTATAATGGCTAGCAGGCATGTAAGTTTAAAAAAGAAAACAAAATAAACATTGCAATGTTAACTATATAAAAAAAAGCCTTGAAAAGCTTTCCTCCATAACACCAATCTGAAAAACAGTAATGGTTGCAAAGATCTTATGATAAACTTCATTATAGCTGCTTTTCGTCTCCTTGCTAAGTGTGGACAGACTTGATTGCCTCCCAAAACACAAACTAACACCTAAAGAGCAAACAGAAATAAACATCACAGTGCTCAATAAAAAATGACTGTTAAACATACAAATAAACAGGTGGATAAATGAGCAAAGCATGTAAATACAAAAAATAAAAAACTTAATAAGTTAAGGTCAAAAAGCAGACTGATCAGAATATCATTATGCAAAATGGCCACCAAGACCATGTGATTTTACACCCGATGTCATTAAACCAAGGCCGTCAACACCTTGTGTCTATGACCATCACACCAGAAAACAGTACCCCAGTGACAGCTATCTTGGATGCCTACAACAATACAAGATCAACTGCATTTTTATAAAACATCACTTGGACACAGAAAGCTCAGTCTTGGGGTTATTACATTTTCTTGAGTTTGTTTCCACTTTTCAACATTACAATGGCAAGTTGTTGTGATTTATTGTAATTCCTTTATTCTTGTGGTGTTCACAACTGTTAGGACCTGAGACAACAACAACAACAACAACATTTATTTATATAGCACATTTTCATACAAATAATGTAGCTCAAAGTGCTTTACATGATGAAGAAAAGAGAAATAAAGACTAACTACCTACACTCTTATTCCTTAAAACAACAAAGATACACTGAAAACCACAATATATAACTTTCAATTGAAGTATCAGACTTTGATACCTATGGATTGTACTCATTTATTTGAATATATTAATCTATCAATCCTAAAACAGGCCTTTACATATTATTATAAAATATTATTATTATTAATCTTATATTTTTTATAGCTGTTGAATGTTTTAAGTATTTAGGTGACATGGTAGCACAGTTAGCAGTGTTAGCACCACTTCTTTAACTTTGGATAATGTAAATTGGCACGGCATCCATGGGTGTAACCATGTTTTTTTTTTCATAAGTTGAGCAAGAGGCATTTTCTGAAAAAATAAATCTGAATTACTGTAATTATTTCTTTTGAGGAATCATAAGCCTATCCAGGGCTCATTCCTCTCATGCACCCAGTGATGTAGGGATAGACACCTTTTTGTGTAACCAGAACTGCAGGGCTAGAAACTGAAGGGATAAATAGCTTGCAAATATTTGACAAAACCGGCCAGGCCGTGAATGAAATCATTATGCAGTTTACTTTATGGCTTGATTAAAATGCATTTGTTTCACACTTTTTATTATGTGTATAGCATGGACATTTAAACATGAATATTTCTTTGCACTTGGCAGTCAGACCTCACTAAATAAGAGGAGAAACAGCTCTAATCCTGAGTCTGTTAGGGCAGGTTATTGGATTTCAAATGAGCAGATTATGATACAGGCGATAAACCATTTAATCACCATTCTTAAATCACCATTTGCTGCTGAAAAAAAAATTAAAACTGGCAGTAATTTTACAGAATATATATTCAAGTTAAAACTGAAAAATATAGCCACATTTTTCATTTTCTAGTAAAGTTTTCCAAAAGAATGCAAATAAGAACTGGAGTGAGGACAGACCTCAGTGAAAATTAGTATAAAAAATCATTTAGTTAACTGACAATTGTAGGAAAAGTCTGAAGTAATTAAGTATCAATTAACAAATCTGTATTAAGCAAGTAGAGCGGATGGTGGTCTGAGACAAGAATGATGTAAGTTTAGTTTCTTTAGTGTTTCACGCGAAACTACAGCTTTTGTTTTATTTCTGATTAATCAAGAATGACAGTGTCCTTCAATATTTTCACTTATTTGTACATTGTGATTTATTGGCATAATCCACCTAATAGCCAGCACTAATGGTGATGTGTGATGTCTTTATTTATGACAATCCTCTTGTAAGGTGTTTGGGCAAGCTTTAGGAGGCTTAGATAGTCAGGTTCAATCAGTTGACTGCGGTCTTATTATTGTATACTTTCATAGCATGGGAATTTTTTAAGGAGTTAAATATGCACCATATTATATATATATATATATATATATATATATATATATATATATATATATATATATATATATATATATGTATACAGTAATCCCTCCTTGATCGCGGGGGTTGCGTTCCAGAACCCCACGCGATAGATGAAAATCCGCGAAGTAGAAACCATATGTTTGTATGGTTATTTTTATATATTTTAACCCTTATAAACTCTCCCACACTGTTAACATTATTAGAGCCCTCTAGATATGAAATAACACCCTTTAGTCAAAAGTTTAAACTGTGCTCCATGACAAGACAGAGATGACAGTTCTTTCTCACAATTAAAAGAATGCAAACATTTCTTCCTCTTCAAAGGAATGCATTTCAGGAGCAGAGAATGTCAGAGAGAGAGAAAAAGAGCACAAGAGAAAAGCAAACAATCAAAAAATCAATATGTGCTTTTGGGCTTTTAAGTATGCCGAAGCACCGCGATAAAGCGGCATTTGTAGAGGAGCGTCCGTATCCTCTAGGCAAACAGCCCCTCTGCTCACACCCCCTCCGTCAGGCAGAGAGAGTGAGAGAGAGAGACAGAGAAAAGCAAACAATCAAGCACCGCGCGGGAAGCATATCGTATATCATTGAGGAGTTTTAGTTAATACGTAATACATGCGTAATACATGCCATCCGCCATATGCTTACATTTAAAATCCGCAATGGCGTGAAGCCGAGAAAGTCGAAGCGTAATATAGCAAGGGATCACTGTATATCAGACAGCCTTATATATTCATTTTCAGGACAAAAGCCATACCCCCATAATGTTCAGATTGGAGCACGATAAGAGTTGGAATAAAACACTGAGAGTGAAAAGGGAGTAACAGTGGATACAGGAACTGGTAACTTACTGGCCAGATAGTCTGAATGAAAAGAGAGTTGGCCAATTTTTGTGTACAAAAAAAAAGTGTGGCATGCAAAGAGAGCTTCTGTCACCCAAACCCACACATTTTTTTCTCATGGGAAATGTCTTCTCTTGTATCCCACCTGTACAGCAGAATTAAGTACAACCACAGTACAATTCTTTTTCTTCCTTTTTACTTCTCTTCTTTCTCTCTCTCTTTTCCTCAACTCCTCCTGGCAAGCTTCATTTTCTGCCACCCGACTTCTGCTCTCGGAGTAGTTCCTGCTGGCTCTTTTTATATGGCATCTGGAAGTGCTTCAGGTGCTTGTTGACCTGGTTCTGGCAGCACTTCCAGGTGTGGCAGAAGTACTGCAACCAAGGACTCAGCAGCAGCTGCAGCACCTCCTGGTGGTGCCCTATGAACCCAACAGGGCTGCACCAATCTCCAGCTTCCATGGAGCCCTGCGGGAATCTGAGGCACCACTGCAACCCAGGGAACATTTTGCCTAGTTTCAAACTCATTTATGAAGAACTCAAAAAAATCAACAGTCTCATTATTGAACACAAGATGTCATTTACTGTAAACAGTTAATTCAACGGGTGGTTCAAAACTGCCATAATTTAGCATGCAGACATAAACAAACCATATCACATTTGAAGTGATTATGTGGATTCAGATCCTTTTTATTTATCTTTGTGGTAGAAAAACACTTATATTTATTATAAGGGAAAGTTTTTATGCTTGTAATCAATGGGCAAAGAGTTTACTGTTAATTATATCTACTGTAGCCTTTTATAGCATTTTATTTTATTGCGGCTAGCTCAGCATGTTTCACTAGTACTGTTATATATTGGTGATGTTTTTGATCCTTCATTGGGATGAAATAAAGCTATTGAAGGTAATACAAAGTAAACATGAAGTCAAAATTTAACAACCAAGTAAGAGAAGGTGTAGACATAAGCACAATATTAGATAGATATTGTTTTTAAAATGAAAGGGAAGTAAATGATGAAATATGCCATAAAAGAAAACAACACATTTATTAAGAGGAGCTTATTCTTCTTTTCGATGACAGAAGAATGTCATGATTTTATCAGCCTTTTCAAAAGTGAAAAAAAAAATCAAAACAGGGAAGAGAGTAAGCCTGCACCGCCTAACTTTACTTTCTTTTATTAAAACAAAATATTTGTAGTACAATATAAAACACACATTAGCTACAAATATTTCCAGCATTAAGACCATAGACCAAGAAGCATAAGTACTGTGAACAATGTTTGCATACACAATAGAGTACTCCTTTAGGTATCACATGTTTTATCTCCATTAAATTATTTATTAAAAAACGGAATATCAAAATTTTAACAAAGAAAAGGAATTTTTACAAAGATATATAAACTGTTATGGTATATTAGTGGTGTTGATTTTTTTTAGTTGTGCATCTTTATAGTATAATGTATGGAAATGCAACCAACCACTGTTGGCAAAAAATGCAAGTTGCCAGTTAAAGAGTCCTATGTATAAAGAATAACTACATCTTCAATGAAGAAGTGTGGTTGCCTACTTTAACAGCCTGTTCCCCATTCAGAAAGTTAATTTATGCATTCTGATTGGATTTACCAAACAGTTGTTTCATTGTGATGTCAGAGGCTAACTTTAAAAATGATTGGTTGACAGCAAATGGCTCTCCTGGAATGACAACTTTAATGTACTTCTGGGAGGAAAAGAATTCCAATGGTATCAGATTCATAAAGTAAAACAATTCTTGAGTTTACCGTGTCCTGGATTTACTGTTGCATTTTCCTATATGTTTAAAGAATTTCATTTTTGATCTGGGCTATTTGAACTATGAAAAAATGTTACAAGCATTGAAAATCTGACTCATATATTTTGTGGCATTTAAAAGCAAACTTTATTTACAATAAGAACTTGGATATCATCTACTCAAGTTTTTGCAGAGTATTAGGAGAAAATTCAGTAATGAGGCTGCGTTGTATTTAATATTTTTTTACATTTATATACTGTAGCCCCTTTCTCATTACTAAGAGTGCTTTTCATAGTGAGTGGGGAGCCACTTCAACCACCACAATTGTGTAGCATCCACCTAGATGATGTGGCGGCAGGCATTTTTGCACCAGTATGCACACCACATATTAGCCGTTAGAGGGTAAAGAGATGAGAGAGATAGCCAATTAGAGACAAGGAATGATTAGGGGGCCAGAATGACTAGGCCATAATGGGCAATTTAGCCTGGACATCAGGATACACCCTCCATTTTATGAAAGATGCCCAGGGATCTTTTATGACCACAGAGAGTCAGGACCTGAGTTTTATGTCTCATCTGGAGGACAGTGCCATTTTAATAGCACGGTGTCCCCATCATTGCACTGGGGTACTGGGATGTGTTTTCAGACTTCAGGTAAAGCGCCCCCTGCTGGACTCACCAACATCTCTTCCAGCAGCAACCCATTCCTTTCCTAGATGGTCTTCCAGTCAAAAAGTCAAATTAAAGCTTTTGGTTTGTTTTAAAATGTTCATTGTATTTTCAGTTTCTGACACAAATGAAGGAATCAGCTTTGATGGGTGTCTGTTTCCAAATCTGTTCTCAAAATCATATGTAGCATCCACTGAATTCATAACCCATGTTGTCTTCAGTTTCCTGTTCATCCTGCCTCCATAAGCATACCTCATAAATACATCAAAAGATAAATTACATTGCTGGTATTACATGTCTTAAGTTTATAATGGGTTACAATACCAGGAGGCGTAGGAATCAGCACATACTGAACAAATCTAAGTCTAAGTAGTACAAAATAGCCTTCTTTATAAAGCAGGGAAAAATGTTTCAATACAATTATAAGTGATATAAATTCACCAAAAAGAATCAAGGATTGGAGGTACTTTAGAAAATACAGAAAGAAAACAAACTAAGCATGATGAAAAAAATCAGAGTTTTGTGCTTCATCTTGAGACTTTACTAGAGGAATAAACTACAAATCCAAATACATTTCTCAATTTAACTTTTTTTATTTTTTGGTTCAACTGCAACATGCTATCTACTAATGCAGTAAACAGCTGAAATGGGAATACATCATTTTTAATAACAGTACCTTTGAAACTGGTGGCAAATATTCAGGCTAATCCATCCATACAGCAACAGAAAGTCATAAAACAACTGTTCAGACAAACATAAGCAAAGGGTGAAAACAGTTAATCTTATTAACGAGCAATGTTATGAAGGAAATATGTAATGTCCAAACTGCTTTTCCCAAATCCCCAAACCTCTTAATCTGCCACTTTGTGAGTATAAAGTACTACTTTGTTAACACTGACTCTGAAGTTAATTACAAAGAAGCATAATTCAATAAGCATAAAACAGAGGGGACTGGGCGGTCTCTTGGTCTGGAACCACTACAGATTTTTTTTTTTTTTTGTCCAGCATTTGGAGTTTTTTTTTTTGTTTTTTCTGTCCACCCTGGCCATCGGACCTTACTTATTCTATGTTAATTAATGTTGACCTATGTTTATTTTTTATTGTGTCTTCTATTTTTCTATTCATTTTGTAAAGCACTTTGAGCTACATTTTTTTTGTATGAAAATGTGCTATATAAATAAATGTTGATTGATTGATTGATAATAAATCAATTGAAAAATGACTGATTGATATGTTAATGTTTGTCTTTCTGTCATGCTATTACTCGCGGACTAATGGGGCTAGGACCTTGATCTTGTCTTAATCGAAAGCTTATGAACTGATATATGCTGGAAATTCAAACTTTTTAGGTAGAGGCAATTTGGTGGGCACTTTACTGATGGGCAGAAAAGTTTATTGTAATCAGTCCCCATAAGTCCGTCTATTTGATAATCCCCCATGGCATGGTACATATGTACCAGATTTCATGTATCTGAATACATCGGTGTTCCGATTCAAATCCATGGTAAGTTCTTATGCTTGTAAACAATGGACAGAGAGTTTGTTGTTGTTTATGTTTAGCTTTTAGTAGCATATTATTTTACGACTGTAGGTCAACATGTTTCACTAGTACTATTATATAATGGTGATATTTTTGATCCTTCACTTGAATGAAATAAAGTTGTGACAAGTAATATGAAGTAAACATTAAATCAAAATTTATCAACGAAGTAACACAAGGTGTAGACATAAACCCAAAATCAGATAATACTGTTTTTAAGATGAAAGTAAAATTAATTAATTAATTAAGTGAAAAAATAAATCAAAAGTGGGAAGAGAGTAAGCATCACCATCTAACATTACTGTCTTTTATGAAGCATCAACACCACTTTGGCAGCCTTGTGGAGTTTGCAAATTGTTTGTAAATACCTTTAATTTATATCATTTTTCTACAATTCTTAAATGAAATAATCACATTTCATTATGTATTATAAACTTCCCAGACTCTAAATTTTATGAAAAAACTAAGAAACACAAAATAATTTTATTTAAAAAACTACTGAACAAAACAAATAATTATGTAAAAATAGCAGTGTTGATGGTCTACCTAACATCACACAAAGACTTGGTATTGTAAAACTGTTTATCTGTGCCAGGATAAATTAGAATTTTAAATAACCAGTAAACAGCCAGCCTCTCTGTGTTATATGCCTGTCTGTCCAGTCTGTCTACACCCTGCCTTATATATAAGCATATATATGCAGTTATCATATTTTAGTAATCCTTGTGCTTATCAATAAATTGTATTATTCTGTTTCTTAAAATGAGCGTGCTTCATTTACCTTGATATAAGTCTAATGGATGAAGACCCCCATCCACCAACAGACAAATGTAATGTAAATAAAGTAGAAGCCTTACCAAATTATATAGCTATTGGCATTGCTAAAGGCAAGTCTGACAATTGATTAACCAAGATAAATCTCTCCTTCTTCTCACATTATTAAGACTGTCCTTGGGTGGGCAAATTAAAATTCATCTTTCCTTTAGTATACCACAAAACATACAGAACGTAAAAGAAGATACAGGTTGGTCCTTGGGTTACAACGTCTCGACATACGATGTTTCGAGTTTACAACACTCACTCCCATAAAAACTTTAAAAAACTGAGATGTGACTGTTTCAGCTCACACCGTTAGTGTCGTACTTACAGACTATGTGGGAAAATTAGTTTGGTTGCACGCAGCAGAAGAATACGCAGTAACGCGGTGTATGAGTGAGGGAGTTGGCAAACTAGTTTGGTTGCGCACGGAGGAAGTGTTCCACTTGTGTTACTTTGTTTGGCGACATTTTGGCCCTTATCATGGCTCCTAAATGAAAGTTAGAGTCTTCAGATGCTAGTGCTTCAAAGAAGAGGAAAGCCATCACGATGGAAGTGAAATTAGACATTGTAAAGAGTTCAGAAGGAATAAAGGTAAAGATTTTTTTTAACACTCATTTTTGTCATTTTTTCTGTTACTACAGTACAGTATATTTATGTCCTTTTCCTTTTTCTGTGGCTTAGTTGTATTTTTATGTAGATTATGATTTTGCAGATGTGTTAGGATAGGTAAGTGACTTGGTTAGGCTAGGGTGTGTTTTGACTTACACCAAAATTCGGGTTACATCACTGTTGTAGGAATGGAACTGTGTCGTGACCCAAGGACCCCCGTACGTGGATAGATAGAAAGTAAATGACTAGTTTGACCACAAGTGGGCACCAGAGAGACCCAAATCACTGACACAGTAAAGCTCCACACGTTAAATTAGTAAAATAAAGTATTTTTATTCTTCCAGAGCCCTTCTTCACAATCCTCCCAGTAATAAGCCACAATTATATAATTAATGTATAATAAACCAATGAATCTTTCCTCCTTCCACCCTCCATCTAAGTGTTGCCCACTTCCTCCGGACTCTGACTGTAAGAGCTATGGAAGTGAGCTTCTTTTAAGGTTTACCCAAGAGTACTTCAGATGATGTTATGTGGCCAGTTGGAAGCACTTCTGAGCTACAAGAAAGCCCGGGATATCCACCCCTGGCAGCACCCTCTACCATCCCCCTGGGAACACTACAGGACTGTACTTCTGGACTCCAACTCCCATGAATTCCTGCAGGTACCCAGACTGGGACCCTACATGAGGGACACTGTCACCTAGAATGTTGGGAGATTGAATTGCCCCCCTGATGTCTTTGGGCATACCGATCAGGATGGGAATCATAAGGTGTCCCAGTCACGTATTGCTCCCACTTATTCCATCCTTCCATTATGGGTAAGGAATTTGCCTCCATCCTCAGTGGGACACCCACTTGTCCTCTGGGGCATCTACACTAGCAATGTTAACAAAGGAATCCGATGTGAAAAAAAATAGGATTGACCTTTGAACTCTAGCCAGAGAAGGAACCCTGGCTGAAATATAACACACACGGTGCCAATGCTTTGTCACACTGCAAATATGCAGACAATTAATCAGAAATTGCGCTCTTGTTAGGATAGGACCTGGGCTCTGCATCTTATCTTTATCTGTTTCTAGCAATGTTGATTGTGCTGAAATGATAGAAGGGGTAAGGAGAATTAAATAATGGTGCTTGGCCACACCACTTTTTAGTGGCATTTTGCATACTAGCCTTAGCCAAAGCCTTTGGTAGAATTTGCTCTGAGTCTAATGTTTAACTATTTTTTATAACTTGTACCTGTTTTCTGGATCTTGCCTTTACTCATTTGGATACCTTTACTTGCTATTTGTGTGACTGGTGAAACTTTACCTGCTACTTGCTTCTGACCATATTTCTTTCTGCTTTATGGATTTAATTACAGCATTCCCAATTTTTTTACCTGCTTGTCACGACTCACCTCCTTCCAATGGTTAATTTAGATCTGCATTCACACTTTGTGACACTCCTGCTATGAAATGGTGTCTTATGCAGTGTCTTGATAATTCCCTTGTTTTTGGCAAATTGTTTCCATTAAAGTATTCATTTTTTAAGCTTTATGATATTAGAGAACACAGTTTGGTTTCTGTTAGTATTTTGTCATTTAATGTTACTGCTTATTTTGTATAATGTATTTAGTGGTACCATTTTGTTTTTCATGATCCCTCCCTGCCATTTTGTGTTGCTGGTTGCCATGGTGTGGTATCATGTTGCTAGGAAAATGGCCATAAGTCACAGGTTGATGATGTCATCATAATGATAGTGTTTAGGTCAGTACTGAATGGCAGAAGACCATCCTTAATTTTGGATAAGTTCTAAAAGATTTATAGAGATATTCTTAGTACTTACAGTTTTAACTTGCTGTTTTCTCCATTTTGTTTTATGAATTTTAATTATGTATTGTGATTGAACATATTTATTTTAACTAGGAATGAATTTCCTGTCCACTTCAGTCTGTTCATATGTCTGTCTGTGGCAGAACAACACCACTGATCATGATGGGGTGTTATTCCACTCCCTGGATCATTATTCTTGTTAGGAGCTCGTGTCAAGAGACTCTCTGACAACTATAAGTACTTTACTACCTTTTACATTTAAATACATTTTTTTAACTAGATCTTTGATTTGATATTTACACTATGAATTATGGTCTGAATTATCAAAAATACTTTACAAAGTAATTACGAAAATGACAAAATAAATTACAAGCAATGCATTAAACACATGTAAAAGAAAAATGTCATAGAGTAGGAAACAATATTTGACCAAGAAGGTTTGGAAATAACTAAATGAATGTACTGAATAAAAAGTCAGGTCTTCAGCCTTGAATTAATTTATCTAGGCACTAAAGGAGTCTTTTTATCCAGGTCTGTTGTGTTGTTCAAAAGGATACGTACTAAATCCTGTTATTTTTAAAAATTACATTCTAACATGCCCCAGCTGTAAATATCTTAAGTCATCTGGATCTCCAGCTGTTACCACTTTCTTGAATTAATCAAGCGTGAAGAAGTAACCACTGTGTGTGTGTATGTTGCTAAGAGTTACAGTCACAATTGAAAAGCAGGGCAAGAGTAGCTAGACAGCGCCTCCAGCTCTAATGTTTAGAGCCTACACATGCTAACAGAGGGGTGCTGATGTTATCATGTAGAAGCTATTTTTCCTTTTGCACAAGTGGTACTTCAAGCTGTCAAATGGAAGACAAGAGAACAAGGACTTGTGAAGATACATGTGAACTAAAAGCCTAACAACTTTAGAAAGAAACCAGGTCTGCGCTGTTGATTAAGAGCGAGCATTGCAACTTTTAATCTTTTACAACATCCACTTAAATTTACATTAGTATTTCTTTTTTCTTTCTTTTTTTTTTAGTTTTATGAGTTTTTGGTGCTGCTGTTTAGATTTTCTGGGTCTTATTTCAGTTGGAGAAAAGCAGTGAATTTAGCCCTAATCCATATACATATTTCAAATGAATTACTTTGCTATAGGTCAGTGCTTTGTATGTACATAACTATATTTATTCTACCTGGCAAGTTTTTGAATGTTGAGTTATTAAGTGACTATTAAATAATAAATCTGTTCAGTGAAATGTAAGTTACCTTGCATTGTTTTATTGTCTGAATGGTCAGTGATTTCCAATAAACAAATTATATTAATACTGACAGTTTGCAATTCAGGTTGATTCGACAGTTTATTTTAAATTGGTATTGCTAACCACAGCTACGTTACTTTGTGCTTCAGTGATTTTTCATGACAGCATTAGTTTGTTTGGATCATCTGTACCAGTTTCAAAATATCGAACATAGCATTCAGAATTTCAGTGTTACATTAGTGTCATTTTTGCTGCTCTGTGAATGTAAAATGATTATGAGCACCAACTGCACAAGCTGACAAACAGCTCCTGGGTGTTAATCATCATATGTTGCTCTGAAAGTCTTTTGCAGATTTATTTTTTGTCAGATTACCTTAAGTGCTGTTTATAAGTATTATGGCATACTGTTATTAAATATAGACATAGACTTGAGGTGATTAAATTATATTTACTGATTCTTATCATAATTCCATATGCAGCATTTTGAATTATCTGAAAATGAGGAAGAAAGTGAACTTAACTATGTGAAAGTACTGCATTAAAATTGTCAATTTTGTTACATACAAATCAGCAAATTGGCTTTTGTGTAACTACAAAAATAAATAGCAGTGTTCAACAAAAAGACCATAATAGTATTACGAGATTCATTTAAAGGGAAAATAGTACCCACACTTCAAGTAGAATCACCAGAACTAAGATTTACACATTTTAAGTTTATAGCTAACAGTTTAACAGTATTGACTGCTGTGGAATACAGGCAGTACCACTAAGCCCCAAACCCCAGACAAAACTGACACACACACACAGTCACGGGTTCAAATAAAGGTCATTTATTTCTCCAAATACCTTTTCAACAAGACAATCACAATGGTCTATGATTCTCTTCTTCCTTGAACTCCTCTTCCTCCTTCATGTGTTTTCATTTTCCTCCTGACTCTGACTTAACCCAAGTCAGGTCGAGCGGCTCCTTTTATTTTGGTTTCGGGAGTATTTCCAGTGCCAGGGCATAGTTCAATGGGAGTATTTCAGGGTCAGTCGGAAGTTCCCTAAAGCAGGGAATGTAACTCCCTGTAGTGCTCTTTGGTGGCATCCATGGACCCCAGCAGGGCTGCACCACTGAACTACAAGTCCTAAGATTCCTTCTGGGTATTGGAATGGGTCCCAAAGCCCAGGGATTCTGACCTTGTTGTGGCAGAAACACGCTGCTCAAATAAGGCAGTTTCAGGAAGGTAGCAAAATCCAATTTTTTTGCGTGATGCATACATGGACCTAAATCAAATGAAATGAGCAGTTTGCAAATTCAGCAAGCTTAAGGATATAGTGGGTTGGAAAATGACTGACTGGCTGACTTCTACTACAGTTCTTATCACATATGCAAACTACTCTCCTCCTTCTGGCTCTTCCCATTATTACCTAATGTCCATCACCTGACCAAAACTTCCATCATTAATTCATACCCTGTGCAGGTGGTCAAAACCTATTTATTAATCGATTCCCATCAGTAAGTCAGAATCAGGAAGACCCATACATTAGATATTGGGGCAGTTATGCCCATAAAACAATAAGGTTGTTTCTTATTAACTACATTTTCCTCAACTTGTCATCATCCATCCAGACAAGCAGACAGGGAGGCAGAGGCAGAGCCATTGCAAATGGAAGTGAATGGCCTATCTGGGTTTCTCTCATGGCCAAAGCCTCAATGGCTGCATTTCTTAAAACAATGGCCTGTTTAGCCCTCTAAAAGTACATAATGTGCTTGACTGAAGTTTTGAAGCTTAGCAGCTGTAAAGAGAAAAATAATCAAATAGACAAGCAAGGGCTTTTTAACCATTACTATGCTAATGTGCATCAGAATATATAACTAGTGGGGTTGACACATGTACTGCTTTATTTTACTGAAGAAGGTAATTAAGGATTTAAAAGGAAATGTGTAATTAGTCTTTGTTATTAAGCTGAGGAAAGAAGCACTAGCAAAAGAATAAAATGTTATGCCTGCAATTTCTCTCCTAAAAGTAATAACCCAGACCTTACCAAAGTGGAATTCCAAATATAATAGAAGAGTCAAGTACTGTTACAAGACCAGTGCCTATTTTCAAAAAGGTTAAGTAAGTAATTCTTAATGCACACCACCTAACCACACACCTTTATATTTTTCTACTTTATCTATGACTTATTTCTATGTTGTATAAGTGTGTATTGATTTAGTGATTAAATACCTGCGACAAAGCTACTGGTGCAAGAGCTAATTGTCAAGTAGCATTTGCCAAAATGGGATGGAGAGAAAAGTGTCTGTGCAGGATGGCTGAGGTCCTTACTGATACTGTTTGAGACAGAATGTGTTATATTCATCCTGAACAGAAGACCGACATTCCCACCCTTGGCAATGCTTTGTGGTCCGGCTGGTATTTTATTACTAAATCAGTGCACACTTATACAACACAGAAATAAGTCATAGATAAAGTAGAATCCTGGGCAGATTGTAAAGATGTTTTGTGGTCATCTGGATGCCTTTGGACTTGTTACCATGCTCTTCTTTGTCTGTTCATTTCCAGTTCAGTCATGTTGGTTTTGCTGGGTCTGTAAAATAAATGATAACAGCTCTGTATTTAGTGATTATAAGTAATATAACTGTATAAATGTACTGCACCAAACACAAAAACAACATTACATCTGAAAAAAAACACATGTCTGTCTCCAATAACCAACCAATACACAATTCTTTGGCATGAAGATTTTCAGGCAAAACTGTAGTCAGCAGTTGTTTAAGAAAGACTGGAGGCTACTTTTCTCAAGACACGGTTATAGATAGACAGATAGACAGAATTGTATTTGTCCTAGGAGGAAACTTGGTGTTATATACAGTATATATATATATTTATTTATATATAAAGTCATCCCCCAAAATTTGCGGGGGTTACGTTCCTACAGTGAATTTTGGATGTGGTTAAAAAATGTCTAGAAATGCCTATTTTTATAGTTTAAACCCTAAATATGCCTCCAAAACACTTTAATTTCATTTCAAACTCAGCTTAATACATTACTCTAAAAAAAAGAAAGTAAAGGTAAACCCATATACTATACAGTACTGTACTGCTATGTCTTCCGCAGTGCTAGAATGTAAAATGCCGATGTTACCCCTATATGTACAGTAATTCATGCAAGCGCGTTTTCTTTGGTATGCGCTGTCATTTTCTTTGGTATAAGTAAGGTAAATACAGTAATAATTTAATAAAAATGCAGTAAAATGTATGAGTACTCACCAATAATGTATGGCATTGATTGAAGATGATGATGAATTAGCTGTGCAGTATGATATGTAATGAAGATAATGACTGCAGAGCAAAGCAGAGGACTTACAACTCCTCAGGTGGTGCCTCTTCTTCAGGCACTTGGGTGGCATCTTAAGGCTTTAAGAAGAACAAAACGAAAAACACGAGAACACTCAGCGAAACACTCGAGATAGCTACACGTGGTAAACTGTTATGATGCGGGAATGCTGGGCTGCATCTGCCAGAGATGGGTCACAGGGCAGCAGCAAGGAAAAATAAATAACGCTCTCGGATTGGCTACTTTCAAACCTCCCACCTCTGAGTACAGGGGTATTTCACCATCCCAATACGTGTTTTCCTCTACAGTTGCTTTGTGTTTGCTCTACAGTACAGTATTTTCATGAAAAAAGCCATAAAAAAATTGTTGAGCCTATTTGCGGTTTCTGCAAACAATTGTTAGTTAGGTTCTAAGGAAAAATCTGTGGGGGTCAACTGTATGTATGTGTATATATATATATATATATATATATATATATATATATATATATATATTGTGGAGCCAACCCGGACACAGACAGGCGGGCATGTTGTTCTTCACCACCACACGTTTTATTTATAATAATATTTACAATAAATCGTCACTAAGACCCAGTCCAAAAGTGCACAAACCCCAACACACAGTCCTGGCCACACAAATGCCTCTTCTCGGGCCGCCTCCACACCTCTTCTCGTGCCTTGTCCTTCTTCCACCCGACTCCAGCCCTGAATGAAGGGAGACGGCCCCTTTTATACTCTCCCGGAGGTTCCCGACATTCCCCTCTTGGCCACACCCCAGCGTGGCGGAAGTGCCGGCTGTCCTCCGGCAGCTCTCCGGGTATCCTTCTAATTCTTCCCCCCAGCACTTCCTGGTGTGGTGGAAGTGCTGAAGCAACAGGTCCCCAAGGCATTGGGGCGCCTCCTTGCGGTAACCACGAGCCCCTGCAGGGTGGGGCTTCCATGCCCTCAACTCGTGGCCCCCAAAACAACCAGGAAGGTGGCCCACATGTGATCCAGGGTGGGCGCAGACCCACATCCGGTCCCTCACGGCGTCCCAGCCGGGTCGTTGCCCCTGGCATCCCTGACAATATATATATATCTATACTAATAAAAGGCAAAGCCCTCACTGACTGACTGACTGACTCACTTACTCACTCACTCACTCAATCACTAATTCTCCAACTTCCTATGTAGGTAGAAAGCTGAAATTTGGCAGGCTTATTCCTTACAGCTTACTTACAAAAGTTAAGCAGGTTTCATTTCGAAATTCTACACGTAACGGTCATAACGGTCGACAACGTCCGCCATGTTGAACTTTCTTATTTATGGCCCCATCTTCACGAAATTTGGTAGGCGGCTTCCCTGCGCTAACCGAAACCGATGTACTTACTTATTTTGATGGTATGACGCCACTGTCAGCCGCCATATTGAACTTTCCAACGTCGCCAATTTTCCAACTTCCCGTGTAGGTAGAAGGCTGACCCCATCGTCACAAAATTTGGTAGGTGGCTTCCCTGCACTAACCAAAACCGATGTACGTACTTATTTCGGTGGTATGACGCCACTGTCGGCCGCCATATTGAATTTTCCAAACATCACTAATTCTCCAACTTCCCGTGTAGGTAGAAGGCTGAAATTTGGCAGGCTCATTCCTTACAGCTTACTTACAAAAGTTAAGCAGGTTTCATTTCAAAATTCTATGCGTAATGGTCATAACGGTCAACAACGTCCACCATGTTGAACTTTCTTATTTATGGCCCCATCTTCTCAAAATTTGGTAGGTGGCTTCCCTGCGCTAACCAAAACCAATGTACGTACTTATTTCGGTGGTATGATGCCACTGTCGGCCGGCATATTGAGCTTTTCAACAGTCTTTGTTACTTATGGGCCCATCTTCAAGAAATTTGGTACACGGGTTTCCAACGCTAACTGAATCCTACTTACGTACATATATACGTTCATAGCCTGCAGTTCGGTCACCGTGTGAGGTAGCGTTGGGTCCCCCATATCAACGCCTTCCACGTTGTTGGCTGCCTGCCTATATAAGACCGTCCGTCGCACCGGTCTGTACATTCCCTTCCTTGCTTCGCCACGGGATTCACGTCTCCCTACTGATAACTACAGCCTTTTTATTTAATCCATGGCGTCTCCGCTGTTTTATTGTTTGTTTATTACAATTATAGTTATTGTATAGATATTTTAGACTTACTTTGATGTTTATGAATGTTTAAACTCTCAAAAGCAGGATGTGATTTTATCGATGAAACCGGTTGTGTGCTTACAACGTTTGAAAGATGCCGAATGTCACTTCAACACAACAAATCCTACAAATACTGTCGTAATTGAAACAAACCATGAAACTCAAACCGATTATGACAGCAGCAATCCAAGCTGTGAGATTTGAGACAAGATTACTGTTCACATGGCCAACTGTAAGTTGCATGCTCAAGAGTAAGCTCAGCGCACAGCTTGGTCATGTTACAACCGCAGGGCCGAACTGACAACATGGTATACAAAGAGATCCTTAACAAATAATTATTGGCATATTGTCCCACAGTTTAAAAAGGTTTAATTTTCTTCTTAATAAAAATTTTAATGCAGTACTTCGCTGCGAAGCTATTTTTATTTATATATATATATATATATATATATATATATATATATATATATATATATACTCAGCAAAAAGCGTCCCTTTTCAGGACTGTGTATTTCAACAATAATGTTTTAAAAATCCAAATAACTTTACAGATCTTCATTGTAAAGGGTTTAAACAATGTTTTCCATGCATGTTCAATTAACTATAATCAATTAATTAACATGCACCTGTGGAATGGTCGTTAAGACCTTAACAGCTTATAGGCATTAAAGCTAGGCATAGGCAGTAGGCATTTAAGGTCACAGTTCTAAAAACGCAGGACACTAAAGAGACTTGTCTACCGACTGTGAAAAACACCCAAAGAAAGATGCCCAGGGTCCCTGCTCATCTGCGTGAACGTGCATTAGGCGTGCTGCAGGGAGGCATGAGGACTGCTGATGTGGCTAGGGCAATAAATTGCCATGTCCGCACTGTGAGACGCCTAAGACAGCGCTACAGGGAGACAGGACAGCTGATCATCCTCGCAGTGGAAGAGCCCGGATCTCAATCCCATTGAGCACGTCTGGGACCTGTTGGATCGCAGGGTGAGGGCTAGGGCCATTCCCCCCAGAAATGTCCAGGAACTTGCAGGTGCCTTGGTGGAAGAGTGGGGTAACATCTCACAGCAATAACTGACAAATCTGGTCCAGTCCATGAGGAGGAGATGCACTGCAGTACTTCAAGCAGCTGGTGACCACACCAGATACTGACTGGTACTTTTGATTTTGAGCCTCCCTTCATTCAGGGACACATTGTGAAACATTTTTAGTTTATGTCTTATGTTGTTGACTCTTTTAGTGTTCATACAAATATTTACACATTAAGTTTACTGAAAGTAAAACAGTTGAAAGTCAGAGGATGTTTCTTTTTGCTGAGTATATATATATATATATATATATATATATATATATATATATATATATATATATATATATATATATAGTGGAACCTCGGTTCACAACCATAATTCATTCCAAACCTCTGGTCGTAAACCGATTTGGTCGTGAACCGAAGCAATTTCCCCCCATAGGATTGTATGTAAATACAATTAATCCGTTCCAGACCATACAAACTGTATGTGAATATTTTTTTTTTAAGATTTTTAAGCACAAATATAGTTAATTACAACATAGAATGCACAGTGTAATAGTAAACTAATGTAAAAACATTGAATAACACTGACACACACACCCAGGCTCCCTGCTCAGCTGCACGCGCAGGCTCTCGCTCGCTCGCCCTCTCCCTCTCTCCAGCACGCAGGCTAGTTCGCCCCCTCTCTCTCTCTCTCTCCAGCACGCAGGCTAGCTCGCCCTTTCTCTCTCTAACATTGCAGCAGTTCGCGCTATAGCCTTGCAAGCCCATCGCTGTATAAAACACTTTTTTTAATGAGTTTTAAGCACAGGGGGGAAAAAAAGGAACATTTGAACAAATCCGAACTTTATTTAAAAACCAAACACAAGCAACCAAGAAAGTAACATTACAGGAGTTTGCACTATAGCCTTGCATCCGATCGCTGTATAAACGCTTTTTTTAATGAGCTTTAGGCACAGGGTAAAAAAAGGAACATTTGAAAAAACTGTAATTTAATAAACCACCAAGAAAAGTAACATTGCAACAAATCTCGCTACTAACCACTCGCTGTAAACACTTTTTTAATGAGTTTTAAGCACGGGGGGAAAAAAATGAACATTTGAAAAAAGTGAAAAGTAACACTGCAACAATTCACGCTAAGAACCGAAAAATGAACATTTGAAAAATCCGTAATACAAAAACCGCCAAGAAAACTAACCTTGCATGAGTCGAGTTCTGGCATGAAGTGAGGAGGAACTGGGTGGAAAGGAGGAAGAGTCTGGCTCCGCAATGGAGGGATGTTTTCCTTTAGGTGATTTCTTGGGTTTCTGGTGTTTTTAGCTGTTTAGCTGGTGGGAGCGAAAGCCTCATGCAGCCATTCCAAAAATAAAGTCCTTGTGACCCAACCCTTCGTGTGTGCCCTCCACATTACTGGCAGTCTGGCTTTGTTTACATTGTGCTGTTTGAAAGCACGAGGGTTCTCACATTGGTAAATAAGTAAACTAGTAAACAGTTTTTCCACCTCTTCCAGCACTTGAAGCCTCTGCCTGGTTAACGCCGTAACTCCTTTTACAAAATCAGCTGCTTTAATAGATTCTTTCTGCTTTAGAATAGTCAAAATCGTAGGTTTTGACTTCTTGTACTCGGCGGCAAGATCAGTAACATGAACGCCACGCTCATACTTTTTCATAATTTCTTTCTTTACTTTGATTTCAATTTTCTGCAAAACTTTCTTCTCACCACTCTTCACTTGCTTAGAAGCCATGGTTAACTGCAAAAGCACACGAAATACTGTAGAGCACAAAGAGATCACAGATAAAGCACGCACGTGTGACTGAGAACAATGAACAGGGAGCGGTGCAACATGTGCTTAAATACAGTAATCGGCGCGTACTAACCGAAAGGGAAATGAAATAGAGCACAAAGAGTTCACAGCGAAAGCACGCACGCACGTGCAAGCACGCACGTTTGACCGTGAACAATGCAACACGTGCGGAAATCATCAGCATGCACAAACAGAAAGGGAAACTGGCTTGTTCGTATACCGAGTGTGTGGTTGTGAACCGAGGCAAAAGTTTGGCAAACTATTTGGTCGTAAACCGAGTTGTGCGTGTACCGAGACGTTCGTGAACCGAGGTTCAACTGTATATATATAGTCACACACGTGCGACTAGGAAGACGTTGTATGGACCAAGCAAAGGTAATTCTATGCCAGGCCAGGGGGTGGCGGGGTGCACTAAACCTTCTCCTGTTATCTCTACAGACCAGCCGCGGGAAAATCTGTCTGATTTAGAACAGATGACGTCACTTCCGGTTCCGGTGCCCAGAAGATAATAACTTCCGGTTCCGGCACCTACTCTGACTACTGAAGAACATCACTTCCGGTTCCCTTATTTCACTTCCTGTCCTATCCCTTAAAACCGCCATCTTGACAAACCATCAACATTTCTGTTTTGGACTCGGTATAGAGAATCTCTCATACAAGAATCTTTTGCAGCCAGGAATGATGTACAATGATGTACTGTGTCAAGTCTATTCCTTTAACTATATATATATATATTGTCACGCACGAGCGATTAGGAGGCCGCGGACTGATTCGAGAACACCTGGGAAAACATTTGCCGCCAGGGAATGGCGGGGTATTAACTTTCTCCCTCTGCTTCCTTGTAGAAAAAGAGACCTTCCAGCACCATAGGCCTGGTTTGACGCAGTCGGTACTTCCGCCCTTCCTCCGCCATCTTGCCCTGACGTCATCCTTCCCATCCTCCCTTGCGGTCCTTCCCAGCTGTCCTTCACTTCCGGCTCCACCCCTATAAAATGGCCGCGACGCCAGGAGACGGCGTCGCGTTATGAACTGTTTAGTTTATGCTTTTGACCTTTTTCTTTGTTGGAAAATTTCTGTACAATATCACGGGGCGGAAAACCCCAACCCTTATTGCTGTCTCCTCGGTCCTTTTACAACTGGCGTAGTCGGCAGGATACAGAGATCCCGAGATGGCGGAGGGACAGGACCTCAACACTGTGCTACAAGCAATGAGCGCCAGCTCCAGGCTGCAGCAGGCGCAAGCCGCCACCACCCGGGAGCTGGAGGCCACGAAGGCCAGGTTAGTAGAAGCCCAACGGGCGAGACCAGACCCGCCCAGGCAGGTGCCTCCTCCTTTAGTCCCGATGGGCCCTTCGGAGGACGTCGACGCTTACCTGGGCATGTTTGAGAGGACGGCCACCCGGAGCGAGTGGCAGCGGTCAGTGGGCGTCCATCCTGGCGCCATATCTGAAGGACCAGCTGCGGCCTATTATGACCTCCCTGAGGAGGAGGCGCTAATTACGACCTCCTCAAGCCCGAAATACTGGCCCTTCGGCATTAGCCGGGCCAGCAGGCGGCGAATGGCGGAACTGGGTCTTTGACCCGAAAAGCCTGCTCGCGCCCAGGCGTTGAGTTCTGGGGCAAGATGGGCGCTGGCTACGGCCAGAGGGACCCCAGGGGCGGAAAGTGGTCGAGCAGGTGGCCTGTGAGGGCCTGGTCAATGCCATGCCCAGTTCCCTCGCCCAGCAGGTCCGGGGACACGCCTACCAAAACATGTCGGGCCTCCTAGACGTCCTGGAGCGTCAGTTGGCGGTCCTCCGACTTGGGGGGTCAGAAAAGCCTGCTCGCGGGAACCGGCAGGGGCGGGCGGCCACCCGAGCCCTCTCGGCGCGCTGCAGAAGCGCCAGCCAGAGCCAGAGAAGCGGGACCGCCGCTGTTTCAAGTGTGGCGAGACCGGCCACCTACTAAACCTGCCCCCACAACATCGCCCGGAGCCTATGGACTGTACCTGGACGTCGTGGAGAGGTATTGTATCCCGCCGCATCCCTTGGCGAGTCCGAACACGGGAGTGGTGTTGCTAAATGGGCACGCCGTGGTGGCTTTTTTTGATTCCGGCAGCAACATTACCATTGTTGCTCGCCGCTTTGTCTTACCGCAACAGTGGTTAAACCAGCATTTGTTGGTCACTTGTGTGCATGGGGGACTAGGTCATATCGTTCCGCTCACTGTTATGTCACCTGGAAGGGGAACCAACCCAAATGGCGGTCGCTGTGTTACCTGACCCCCTTCCCAGTGATTTTGGGACAAGACTGGTCTAAAAGAATCAGCGGTAAGCCATTCGCGCTCCCGGCCTGTTGGATCTTGTTATGAGGGAAAAGGCACCCCTCCAGCGGCCTCCACGCCGTGCACAAGGGCAGGCCCTATGGCGCTGGTGTCTCGGGGACTTTTCCTGGCCACGGACCTTGACCGGAAGATTCCGCGGAAAGGGACTAGCCAGGGAACTCTTCCCAGGCCCAGGCCACAAGACCCTCTCGCGGCCTGGACCATCAATTTCGGTCCACGCCGGCCTCCTTTAAGAGGGAGCAGTGGAATGATGATTCCCTGCGCTTTGCCGGAATGCGGTTGTTCTGCCTAACAGCTCACAGCGGACGGATCCACACCGCGAACCCTTCTTTGTCCTTGAAATGATCTGTTGTACCGGTGGCTACCCATGAGGGTGAGGTGCGGAAGTTGTTGCTAATTCAGCGTACCTTCCGGCGGGAGATATGCGAGTTGGCACATGCTCACCTCCTAGGCCCACCTGGGGCGAAAAACACTGGAGAGATTAAGCTCCGTTTTACTGGCCTGGGATCAATGAGGAGGTCCGGCGTTTCTGTCAATCCTGTCGGAGTGCCAGACCCGCCAGATTCCTAGGAGGGACCGTGCTCCTCTAGTCCCTATTCCCCTAGTTGATGTACCCTTTGAAAGGATAGGGGTCGATTTGGTGGGACCCCTGGAGCCCTCAACCCGTGGCCACAGATATATTCTAGTCATGGTGGACTATGCCACCCGGTACCCAGAGGCGGTTCCCCTGCGCTCCGCTAATACTAAAAGCATCGCGGGAACTGGTTAATTTGTTTTCCGCGTGGGCATACCCAAGGAGGTCCTCACGGACCAGAGTGCGCCCTTTACATCGGATCGTTCAGGAGGTAGCCAAATTACTGCAGATAAAGCACCTGAAAGCGTCTGTCTATCACCCGCAAACTGGCGGGTTGGTGGAACGCTTTAACCAGGCGCTTAAGCAGATGCTCGCAAGGTAGTCAGCGGACGGCAGGAACTGGGACCAGCTCCTCCCGCTCGTGCTTTTGCTTACGGGAGGTACCCCAGGCCTCTACTGGCTTCTCCCCATTTGAATTGTTATATGGGCGACAACCCGGGGAATCCTCGACATCCTAAAGAAGGCTGGGAGGCGAGGCTCTTCCTTCCTCTAACATTTTGGAGTACATAGCGCAACTGCGCGACCGACTCACAAAGATCAGGCCCCTCCTAAAAGAGCACGTGACTCCGTGCGCAAGCAGCGCAGGCCGGCTGTTACAACCGCAACTCCGTCCTCAGGGAGTTCCGCCCGGGGGACCGAGTTATGGTGCTCGTCCCGACCTCCCACTTTCGAAGCTGCTCGCTCACTGGCAAGGGCCTTACGAGGTTAAGGAGAGAAGGACTGCGTCGACTATTTGGTGAAACAGCCCAATCGTCGACCGAGCGAGAGGATCTATCATGTCAACCTGTTAAAGCCCTGGAGAGATAGAGAGGAGCTTCCCAGCTCCCATAGGTCACTCTCCCTTTTCGCGAGCACAACTGCCCTTAACCTCGGAGAAGAGCTGACCCCAAGCAGCGGCAGGAGTTAGCCCAAACCTCCGAGCCATCCCGAGGTGGTGGCGAGTCACCCGGCGGACCGCTGATTGCCCACGATATAGTCACGGACCCGGTGTAATCGTCCGGGAGGCCCTACAGACTCCGGAGGCAAAGCGGCAGAGGTCGAACTGGAGGTGAAACGTATGTTGGACATGGACATAATTGAAGAGAGCCATAGTCCCTGGTCCAGCCCTATTGTCCTCGTCTCCAAGCCAGGCGGCTCCTGGAGGTTCTGTAACGACTTTAGGCGTCTGAATCAGATCTCCAAGTTCGATGCCTACCCCATGCCCGCATTGGCGACCTCCTTGGCGGCTGGAGTGCGGCTCGATATTGACTACCCTTGACATGACAAAGGGTATTGGCAAATTCCTTTAACGGCATCCGCAAAGGAAAAACGGCCTTTAGCACCCCTAGCGGGCACTGGCAGTACAAGGTCCTCCCATTTGGGCTGCACGGGGCCCGGCGACCTTCCAACGTCTGGTAGACAGAGTGCTGAAGCCCCACCAGTCCTATAGTGCCGCCTACCTGGATGACGTTGTCATCTATTCCGGCACCTGGGAGGAGCATCTACTGCAGGTCGCAGCTGTCCTCCGAACACTGGCTAAAGCCGGCCTCCGCATAAACCCCCGGAAGTGTTTTTGGATTAAAGGAGGCCAAATATTTAGGCTACCTCGTGGGACAAGGACAGGTGCGGCCACAGGCTCCAAAGTTAAAGACATCTTAGAATGGCCCGTCCGAATACCAAGAAACAGGTGCAGGCTTTCTTGGGGCTTGCGGGTTACTACCGCCGGTTTGTTCCCGCTTCTCGAAGAGCAGCACCCTTGACTGACCTGACAAAAGGCTCCCTATCGCGTGGTGTGGACCGACAAAGCAGAACAGCGTTCAGTGACCTAAAGAAGGCCCTAACGCCGGCACCTGTGTTACGGGCGCCCGATTTTGGGCTCCGTTTATTCTCCAGACCGGCGCGGACACAGGCCTGGGCGCGTGCTGAGCCAAAGCGTCGATGGTGTCGAGCACCCTGTGATGTACCTTAGCGGAAACTGATGGACCGGGAGACCCGGTATGCGGCAGTGGAGAGGGAGGCCTTGGCCATTAAGTGGGCAGTGACCCACCTCCGGTACTACCTGCTGGGTCGCGAATTCGCTCTGGTGACTGATCACGCTGCACTTCAGTGGATGTCCCTGCACAAAGAGTCGAATCCGCGGGTCACCAGGTGGTTCCTGGACTTACAGCCGTATAAGTTCACTGTCACTTATCGGCGGGCACCCTTCAGGCCAATGCCGATGCTCTCTCGTATTCCGACCTCTCGGTTAGGTCCGCCCGACCTGGCGGTCCTGGGCTAAGGGGGATCGTGTCACGCACGAGCGATTAGGAGGCCGCGGATTGATTCGAGAACACCTGGGAAAACATTGCGCCAGGGAATGGCGGGGTATTAACTTTCTCCCTCTGCTTCCTTGTAGAAAAGAGACCTTCCTGCACCATAGGCCTGGTTTGACCGCAGTCGCGTACTTCCGCCCTTCCTCCGCCATCTTGCCCTGGCGTCATCCTTCCCATCCTCCCTTGCGGTCCTTCCCAGCTGTCCTCCACTTCCGCTCCACCCCTATAAAATGGCGCGGCGCCAGGAGTCGCGTCGCGTTATGAACTGTTTAGTTTATGCTTTTGACCTTTTCTTTGTTGAAAAATTTCTGTACAATATCACGGGGCGGAAAACCCCAACCCTTATTGCTGTCTCCTCGGTCCTTTACAATATATATATATATATATATATATATATATATATATATATATATATATATATATATATATATATATTGTCACAAAAATAGACAAGAGACATTGGGAAGGATTGAGGCACCCACCAGTATAATATTTCCCGGCTGCAATATCTGTCAAAAGACAAAGACATGTTCATACAACTGAGTCCAAAACAGAACTGAGTATCTTTTTTAAGATGGCGGCTTTTAAACCCTCATGGGGAGGAAGTGATGTTATCAGGACTGGAACCAAAAGTGATGTTATTGGCTACCCCAAAACAGGATGGGATTTCCTGAGAATGGTCTGCAAGGAATTAAGGGAGAGAATTAGCGCACTTTGCCACTCCCTGGTCTGGCGTGGAACTGCATTTATTCAGGCCCTTTGGTTGTCCCCTAAACACGCGTGTGTGACTATATATTGTAATAAGCGGAGACCAGAGACGTGGAAAGGTTTGGGGCAGCCACCCGTTTAATTCGGTTTCCCGGCTGCAAAAGTCTTTGAGGCATTTTAAACAGTTGTTACACAACAGAGTCCAAAACAAAACTGCCTGCCTAAGCAAAGGCAGTGAGCTTTATAGCACAGAGGGCTGAAATGATGTCGTCCTCTGGGCCGGAACTGGAAGTGACATCATCCTTGGGCCCGGAAGCGGAAGTGACCTCATCTTTGGGGCCGGAAGTGATGTGTCCTTCCTGGAAATGGCGGCTCCTGGTGGGATTTCCCGGGTAAGACCTGCAGAGAACTCAGAAAGAGCGTCAGCGTACCCAACCCCCCCCGGGCAGATGTATAAACAGTATTGTCTAAGCCCTTCAGCTGCTTCCCATGCACACGTGTGTGACAAGACTCCTCCCTCAGCCCAGACCCGTCGGGTCTGGCGACCTGCACCAAGAGGTCGTGGGCCCGGGAGAGGACATCGGCGTTGGCATGAAGAGACCCTGTCGATGAGCAGTATACTTGTACTGCTGCAGGCCAAGAAACCACCTCGTGACCCATGGATTCGACTCCCTGTGAAGGGAACACGCGACCCAAGAGGTAGTACCGCAGCTGAGTCACCGCCCATTTTATCGCCAGAGCCTCTTTCTCCACCGCCGCGTACCTGGTCTCCCTGTCCAACAGTTTCCGGCTCAGGTACATAACGGGGTGTTCAACACCGTTGACGCTTTGGCTCAACACGGCACCCAAGCCTGTGTCTGGAGGATAAAAGGGACAGAGAAGTTAGGGGAGATTAAGATAGGTGCTGAAGTCAGAGCCCTTTTTAAGTCACTGAATGCAGCCCCCGCTTTGTCAGACCATACCACCGTATTAGGAGCTCTTTTCTTTGTCAAATCGGTCAAGGCGCCGCTCTCTCGGAGAAGCGAGGCACAAACCGGCGGTAGTACCCGGCCATTATGGCTTGCAACTTGGAACACTGTGGCCTCACAGTACCCCGCCTACTAGGTCGCCCAAATATTTGGCTTCTCTCAATCCAAAGAAACATTTCTTGGGGTTGATTCGGAGCCCGGCCTCCCCCAGTGTCCGTAATACTGCTGTGACCTGCTGTATGTGTTCCTTCCAGGTGCTGGAATAGATGACGACGTCATCCAGATAGGCAGCACAGAACGAGTTATGGGGCCGGAGCACTTTGTCCACCAGACGCTGAAAATCGCAGGCGCCCCGTGTAACCCGAATGGAAGGACACGATACTGCCAGTGTCCGCTAGGAGTGCTAAACGCGGTTTTTCCTTCGGGACTCCGTTAAAGGAACCTGCCAGTACCCCTTTGTCATGTCAAGTGTAGTCAAGAATTTGGCTGGTCCCAGTCTCGAGGAGGTCATCCACGCGAGGCATGGGATAAGCATCAAATCGGAAACTTGGTTAAGCCGACGGAAGTCATTGCAAAACCTCCAACTGCCGTCAGGCTTAGCAATCAAGACGATGGGACTGGACCAGGGACTACTACTTTCCTCGATTACTCCTAGTGCCAGCATTCGCTTGATTTCCAGTTCCACTTCTACTTTCTTTGCCTCCGGGAGTCTGTAGGGTCGCTCACGGACGATCACCCCCGGGTCAGTCAATATGCCGTGCGCAATCAGAGAGGTCCGACCGGGTTGTTCACTTACCACCTCTGGGACAGAGCGGATAGCTGCTTCGAGCTCTTGCTTCTGTCTGGGGGATAGCTGCTCACCGAAATTAAGGGAACTTACTTCAGCGAAGAGAGAGCAGGGCTGTCCGGAGGAGGGATCGGGATCCCTCTCCTTCCACGGTTTCAGCAGGTTTACATGATATACTCGCTCAGCTGGTCGGCGATTGGGCTGTTTCACCAAATAGTCAACCAATCCCTTCCTCTCCTTAATTTCGTAGGGGCCTAGCCAATGTGCGAGCAGTTTAGAGTGAGAAGTTGGTACCAATACCATGACGTGATCCCCCGGTTGGAACTCCCAGGGAGTCGTGCCACGGTCATAAAGGCGGGCCTGTGCTGATTGCGCCTCCTCAATATGACTTTTTAGAATCGGTCTTATTACATCAAATTTAATGGGGCAATTGGGCAATATACTCCAAAATATTAGTGGAGGGCTGTGCCTCCCCTTCCCAGCCCTCTTTTAAAATATCTAATAAACCCTGGGGTTTCTTCCGTACAGTAATTCAAATGGAGAGAACCCGTAGAGGCTTGAGGAACTTCCCGGTATGCAAAGAGGACAAGGTGGAGGAGTTGGTCCCAATTCCTCCCATCCTTGCTGACTACCTTACGTAGCATTTGCTTGAGAGTTTGATTAAATCTCTCCACTAGCCCATCGGTTTGAGGATGATACACGAGGTTTTAAATGCTTTATTTTCAGTAACTTGGCAGTCTCCTTGAACGTTTCCGAGGTAAAAGGCGTTCCTTGGTCCGTCAGGACTTCTCTAGGAATGCCTACCGCGAAAAGACTCCTACTAGTTCCCGTGCAATATTTTTTGTGGTAGCTTCAGGGAATCGGGTAGCATAATCCACGAGGACGAGTATATATTTATATCCTGGGCTGAGGGTTCTAGGGGTCCTACTATATCAACCCCAATCCTGTCAAAGGGAACGTCAATAAGGGGAAGGGGGACCAGAGGAGCACGGTCCCTCCTAGGAATTTGCCGCAGTTGACACTCCGGACAGGAAATGCAAAAGCGGCGAACCTCCTCATTAATCCCCGGCCAGAAAAAACGGAGCTTAATTCGCTCTAATGTTTTATCGGAGCCGAGATGGCCTCCAAGAAGGTGGGAGTGTGCTAACTCGCAAACCTGCCGCCCGGTAGGTCCGCGGGATTAGCAACAACTTCGGACCTTCCCCTCATGTTCAGCGACCCGATACAACAATTCATTATCAATGACAAAGTGAGGTCCCTGTGGCATGGGCAAATGCGTGCGTTGGCCGTTAACGAGAACCACTGCATTCTTTATGTGTTTCAGAGAGTCGTCATTCCACTGTTCTCTCTTGAAAGAAGCCGGTGTTGCTCTAAACTGAAAGTGCAATTCAGAGAGGGGGTCGGTCTGACCTCAAGGGGCGGAGATTCCTCCCTCGCTGCCGGGGCGCTAGTGGATGACGTAGTAGCCCGCGACGGTCCGGGAGTGTCTTCGTCATTCTCTTGGCCTACCGCCCCACTCCCTGTCGGCTGATTACACGGTGTGGAAGCAGCTTGAGATGAATCGTTGTCATCTATAACGAGGCCATAAGTTTTTCGGGGAATGCTTTCTAAACTCCCGCTGTTACTATCAGACCAGTCTCGCCAGGATTACGGAAACGGAGGATCCGGATGCACCTACGTAAGCTGTCGAAGGGTTCCTCCGAGACATACGTAACACCGGGCGGTATTGTATGTGCGGATATCTCCGTGTATACATTTTAGACTGGTCTTCTTTTTAATCCATTGTTGCGGTAGAATAAAACGGCGAGCAACGACAGACACGTTACTGCCGGAATCGAACAGTGCTGTTATTTTATGTCCATTAATAAGAAGCTCCCCAGTATGTTTATCCGCCAGGGGATTGCTAAGGGCACACAAACAACCCTGCCATTGTCCCCTACGGTCCGCCTTGTTCCCCGACAGGTCGTAAGCCAGACGGCCCGGCGACTTCGGAACAGGCTCTGGATTGCGTGGAAGGGACTGCTTTAGTAGGACATAGCTCCCGGGTAGTCCACAGAGCGGCTGTTCTGCCCTCCCAGGTTTCACAGCCGGCCTCTGGGTTTGCAAGAGTTGTAGCAGCTCGTCCATAGAATGGAATTCGCCCCAGGCCGGCTGGGCAAAATCCTGGGGTAGCCTTTTTAGCAGCAAAAAACAGGCCACTTGCTGCACTATTTGTAAGGGGGTCAACTCAAATGGCCGTAGCCACTCACCCACCTGTTGCCAGAGAGCCATAGCCTGCTCTGACAGCCCTTTGTTTGGGTTAAACTCCCAGTTTATTATTTCCTTCACCTGCCAGCCTGGGGACAACCCATCGTTAACAGGGACCTTGGTCCCGATGGGCAGCTCGGCTTTCCTGCCAAGGAGAGCATACTGAGCCACTCGTGTGTGTTCCCCAGAAGCCAGCCCACGCCTGTGGGTCCCCTCTACCTTCTCCACGAGATGGGTGGTCAACCCCGGGTTATGCTCATGGAGCAGAGCCTGCACCGCCCTTCCTGACCCTCCGGCACTCCCTGCCCCAAACTCGGCCCGGTACTCACCCACCTGGTTCTGTGAAAGTTCGTGTCCTGGGTTCATCGGGGACACCATCCTGCCGACTACGCCACTGTAATAAGCGGAGACCAGAGACGTGGAAAGGTTTGGGGCAGCCACCCGTTTAATTCGGTTTCCCGGCTGCAAAAGTCTTTGAGGTATTTTAAAGAGTTGTTACACAACAGAGTCCAAAACAGAACTGCCTGCCTAAGCAAAGGCAGTGAGCTTTATAGCACAGAGGGCGGAAATGATGTCGTCCTCTGGGCCGGAACTGGAAGTGACATCATCCTTGGGGCCGGAACCGGAAGTGACCTCATCTTTGGGGCCGGAACCGGAAGTGATGTGTCCTTCCTGGAAATGGCGGCTCCTGGTGGGATTTCCCGGGTAAGACCTGCAGAGAACTCAGAAAGAGCGTCAGCGTACCCCACCCCCGGGCAGATGTATAAACAGTATTGTCTAAGCCCTTCAGCTGCTTCCCATGCACACGTGTGTGACAATATATATATACAGTGTATCCGGAAAGTATTCACAGCGCATCACTTTTTCCGCATTTTGTTATGTTACAGCCTTATTCCAAAATGGATTAAATTCTTTTTTTTCCTCAGAATTCTACACACAACACCCCATAATGACAACGTGAAAAAAGTTTACTTTAGATTTTTGCAAATTTATTAAAAATAACAAAACTGAGAAATCACATGTACACAAGTATTCACAGCCTTTGCTCAATACTTTGTCGATGCAGCTTTGGCAGCAATTACAGCCTCAAGTCTTTTTGAATATGATGCCACAAGCATGGCACACCTATCCTTGGCCAGTTTCGCCCATTCTTCTTTGCAGCACCTCTCAAGCTCCATCAGGTTGGATGGGAAGCGTCGGTGCACAGCCATTTTAAGATCTCTCCTGAGATGTTCAATCGGATTCAAGTCTGGGCTCTGGCTGGGCCACTCAAGAACATTCACAGAGTTGTCCTGAAGCCACTCCTTTGATATCTTGGCTGTGTGCTTAGGGTCGTTGTCCTGCTGAAAGATGAACCGTCGCCCCAGTCTGAGGTCAAAAGCACTCTGGAGCAGGTTGTCATCCAGGATGTCTCTGTACATTGCTGCAGTCATCTTTCCCTTTATCCTGACTAGTCTCCCAGTTCCTGCCGCTGAAAAACATCCCCACAGCATGATGCTGCCGCCACCATGCTTCACTGTAGGGATGGTATTGGCCTGGTCATGAGCAGTGCCTGGTTTCCTCCAAAGATGATGCCTGGCATTCACAACAAAGAGTTCAATCTTTGTCTCATCAGACCAGAGAATTTTGTTTCTCATGGTCTGAGAGTCCTTCAGGTGCCTTTTAGCAAACTTCAGGCGGGCTGACATGTGCCTTTTACTAAGGAGTGGCTTCCATCTGGCCACTCTACCATACAGGCCTGATTGGTGGATTGCTGCAGAGGTGGTTGTCCTTCTGGAAGGTTCTCCTCTCTCCACAGATGACCTCTGGAGCTCTGACAGAGTGACCAGCAGGTTCTTGGTCACCTCCCTGACTAAGGCCCTTCTCCCCCGATCGCTCAGTTTAGATGGCCGGCCAGCTTTTCGAACTTCTTCCACTTACGGATGATGGAGGCCACTGTGCTCATTGGGACCTTCAAAGCAGCAGAAATTTTTCTGTAACCTTCCCCAGATTTGTGCCTCGAGACAATCCTGTCTCAGAGATCTACAGACAATTCCTTTGACTTCATGCTTGATTTGTGCTCTGACATGAACTGTCAACTGTGGTACCTTATATAGACAGGTGTGTGCCTTTCCAAATCATGTCCAATCAACTGAATTTACCGCAGGTGGACTCCAATTAAGCTGCAGAAACTATATATACACAATATATACAATATATATATATACACTATGCACTATGGTCTGAACACACCAGAATGAGTAAAAAAGAAGATAATTTAAAAAGAAAGAAAAAACACTTCTAATTTGACAGTCACAGTCAAAGTGAGGGCATTATGCAGGCAAATTGTCATTGGTATCATTGGAGCCCCAGTAGAATTTCTTGACACACTTCTGCTGAATAATTCACTGAATGAAAGCTCTCAGTGCTAGTGTGTCAGAGAGAGGATGTGCAGCTTTGTTCATAATGGTGCTCAGTTTTGTTTTAATTCTCACCTTTGCTACTGCCTCCAGGGGGTCCAGAGTATGTAATATAACTGAGCTGGCCCTTTTAATTAGCTTGTTGTTTGGTGGGCCTTTCTTGAAGCAATGTTATCAGCTCAGCACACCACAGTGTAGAAAATTGCTCTGACCATCACAGAGTTTTAGAAGATGTGAAGGACATTACGTTTCACATTAAACAAACACAGTCTCCTAAGGAAGAAGATCCTTCTCTGCCCTGTTCCTCTGAGTTCCAAGACCAGTCGAAATTCTCATTGGTGTGGACCCCCAAGTACTTGTAGGGCTGCACCACCTCTAAATCAACTCCATGAATAGTGACCTGACATAGAGCCTGTTTGGTGCGGTGAAAGTCAATAACCAGTTCTTTGATTTTGCTGATGTTAAGATGCAGCCAATTCTCTTTGCACCAAAAAACAAACTTCTCTATCTGACTTCTCTACTCTACTATACAGAGTGAAAAGAAAAAGAGACAGGACTGTTCCTTGTGGTGCTCCAGTGTTGCTCACAGTCCCTGTGTCTCACAATCTACTCAACAGAAAATCCATTATCCAGTGCACCATAGGCTCATCCACCTGCATATCTCTGAGCTTACCCCATAGCAGGGATGGATGCATGGTATTGAAGGTACTGGGGAAATCAAAAAACACAATCATAACAGTCTTGTCGGCTTTGTCCAGGCGACAATAAGCCTCATGGAGCAGAGAGATAATTGCATCCTTGTCTCTGGTCTGAGACTCTAAGTTCACAATATTAAATTAATGCATCTTATACTGCAAAAAATGCAAATGCAAAAATTAGACAAAAAAAAACTTCAAATAGGAGTTGTTTTGCTTTTATTTAGCAAAAAAATCTGCTAATGGGGTAAACAAAATTTACTTCACAAGATTTCTTAAAGTAAGCTAAATAATCGTAGAAAATGTTTTTTTGATAAGTCAAAATAATTCTTACAATAAGAAAAACAAGATTTAATATTACTTTTTACTTGATTACATTTCATTCTTTGTATTGTAATGTTATGAAATCTAGCAGTCCTAGTCTTGGTAGACCTAAGTTATTTATAAGAACAGAAGGAGATTAAGCAGAGGATGTGCAGAATGCTACATGTCAGGTAAGAACTTACTTGCTTTATGCATTGGTCTGGAAGAGGAAAGTAAAAATAGTTTGGACATGAAAAAACAATGCACACCAGTCTTTCCAACTGCTTCTTATTTTCAGCAGAGATAATGCCGTACCACACATTGCTGAAGAAGGTCAATACCATTTCAGTAATGAACTTGAAGAAGAGGGCTGCTGCTTACAGTCATGCTGAGCTTCTTTCATTCACACTCAGGTAAGCTTTTTTGCCCGAATGTATGTGTTGACTTTTTTTCACCACTGTTACAACTTGGCAGTTGATGAATAACTTGGGACAGTCGTCAGCATCTCAGTTGTTCTCTTTTTCACTTGAAGTCCACCACCTTTGTTTTTGCATTAACTCCACTGGATTCCAGATTACTTATCCTGCTCAATTTGGCCAGTACAGTTACCTCCTTCATATACACAACTTTATTATCATTTGAAAAGAGCCCAACAAGAGTGGATTCATTATCAATGGTGATCATGCAGTTGTTCAAGCATTGTGAATAAAGAACTGGTGATAAGACACAACTCTCTAATTTCTGCAAGTGACACGACCTAGTGTTTTATTTATAGTCTGAGGTGTAGAGTGAAGAGAAAAAGAGACAGGACTGTTCCTTGTGGTACTCCAGTGTTGCTCACAGTCCCTGAGTCTCACACACTGTAATCTGCTCGACAGATAGTCCATTATCCAGTACAACATAGGCTCATCCACCTGCATATCTCTGAGCTTACCCCTTAGCAAGGATGGATGCATGGTATTGAAGGTACAAAAAACACAATCATCACTGTGTTGTCGGTTTTGTCCCAGTGACAATAAGCCTCATGGAGCCGATAGATAATTGCATCCTTTTCTCTGATCTTTGTTTGATAGGCAAACTGCAGTGGATTCTGGGGTTCTACTACAAGAAAGCTCATATAGTCCAGGGCCAGCCTCGCAAAGGTCTTCATGATGTAAGATGTAAGTGCCACTGGTAATTAGTCTTTAGGTGTACAGGCACCTGTTTTCCTTGGAACAGGAACAAAGCAGGGTGTTTTCCATAGCAGTAGCATTTTCTGGAGCTTTAGGGACAAACTGAACAGGTGACAGAGGACACCACAAAGTTTATCAGCACAGGCCTTGGGAACTTGAGGACTGACTCCATCTAATCTCACTGCTTTATAGTTTATTAAGAGTTACTCCAACAACATATTCAGATAGACAAGTTACATTAACCTCTGCATTTTTTGAGTATGTATTTGTAGAGCTTTTGTTTCTCAAACTGGAAATACATAAATGTGAACTTTAGGCAAAAGTATTCCTATTAACAAACGAATAAACAGTCCTATGGCCTGAGCAAAAAAGTAAAAAGGTTTCATCAGTAAGGTGGGAGAGATGTGGAATCAGAATCAGTAATGGCAGGTCTATCTAAATGCTTCTTTTAAGCAGGCTTTAATACAATTGTTTTTTTTCCAAGAGCTTATTTCCCCATTTGCCAGTTAATTGTGGGTTATTATGTCTTATCTGAGGTCTCCAGTGCCTGCAATCTACTCAGTTTGATAGGAAAAGAAGAGTTTTCTCATGTAGAGACTCAAGATTCATGGCCTTAGTGACCTTTTCAAGTATCCAGAGTCTTTATCATTAATAGATTTTTATTCTTTGATAACTTGATTCCTACACTTTCAGATAATCTGCAATCAAGACAGTTCTTATCTGTTCCTGTAACCCTTCCCAAAATAAAGCTGCAGGCATCAATAATTTATATCCCATAATGATACGTAATAAAACCAGGCCATGAGCTCTTTGTAGTGAGGAGGTGTAAAATATGATCATATTTTGTTTGATACTTTTAAAATTCAGCATTGGTTAACAAAATATAATGTGATGTTGCTCCTTTTCATTTTTTTTAAATATTATAGGTTACATGAATCCTAACAAAACATATTATGAAAACAATCATCTAATTAAATGCCATGAGTTGCCATGGGCACAAACTGTATTTAAAAATAAGCATGGTACTAAAGCAGAGCAATCAACCAATATTTATTTTGCACAATATATTATGACAACACCATTGTTTTGTTGGCTTTTCTGAACTCACTGTCATAATGTTAATTGAATCTGTCAGTTCAAATATTAAATATTAAATTATGTATCCTGCTTGTGCTCTGAAAGTCTCATTCAAGAACTACAGTATTTTCTGGAGTTCTGGCTTTTTCTGAGTGATGCTTGGATTAACTTTTTTGCTTTCTCCTGCTGAATTTGCTTTAATTGTTCCCCAACCAAACTGTAGGAATACTTCACATGACATTATTGCAATATCCAGGAAATTTTTTTTTTTTTTCTCATGATGCTCATACAGTACTTATAAAACATTTGTTCAAGCATACTATATAAGGACTGCCATCTGTAAGCATTAGTCCTCAACAGCCCATAGACATCCAGTTGAGCAAAAAAACATATATTTGAATTAGCATAGGAGGCCTAAGTTCACAATATTAAATTAATGCATCTCATACTGTATCTTGTAGATACACTGCAAAATATGCACATGCAAAAATTAGACAAAAAAAATTTCAAATTTCAAAAAAAATTTGCTAATGGGGTAAGCAAAATTTATTTCACAAGATTTCTTAAAGTAAGCTAAATAATCATAAAAATGTTTTTTTGATAAGTCAAAATAATTCTTACAATAAGAAAAACAAGATTTAACATCATGATATTATTACTTTTCACTTGATTACATTTCATTTTTTGCAGTGTAATATTATGAAATGCAGCACAGTGGCACAGTGGGTAGCGCTGCTGCCATGGAGTTAGGAGACCCAGGTTCGCTTCCCAGGTCCACCCTGCATGGAGTTTGCATGTTCTCCCCATGTCTGTGTGGGTTTCCTCTGGGTACTCCAGTCTCCTCCCACAGTCCAAAGACATGCAGGTTAGGTGCTAAATTGTCCCTAGTGTGTGTGTGTGTTTGTGCGCCCTGCAGTGGGCTGGCACCCTGCCCAGGGTTTGTTTCCTGCCTTGCGCCCTGTGTTGGCTGGGATTGGCTCCAGCAGACCCTGTAGTTAGGATATAGCAGGTTGGATAATGAATGGATGGATGTTATGTCGTGGTAGACCTAAGAACAGAAGGAGATTAAGCAGAGGATGTGCAGAATGTTACACATCAGGTAAGAACTTATTTGCTTTATGCATTGGTCTGGAAGAGGAAAGTAAAAATAGTTTGGACATGAAAAAACAATGCACACCAGTTTTTCTAACTGCTTCTTGTTTTTAGTAGAGATACTGCCGTACCACACATTGCTGAAGAAGGTCAATAAATGAAGTAATGAACTTGAAGAAGAGGGTTGCTACTTTCATTCACACTCAGGTAAGCTTTTTTGCCCTAATGTATGCGTTGACTTTTTTTCACCACTGTTACAACTTGGCAGTTGATGAATAACTTGGGACAGTCGTCAGCATCTCAGCTGTTCTCTTTTTCATATACACAGCTTTGTTATCTTTTGAAAACAGCCCAACACGAGTGATAATGCAGTTGTTCAAGCATTGTGAATAAAGAAGTGGTGATAAGACACAACTCTGTAAACATTCGTAGTAAAGATGAAGAGATTACAGATAATTTCAGATGTACTACTTGCTTTCTGTCAAAAGTCAAACCCAATTGTCACTTATAGAAAGATTCATTAATACCCATATCTGTTAGATCAATATCATCAAAAAGCTAAGATGGTTGTTAAAGACAGAACTCTATTGAATAAAGAATCACAAAACATTTTTACCTAATTATTCTTTGAATATTATGAACATCCAGAGGCAGTTACCTATAGATAATCAATTATAGGTCCATTTGCAGGACAGGAAGTAATTTATGAGTCAATCACATCATCAAATAGTAAAACAGGCATCAAGGTGCCAGGTTTGTAGTCACTAGGGGTTACGGTATATTGGTCCTGTTGAAGTAGTGTGAACCTTTTGTCTACTTAATTGAGATTTAAAATTTTTTGAAAATAGACGAGTAAGCTGTCAGGCACAGAATTTAAATATGTGTTGTTGAAAGGAGGTTGGAAACAACAACAACATATATTTATATAGCACGTTTTCTTATAATGAATGCATCTCAAAGCTCTTTACAAGATGTCAAACAAAGTTACAAGAAAAGAAATAACAAATAAGATTAGGTAAGGATATTAATGAATAATTAACAAAGTTAAATAAATAAACAAATAAATGTGATCATATAAAACATAGATATATAATTAGTAGATGGTTAGCATCCTTATAATACAATATCATATGTAAGTGTCTAAAGATGAGACTGGTGATAAGGTCAGATGGCTGGGAAAAATTCCAGTTAAGCTGGAGAAAAAAAACAAGCAAAATCTGCAGAGGTTCCAAGGCCAAAAGACTGTCCAGCCTCCCCTGGGACCTCATGCATAATGCCGTGCGTAGAATTCACACTGAAACATGGCGTACAGACAAAAGCAGAAATGTGCGTATGCACAAAAAAATCCAGATGCATAAATCTGTGCGTACGGCATTTTCCACATTATTCCATTACATAAATCCCAGTCAGTGTGAAAAGTAACGTAAGTTCACACACCTGCTGCCACTCCCCAACTCTTCCCAGAATTATGCCTCTTTGAATATGCAAATCAATATAAATAGTCCTTAAGCTCAGCGTTCTGTGAAAAGGCAATGGCAAAAGCATGGGGGAAAATAGAAGAATTTCAGTGAATACCAAGTGGAGGCAAGGAAAAATGTAACATTTGTTGGTTTAAGCAGTGGTATAAACAACAAAAGGAAGCTGATCAAGTGACAGAGTTTCGGAGAAACTCAAAAGCTCAAGTTCATAAAGTAGCACAGTGCCCGAAATAAACAAGAAATTGTCAGATATCAAAGTCGCTGTGAAAAGGTGAGTCGTAGCCCACCGTCTGAGTGTCATATGAAAATTTATTAGGGTACAAAGAAAAGAAAAAATATAGGGACACAATGGGAAAAAAGGGACACAATGGGAAAAAAGCTCAAAATGTCAACTTTAATCATGTAGTTTATTTTGTCACTAAAGTAGAACATCATAAACTTCATCTTAAAATCGTTTAATTTACTAGTTTCTCAAATACCCTTGTAACTAAAGTAGCACGTAAAATGCTTTGTTTTGTATGTGTTCTTCTACGTGTGTGAATCACTACGTGCTTTTTAAACGGGCTTTCTCTTCCTCTAACAGGACACGGAATCCATTACATTCATGATATTACAGCCAGATCTCTGAATAATTTAAATTCTGAGATGTATACTTGATATAATTTTCATGATGATGGAAATTAAAGCATGTATTAAACAATGGAACACGTTGACGCAATGATAGTGACAAGCTGGCACCCCATCCAGAGATTGTTCGTGCCTCACGCAAGATGCTTGTTGCGCCGTGCGCTACCTTTGATGAAATAATTTATTGCAGCAGTACGGTCTCTTTCAAACGTACTAACCCCTAATTTCTGTCCTTTCTTTTCTTTCCAAGTACCCAATCACTACACAATCAGCTCAGTAATAGATGTCAAGCCATCTGTAAGGTTAGAATGCAGATTCTTCAAAACTTTTAAGGAACACTGAAATATCTTCATAGTACATGTTTAATTATTTTATCCATCTATCCATCCAGTGTTGCGTCAGCCCCAGCAAGAATACAGCGAGAAGCAGGAACAATCCCTGAACGGGGTGCCAGCTCCTTGCTAACGCTGCAACACTGTGTCCTCACATGTTTAATTATTAACAATATAGATTATTTAAATGATGTTAACATTTTATCTGTATAATGTGCTGAACATATTTTGCTGCATTTCAGCTTAAAATGATATTGTCATCATATATAAATATGTGCTAAAGTGGCTCAGGTTGTGCAATATTATAATTGTATTGCAAGTTTACAGTGAGATAATTGTACTTTTTAAGTACAAACAGTTCTACAAGGAGCACTTGATGGACTGATTGATTGTGTTTATAGTTCTTGCGATGAAAGGCTCAGTAGCATTTGCTGTATAGAAGCAGTTCAAAGACGCAGCATGGCTAAGGCAGCGTATGCTAGATGCTGTATACCGATAATTCTCTTTCCAATCAGCTGCTGTAGAGCTGTGATTCCACACACTCAGATACAGTGATATAAATACTCTGAATGGTGCAGTGAGAGTAATATGGAAAAAGATGATCCGCTGTGGCAACCCCTAACGGGAGCAGCTGAAAGAAGAAGAAGAAGGTACAGTGAGAGAAACAATGCTAAAGCAGCTATGGTATTTGGAATAGATTGGCCATAATATTGTTACAGGTTAATTTCAATCAGATGCCTTAAACTATTAAACAATATTCGGTTAATTTCAGTGTATTTATAAAGCCGCGTCAGGGATGTGGATCTAAGGGAAACCACACTGGAAGAAAAGCATTGCTTTCATGCTGGGTGCCGCCAGTTTGCAAAACTGAGCGGAGAACTTGTGTATGCCAAGGGTTGAGCTGGCGTGAAAATGTGCGTGGCTTTACGGCAAATTTATTTTTCATACATTGCGATGTGAGCGTGGAAACGGGAGTACACAACATTTTTGTGCGTACACACCATTTATTCATGAGGCTCCTGGCCATTCTACCTAACATAAATGTTCGGAAGTCATTCTTCATTGTTTTTAGGCTTCATCTGAGAGGATTCAATGCAGCCACTCATTCCAGCAAGACAGATGGCTGAGCGGTACCTCAATCAGCTGCTTGTGGCGCAAAACGCCACCATGGAACAATCTGAAAAGAAGTCAGAGATTAGCAAAGATTTCAAAACCTGAATAGTCTGATAATTATTTGCCTATATAGTCTAATAAGAGTACAAGTAAAATGTACTTACAAAAAACCCAAATTTAAAAATGAGTTTTTAGCATTTTGTTTAATCTTCCACAGTATTAGCCTGGCACATTTCTATTGTTAAAGTATTCCAGATTTTTCATGCATTACAGCAAAACACCACTTGACTACTTATTTTAAGCTTGGCTCTTAGAATTATAAGTAGGCCTTCATTAGAAAATATAAGGTTATGAATGGGAGTTAAGGGGTAAAGGTATTCTAAAATTTAGAAAGGGGGAAGAGTATTTAAGGCTTTATATACCATAAGTAATATGTTAAAGTCATTTCTAAATGACACAGGTAACCAATGTAACAATGCTCAGACTGGCAAGATGTGCTAAGATTTTCTTTAACTGATTTAGATTCTTGCTGCTGCATTCTGCACTAGTTGCAACTGATTGGTGTTTCTCTTAGGTAGTTTTGTTAGGAGTACATTACAGTAATCTAGTTGACTAAAACCAAAACTGTGAATTAATGTCCAGCATCTTGTAATGTTATAAGAGGTCTAACTTTTGCAATATTTCTTAAGTGAAAAACTGCAGTCCTAGTAATCTAGTTATTGTGTGATTTAAAATGTAGGCCAGACTACATGATTACACCTAAATTCTTAACCTCACCTTGACTTTTAAACCAAACGGATTGAGTTTTTTTCTAATACACTCACTATTTTAATTTTTGCCAATCATTAAGTTTTCTTTTTTTTGTTTATTAAGTTTGAGAAAATTACTACTTATCCATTCACAAATACTAGCAAAATACTAATAATCTCCTTACATCATGTTCCTGAATGATAAAATCCGGGGGACTCAGTCCAGCTTACTGCCATCATGGTGTTTTGTGTGTTAGATCTCCAATCACATTTATTTAGTCTGTCATGATACGCTTCACTTTGTAGTCAGTAATTAGCTGAATGCCTTGCCAGATACCTCAGCTCCCATTGGTGCTCATTTTATCTTTTAAAGTTTTGTTGTGTTCAGCTTTCGTCCTTATTACTAAGCTTTGACATTAACCTTATCTCCTTTTCAAAAAGCTACACTTTTCTTTTCTTGCATCTTTTTAAAAATTAAATTAGGATTTTTGTTGTACGTAGTGATTGGTTTGTGAGGGATGCATACACTCTCTTTTTACCAGTTTTAGTTAAAGAGCACTTTGTTGATCCATGAGGTTGCATGGCAAGCAACAGCAAAATTGACATGGAGATGCATATATCACGTTATACCAGAGAGGACGTGAGAACTGTTATGCCTGAAGTGTATACCATTGGAAAGTGGTGTGTAAAACTGGTCTGACAAGTGTGAGGATTGCAGAGCTCTTGGGACACTTACAACATTCAAGCGTGCAAAAGTGTGAGAGAGGGCATGAATAAGAGATATGACCAAGTACTTAAAAAGTAGTATTTGGGACTCGTACAAGATTTACACCTCTGCCTAAGTCCATTGGATTGGGTATGTTGCCACTGGAAAGACTCAGGAAGAATCCTAACTTGAACTGAGCCACAGAATCAGGGTAAATGACTGCAGATGGTGTTGTCTCTGACTCCAAGTGAATGGTGAGAAGCAGAGCAGGAGGCGTTATTGTGCATGCAATCACAATGTAAAGAAATGATCATTGGAGCTGCATGGAAGGAGCTGTGGAAATTTGGAACAGAATTTGAATGTGGCTGATCAAGGAGCTCCCTTCAGTAAAACCTTGTGTGAGGGAACAAAGGACAGCTTGTCACAATGTGTTAGGCTACCAGCACCAACAATAAACAAATATTAGATGGTGTGGCGGGTGGTCGGAATCCTTAACCGGCCAGGACACCCACAGTATGGAAGGAACATAGGAGAAAGTATTTTCAGGACGGTTTCTCCGACAGGCAGAAAAAAAAGGGCAGCCCCCTTGGTTTCCAGCATGGCCACCACCAGGGCCCTCATTTCTGGGCCTTATTTGGCCACACTTCCTCCACACCCAGAAGTGTGGCCAGAAGAAGCTCATTGGGCACCTGGAGACCTTCTTGTTGCACTATAAAGAGGGGCCAGTTCCCACCATTCGATGGCCAGAGTCGGGAAGAAGAGGACAAAGCCTGAGGAGGAGTGGAGAGAGAAGGACTGACGGCAAAAAGGACTGTGTGTTGCGGTGTTGGTGTTTTGTGCACTTTAAAAACTGTAAATAAACCCGGGTATTGTATTGAACCTGTGTTTGCCTGTCTGTGTCGGGGGTTAGGGCAGCTGTACGCGCCGGGGCTTCACAAAGGGCAAAGCCATGAACAAACCACACAAAATAAAGTTCTATGAAAGAGTTATTTTTTATACAGTAAAATTACCAAAAGACAGTATTAAAATATATTTCAAATACTCAACATTGAAAGCAGAAATGCAAATGAATATTCATTCTGTATACAGCACACTGTATGGCTAAAACATAATAGTCAACACTCAACATTTTCACAATTTAAATACCAAGAACTTTGAATATGATCTTCAGACTGATCTGTTTTCAATCATGTAATTTCCAGTTTTTGTTCAATAGGTGAGGGGGCTTGATTGTATTGGACTTGAATAATCAGCATGATTCATGATGGTATTGATGACGACTATTCCAATACAGTGAGATGTACAAGTTCACACAGCCTTTAAACTGCATCATGGGAAATTCAAACAATGGTTGCATGAAAGATCACTAAAGCGGAACTGAAGAGTTGAGGCTGCATGTGCACTTAGGTTTGCCAAATAACAGTGTAGTTGAAGAGCCTTCTCAAGCAACCTGGTATCAGGCTGGTGACAACAACAACAACAACAACATTTATTTATATAGCACATTTTCATACAAACAGTAGCTCAAAGTGCTTTACATAATAAAGAATAGAAAAATAAAAGACACAATAAGAAAACAAAATAAGTCAACATTAATTAACATCGAATAAGAGTAAGGTTCAATGGCCAGGGGGGACAGAAAAAACAAAAAAAAACTCCTGACGGCTGGAGAAAAAATAAAATCTGTAGGGATTCCAGACCATGAGACCGCCCAGTCCCCTCTGGGCATTCTACCTAACATAAATGAAACAGTCCTCTTTGGATTTAGGGTTCTCACGGAAGGGCTTGATGAAGATGGTCACGTAGACTTCTGCCTTTTAATCCATCCATCATTGTTGGAGCATCATGAAGCTTTGAGTAGGTGGAGGTGGCACAGGCCACCACCACAAAGAAACCGGAAAAAGAAACAGAAAAGAGAGTAGGGGTCAGTATGGATTTTAGAGCCACCATGAATAGTTATTATGAGGAAATTGAACATACAGAGTATCAGGATTAAGTTAAATTAAGTTAGATTGAAGTTATAAAAAGGCCATGTTAAAGTAATTTGTTTTCAGCAGTGTTTTAAAGTGCTCCACTGTATCAGCCTGGCGAATTCCTATTGGCAGGCTATTCCAGATTTTAGGTGCATAGCAGCAGAAGGCCGCCTCACCACTTCTTTTAAGTTTTGTTCTTGGAATTCTAAGGAGACACTCATTTGAGGATCTGAGGTTACGATTTGGAATATAAGGTGTCAGACATTCCGATATATACGATGGGGCGAGATTATTTAAGGCTTTATAAACCATAAGCAGAATTTTAAAGTCAATCCTGAATGACACAGGTAACCAGTGTAGTGATATTAAAACTGGAGAAATGTGTTCGGATTTTCTTTTCCTAGTTAGGATTCTAGCAGCTGCATTCTGCACTCGTTGCAAACGACTTATGTCTTTAACACCAATCTCAAAGAAATTTCTCATACTCCAATAAGAATATTTTTCTAGATTAGAAACAGTACTGACCTTTTAATGAAAATTGTAAAAAAATATTATGACACCTAAGCTGAGTTTGCTAATAAACATTTCATCATTACATTAAATTATTGACACAAGTTTGGCAGTTATTTCATTTTTACCAAATAGCACCCTCTGCTGGAATGTGAGTGCCCCACTTACCCCTACTGTAGAGACGGCACTGGTAGGAAAGTAGAGGTCTGCTGCCACTCTAGTTAGGAGTGACATACGAGTTTAATCATTTGCTTTCCCGGTTAGTTCAGTGTACGCTACAAATGGAAATGAAAAAGCATTCCAAATACACAATCATTGTGACTCAGCTTTTTATATTAATGTTTAAAATGCTTTAATTCTTCAAACAAATTGTTCTTAACTGTCTTTGCAGTTACCAAAATACTTTTATCCTGAAAGCAGTCAGAAGCTTTCAGACAGCTGGTATTAATATACTGTGACTCAAAACGACAATATTTTAAAGTAATGAATTTGAAATATCTGTAACATCAATAAATAATTTTAGCAAAACTAAGTGTGGAAATTCCTTGTAGAACAATTATGTCTGACAAATTGTTAGAATGTTAAGTTTGATGACTTTTTCTTTGGATTAACTTTTCACTTTTGGTAACTGGTTGGTTATTGCTTTTAATAACTGGTCACAGGCACTGCTAAATCTTTTTTAATTTCTTTAAAAATGAATAACTGATATTCTGTAGTTTCTTTTTATTGTTAATTATCATTCCTTGTTAATGAACTTGTAACTTAGTGTTTGATTCTTGTAAAACAATATAATAAATAATAATAATAAATAATTCTTTAATTTGCCTTAACCCTAATTACCAAATATTACTGCTTATTTGGTTAATTCAAATTATAAACATTGTAATTCAAGAAGTGATATACATCTGACTCATTCTATTTATTTATTATTTTGCAAAGTGTGGAAGGATGAATTAAAAAAGACATGCCATTTTGACAAACTTGGACTGGCTGGATATAACATTTGAGTCTTCTTGCTGTTTAGTCTAACAGAATTTTTTTTAAACTAAAATTGCAACTCAAAAAGTGATGTGGTTGTCTTTCATTGTTTCCCTAGGTACTGAACATTTTTACTCTTTGCCTAAATGTATTCTGGTTCAATTTTTTTTTTAGTTTGTTGCTCAGTAAAAATATTTGCTAAGAGAAAATGAAGAAAACAAATCCCAGTATTGTAATAGACAGGAAGAAGTCTTCTTTGAAATTCTTAATACTATCTACTATCTTTCTGTATTTGTGTCCTTCAGAATTTTCTAATTTCACATGTGTGGCACTGCATTGTAGGGTCCTGCATGGGTCCCCACTACCCATGTCCATAATAATAAAATAACACATAAATCTTGGGTCTGCAAATATATGTTCATTGATTCTTCAACCTGAACTGACCTGCTGCTTTAAGAACCATAAATAGACCCAAATCCATACACATTTATTATTAGGAAGGAATACAAGTGACCATGTGTCAGATTAGATTAGGTTAGATATATTTTATTAATCCCAAGAGGATCTTTGATACATACAGCAGCAAAGAAAAATAAAAAAACAAAGAAACAGACTCACAGAACAAATAATACAATCAATCAATCAATACATGTATATTATGCAGAAATTGCAAAATCAATGTAAAAAGCATTAGCATTTACTTTGGGGCACTGGAAGGAAGTACTAAGACGCCTGAGAGCAGTGGGCAGAAAGGATCACCAGAGGCGCATCTTAGCATATCATGGCTAAAAGTGCTCCAAGATAGCACCTCCTGGAGAGAATGAAGGGGATTTTCACAATGGCATCCAATTTTGCCTCCATCCTCTTTTTCACAGAATCATCCAGTGTGTCCAGGGTTTGCCCAGTGATGGAGCACCCCTTCCTGATAAGGAGAACACAGTTTAGGACAACACACCAGCTACTATGGACTGGTAGAACTTTCCAGCAGCTTTCTGCATTTATCAGAAGGCCTGACTTTTCTTCTCTGGCCTTTCTTGTAGAACTCTACTCTATTATCAGCTATTTGTAAGTTTGTAGATAAATGAAAATCACCAACATTCCATAACTAATATATTTAAACAGACAGTATGACTGTAGCCGCTTTGCGTAAGGTGAAGTCAGGCACGGGTAAGACGCGTGTCAAAGAAATCTCTCAGTCCAAAAGTTCATTTTAAAAATATTTAGTGAAAGTTAAAGGCAAATAATCCATACAAGAATAAAAGAAAAATAGTTACACACAAAGAATAAAGGCAAAAAAAGGGGAAAAATGTATCTTCTATAAACTTAGTTTTTCTTATGAAGCTTTGGTTACTTCTTTACTTAAAGGTTATTTATTTCTTCTTCTGTATGCTTTAAACATACGGTTCAAAACTTAGATCTTTTAATTTACGAGTTAGTTTACACTCAGAAGACCCTTAGGCCGTTGGCACTTAGATATGCGCCAGGCTCAGTACCGTGCGTAAGCACGAACGCGAGCACAAAAAAGAATTCTTTCAAGGACACGGTTAAAAAACCGTATGCCTCTGTACCTTACACAAGGCGAGGCTAAACACTTACAAAAGAACATTGTTTACTCAAAAACTGTTAAGAAATGACAGGAAAATACCAACTCAATTCTATTCACGGGGGTTTTAGGAACCTCCCATATTTTATGCATTATCATCTAGTAAATATTCATACATTTTATAGAACTAGGAAAATGGCTCTTACAATGACTTTAGTAACCATTCCAAATTAGCTTCCTCATAAAACAAAAAAGGCTAATAAAAATGTAGCAATTAACTGCTTTGATAATTGGATGAAAATGGAGGCAGCTTCATTAGTTGTGTGAATCTTAAACTTATGAGTTATGTTATTGTCTATTGTTGATTTTATTAGTCACTAGACTATGGGGGGCATGCAAGTTAAGATTTTCATTGTACTACACACTGTACACATGACAATATACTTGAACTTTATCTCAGATATTGCTAAAAATCTACAGAATAATTCACATACTGTATACACCTTAAAATGTATGCATCATAACATGTAATAGTTTTGACTACATCATAAAAAACATTCTATACTGTTTTAAACAGGATACCTCTTATCCAGTTTTTTGTGTTTTGATTTTTTTGCATGACTCTTTGCATGAATCTCCTCAAATTTTAGGAAATCTGATGTGCACGTTTAGAGGCCACACCATGCCAGAAAGTGCAGTCATACTACAGCTTTTGAAATATTTCTTCTAAACCCAGTTACACTAATATTGGTTTATGTTGTTTGCTTGGTTTGGGCTAACAGAATATCTTAGCTGCACCAGGTCAAAAGTAAGAACCAGCACTACTCAAGGCACATTCATGTATACTCCTTTTTTGTAAAGGACTAACTTAATTGCAACCTTATCTATAAATCGTGGATGTCGGAGGAAAGCAAAGTTCAAGAATAAAACATAAACAAGTTACCACGATATTCTGAGTGCCTTGTACATATTATATGTAATCATAAATATTATACTGTATGTTTGTGATATAACATTAACTGTACATTTACTTAATTCTCTGTGAGGTATAGAAATCACAAGAGAGTCAAATGTGTCTATATTTCTATAACTGAATCACTAGTAAGATAAGTTACTTACTAAGGGTCACACAGCGAGTCATTCCTGAATATTAAACTGAAATCATGGAAATTACAAGCCACCCCCTTAGCCACTACTTACTGTATAAGCAGCAAAAATGTGGCTCTGAGCAGTAATTCTTCAATTCCAAATGGAGTAATTCACTTTCTTCTTAGGTGCTAGTTATCTCCATCTTTTTTATTTTGATAATAAGCATGTAATATACCTCTGATATTGTTGTGTGTCAGTTCAGAATACTGGATGGCATGCATACCTGCTTATTTTTATAACAGCAGCCAGTGCATATTATGCAGAGATGGAAATGAACTTACCCACAGTGTTTACGTGCAATCATTTTAGTTGGTCCAAGAGTTTAGCTGGCAAATAATTTCACTAAATTATAGTTCTAAGAAAATAGCACATATGAACCTTGATGATTTATTATTACTCCAGGAAGAGGCTGCTATAATTACTCATTGATTTCAATGCTTTAGTATTATCAGTTATGCACCAGATACAGTGATGTTCTATTAAATAAATTACCTTGCTCTTCATTTTCTGTAATAACTCTGGAAACTCATAATAAAAGGGAATTGATCATGTATTGCTAAGGCTCAACTGGTGATTATTAAGTATTGGAGCCTCAAGATTAAAAATTTTAATATGCCTGGAAAGCTTAAACAGTATTAATACACAAATTATTCAGTGGACTTCTACGTAATGAACTTTCACTTAAATTTTCTTTGCCATATGAGATGACCTAGCTTTAACCAGAAGAGATGATATACTTTACTAAAGCACTTGAAACGATTCCTTTAAATTGGATCATTTATACAGTAATTTCTATTTGTTACTTTCTGTTAATTAGCTGTGAACTTGCTTTGTCCTTACAGTCCACATGCAGGCAGCACTTCTACCCGGAGGAGGTGAATGTTGTTGCCCTTTAAGTGAGGCAGCCTAGGGGCTGAAGGAAAGACATTTGTAAGAAGGGTTTCATAAGGGTCAAGACTGCAAGGTATTAGCTTGGCATTACTGTATCCAAAAAAATTGCCTCCCCATTGTGGTAATGTGTTGGACTGTATTTGATAATTTTGTCCCCTGGCCTGTATTGACCATTTAGGGACACCCAAATGTCCCATATTTAGTTCATTTTCAAATTTCGTAATAAAAACATATTTTCACTACCTTCTTACGGTACTTAGTTGTAACTTTATAAGTACTTCTACATTCTTTTCTCAGATTCTCTTGATGAAAATAAACCAAATGTAATGAGGAAACTAGTGTTTGCTGCCTGTTTGCAACTTGTTCAGTTGCTATGGTTGGCTGAAGACAGTGACACTGTTACCGTTTTGCTCTCTATTCACGATACTGTGTAGTTTTGTATCAGCATTGCAACATACAGTGTCAACAAAGTGTGTTGTTACTACTTGCCACGGCCCACTATTTTTATAACTGCCTGTATTAAATAATAATAATATATCTCTGTTGTATGTATTAAATAATTTGATTTTACTTTTGTTTTCCTCATAACCCATTAAAATCCTTGCTTTATGTTTTAACTACTTTTATATAATATATTGGTCTGGGTGTGTAGGAGGCATGTATAAATTTATATATATATAGTAATATAGAGAAAGATTTTAACAACAACAACAACATTTATTTATATAACACATTTTCATACAAAAAGTAGCTCAGAGTGCTTTACATAATGAAGAAAAATAAAAGACAAAATAAGAAATTAAAATAAGACAACATTAGTTAACATAGAAAAAGAGTAAGGTCAGATGGCCAGGGAGGACAGAAAAAACAAAAAAAAACTCCAGACAGCTGGAGAAAAAAATAAAATCTGCAGGGGTTCCAGGCCACGAGACCGCCCAGTCCGCTCTGAGCATTCTACCTAACATAAATGAAATAGTCCTCTTTTTATTTAGGGTTCGTACGGAAGGACTTGATGATGATGATCATGCAGACTTCTGGCTTTTAGTCCATCACTGTTGGAACATCACGTTGCTTTGAGTAGATGGTGGTGGCGGAAAAAGAAACAGAAGAGAGAGTAGGGGTTAGTACAGATTTTAGAGCCACCATGAATAGTTATTATAATGAATTGGATATACAGAATATCAAGATTAAACTACAGTGAAGTTATGAGAAGGCCATGTTAAAATAACCATGAATAGTTATTATGAGGAAATTGAACATATAGAGTATCAGGATTAAGTTAAATTAAGTTAAATTGAAGTTATAGAAAGGCCATGTTAAAGTAATGTGTTTTCAGCAGTGTTTTGAAGTGCTCCACTGTATCAGCCTGGCAAATTCCTATTGGCAGGCTATTCCAGATTTGAGGTGCATAGCAGCAGAAGGCCGCCTCACCACTTCTTTTAAGTTTTGTTCTTGGAATTCTAAGGAGACACTCATTTAAGGATATGAGGTTACAATTTGGAATATAAGATGTCAGACATTCCGATATATAAAATGGTGTGAGATTATTTAAGGCTTTATAAACCATAAGCAGTATTTTAAAGTCAATCCTGAATGACACAGGTAACCAGTGTAGTGACATCAAAACTGGAGAAATGTGCTCAGATTTTCTTTTCCTGGTTAGGATTCTAGCAGCTGCATTCTGCACTCGTTGCAAACGATTTATATCTTTTTTGGGTAGTCCAGAGAGGAGTGCATTACAGTAATCTAGTCGACTGAAAACAAACGCGTGAACTAATTTCTCAGCATCTTTCAGTGATATAAGAGGTTTAACTTTTGCCATGTTTCTTAAGTGAAAAAATGCTGTCCTAGTGATCTGACTAATATGTGATTTAAAATTCAGATTACAGTCAACAGTCACCCCTAAGCTTTTTACCTCCGTCTTGACTTTTAATCCTAATGTATCCTGTTTATTTCTAATAGTCTCATTGTATCCGTTATTGCCAATCACTAAGATTTCAGTTTTCTCTTTATTTAGCTTACTATTCATCCATTCAGAAATACAAGTAAGACATTTTGTTAGTGAATTAAGAGAATCGGAGTCATCAGGTGCTATTGATAAATACAGCTGTGTGTCATCAGCATAGCTGTGGTAACTCACATTGTGCCCCGAGATAATCTGACCTAACGGAAGCATGTAGATTGAGAAGAGCAGCAGACCCAGCATAGAGCCTTGTGGAACACCATATAGGATATCATGTGTCTTTGAAGTATAATTACTACAACTAACAAAGAATTTTCTCCCTGCCAGGTAGGATTTAAACCAAGTTAAGACACTGCCAGAGAGGCCCACCCATTGACTAAGGTGATTTCTAAGAATATTATATTTAAGATTGTCCCGTATTTCTAATTTTCTAATCTGGCAACCCTACCGTTGCACGACTGCTCTTGGGTCCTAATTTGGGATCCTGAGGTGGTTCGTTGTGTTGTGGGTGAGGCAGCACGATGTATCAGTGCATGCTCCCAACTTAACATGTTGGAGTCGGGATTTATGAAGTGTGCTGTCTAGGAAGCTGTTACATTCTCTGTCCTGTTTTGCTTTCATTTGGGAGACTCTTCAACTCTTTGTAACAACAATTATATTTTTGAGCTAATGCTGCTAGTTAACATTTTGCATTTAATAAGGGAAGTTTATTTGCATTTGTGTGTAGTGCTGTGGCCTCATGAGTATACTGAATTGGAAAAAGATCGTAATATTTTTAATGAAAAATACCAGGACCTACAAATAGTCAAGAAACAGGGTAAGGTCAGAACTCCAAGCCAGTCCTAACTTTTGAGAATGTGAGAGCATTAAACAGAAATCAAGAGTTAGAACCAAGAGCAGACGTTCAAGAAGCAGGAAGTTACAAACAAAAGAATCTTATTAGAAGATCAAACACAAAGTCTAAGTGCACATGGAGATACTCTGGGAATGTTTGTGCTGACATTCAAACTGTCACTCTGATGAGGTCACAAGTGGAAAAACTCTGGGAGAATTACCACGACAATTAGAGGTGCAAAAGACCTGAAATGGTAGGATCCTTAGAAAACAATAATGGTGTCAATGCATAATGGTAACAATATTGAACTTGGTCAAGTTACACTGAAATAAAAACATAAAAAAAAAAAAATTATAATTCTTGATTCTTAAAACACAAATATTGATGCATATATTGTGGAAAATCCATCCAGGTTTCCTCACAAAAAATTAATAAAGGTTGCCGATCATAACAGGGGCCCCTATGTGATGTAGTTGTTTATTTACTTTAATATATTCTTTTTTCAATTGGATATTATTATTGCTTTTTATTACTATACTGTGGTGTGTTGCTTAGAAATTGAAAAGGCTTAATGTTGGCTTCAGACCATCAAATAAAGTATAAGCTTAGATTTTCTCGTGTTTTTATACAAATCATAGGGACTTTGTAAATTAGCTTATACAGAATTCACTATACCACCATCTTCCCTACTTGTGTAGGATTAAAGTTATTGGACTCCTGGCATTTCCTCAGAGACATGTCCTTACTGCAAGACTTACTGCATCTTCCTAATGAAAGAAAAAATAACAAGGTCTGATGTATCTGTGTCTGGACATAATCATCTCAATAGCAAAAGAACAAACAATCTTTATGGTTTTAATGTAGAATATTGATACTTTGTTCTCTCTGAGCCATTTAAAAACCTCTCAAGCATAAAGTATATATCCGATTGGAACTCTTAAGATAAAATAAGGATGTTCTCAACATAAACTGGGATTTATAATAAGTATGGAATTTATCAAGAAAAGAGTAATTTACAAATGGCTGAAAGACTGTAGCAGTGTTACCTACTTCATACTTGTGGCAAGGTAGTCATAATGGCCCAAGGATGTCTTGAAAGCTGTCTTTCCTTCATCACCCTTGGGAAAGTGAATCAAACCGTATTTGGCATGCATTCATGATATAGATTTAATTTACTGAATATTGTGGGTTTTGATTTATTCTAATGAGGATGAAATTAGTGAGAGGGGATAATTGTTCTTCACAGTTATTTTATTGAATTCCTTAGGGTCAGTACCAGGCCTTGCTATAGAAAAATCTTTCCCCTGTAGAATTATTACATAGTCTAATAAAGCCACTTCTCAGATTCTCTTGTCTATATTTTTCCATTGTCTGGATTTTAAGATCAGATAGGGAATATAATCTGCCCCTAAGCAAAGGAGCTCCAGGTAAAAAGGCAGTTAGCACAAGCAAGTGGTAATTTCAGGTTTACTCTGTACAAATGACAATAATGACCCCATAAGCTTTTAATAGTGACATCAATCAATCAATTAACATTTATTTATATAGCACATATTCATACAAAAAATGTAGCTCAAAGTGCTTTACAAAATGAATAGAGAAATAGAAGACACAATAAAAGATAAACATAAGTCAACATTAATTAACATAGAATAAGAGTAAGGTCCGATGGCCAGGGTGGACAGAAAAACAAAAAAACTCCAAAGGCTGGAGAAAAAAATAAAATCTGTAGCGGTTCCAGACCAAGAGACCGCCCAGTCCCCTCTGGGCAATCTACCTAACATAAGTCAAACAGTCCTCTTTGTATTTAGGGTTTTCATGGAAGGACCTGATGATGATGGTCACGTAGACTTCTATAGGGACCCACAAGCGATTTCTTTCTTCTTAGTGAAGGCACCTAATAAATCTGTAATTTACTGGTTAATAATGACCTTTTAAAACATATATGTAGTTTTAAAAATTTTATAGACAGTTCTGTAAGCCTCCCCCATTTTACTTAATTAATACAGTTCCAATCAAAAGAATAATTATGTAATTGAAGACGAGTAAAGTTGGAATTATTTTGGGGACAGAAGACAAAATGGTCACACTTTAGATCAGTTGTACATTATAAAGCATCTGTTAAGCGAATGTAAACCTTTTGTTAACATTATGAATTATAATTAAAAATAATCATACTCTTCAAATATGTTACTGTCATTTTTCATTTTTGTAGCTTATTAAGACTGGTAATGCTTTATGGTCTAGTTACACAACACTATAATGTATGAGTAATAGATGAAGTATGCAGTATCTTAAGTGTTACCAAAAGTCTTATAACATAAAAAATATGTTCATAATAGACTCAGAGACTAGAATGGAATTTTTTCCTGATGCAAAACTCCAACAGACATAACCATAGATAAAGTGAGAAAGACAATTTTGAACAAAAGAACAGGACCCTGCATTCAACAGACTGAATTTTAGTTTGTGATGCCCCATGCCTGCAGCCTTAGGCATCATCCCCTTTTTAAAGCATCAGTAGTTTGTAACCAAAGATGGACTAGAGCAAGTGAGGACACAGCAAGATTTAGGGTGCAAAGTGTAAAAGTTCAACAAACAGTGTCCAAAAATGCAGTGCACATAAAAAGTCTTAAATAAATACATGTCAATAAAAACACGCCGCTGGAGAGTGTTCAATAAATAGGTTAAATCCATAAAATCAATAAAAAAACAGATATTCCTCCGGTGGGCTGCAACTATTAAAAGTGTTCTTCTTGTAATCAATTTGTAATCTGAGCCCTCACCACTAAACAAACGAGGAAGCCTAATACTACCAGTTTGCTCTATATATTCTGTCCTCACTCCCAATGTTTTCACTCCACCTGCCTGCAGTTCCCTTTGGATGAGCACCATGTCAATTCTGCCTCCACTTACCAGATATGCCCTTTGTCCCAGAACTCAGATCCTAGGGCTCTCCCTCTGCCTCTTCACTTTCATACTCTCAGAAATGGAATAATTCCAAGTCCACAGTGTCTCCCCTCCCCTTTACTGCAGCAGGGAAAACCTAACTCTTGTAGCAGTGCTACTAAGTAAGAACTTCATCTCCCAGCAGTCCTTGCAGGGGCTGCTGGGGTCAAAGGAGGTTAAAAGGAGGGCAGGGGGCAAATAGAGGAAAAAAAAGGTTTGTTTTGTTTTTGTGCTTTGTGTGTTACGTTTATCTGTCATGCTGCCTCCTGTTATTTGAACTTAAATTAATCATTGTGTTCTGGACTGTATTCGTTTGTTGGGGGTCTGGATCATCTGTCTACCTGTGCACTGAGGACTGTGTTGGAATTCATTGGTTTTCCAGAAGAGTGGAGCGCTCCTGAAGCATCCATCTGACTTCATCCTTTCAGTAACTACCGGTAGGACTGAGTTTTCTTTCACTTAGTGTGTGAATCTTAGCGGCCCCTGACCGCTACACCCTGTTCTCCTTGCAGGTACACTTCTATTCTAAGGAGACAACTTCAGCTCATTCTCAGTGTCCCTTTCTATTCAGTTTTATTTTCATTCTTTCTCCTCCTTTTCTTGACTTAGGCAGACATTTTATACCCCTGTCAGTGTGGATGCTTCTATTAACAATCCACAGAGTGCTAATGAGAGATGGCTGTGCTGATTGTGTACATGCATAATCAACCAGCCAGTTCTCCCATTAAGCACTCCAATGTGGTGTGTTTTCTTCTGCACACACCTACACTTACAGTGGCATCTGAGGACCTTCCTGCTGCACCATGGACGCCTTGACATGCTATGCCATATTGATTTAATGGTTACTGTGTCTAGTGGTCAAACCATATTGTTTCACTAAAATGGAACATTCAATTATTTCCTGCCCTATTAAAGCACGATCTTGAATTTTTCCCTCAATCAGAATAACTGTATGAAAACAACTCTTTCTCTATTCTCAGTTAAGTGTACATCTTTTCCCTAAAGGACTGGACAAATTTTGAGAATCAATGGAAAGGTTTAATTGAAACATTTTAAAAATTTGTTTTTCTTTCTTTTCATAATTCTTGTTCCCAATTTTAGCGCTATACTAATAGTTTCTTCTGAAGACTCGCCAACATCATGACCATCCATTTTCACCATTAAGATCCTCAGAAAGCCTTAAACAGCAGAAAGTGTTTTACAATTATCATATAGTATCATATATTTACAAATACATGCGTTCCCTTGCATAAGGCTTAAGAGTATTTTACATCATAGAGCATAAAAAACTGGTATGCATTCTCTCAAAAACATTCATATAATACAATATGAATTTCCATTGTCAGAAACAACAGTTGTCCATTCCATTGTCTATCTCTATTGAATGAATCGGTCAAAATTCTCAAACAGGTTCTGGGTTTATAGTTAATTTTAAAGTGAGTGTGTGTGAAAAACAGTTTAAGGGCACAGGTGATGGTAATTCTCCACCTATCCAGGGGGAGGCGGTGTGTGATAATGTTCTCTGCTTCCCTTTCTCTTCAAACTAAAAGATTGACAGCTCTTCTCCACCAACATCACTTCTGTTGTCCATCAACATGGCCCTGCCTCTTCCTGCCCAGCTACCATGTGACCAGAAGACATGACCTCTTGAGCAGTAACAAGAGGACTCCGGTCTGAGGAGACTTGTTTTTTGTGTTTTTACATGCTTTAGTTTGGAAACAAAACACTTTCAATTAGACAGTGTTTGCCCAATGGTGCACCAACACCATTATATTACTATAATAGACATACATATATATATATATATATATATATATATATATATATATATATATATATATATATATATAAAAGGCAAAAAGCCCTCACTCACTCACTCACTCATCACTAATTCTCCAACTTCCCGTGTAGGTAGAAGGCTGAAATTTGGCAGGCTCATTCCTTACAGCTTACTTACAAAAGTTGGGCAGGTTTCATTTCGAAATTATACGCGTAATGGTCATAACTGGAACCTATTTTTCTCCATATACTGTAATGGACGTTAGCTCGATGGCCGTGGGGGGGCGGAGCTGCGTGTGACATCATCACGCCTCCCACGTAATCACGTGAACTGACTGTGACCACAGTACGTAGAAAAGAAGGAAGAGCTCCCAAAGAGCGCTGAAGAAAAACGCTGAATACTTTATTCGCGAGATACAAGTTTAATGAGAAGACACGAGGTATAAACGATACTTTGGATCACTTTGTAACGGAGTTAAAATTGCTGTAGCGAGAAACTTTTAAGTGCCGGGTCTTAGCTAACATTAAATAAAGCCGTGGACATCACGAGATCGCACGAGATAGCACAGGCACAGCTCAGAAGCTTCGATGCATGTACTCCGAGCGGCTCACGTGAACTGACTATGAATGCAGTACGCAGAGAAAGCAAGACCTCTAAAGAGCGCTGAGACTTTTGATCACGTGAACGTGTCTGCAAAAAGTGGCGTTTCCTGCACTGCAAAAACACTACAAAAGTCGGGCAGCCGGTGCGCGCGCGCATGCGTGTGTGCGTAGCTGTGCAGGCCTTTGAGACGCTGACTGCTCTTCTGCCTTAAGTGAAAGTAAACACTTTTAAATTTTTTCCTCCTTCCCATGAGCTATAGCCCAGACAACTGTAAACACGGTATCCCATTTCTAGACCGCGTCAAACTAATATTAAGGTGCTTCGCACTTTCTTTTACACGTATACAATTATGAGATCGTCAGGTCGGATTATGAAGACACACACAGGAGCGGAGGACCGACAGTGCCATCCCGGCCAGTTAATGGCAGGGCTGTCTCTCCAGTCTACACGAGACCCACCGCGACGCTCATATCGTCAGCGAAGACCTCTCTCTACACTATATAAAAGAAAAAGGCAAGTTTCCATTCTTTACACCTTTTTTCCTTTTATCCCAAACCAAAGCCTTTCTCTCTTAACACTGCAGAGGACACAAAACTGATTTTCTTTTAATTGCTGGTAAAAGACCCCTACAGGGTGGAGCTTCCATGCCCTGTACCCGTGGCCCCCAGAGCAACCAGGAAGGCGGCCCCCACGTGATCCAGGGTGGGCTCTGAACCTCTTCCGGTCCCTCACGGCGTCCCGGCCGGGTCGTTGCCCCTGGCATCCTTGACAGTGCCCCACAGCCAGCGAAGATCACTCGTGGAAAAGAGGGACCCGTTCCGCGAGGGCAGCACAGCCCCGAAGCGGGTCCTACTCCAGGACAGCCGGGGTCCGGTCCCGCTCTCCAAGCAGGGACAGGGGTGGAGACGCGGCCTGTGCACCACCATTTGGTGCTCCCCTGCGCCTCGCACAGGTTGCGCCTACCCCTCTTACCGGCACCCCGGGGCCCCCTCGTTCGGCACCCCCTCCGAGGCCTCCGCGCCCCTTTGGTCGGAGCCACTCGCTCCCCTGCAGCCTCCTCCGGCCGTGGTGGCACCCGTATACCAGCATAGAGATTCTTCAGCTGACGGTCCGACATCAGAGGGCAGGTCCCCAACGAAGGGGGTCCTACTGCTCGCCTGGGGTCCATCCCTGCAAAAGAGAACACAGAGGCAGAACCGCTGCCAAGGCACCCTTCCTGTGCCATGCACTGGCAGCGTTCCCCCCTCCAATCGGAACCCCGGCACTTGCCTGTTCGGCACCCTCTCCGCGGCTTCCATGTCCCTCTTAATGGTGGAATCGCCGGCACCACCTACGCTCTCCGCCGGCCTCAGGGATTCCCTCTGCCCCCGCAGAGGGCGGCCAGCACCCGGATGTGTGCACCCAGCATCGCGTCCCAACCTATTGGAGGAATCGGCACCCAGCCTCTCATTCCTCCTTTCACTCTGGGATGCCATGACGGTTTGAGACTCCTTATTACAAAGAAAGCCTCTTTCCCGTCTGCGTCCCTACAGTGCGGCACGAGACCGCAGCCTCACCGCGCATACAGCCTGCCGCGCCGCACCTCCTGTCGGAGGGCTGCTTACTTGAAGCTGATCTTTGGCATCACAGCCATGTTCGGCAGACCCTCCTGCATGCTGTACAGAGTCGGCTGTACTCACCGTCTCCACCGTACCGCTCTGGCTGGAGATTACAGCGTCGTTCCATCTTGTTGTCGCTAAAGTCTTCAGCGCAGCGAGCGCCTTCCTCTCTAGTACCTGCACATCAGCCCGGAGGGCACGTAGCATCTGCAATAAACGCTGTTCCATGGGCTGAAGGCACACCTCCAGCTCCGCCAGAGCAGCCGGCAAAGACAGGAAGTTAACCGACGCGGAGCCTACCTGTCTGTCAGCCTCCGACGCCAGCCACTTCCTGTGGGCCTTCTCCTCCGTCCCAATCGGGTCTCCCCCTGCCCGTGATGGACATTCCTTGGTCCCGCCTCTCTGCAGTCATCGGCGGGCACACAAGACACACCGTCCAATAGCGTGCCTGTCAGGGGGAGGGACTTCTGGTCCCCGGCCATCTTGCCTCCCCTTCTGCGGTATGCGCCCACCGCTGACGCAGACCCAGGAGGTCCCTGCCTGAAAAACCAAAAACACACGCGGCCCCCAAGGGCCGGCTGCCGTTAGACAGGGCACTCACCTCCCAGGACTCGTCCAACCGAGGAAACGTCTTCGGCGTGGCCTCTCTGGACGCAATGCTGTCCCGGGTGCCTCCAACAGCGGCACGCTCGTTGGAGACCGCTGCAGTCATGCCATGCATGACAGGGGAAGATGGCGCTCCTGCGGATCCCTGGCGGTCCGTGGGGTTCTTTTACCCTGCGGGGCTGTGTGCACGCAGCACCCGCGGCACGTGGGTGGGGTCCCCTGCTGCGCCGGGCGGTCCACAACAATTTTTTACTACAGGTCCCCGCCTTGGAACAGGCGGAGCATCCTGTCAGCTACGCCAGATGTGGAGCCAACCCGGACACAGATAGGCGGACATGTTGTTCCTCACCACAACAAGTTTATTTACAATATTTACAATTATTTGCAATGGTCACACAGACCCAAATAATGGTCACTAAGACCCAAATTAGTGCACACTACCTCAATATTCTCAGTCCTGGCCACAATGCCTCTCTTTGGGCCGCCTCCACACCTCCTCTGTGCTTCATCCTGCCTCCTCCCGACTCCAGCGCTGAATGAATGGAGACGGCCCCTTTTAAACAGTCCCCGGATGAGCCCCAGGTGTTCCCGGCATTCCTCCTCTGGCCACGCCCCAGCGTGGCGGAAGTGCCGGCTGTCCTCCCGGCAGCTCTCCGGGTGCCGTCCTAAATCTTACCCCCAGCACTTCCTGGTGTGGCGGAAGTGCTTGGGTAACAGGTCCCCAAGGCATTGGGGCGCCTCCTGGCGGTGACCACGGGCCCCTACAGGGTGGAGCTTCCATGCCCTGTACCCGTGGCCCCCAGAGCAACCAGGAAGGCGGCCCCCACGTGATCCAGGGTGGGCTCTGACCCTCTTCCGGTCCCTCACGACGTCCCGGCTGGGTCGTTGCCCCTGGCATCCCTGACAATATATATACTGTGGACTCGGACCTGGGCACACACAGACGGACATCATTGTTCACCCAACACACGTTTATTTACAGGATAATTATATTTACAATGTTCAGTGCACGTCCCTGTGCCTCTTGCACCATTCCCCCAAATGTCCAGGCCTCACAGTTCCAATTCCTTTCTCCTGGCCACCTCCAGTCCTCTCTCCAGCTCTGTCCACTTCCACCCGACATCTACCATCGACTGAAGGGAGGCGGCCCCTTAAATAGGAACCCGGATGGGCTCCAGCTACTTCCGGGCATTCCTCCGTAGCCACGCCCCAGTGTGGCGGAAGTGCCGGCTGCGCACTCGGAAGCCATCCGGGTGTCCCATGTCGTCTTCCCCAGGAAGTGCTGGGCTCCAGGGATATCCAGGCATCGAGGCGCCGCCTGGCGGTGGCCACGGGTTCCTACAGGGCTGGGCTTCCAAGCCCTTTACCCGAGGCCCCAACATAACCAGGGCTGATGCCCCCTCGCGGTCCGGAGGAGGCACAAGCCCTCCTCCGGTCCTCCTGGTTGTCCCGGCCGGGCTCCAGCCCCGACTGAATGCCACAGTGTTTTAAATTAATACTTGTGCTTCAGCAACTGCACAGTTAAAATTGTGCTACACTGCTTTTATTTCAGCTAATAACTGTTGTACAAGGGTTACATTCTATGCCATTTTTGCAAATTAGTTTAGCAGCCACCTTACAGTTTCATTTTGGTGTCACTGGGTCAGTCATTTTAAGTGGTGTGTATTTTTATTTAGATCATTTCCTCCTAAAATTAAAACACCATATGACCTTTATGTTTTTAAAACAAGGGAAGGCAGAGATTTGTAAAGGGTGACTTAGACGAGTATGATTCTAAACACTGACCAGGCAAATGACCAGCAAACAAGACCAATGGGCGATTCAACCTCTTCATCAGGAAGAAAGCAAAAAAGTCAAAACAAAAACTTAAATGAGAAATTATATTGCTCTAGAAATTTGCTTCATATCATTGATGACTGTTCTTTATGCAACACCAAGCGTCTATGAGTATATGATAAACAGGTGGACACAAAGGCATGTGGCATCACAGCATCCCACTCTAAAATGGCAGTGTGTGATGACATCATAAATAAGTAACTAAACAAACAGTGAAAATAATATAACCAACATAAAAAGATAAAAATGCGTCACTTTTTATGAAATTGTGACAATCTGGATTTCTTGAACCCCTCACTGTTAGGTTTCTATGTACTTTCCAGGATTCAGTCAGAAGCGCACAGAGCAAATTATAATAGCCGATGCTCCTTAACAATAAATTTGAATAGCTAAACTTGACTTAGCAATTTTTCCATTTAATTGACATTCATTATGTGAAGCTGTATGAACATTTCAAAAAGGATTACCCACTGGTTTGCAAGTTCCTGTAATTAAAATAAAATTAGAAAATGTAAAATTAAATCATTCTTGTACTTAAAAAACAATTTCTGAGTAATAGAAAAAAAACACAAAACATCTATTAAACAATGCCCTCATTGTGCATTCAGACAAGAGACAAGTGTACCAATGCACTAATTTTGGTCCTGTGTAAAATCTCTGTGTGAACATCTCCATTACAAAATATAATATTTTCAAATAATCCAAATTAGAATCATGGGGGCCTATCCCGGCAGTATCAAGTGAAAGACAAGATGCAGTTTGGGGCAGGACACCAGTCCATCATAGGGCACACTAATGCACACAACCACAATCATAATCACACAGCATAGATTGTGGGGGGCAGAATAACATTAACAAGTTTAGGGATGTTAGAGAAAACATAACATAGTCACAGAAACAACATGTAAACTCAACAACAACATGTGTCTTTGTACCCAGGATGTCCTTTCAACTGAGCCATCCCACATTCAACCTTTCCTAAAGTAATACAAAGTAAATATTTCAAAAGGGCAAGAATTTTTGTATGATCTGATTAAACAAAGTGAAGAACTTTGTTAAAGTAAGTTAACCATCTGTTCAATAGTATTTCCTTCTCTTTAAACACACTTCAATCCTAATAATTAAACACAACCATAAGATACTTTTACAGACACAGATCAGATTAAAGCCTTCACACATCTGTGTGTTATTTACTTCTGAAGTCTTCATATGTGAGGAAGTAGATAACCTCCCAGTGGTAAAAAGTATTGCTAAGGAGCTCCTGAGTGATTTACAAATTTTAGAGGGAGAAGTACAGCTCAGATTAAATATGCTGTAATCAAACAAATCACCAGGGCCAGATATTATTTACCCTCAAGTTCTTAAGAAGGCTAGTGAGTACATATATAAATGTTTAACACAAAATTTTAGGAAGTCACTACAAACTGGGGAAATTCCAAAGGACTGGAAAATAGCAAATATTATCCTGTAATATAAAAAGGGTAGATTCAAGCAACTATGGGTCAGTAAGCTTAACGTGCATCACTAATGAAAGGAATTACTAAGGAAAAGATTGAGCAACACATGGCAAGAAAAGGACTTTTACTGAACAATGGGTTCAGAAGTGGAAGGTCATGCTTGGCTATGATCAGGCTGGAGCATATGATATTATTTATCTTGATTTACAGAAAGCATTTGATAAAGTGCCATATTAGTGGTTAGGCATAAAACTAAAAGAAGTTGGAGTTCAGGGTGTTGTTTGTAGATAGGTGAGATGTTAAGAGTGGTTCTCCACAGGGGTCAGTGCTAGGGTTAACTGCTATTTTATATATATATATGAAATATAAAATATAGAATATAAAAAACAGGATGGTTACGTGTGCAGCTGACACAAGAATGGGCAGATAATCTACAATCCACTGAATCATTACGGAAGGACTTGAACAGCATACAGGCTTTGGCAGATTTGTAGCAGATGAAATTCAATGTAAGTAAACACAAAATATTATACATGCAAAGTAAAAATGTTAGGCTTGAATACACAATGGGAGATCTGAAAATTGAAAATACACCTTATGAGAAAGATTTAGGAGTCATAGTGGACTCAACACAATCAACTGCCAGACAGTATTCAGAAACCATTAAGAAGGCTAACAGAATTTTAGGTTATATAGCATGATGTGTGGAGTACAAGTCCAAGGAGGTTTATGCTAAAACTTTATAATGCACTGGTGAGGCCTCATCTTGAGTACTATGTGCAGTTGTGGCCTCCTCACTACAAAAATGACATAGCAGTGCTGGAAAAAGTCCAGAGAAGAGCAACTAGGCTGATTAAAGGACTACAGGGGATGGAATATGAGGAAAAATTAAAAGAGCTGTCTTTTCAGTTTAAGCAAAAGAAGATTAAAAGGTGACATGACTGAAGTGTTTAAAATTATGAAAGGACTTAGTACAGTGGATCAAGACTGTTATTTTAAAATGAGTTCATGAACATGGGGACACAGTTGGAAAGTTATTAAGGGTTAACTTCATACAAACATTAGGGAGTTTTTCCTTACACAGACAGCCATTAACGCATGGAATAAGTTACCAGGTATTGTTGTAGACAGTAGGACTTTAGGGACCTTCAAAACTAGTATTATTTTGGAAGAATTAAATGGATTGAACTGGGAAACTTTGTTGAGCTGAATTGTTCTAATGTTTAAAGAATGTGCCAGATCAGCCCTGCCTCTGTTGAAGTTGTATGTAACATGAGATGTAGCATTTCATTGTCTGTTGCTTGCATTATACTAATTATAATAATATGTGAGAGACAAGTCTAAATCTCAGTTCTAATTTCTAAATTTTCTTCATCACTAAAACACCTACATCATTCATATATACTGTCAAAATAAAATACTAATATGTCAGTACTTTTTTTCTATTTTCCTGCAGTTCGCTTAAATAGCAGTTGCTATCTTGTACGGTGCTACTTAAGAAGAGAGGGTGGTGTGCTGTGCTTCATAGAATAATTACGTCAGAACAAACCGTGGGGACCAGGTGGCTTACAATATTAACCTTTTGATTTTTTTGAACAAATGGAATTCAGGCAGGAGAAGTGACTTGCTCAGAGCCACAAACTCAGAAAGTCACCGGTAAGAAATGAACCAGCAGCCTTGTGGTTTAAATTTCCATGCTTTAGCCACTTTAGATAGGAATGTGGATTTCAGGACTTATCTAAGAAATAAGAAAGGCATGCTTTTCATTCTACAGAAAAGAAATACACAAATTTTAGAGCCATCAAATCTTATTTTAGATTGCTTTGCTGTTCACTGTGTGTACCATTCAAGCTGTATTTATCATCATCATCGTGACTCCTTTTGCAGGAGATTATGCTTGTTTTCAAACTGGTATTGCACTTTAAATGCCACTCTTATCGGCATGCTATTGGACAAAAGAACTGAGGAGCTATAACTGACTGACAATGTCATGTCTCACTGACATTTAAAAAATTATTTTCTATTATCTGCATTTTGGCCTTGTTATCTGAAGCCTGCATTGACAATAGGGAAATGGATTTGTGAATACAGCAGCATTATTATTTCAAATTTGAAAGCTAAAACTAATTAAATTGGACATTACTTTTATATGAAAGTTTTCTCAAAATATTAAATTTACCATTTTAAAAATTTTTATTAAAGTGATGTTAGATGAAAACAAGTTGTTAAAAGAGTGATTAGTTCAGGTCAGGAATACTCTTCAGGGACATTTTGTTATGCAGTATGGGATGACATGCTGAACCACAGAATAGCAATTCTGCCTCACATAGTTCAGGTTTAGGGTTTAAATCCCAGCTTTCTCAATGTCTGTATAGAATTAACCTCTTTTGATGGTGCTTTCTTTTTTGATTATGCTAAAGAAGTGCTTGTTAGGTTACTTTCAGTCTGACATATGGCCTGGTATAATATGCTGTAGGCCTGTTCATGATTTTGCCCTACAATGGACTGGCATGCAGTCTGGGGACAGGACTCACTGTGCACCTGTACTCCCAGGTGAGGGATGTTTCAAACAGCACCATAACTGGATTTACTGCATTAAGAAAAGGAGCGTAATCTTTTTAATTCACTATCTGTCTTTTTCCTGAACTCACTAATGCAATTGTAGGGCAAAGTCACACATCCAGAGCATGGTAGTGATGGAAATAGCCAAGGCACATCTAAGGGGCTGGCTTGTCTGTGCCGGCACCCAGACCATAAGACGAGAGGGGTGCAGACATCATGGGGCCTTTCTTTCTGCCATAGAGAGACCCAGACTGTTGCTGTACCCCAGAACAAAAGGAAGACACGGAAGGGAAAAACTGGGTCTCCAAACAGTGCAACACATGAGCTTGTGTGTGGGACGCTTCACCCCGCAAGACTCAGCTGAGGGAGGTGCAGTGAGACAGACGGCCTCGGCCATTACTCGGCTGGGACGCCAGCTGGATGGTACGACCTGGGGAGAGAGCATCTCCGAGGCACTACCTCCACTGGGACGCTAGAGGGCAGCACTTTTGGGCAGCTGTGGCATCAAGGATTCCCACAGGGCACTCTGGAACTTGGAGTTTAGCACAGCCCTGTTGGGTTCCGTGGGGGCCGCCACAGGGAGCTGCAGAGCCCTATGATGGACTTCCACCACACCTGGGAGTGATTCCAGGTAATTAAATGAGCCACCTGTAACACTTCCAGGAGTAGAATATAAGGAGCTGCTTCACTCCATTTGAAGAGCCGGAGTCGGGATTAAGTGGACAAACCTTGCTGGGAGAGGAGTGAAGTCGGGGAGAAGAGAGAAGGAAAAGAATGTGCTGGCATTATTGCCATTATTTGTACACTGTGAGTGGAAAAAAAACACACCAAAATGTTTTTCATCACATCAAACTTTATCGTCTGCGTTCGCACGTATCCATGGCAACCAAATTTATAAATAAGTAAGATCTTATACTGCTTTGACCAGGCTTTGACACAAGTTTATACAATGTTCCAAATTTTATCAAAATCGGCCGACTATTGTTGAAGATGTGATGAAAAACATTTTGGTGTGTTTTTTTTCCACTCACAGTGTATATTGCTGGAATTTGGTAGCTGAAAAGTAAAGGTGTGCTGTGTGACAATTTGTGTCCTGCCTGTCTGTGTCAGGGTTAGGGCAGCTATATGAACCCTGGTGGGCCACACTTATAATAACCGTGCTTATGCTTGCATAGTGGCAAATTACCCCAGACTCAGTCTGGACTCAGCCACATCAAACCTTACTTTTCCTTTTGTTCCATTGAGAAATGGATGAAAGCCGGCCCAGTTCCAAATGATGAAATAAAAGAAAACCATAATACAAACATTACTGTTTCGAAGGATGGATCCAAACAGTCTCACCGATGTCTCCAGAAAGCAGTTCGACAGCCCTGGGATGTGGTTGATGAACAGTCCCAAGTCCCTTACTGTCGTAAGTAACAGGATGAACTGTGGATGCCTTTGATGAAATAGTAGCGATGCTCGGTATGATGGATCACAGTTATTTGATGCTCCCTTTTTTTTTTAACTTATACTGTATGCAACCAGGAAGTAAGAGGAACCGCCACCTCCTCAAGGGTCAAGTGCCATGCTTTGTGACGTTCCTTGCAGATGCAGCAATGAAACTCTTCTACATGTATATATATATTTTATACATGATAAAGGTCAAAAAAACAAAACACTTATATATACTAAACAAACACGACTGACATGTTATGTAGCCCTGCTACAGACTAAACATATAGAAAATGAAACTCAAAATCAGGTGTACACCTTAAAAAGTACACGTCTATTCATTTCAAAAAGGCAGAGGGGGACCTACAACTCCTGGTATAAATAACAAAATAAAGTTTCTTTAAATAAGAATAATCTTTTATTCAAAAAAGTATTCAAAATTTAAACAAGAAGAGAATTTAAAATTAAAAACAAAATCATTCCTAAATATCATTCATAAATAATGACAAATAGATTAACAGTAAATAAATGTATAGTGGGATTACATGAATCCACCTATCTTGGTATATCATCTGCAAACTTAACCAGCTTTTTTGTTATATTCCAATCCAAATCATTTATATATAGCACTGACCCCTATAGAACACCAATCTTAACGTGAATTAATTCTGACAAGTTTCCTCGCACCATCACACTCTGCTTCCTGTGTCTGATCCAATTCTGCACCCATCTACAAACATCACCCTGAACTCCCACTTCTTTTAGTTTGATGCCCATCCACTCACCTGGCACCTCATCAAATGCTTTCTGAAAGTCTATATACATAAGCTCCACTTTGATCATACTCTTATGTTTCTTCCTCATAGAATTCCAGCATGTCAGTAAAACATGACCTCCCTCTTCTGAACCCACACTGACTCATGTTTTTTCCATGTGTTGCTCAGTCTTTCCCTTCCATTAATTTTCTTGTGATGCACAGTAAGCTTACTGGCTCAAAGTTACTTGGATCTGCTCGGTCACCCTTTTTATATAACGGGATATTATTTGCCATTTTCCAGTCCTTCAGAATCTCCCCAGTGTGCAGTGTCTTTCTAAACATATGTGTTAGGAGTTTATATACAGTATGTACTCACTAACCGCCTTAAGAAGTCGAGAGAAACTATTATCTGGTCCTGGAGATTTTTTTGATTTCAGCCTAGGTTTTCATATTAGTTGTTATGTGTGTATGTGGATGTTTGTTCTTTGTTGTGTAACTACAGTTTTTACGTTTTATAACGGACAAGGCAGGTTGTCGTAATTTTCTCTCTATCACTGCACATATTTGCATATACTGTATATCAAGAATGGGCAATTCTGGGTGTGTGTAAAATTTCATCCTTCAAATATGTTCATTTTATTTTTACTAAACCTTTATTTTTGACTGATTTATCTGGTTTTGTCTGTGAACTGGGGAGACTGAGTGGAGAGAGACATTTAATAGTAAGTACAACTTGGTGTGGTCGAGTCTGGACTTTACTCCATCTCTTGCGGAGTGTGTTGTCTGAGTGTGATCACGGTTGTTACAAACTAAAGCAGGGAATAAACCCAAGTCAAACAATGACACTTTTACAGCAAAAGACCATCTTTAGATGAAGTTGATTCTGTAATAAAATTCAGTATGCAATAGAGTTTGAATTCATAATAAAAATAAATTATATTAGGTTTTCTATTCAACTGCAATGTCCTGTCTTTCTGCATTGAAATTGCACATCATTGCAAAGTGCTGTTTTACTTCCCTGGCTTTAAATATGCCAGCCATTCCTTACTCCTAAATGAATGAAGTTCAGTAGCATGGCCTTGATTGGTATTATTTGCCCACTGCCCAGTAAAAACACACAGTACTTCATGGGATTGTTCGATGCATAGTACACTTAAAAATGTGTGTAACTGCCTGTGCATCATATATTTATGTTCAAGCCTTTTCTGTAATTTTAAACATAAACTACTGCTAACCCAGTAGTAGAAGAGGGCCAAAGAAAGAAAATTCATTCCACCAAAACAGGCACTAACTGAAGAGCTTAAATTGGCATTTTACACAAGCAAGCAAAGATGTGCACTTACTGTCATTCCCTTGTGGAACATGTTTTCTAAAGAACTAAAATACTGCAGCCATTAAGTCAGGGTTTTAATATAAAACGAAAAATAAAACTAAAAGATGCCTCTGTGATATTTATACAATAGCACGAAAGCATTTCACACAGACTATGAACAAGAAAAAACTTTTTAACCCACTTTGCCGCATTGTGAAATGCCATGAAAATAGTCTGCTAGAATGCACTACCACCAGAGAACGTATGATTGTCTGGGATAAATGTCTACAGTTGCTGTTTTTTTACAGAGTGGCTAAGCAATTTAGCACTAGCAGTCATGAGCACTTCTAAGCTTTTTCAGGAAACCTGTTCATTTAGCTCCATTCACTAAAGAAAAATGGATTTTTCACTTCCCAGATGATTTGATCAGAAATACTTACTGTATCAAAACAAAATAAAACTGCTAAGTAATTACTTGTAATTGGCTCTGCTATACAATAATCTGTCATTTAGACACATTCAAGCAATCAAGACTGTTATATGTAGCAGAAAAAAATCACTTATTACCATCAAAAGATCTCACATTAACTTTACAGTGGGGAAACTGTAAAAACAAATTTCAGAAGCCATTGTCTACACGGCGGATAAAGAAACAATAGTGAAAAATTGCATTACATGATAATGGTTGATTTTTAGTAAACCAACACATCATACATTGTATATTAACGATCAGTAAAATAAATAATTGCCTTACAAAAACTCCAATAAAATTACTTTTCAATTTTAATCTCAGATTAAATTAAATGTAACATACATGTTGTACCAGTATATTGTATTTAATTATTAAAAATATTTGTTCAGCAACATACACGCATGTCACACCTGGACAAACTTGTTAAGAAGGCAGGCTCCATTGTAGGATTAAAGTTGGACAGTTTAACATCTGTGGCAGAGCGACGGGCATTAAGCAAATTCCTGTCAATCATGAATAATCCACTGCATCCACTTCACAGTGTCATCTCCAGGCAGAGCAGTAGCTTCAGTGACAGACTGAGGAGATCGTTCCTCCCCCAGACTATGTGACTCTTCAATTCCACCCGGGTGAGTAAATGCGAACATTAATTTTATTTTAATTCTTTTCATTTTTATTAATATTTAATTTAATATTGTTTCTTTGTATCAGTATACTGCTTCTGGATTATGTGAGTTTCCCCTTGGGATTAATAAAGTATCTATCTATCTATCTATCTATCTATCTATCTATCTATCTATCTATCTATCTATCTATCTATCTATCTATCTATCTATCTATCTATCTATCTATCTATCTACACATTTCCAGTGTTGCATTAATTGAGACAAAACGTTAAGTACAAAACTTCAAAATGAACAACTCCACTAAATAAATCACAGCCAGTTCCATTTCAAACTGCTGACGTTCTAGTTCATCACATTTACTAAAGATGGAAATTCAGGACAGCACATTGCCTCGCTATTCCTCAATATTATCTCTCAGCTCACAGGTAAGGAAGACCACCAGATGTTTGAAATACTCTACACCTTTACTGTAGGGGTAAAGTGGGAGCTAAGTTCTTGAAAAATAACGCTTCATTTATTGGTCACTGTCCACCTATGTGTCACGTGATTATGAATGACTAAAATAAAAGTCTTTGGCTTAATCTTTGTATACCACAGAAGGGCACAGGAGTAGAACTGATACTTATGTGGACCGAGAAGAGTCAGTTGAGGTAGCATGTAGTTAGGCATTTGCATCTTGCAGGGAAAACCAGCAATCAGACATGACAGTTGGAGTATGATCCACTGACCAGATCAGTATGAAAGTATTGGCATGGTAAAGCAGTGCAGTTATTCATCATTTTAAATGAATGATGAAGAAAATCCAAACATTCAAATAAGGTAATTAAAACAGAGTCAGTGCCACATGTGGCTCAGCATATTTGATGCTGGTGGTGGAAATCAGCAAACCCAACATTAGGATTGCAGAGAATCAAAGCAAAGCCAGACTAGAAAGTCTTCTTTTTCTCTGAGTTATGCATTCTGATTGGAAATAAAAAAAAGAAAATTTGAAGAACCGGTTAATTAAAAGAGACAGAAGGATAACACTTTTGAATAGGGGGCTACCTACATGTAAGTGTATCTATTAGTTATGGTTGTTTAACGGTTCATTAATGAATGCTTAAATTGTTGTTAGTCGTACTCATAAAGCACCAAAATAAAACATCAGCTTAGGTATAGCTTAGGTACTGCAAAAATGCATCTGCTACTCATTTACTAATTTGTAACAAGACCTTAACAAACACTGATTTGGGTCTACATAACACAAAGCATATGTAAAGTATTTATTCATCTCTGCAAAGTGACCTCCTAACAAAACTTCACTTTGGACTGGTTTGAGGTGGCTTAAGTGAGACACATTTATCTTGATGTTATATATTTTATATAAAACCTGTCAATCCTTCATATTAACAAGTAATTTTACCATCATGTCAGTATGCCACAATGCACATGAATAACCAATCTAGTGATGTTTTATAAGTACAATGAAGACAAATGATGCCTTTGTTAAGGTCCTGATACACAGTAGTAAATGAGTAATACCTAAAAAGCAGGGCCTAAACCAAAGTGTTACTGTTACCTAGTTACCTTTGTTACAAGACTTTCACAAAGGCTTTGTTTAAAAGTTGCAATATTAGTAACCCAAATTACAATGTGACAGTAACACTTTCTTATACATTTCAATAATAAGTCATGAACACACATTACAATGTGTAATAAATTGTTTGTTCAAGTTGATTCAAATACTAATACATGCCATTAAATGATTATTCATATTATAGATGGATTGTTTATAAATGATCTAACAAATGGATGATGAAGTATTTTTTTTGTCATTCAGTATCACATTATTCATTTTAAAAATGTATTTATTAATGTCTAGCCCAAAGACATGCAGGTTAGGTGGATTGGCGATTCTAAATTGGCCCTAGTGTGTACTTGGTGTGTGGGTGTGTTTGTGCGTGTCCTGCGGTGGGTTGGCACCCTGCCTGGGATTGGTTCCTGCCTCGTGCCCTATGTTGGCGTGAACTGGCTCCAGCAGACCCCCGTGACCCTGTGTTCAGATTCAGCAGGTTGGAAAATGGATGGATGGATGGATAGCCCAGTAGTGACAAATGTCTTTACTTCTAATGACCAGTTACTCCTGTTTAATTTATCATATATTGTACAAGTGTGTTGTTCACGTGTTTTACAGTTTGTCTTCTTCTCCTCCTTTCTACTGCTCTTGTTAGGGGATGCCACAGTAGATCATCTTTTTCCATATTTTTCTATCCTCTGCATTTTGTTCTGTTACACCCAACACCTGCATGTCCTCTCTCACCACATCCATAAAACTCCTCTTAGCCCTTCCTCTTTACTCCTTGCCTAGCAGCTATATCCTTATTATCCTTTTCCCAATATACTCAGCATCTCTCCTCTGCACATGTGCAAACCAACACAATCTCGCCTCTCTGTTGCCTCCCGTCTCACTGTCTGACCCTCTAATATGCTCATTTCTAATCCTATCCATTCTTGTCACACCCAATGCAAATCTAAAATCAAATCATCTTTAACTCTGCTACCTCCATCTCTGTCTTCTGCTTTCTGGTCAGTGCCACCATCTTAAACCCATATAACATAGCTGGTTTCACTACCAAACTGTAGATGTTCCCTTTCGCTCTTGCTGATACCCGTCTGTCACAAATTACTCCTGACACTCTTCTCCACCCATTCCACCCTGCCTGCACTCTCTTTATCACCTCTCTTCCACAATCCTCGTTACTTTGTACTGTTGATCCCAAGTATTTAAACTCATCCACCTTCGCCAGCTCTACTCCTTGCATGCTCACCATTCCATTAACCTTCCTCTCGTTTACACACATATATTCTGTCTTGTTATTACTAACCTTCATTCCTCTCCTTTCTAGAGCATATCTCCACATCTCCAGGGTCTCCTCATCCTGCTCTCTACTATCGCTACAGATCACACTGTCATCAGCAAACATCATAGTGCAAAGGGACTCTTGTCTAATCTCATCTGTCAACCTGTCCATCACAATTGCAAATAAGAAAGGGCTCAGAGCTGACCCATGATGTAATCTCACTTTCAGGTTGAATGCATCCATCACTCCTACTGCAGTTCTCACCACTGTCACACTTCCCTCGTACATATCCTGTACAGCTCTTACATACTTCTCTGCCACTCCCGATATCCTCATACAATGCCACAACTCCTCTTGAGGCACCCCTTCATATGCTTTCTCCAGGTCCACAAAGACGCAATGCAACTCCTCGTGGCTTTCTCTATTAACACCCTCAGAGAAAACATCGCATCTGTGTTGCTCTTTCTTGGCATGAAATCATACTGCTGCTCACTAATCATCACCTCACTTCTTAACCTAGCTTCCACTACTCTTTCCCATAAAAACTAGATATTTTATGATTCTGCCTGTTTTGTAACATTGAAAAAATGTATACAGACATTTACACTTTACACATTTACAAATCATTTAATCATTAGTTGTAGATCTTTTTGCAGTAAAACTAAATTTGAAACAATTCATCCACTGTGAAGGGTTATTAAATCTATGACAAAAATTAATTATAATATAATTATAATAATTATTTACTTATCTACTTTTTTATGTATTTATTTATTTAAAGAGTAAAAAGCCAAATTTCCCCCTGGGGACAAATAAAGTCCCGTCTATCTACAGTCTCTGTCTATCTTATACAAGCACTATAGCAAGTCATTAAAGTGTCTGTATTCAATTGTTACCAAGAAACAACAGGGGACCTCTTACCTAAAGTGCTCTGCAGTTCAGTTACTTGGCATTTCCTTCCTTCATTTCCTTTGAGCATCCTTCTTTTAAGAAAACACAAGGAGAAAATTAAGGCAACTCACAGTGTACAGCACATAACTCATCTACTAATCATTTTTAAGTCCACATTATGTTTGGACCTTATTTTTGAACACCTATCAGCTCTAACACGGCTACTTGGATTCTTGGTTTTGATCTGCTGTTTGGTTTTCACACTCGTTCCATGGTTAAAAAAATTACCTCTGGATATTAGTGATGACTTAGAGTACATACTATTTTTTGTACTTCATGCTTCCTCAGAAGATCTCACTAAATCAAATCAAATCAGAACATTACTGGCAGATCTATCATCAGTAAGCTTCGGCTTCAGGTAATACCCATCTTACTGCTTCACAGGGCTATTTGAACTGATTATGTGCTCATACATGCTTGGAAAATTCTAATGAATGGAATTACTTTCCATAATGATTTCTAGAAGTATCTCCATGACTGTCAGACTGCTTATAGAATGAGGTTTTTCTAGTCTAAGATTATCAGTGATATTTTTATGCCAGAAGTACCTTCAGTAAGTGATTTTTTAGTTGCTTCATCTTTTTAGGTGCTACAGATCTCAGAGGTGTTATTTTCTTTCAGATGAAAAATAATAAATAGGTTTGAATGGTACACTATTATTCCTGTTGCTGGAGATCCTAATATGATATATATTAAGTGTCAGATTTCAGCCAAGACAGAAGAATGAGAAACAATCCAATAATTTGGCATTAACATTCATAAAAATGAAAATTGTTATTGATGGAAATTTTTGAACATATTCTATTCCTTTTTAAATCATACTTTAAATTACATTTCTATTATAATAGCCAGCACAGTCTCACTTTTGCTTAATAAAAACAGAACTGGACACAGAACTAGCCATTACAAACAGACTGTTAATAACTAATGTGAAAGTTAATACCGTTTATCAGTAGGGATTTGACTAATGGATACCCAGAAGTCAAGGGTGTACAGGGTGAATGCTGGAAGAGGAAACCTTTTAGCTGGCACCTCCTGAGGAGTACGGACACTATGATGGATGTCTGGTTAATTTTGGGACATATAGGGAACAGGGAATCTGAATTGAAGATATTCAAGACCTTAGCAGTGAAATCCTGTTAAGTTAACAATGTGAATTTAATTTTGGAAGTGGAACAGTTGACCACCTCTTTGTTTTTGCAAAGAGGTTTGAGGAGTGGTGGAGTTTGCTAAATACTGTATGTCTACTTTAGCTTTGCAGAAAACGAATGATTGCACACTCTGCATCTTCTTGGGGAACGTGCTGTGAAAATATTGGATGCTGAGGCGTCTGCTGCTGTGCACCAGTTGGTACCTAAATGCAAAGCAACAGTTGTTTTCACATGCTTGGCATAAAGTCAGGTTTATTTTTAACATGTATAGAACTCTTCCAGGAGCGTGTCTTGTCTTCTTTACTATCCATGCTTTCCACAAACAGAATTTAAAAAAGCACCTGTGCCTGGGACAATATCCAGTTTGTTCTTCCCTCGGCTTCATCAGACTGTGATTTCCAGCATATGCCAGAGAGGATGTTAGAGAGGTGGGATACAATTGGGATAACCATAATCTAAGGCCACAATCTTCTCCCAAAAAAGAGTATCTTGATTTCTGTAGAATGTGGAAAGAAATTGTCCAAATTGGTGGAATTATGGTACTTTGAGGTCTTGTCTACAGGTGAAGGTGGAGGTGGAAGTGAAGCTAAATAAATTCAGCAGGGTACGTCCTACAAACATCGCACCATGTGGGTGTCCTACGTAGTAACTAAAAGATTGTGATTGTGATTGCAAGCAACCAAAGTGAAGTTCCAGGGTAGAGTTGTTGGATTCACCTTTCACGGTCCTCAGCAATTCAGATATTCCTTGGAGTAATAATAATAATAAGCAACACATTGAAGTGGTTTAGACATTTGTTTAGGTTGTCTGTTGTCTATCCATCCATTATCCAACCTGCTATATCCTAAATACAGAGTCACGGGGGTCTGCTGGAGCCAATCCCAGCCAACACAGGGGGCAAGGCAGGAAACAAACCCCGGGTAGGGCATCAGCCCACCGCAGGGCGCACACACACACACACCAAGCACACACTAGGAACAATTTAGAATCGCCAAAGCACCTAACCTGCATGTCTATGGACCGTGGGAGGAAACCCACGCAGACACGGGGAGAACATGCAAACTCTACGCAGGGAGGACCTGAGAAGCAAACCACAGTGCCACCCGTTGTATGTTTTGTGCCTACCAAATGAGACTTGCCTACATATGGACATACATCTTGGAAATTTCCCAAAAGTACTTTAGGACTGTTAATAGGGACTAGATTGGCTGGATCTGTTGATCGTAACCCATTGCCTTTGAAACCTTCACTAGGACTAACAGATGGAGAGTGAAGTGAACAAAGCTAGAGCGAGAACCATCAGAGAAAACAACATGCATTTTAAAGCATATTGGAATCTTAATGCAATATGAAAATAAAACGGAACTTTAAAAAATGATATATATAATTGGTAACAGGAAAATTATATTGACTTTATAAGTAGGCATGGTCAACATTCATCTCTAGCAATTTAATAATCAAGTTTTATTATTGTCTCTTTATTAAAGTAACTGTGCATAAACATGGTGAGAATAATTGGACAAGCTAACATTTGTATCTGAGAGAGTGTCACATCTTTTCCAATTGCATTCGTCCAATTTGGGTATGGTTGGTGGAATACTGTTTCTAAAATTTGCAATCATGAAAGATGAACAGTAACACATTAATATGGGCAAACACAGCCATTCTAACTAAAGCCTCCATATGTTTCCCTTTTCTCTTTTGGTGTTGCGTAGAGCCAAGAAATAATTATGAGTTTAACCTATAGTTTGCTTTTTCTGTTATTACACTTTATGGAAAAATTAGAGCTATTTTGTTATTCTTTTTCCAAATATCTACATCATCACAGTCATACTATCTCTTGGTCTTTCTTTGTAGTGCTTTGTGTAAACACCTTTTATCATTATATTCATCCATTTTTTAACAGATCTACTGCCAAAAACTACAAGGAGATTCGCTCGAAAGCGGCCCTGAATATTCTGTAATAACTCTCACTTGGATGAAGCAATCTGAAGAAAACAACGTGCAATGTGCTCCTCAATATATGGAGCTTTGAACAAGCTGTGATGCCCCTGTACTGTTGTGATGTTTAACACTAGAATTACCTGAGCCTACGAAAAAACTCGTAGATCCGTCGCACCTTAAATCGCTTCTCACCTCCCCGTCAGCATCTTTTGTCCTTTAAATGTATTGATAAGCAGCAAGCAGTCTGCTATCACATCTCCCACCGGCACACAGTTTTCTCAGCTCAAATCTGTTTACCTGTGTGTCAGTTGCTTGGAGTTGTATAGAGTGAGAACTCAAGCAAAATCACACCTTTTATAAATACTATATCGTTATTTGGAACACATGCATGTCATGTGTGTTCCGTGTCTACAACGATCTATGTCAGGGGTGCCCACACTTTCTCGGCTTGCAAGCTACTTTTAAAATGACCAGGTCAAAATGATCTACATACATTAAAAATTCTACACGTAATGGTCATAACTGGAACCTATTTTTTCGTCCATATAATATAGTAGACTTCTGGTCGATGGCCGTCCGTCAGTGGCAATCCAATAGAAACACCGCCGATAAATATTCACGGGTGAAGGACTGTGCTTATGAAGATGAAGATGAGATGGTCAGGGTGGTGTTTGGCACAAACTCAGCGAAACTGCGAGAGAAACTTTCAAATGCTGGGTCTTAGCTAACATTAAATAAAACCATGGACATCGCACGAGATGGCACAAACACAGCTGGGAACCTTCGATGCATGTACACCGAGTGGCTCACGTGAACTGACGCAGTACACAGACAAAAAGCAACAGTTCCAAAGAGTGCTGAACAAAAACCGAATTACACAATTGAGAAGGCAGCCCCCTCGCACCCCCTTGGTTTGAGACGTATGAAAAAATATGTGGTTAACGCAGAAAGACAGATCACCAATTGAAGCTTTATGAATAATGGATACTTTATTCGCCATCAATGATTGTTTTGGTAAAGCCATACTCAGTGTAATCATTAGATGAACGGTAAAAAAGTAAGAGCGAGGGGAGGGTGACTTATTGAGGCACGCAGGCGAAAACACAATAGCACGCGGGCTCGATGTAGTGCGCGTCAACTCGATCTAAATTGGGCGATCACATTCGAAAAAATATATCTTTTCAAGTTCTATTTAGTCGACACAAATATCTTTGGTTGAAATGTAAGGCGAATTTACTCTTTACATTTCTATAGTGAAGAAAAATTTATGTAATGATGCCTACATTTAACTTACATTCCTAACAAAGATATTTCTGTCGACTAAATAAAAATTCCTTCTATTTAAAATTAAAATAGAACTTGAACAGAAACGATAGTTCATAATATCCACGAAGACTTGCACGTAAGAGCGGGAGTCATCCGTTTTAACAAGCAGCGTATTGCACTGATACGAAATAGCCTGCCCATTTAATTGTTTAGGAATGGATAAATAAATTAAGATTTTATACAAATAATGTTTTTCATTTTTCTTCCTTGATGGATTCTGGCACCCCCAGCAACAGTTGCTCGCACCCCAAAGAGTGTATATATGTGTATGTGTGTGTGTGTTTCCACATCGACGGCAAATGGGTTGCGAAACAACTCAAAATTCTTTTTTTGTTCTTCAAAGTCACCAAAGCGCCGTGTGAAATCAGTGCGCAGTGCACTCAGTTTATCAGCAAAGTTGAACTTGGTTCAACATTACTTGGCAACAGGGAAAGTGGGGCAAGTTGCACTGGTGCATTTGTGTCTCCCATAAAAGCAGCTTCACTTGAAATCACTTTGTGATTTTGCACGGGTAAAAACTTCTGCTGGATTTAGGGTTGCCACCCGTCCTTTAAAATACGGAATCGTCCCGTATTTGAGAATGAAATTGTGCATCCCGTTTTGAATCAATACGGGACGGGTTTTGTTCCGTATTTTTTTTATCATTTTTTTTAAAGCAGCGTCTCATGCAAATCATTTTATGAAGATGCCTACTTTCCTACTTTTGATTGTGTAATACTTAATGTCATCGTTAGTTTGATTGGTCTTTTTAACTGTCCAGTGAGGAGGGCGGGTCTTTTAAGTAGAGTCTGCAAAGTGTGCGTCCCTTATTTTTTTGTATTAAAAGTGGTAACCCTAGCTGGATTCGTCTTTAACTTTTATGTTTTCTATATCTTCTGCATTGCATTTAGGCCTTTCAAGTTATCGTGATGTTTTGTCTCATAGTGCCGTCTTTGATTCAATTTTGTAATTACAGCCACATTAACTCCACAAATGAGACACACGTGTTTACCGGCAATGTCAGTATACATATACTCAGCCTCCCATCGGTTTTTAAGGGCTCTGTTTTCAGAATCAACTTTTCTTTTTGGCATCGTGTGGGCTAGCTTCACAATTACTTGCAGCATCATAAGCTAGACTTGATTAAGTGTTCGGCAAGGCAGCTGAAGTGCTGCATTATGGTATCTGTAGCTTATTGTGTTACCAGCGCTTCATATCCCTGGGCCATTAATAACAATAATATACAACTCTTGTTTATATCCTGCGTCTTCTCATTAAACTTGTATCCCGCATTACCCGTGGGCATGTACGCCAGCGGCAGACTGTCTATGAACTTAATTTAAATTTTATGTTTACACCGTGCTTTGTTTCCGAAGTAGCAGCACTCATGAATATGGTTGTATATATGTCATTGCTCGCTTCCTATTGTTTCGCTGCCTTCTCAATTATATAATGCATGTTTTCTTCAGCGCGTTTTGGAGCTCTTCCTGGTTTTCTACGTACTGCGTTAAAAGTCAGTTCACGTGATTACGTGGGAGGCGTGATGATGTCACACGAAACTCCACCTCCACGGCTTTCGCGCTCAACACCATTACAGTAAATGGAGAAAAATCGCTTCCAGTTATGACCATTATGCATAGAATTTCGAAATGAAACCTGCCCAACTTTTGTAAGGAAGCTGTAAGGAATGAGCCTGCCAAATTTCAGCCTTCTACCTACACGGGAAGTTGGAGAATTAGTGATGAGTCAGTCAGTCAGTCAGTCAGTGCGTGAGTCAGTGAGGGCTTTGCCTTTTATTAGTATAGATATATGTGTGTGTATATGTATATATGTACAGTAGATATGAATGTATATGTATATTTTCTCTAAGCACTGGTACACTGGTATATCTTTTTTGTAATATAAAGAGTAAAACTGCACCCAGTGCTCCAGATGAGATCTCCTTAGTAGGTTATATAGTTTAAATTCCCTTTATTTGTACTATACACATTGAGCTGTGTAACATAATATCCTATTAGTCTATTTAGTAGCTTCTATACACTGTCTGGATGTAAATACTGTTGAGTAAAATTTGATCCCTTGGACTTTCTCATAAGTTATATTTGAAAGTTTCAAACCTTCCTTCCTGTATTCAGATCTAACATTTTTACATCCTACAAGCAATGTCTTACATTTAGTAATATCATATTTCGGGACAGATCCCTTTATAAAGATTTGGCTGCTATTAGATTATTTGCCATTCCACCTAGTTTGGTATCATTGGCAGTTTGTTTTTTATTCTTATCCAAACCATACATATTGTATGTATATATATATATATATATATATATATATATATATATATATATATATATATATATATATATATATATATATATATATATATATATATATATATATATATATGTATATAAACTGCAAGCCCATCACATTACATTCTGTATAGAGATTTCAGGACCTTTATAATAACATTTACTATAAAGAGAGCCAAATGAACGTAGCTCAATAATTGCAATTCTTTTTTATCAAGTTTACATAAGAATGTACTTTTCCCCTGTGCTCTGTCTGAGAGTAAAGTGCAGTGGCACATTGTTAATTGAGAAGGGGTCAAGATGTTAATTGTTGGCACACTGCTGTTAACTAGTAATCTGAGAACCATCTGACCAAACCAAGGGAAAATACAAAACCAAAACAAGACTAGTTTAGTTTAGTTTTACCTTGATGACAAATATAATATAATATAACAAATTGGTTAAACTTGGTATTGATATTGTTCTGCTAGTCACTGAGACAGCACTCAGACCTGAGGATCATCTCCTCTTAGTACCATACTATATAGTCCGGTCTTGATCTGCTGCTAGTATGGTCAAATCTCAGGTACACTTCAACTGACCCATGGCGTTTAGACCTATGTAGCTTTGATACTGCAATTTAAATTTTTTAATTTGTGTTCTTTTACAATATATTATTTATCCTATACGACTCTAGGTAACTCACACACAGGTGAACAGACTTGAGCTGAGAGAACTTTCTGCCCTTTCTGCGTTGGTGAGGGAAAAGGATAGCAGGCTGCTTGTGCTTATTGACACATTTACAACACAAAAGATGCTGACGAAGGTGCGATGGTGGGCCAGGATTGCGAGTTTTTTGTAGGCTTTGGTAATTCTAGTGTTAAATTAAGGTGATTAAGATAATAAATTTACAGAATTACTTTCTCTAATGAGTATAGAAGCTAAATAAATGTATAGAGTTTTAAACCTTCACAAGCAGGACTAACACCTATAGCAATATACGTCCTGTCAGATGAAGAGAAGACACATAGTAGAGGATGAAAGCTCTCAGTATGAAGGTGACACAAATTCAGCACACTATGAAAACCCCTCAGCTAAGTGGCCAAGAAGCACTTGAATTATACAGTAATGAAATGGTAAAATATTATGTCAGATCAGTTTTTAACAACATAGGGAATTAGTTTAATATATTACTTGTTTACTATCTCACAGTATATTATTTATTATAAATCTTTTCTTCATTTTTCTGAGATTGTCCTGTTTTCAATATTGCACATCCATTAGTCTCTGAATTATTTTACTTCCATTTGTCTCTTAATTATGTTTACCCACAGTCTTCTCTGGTGTGGCGGCACTGCTTAGTCAGATACTTAGTTAATTTAGGAATCATTTAGCTCCAGCACAAAACACATTATAAACATAATATTATATATTACTTAGTAAAATCAATAAAACCCCAAGTATATATGGTCAATGAATGAGTCACTCTTTTAAGTAACACTTTCATAGAATGCACCATCACAAGTCACCTTATAAACCATAGAGCACTAGAGTTAGAAGCAATTTCCTTTGATCCCTTTATGCCTTTGTATACCAGATCTCATTAACACTGTCCTACTATAAAATTTTGAAGGGCTATCCATTTGTTTCAGTATGTTGCTCCACAAATAATATTAAACTGCAAATTAACTTTGAAATAGTGGTCTAACAGAACATAAAATACCATAATTACATAATAATTGCATATTCAATGATGAATACATCATTCTACAATTACATTTTTAATTACTTCCACAATAATTGCTAAGTATTACTGAATTAAATGATTTTATGCATTATTCAGTTTCGTATATATCTGATAAATATCCTTCACAAAATCAAATTAGTTTAAATAACTCCAGTATATTCTTTTTTTCTGATACTGTTTTTATTTTATTTTATTTAACTATCATTTAACCAGAACAAAATCATTTGTAATGAATATTTGAAATTTTTAAAAAATGAACAAAGCTCAAGACATTCAAGACACAATAATGTTAAATATACTTAATATATATATATATATATATATATATATATATATATATATATATATATATATATATATATATATATATATATAGTGATGGCTGGCAGGATGGAGCATGGATCCTTAAATGAACAGTTGGCTAGCCCTATGCCACTACAAGAAATAGAGAAAAGATGCCAATGCCAGATTGAGTGCACTGGCATAGTGGCTGGGTTGGACCCAGAGACAATACCCAGCCAGGAGAACAGCATAATGGAAGGACAGAGAGAAACAACCTGTCAGCATTATGACTCCTCCAACATAATAGGAGGCAGCTTCCTTGGAAAGTTGTACCTCTGCAGATACCTGCAAATCACACTGGATATTTGAGTCCTCAAAAATAGCCTTGTCGGGTTCAGTGGGGACTACCAGGGGCTGCTACAAGGATTCCTCATTCCTGTTTTATGGGATTTCCATCGGGCCATGCCCTAGCACTGGATGTACTCCCAGGTCCGAGATAAAAAAAGACGCTCAAAAAAAGCTTGCCTGGGAGGTGTAGATGAGGAGAAAAGAAAGAAAGAGCGGGAAAAGGTTTTTGTTTATCACACTTTTGGACCTTCGTACAAGGTAGTGTGAGAATAACACATCTTTATTTTAACAGGACTTGTGTCTGGGATTGAGTGATCTCCAGCGCCCTGTACTGTCCACAATACATTATATATAGCATACATATTATAAAGTATAATATATATAATTAAGTTTTAAGCATTTCTTGAAAATTATTTACAATAGCACTGTGTTATGTTTATTCCATTTAAGAAAGGAAAACACCATAAGACTTATCAGTTCTTTAAGGCTTTAATTTTTATGGAAACATTTGAAATGAAAAAAAAAAACTAACATAACTATTAATTTCACAAGGAACAACTTAATAGAAGTCCTTTCCATTAATTAAAAAAAAGCATATGGAAGTATGGAAGTATGGAAAGCATACTGGAAGTGCTCCAACATGAGAAAGAGGAAGGACTAAGGAGTTAGATCTCTGTCAAAAATAGCTTGTAATAATTTAAGTCAAATTTACATTTCACATGTGTCAATTATGCTTGTGCTTCTGAAAGTTATGCTTGCTTCTGAAAATTACGAGTACAATTCTCAGGCATCGCTGGACGCACAATGCATTCTCTAGCGAAGAACAAACAATCAATTTTTGTTACTACGCATGTGCCACAAAGGTGGAACGATGTAGTTATTTTTGACGACAGTCGTACTTTATTCTTTGCCCCCTTACAGTGGTTCCAAAGGGCAAAATGCAAAAAAACAAATAAAACCGACACAATGAAATTAATTAAACAATGACAACATGTAATTAACAATAAAAAGTGAGAGCATGAAATTAACAAATTAACGGCAGTGTGTTTAAACTTTACATAACATCTTAGCCAAGTGTTCTGATGTCTGTTATACATGTATAGGGGAGCGAGATGTTGCAGAATGTTCCCAACCTTCGGATTTCGCAGTCTTAGACATAGATTTGTTGTTGGGGTGGGAGGCACGGAATTATGACCCCACTAAGGAGAATATGAATATATACAAACAGGCGTAAAGATTGGGGGCTTTGCACAATATAAACTTCTGAAACACCAACCTCCCCCCCATGACGTCACTGCTTTTAAGTGAGTTTTTTTTAACGCTCATGATTTTGCTATGGAAACACTGAGTCAGATTAACAACTGAGTGTGGAGAATATTATACCTTTATAATGTAGGAATATCCATCCATCGATTTTCTAACCCGCTGAATCCAAAGACAGGGTCATGGGGGTCTGCTGGAGCCAATCCCAGCCAACACAGGGCACAAGGCAGGAACCAATCCTGGGCAAGGTGCCAACCCACCGCAGGACACACACAAACCAAGCACACACTAGGGCCAATTTAGAATCACCAATCCACCTAACCTGCATCTCTTTGGATTGTGGGAGGAAACCGGAGCGCCCGGAGGAAACCCACACAGACACGGGGAGAACATGCAAACTCCACACAGGGAGGACTCGGGAAGCGAACCCGGGTCTCCTAACTGCGAGGCAGCAGTGCTACCACTGCGCCACCGTGCCGCCCCAATGTAGGAATATTTAGGACAAAAATAAATAAGCAAAATAAATCAATGAACTGTGGTTTAACTTAATATAATAGATATAACCTCATGTTTAATCTCCAGTGTAGCTCTTTTTCCAGTGACAATGCAAAAAAAGAATAAGTTGTACTGGGTTAACAAGGATTATGCATTCTGAACAGTTTTGGGTATATTTTATGGGTTTTGGCCTGCTAATCACAAAAATCACATTGAAAGAACCCTATCACAAACCAATTTAAAGCAATCGCCTATTTATATGATTTCCTCTCATATTACATGTACATTTATACAGCACAACAATTACAACTGGAACATCTGTGAAATTCATCAGATGCAGAGAACAAATGAAGATCCGAAGCAAAGCATTTTAGCTCAATTGATATAATGCAGTGTGTCAGCATCATTAAACAATGAAACATTATAAATTCAATAAAAATTGATTTCATGTTTCTCCAAATTCCAATGTGTTGCGCCAATCAGAAACTATATTTGTGTTCACCTTGATGCTGAATATCATAATTAACAAAACTGTTTCAGGAATCAAAACTTTTGAAAATATTTGTTGTCCACTGTTATGGAATCATTAGTGGAAAACATTGTAGTTGGCAACTGCTGCATCTATCTAGCATTTAAAAGAAATATAAACATAATACTAAATTTAACACAAGGGTACAAGATTATAAGAAGTTTCATAATAGATTTTGAAACACTCTTCATTGCTTTTGGGTGGAAAGATAGTCTATAAAAGGTATCAAAACAAAAAAAAATGGTCATTGTGATGTGGACAACCTCTGGAGAAAGTGATTAGTTTACAAGTATTGAGCACCAGAATCAATATCAGGGATGGAAAAAGGAGGTTGTTTTGTTAAGGAGTCACACCACTATCCATCCCAGGTTGCATATTTTGCACTGTGATAACAGCCAGCAGTCAGCCATGAACTCGCAACATCTAGACTACAAAGGCCCTCAGAAGCAGTTTCTTACTGCGTAAGCTAAAGGAAAAAATCCCCTTCTCATTCACACAGGGACTGCATCTAGAAATTGCAAGAAGTTTGCTTCATGGTGATATCAGCTGTCACTCAGACTCCAAAAAACTTTTTTTTTTTGCTCAGAACTGTCATTACTCTCCACCCATCCACAATGCAAATCCTGCTGACTATGCCAAGTGTTTTGGTAGGTTGCACATTTTGCACTCTAGTAAATCCTGGGGGTGGTGGGTAGCAAACCTGTGATGGCTGAATTACAAAGGTCCTCAGAAGCAACTCCTTACAGCACAAATTAATTGACAAAATCTCTTCCTATTCATACAGTCTCTAAGCAATTCAATTTAAGGCCTAGTGATGTCAACTAAGCACTCTTTCACTCACCCCCCACTCCTTTTGGATTAAAGATTGATCAGTGCGAAGACCGAAATAGAACTGGGTGAATATTAAACCATGACTGTATATGATGTCTCTGTTTTTATTTCCATGGTGTTAATCTTATTTAAAACAACCAAGGTGCAATTACTATCTGCGTTTTGTCACACAATGGGTAGGCAAAATAAATGGTAGAAAATTTTTCTTAACACATATAAATAAAGAATACTGTATCCAAAATCAGAAACTGGTGTGTGGAGACTCAAGTCCCGCACAAAATATGTGCCTCTGACCTCATCTTTGCTAAACCCTCTGTGTTACTCTTTTCTTTAATTTTATTAAATGTAAGATGTGGCAGCTATAATACATACTTTATTAGGTCCTCCAAAAATCGGAATTCAGTTTGGTGGAATGCAAGTACAGACTTCAGGAAAGAAGGTGTCATAGGTTTTAAATGTTTTAGTGATTTGACTTTCTTGAGGTTTAATTAGTGGACTGACCCATTGTACCACTTTAAGTTTTAACCAAGCCTTCCTGACTTATTTCTTAAATGCAATTGGCCTTTATTTTTATTAGTATTATAAAGTATAGTACATGATCCTCTATTTAAAAACGTTCTGCTGTGTCAACTTTATTGATGGATTTTAGAATTCTTGAAGAACCTGTTTAGGGTCTGATGTAGCCTTCTATTATCATTACTGAATAAACACACACCATTGTGAAGTGAGAAAAAGAGGCACAAAGATAAGAGGAAAACGTGTCAAACACTAGCCCAGGAGTTTTGAAACTGATCTGTTAGAGCTGTGAGAATTTAATGTTAACCCATGAACCAGCAGATCACCTTGAATTATATTTCTTATTTGTATAGCATTGCAAGGAAGACATCAACAGGGAAATCAAAAATGGTTGTAGCACCAGACGTTAAAAGGACTATTAACCCTGAAAGGCAGTACAAGACATCAAGTCAAAGTAATGTAAAGAAACATTGCAATGTGAGTAGGCATAAATAATTTATCTATTTGAAAATCAGTGTTTTAAAACCAAAAGGAAAACATTTTTACTCAATGTAGTCTTTGATTTGGTTCCAGCTGGAACATGCACAGATAAATAAGCATGTACTAACTAGTGACAGGAGATCATTGAATGCTGGCAAGCTACAGTAGCTTCACAAAGTCTGGAAGTGTACAGAAGTGTTCGGAGTCATGAATTTAAATGCTGACAAAGTAGCCAATAAAAATATTTTTCCATAGTTTGCAAAAAATGAGTTTTACACTTTTATATTATATTTTAATTTACAGCAGGCCAATCTGGATTCAGACAACACTAAAATGAAAGCAATATGTAAAACAGAATCTCTTTTCATGTGAAAATGCAAAGATATATTTTTTTAACAAGTCTTCCTCTTTGCCCTGTTGAGCATAATCGCCTTGCAGACTGCAATCATGCTGTAACTCAACCTATTCCAATTAGCGTATCACTTAAGATTTTATTTTGGGGATGAGTGACTGTAATTGCAAGGCAGCAGTTAATGTGTGAATTCAGTTTGTACCTTCACTGGCAACTTATTTATTTAACAAAGAAGTAAAAAATATAATTTGTTTCTGACATTTCTTTCTTATTTAGAGAGTGTCTAATTGTACAATGTAAGCATTCAATTTAGTGTGGGGGAAAGATCCCAAAAAAGAGGTTGTATTTAAGTCCAAACTGTTGAAAATCTTTTATAACTGCTGTTTGTACCAAACAATTATAGTGAGAATGACAATTGTATATATTTTGCTAGTTTGGTTTGATTCTTACTCACAGTGCTTTACAAATGAATCCCTTGTGGAAGAATACAAATGACTAAGGTAAACTGGAACAGAGAAAATATATTGGGTTAATGAGCTGTAGCACAAACTTTCTTTCAAAAAGGCTGTGACCAACATGTTTGTTAGTGTTTTTATAGGAACCTTTTAAGAGGTGATGAGCAAAAAAATGGAAATTCACTATACTGTATACTTAAACTAGTAAAATAGCAGTTTCTACTTACAGTACTTCCTGTCTGCCTATACAAATGCTGCGTCTTCTTATTAACCCGTCCTTTGGGTAAGTGAGTGTTTAGCCTAAGTGAAGAAGATACTGTACACATTTATAAACTGTGCGAAGTAAAGAAAAACCACTTCAGCAGTCCTGAACTTTCTCAATGGAGTATGCAGGCACCATTTGGAATAAGGGTGGGGGAGACAGCCTAGAAGAGTAAAAGGGTTGAAAGACCACACTGTGTATGAATGGCAGACCTCAAAGAAGATAAGAGAGAAGAATGAAAGGTTTGTTAATTATGTGACCTACGTTTGTGGCACATGCAAACTGAAACTTTGAATGAATAACACAGAGTTATGTTCTTTAATTGAAGTATAGGGCACACATTTGTCAATCTGCAGGGTGGGCCATGGAAAAGTAGCCCGCCTCTGGCAATAGTATGACAAGATGAACGAGCAAGTGGATTGTTTTTATTCACTTACCCAAAAGTTGCAACAAATGCTAAAATTGGTCCCTGTTCATGTCTATGCACCTTTGGGCAGGTCGGAGCATGTTGACTGATACTGCTTGCAGCTCTTCAACAGTGATGCTGCAGATAGTGTTTGTGATGTTTTCATCAAGGGTATGTGGATTGTTGGCGTACACTTTCTGCTTTAAATTTCCCCACAGATACAAATCGCATGTGGACAAGTCCGGGGAACGTGGTGGCCATAACCCCTTGCTCACAATTTGCTCCTCTATAAACAGTGCATGAACCTGAACCTGTGCCAGTGAATTGCGTGAGATATGGTATGTTGCCCCATCTTGTTGGAAAAAGCAGTACATTTTTTCTTCTGGTGTTAGTTGGTTGTAAAATTGTTCAAAGATATCCAGGTAAACCACAGCATTCACAGTTGATTTGAAGAAAACTGGGCCCACTATTCATGTTCCTGACACCGCGCACCAAACACCAATTTTATGGTCGTGAAATGGCTATGGCCTCCTCCAAAGAGCATGGTACCGGTATTAGAGAAGGGCTACTTTTCCATGGCCCACCCTGTATTATAACTGCATATTAGAACAGCAGAGATTATTAAATTGGAATATGTGGTTTATTTGGATTAAACAAGTTTAGACAAGAAATATAAGAATCTGATGGGGCAAATGGTAATCTTTCTATGGTGTTTGATGACAGGGAAAATAATCAAATAATTCAAGATTCAAGAGTTCACATCCTGGGCCCTTCCTGTGTGTCTACATGGGTTTCCTCTGGGTGCTCTGGTTTCCTCTCACAGTCTAAAAACATGTAAGTTAGGTGGATTGGCAATACTAAACTGGCCCTAGTGTGTGGTTCGTGTGTGTGTGTGCGTTTTGTTTTTTTGTCCAGGGTTTGTTCCTGCCATGCTGCCTATATTTGCTGGGATAGGCTCCAGCACACCCCGCAACCTGTTCTGGACTAAGCAGGTTAGAAAATGACTGACTTACCTACTAGACTAAATTATGTTTAAAATTTTTGTTTGTTCAATTTTTAACCTTCAGAAACTGATACTGAATACACTGCCTATAAAAAATATTCACTCCCTTGGAAGTTTCCACATTTTACTATTATAAAACATTGAGTCACAGTGGATTTCATTTGGCTTTTTAATTTTGATCAACAGAAGAAGACTCTTTATTGTAAAAGTGAAAAGAGAACTCTAAATTAAAGACAACTATAACTAACAAATAATTGATTTCGTAAGTATTCACATCCTTCAAGTTTGTATTTAGTAGATTCACCTTCGGCAGCCATGACAGTACTGAGTCAGTGTAGTTGGTCTTATCTTCTTTGCACATCTGGATACTGCAGTTTTTTCTCTATTCTTCTTTAAAAATTGCTGAGACTCTGTCAGGCTGCATTGGGATTGCGAGTGAGACGCCTTTTTCAAGTGCAGCCACAAATTCTCAGTTGGATTGAAGTCTGGACACTGACTCTGCCACTTTTGGACATTAATATTATTCTTTGTAAGCCACTTCTGTGAAACTTTGGCTTTACGCTTGGGTTCATTGTCTTGGTGGAAGACAAATCTTCTCTCAAGGCGAAGGTTTCTTGGAGACTGCATCTGGTTTTCTTCCAGTATTTCCCTGTATTTTGCTGCAGTCGTTTACTCCCTACCCTTACAAGCCTACCAGGGCCTGCTGCAGAGAAGCATCCCCAAGCAGGGATGGTGTGTTTTTAATAATTAGCAGCTTTTGGATTATGCCAAATATGGCATTTAGTCTGATAACCAGACTAAACATGTGATGGACATTAGCTGAAGACAGACAGTTGATCTCCATTGATCTAGTTATGGCACTTCTGAAACCAATTATCTGCACCATTGATGTTTGAGGTTTCATATTAAGGAGGGAATTCTTAAGCGATAAACTATTTTGTGGTTTATATTTGTAATTAATTTAGATCACTTTGCAGTGACCAGTTTTCACTTTGATGTGGCAGATCTGTTGATCAGTGACAGCAGAGCCAAATTAAATCCACTATGATTCAATATTGTATACCAATGTAAATTAAATGTAAAAAAAAAACTTCCAAGAATAACTTTTTATAAACATTACATGTAGTGTTCATTGGCTCAGTGCCAAAGGTAACTTCAATTTTATATATATATATATATATATATATATATATATATATATATATATATATATATACAGTGGAACCTCTAGATGCGATCACCTGTGTATACAAGAAATTCAAGATAAGAGGAAAGTATACGTAACGAGTCACGAGCCAGGCTGTGGTTATGCGTGATGCGTTTCCCGATCCGCCTCGACTCGGGGATTCACCCAAACTGACGCTGGCAGCCCGTCAGCTCACTCAGCTTGTTCTCCCGTAGCGTGAGGATCTACGCGTTTGTGCACTTGTGATTTCATTGTTTCGCTGTAGCAGTTCACTGTATAAGCATATCCAAAAATATTGCGGACATGCAGATGGCGAATAGGAGATGATTGCCCTCAAGAGGAGAGAGAGAGAGAGAGAGAGAGGCATGCGTGTGAGCAAGCGAGATAAAGAGAGAGAGAGACGCGTGTGTGAGCGAGCGAGAGAGATAAGGAGAGAGAGAGAGAGAGACGCGTGCGCGAGCGAGAGAGATAAGGAGAGAGAGATGCACACGAGAGAGAAGAACCATCAGCTTAGTTATGCTCACATGACGCTCAGCAGACAAAGTGTATTCATACTACTTGTATTGCAAGACATCGCTCGTTTTATCAAGTCAAAATTATTTAAAAAATTTAGCTTGTCTTGGAAAACACTCGTAAACCAAGTTACTTGCAAACCGATGTTCCACTTGTATATATTATTTATCAGTGTTATTTGTTAGAAAAATTGATTTTTATGTTGATATTTTTGGGGGTGCGGAATAGATTAACTGGATTTCCATTATTTTCAATGGGGAAGTTTGTTCTAGATACGAGAAATTCGCTATACAAGCTCAGTGCTGGAATGAATTAAACTCGTATCTCGACGTTCCACTGTATATATATTTACCCTCATTTTGTGATTTTCCATATGTACAAGCATATAGCATACAGTCCATTTAAGGTCACGTTAAATGAATGTAGGCTGAATGCTGTTTAAAATGGGTTTGTCAAGGGGTCCAAATAAGTTAGAGTGATGTCTGCTAGAAACAAAAGAGCCAAATTTGACCGTAGATGGCAAGTGACAAGTAAGGATTATGGTCTCCATGTTTGCCACAGCTGGCATTATATCCATGAATCTTAAACATCGAAAGTCATGAAACTATGATGGACTAGGGAGAATGAGGACTACCAATAACGAGGTTCTGCAAAAAATGTGTAGTGCTTTTATTTCCAACAGTGTCCAAAAATAAATAAAGTGAGGTGCAGTTTATTCAAAAAAATAAATCATTCTCGATAAAAAGCAGTGCAGTGTCCAAATGGAGGTTAAAAATCCAAATAAATAATCTGATAACAGGTTAAAATTAGGTGCCTGTCTTTCACCTGAGCCTCAGTGCCTCCTTTCCCCTCTCTCAACCCCAGCATACCCAACAGGTCCATTCAGCAGGGAGCTTAAATTCCGGCATGAGCGATGGACCCTTATAATGGTCTACTATACATCCCCACCACCATAATCTGTCACTGCTGGGGCGCTCAAGCTCATCTCCATCGTCCCACCACTATCCTTTGGTAGCTTTAGCTCTCTGATGCCCCTTTAGCCACTCCTGGAGTGCCGTCCTTTATGCTCCCCATTGCGCCAATTCGTGACCATCACTCACCCCGTTTCTCTGCACCGGCTCATCCACGTGATCTCCACTCTTTACTTTTGATCTTTTTCTCTTGATTTTTTTTCTTTCATATGTTCTTCTCAGAGGACCCTTTTATCTAAAGTAAGTGCAGGTTTGCCAAATGGTCCATGGAGCCCTGAAGAGGAACTACTGCGTTAATGGCTTGCAAGCAATTCCTTCATCAAGTATATCCCCAACCACATGGCTTTCCTCTCGCACACCTACATTCTTGGGATCTGCACTTCCTCACAGTTTTTTTTAAAAAACATGCACAGTCACGAACCCCTAACACGTAGCATCACAAGGATGGATACTTTCCTAGAAGTTCTATAATTAAAGAGTAACAGATTGAAATTTTTAATTTGACAAAGAATGTACTATAAGACATTGGCAACCCCAACAAAGACAACCTCAAGGGGATTTGTTTTAATTCATGCTCACTATATGTAAAGTCCATGAAATAAAATGTTAATTATTTTATGAACTCATTTGTACGTTATTCTTGAAACATAATTCAATTTCCTATTAGAAAATATTTGCTATTCCTTTCTGAAACCATTTTAGAGTTATCTAATTATCTGAGCACCTACAAGTGTTAACTTACATAATTTCTTTGTTATATGACTGACGTTCAGTGGGTTTGCAATTGTGCCCAATTGTGACTGGTTAATTGAATTATTTTAGCGGTATCTCATTTAATATGGTTGTATGCTGTGTGATTTTCTTTATTCACTTAGATGTTGACTCCTGAGGGAACAGTAATAATTCAGTGTGTTGCTACACCTAGCAACATATTAACAATTCTAATATGCTTTCTAATTTTAGCATTTCATACTTGAAATTACAGTAATAAGACTGTTGGAGTTGGCACTGACCATGTACACCCACTTTTGTTCTTTGGCACTCCCTTGCCATATACTGTGCTCAAGAACCAATGATGGACATGAGTCAGTGTTACATAAACACTCAATTATATTATACATAATTGTTGCAGGGTTCTTAAAAGTTCAGATGACATATTGGCAAACAGAATATTAGCAAGCTTAATATCGTTTTGCAGAACTTTTAAATGGTTAAGAAAACTTCTAGAAATAGTTTATGGCAGCAGTCAAGGAAGACAAAGTCACCCAGGAGCACTGAGCAACAATAGCCCATTAACTTCTCCTACTCCTGAAATTTCAGTTGGATGATCAGCTTGACAGACACTTCTGCTGCAATGATGATCACACTCTTATGTGTGCCTTTCCCATTTTCTACAGAGTAAAATCGACTGTCCAAGGATGTCATAATCCTATTGAACAGGTGCAAAATTGCTGTTTCACAGTTGATTACATCAATTACAACAAGTTAATAAATTATTTATATTGGTTACATCATTAGCCAGAGTTCATTGCCTTTTCCTCCACTTGGTGCCTTGAGATTTCTACCATCCACATCCCAGGGATGGTGTAGCTTGTTATCTGCTCTTTTCCCAGAGATGGTGTAATGCCTTATCTCTTCAGAGCCAAGCATGTTGTAATTGATTTGCCTTTACTTAAGATCATAAGGTTAATAAGTGTGTCCTCAAGTTACTGTACCTCTTGAGGCCTGCAGTCATTTTAAGTGCGTTTGCCTCTTGCTCTTTATGACACCTCTGGCTTGATATTAAGTAAAAAGGCCACACCACATTGCTTGTTTCCCCTGCACTACATAGTGACACAAATCTGACCATTCATCTAACTCTTAGTGGACTGAAATAAAAGTTAAACAGAAGAGGTTGGAACGGACACCAGGGAAATCATGAATTCACCTGCTTTAGAATGCTATTGACCCAGAACAAAACCAAAGGCCCCAACCTTACACTGTGTGCCTAAGCTCTGCTTTCTGTAACATCCACCTTAATAAAAGGATCAATGTCAGTGTTTGTCTGTCTCTGTATCCATCCAGTTGTTATTTATCTGTCATTGCAATAGATGTTTCATCACAAACATTAACACTGTTTTTACAAATCCCATACCAAATGGCCTATAACAAAGATATATGCATTGAATTTGACATTCCAGCAGATGGTGTGTCACAAACATTTCTAGTAATACATTCCATTTTTAAAAATGTTTGTGATGTGCTATCTGTTGGAGTGAGAAATGCAATGCATTTTGTTACCATATGCATGACAAAATACAGGATGGCCCATATTTATATATATATGATTGAAAAGGCGTTATTATCAAGTAACATAATGGAACATGAACATTAAGAACCTTAAATGTTTTTTCATCCCCTGTTCTCCATGGCGTGGTCCACCAATGCGCCATCCAGATCGATACAGGCCTGAAGAAGAAACCAATTTTGAAAGGCATTTGCCACAAGAGCTGTGTTAGCAAAGGTATGCAGACTCCTGGGCCTACCTGCTCCCTTTGCTTGCAAAACAGTACTGCTGATATTGAATTTTGTGTTTATTCTTGCGATGGTTAGCACACTAAGGCCACTGTCTCTAAACTCAACTGCCATCTTCTGTTTCAACACCGCATAGTTGTTTGATGCGGAGTATAAATGCATGCAACTTACGCGCTGCTCTAGTAGCAATTGATTTCCCGCCATTCTGTATTCAAATACAGCAGGGGTTGCCCGATCCAAAACATTGTTACTCTCATTCTCAGGCTACACAGTGATGCCATTTTTGATAATTTTCGCTGAGTAATTTAAATGCTGCAGCCTGTGAAGCATCCATCCAGTATCCAACCCGCTATATCCTAACTACAGGGTCACGGGGGTCTGCTGGAGACAATCCCAGCCAACACAGGGCGCAAGGCAGGAAACAAACCATCACCGCAGGGCACACCAAGCACACACTAGGAACAATTTAGGATTGCCAATGCACCTAACCTGCATGTCTTTGGACTGTGGGAGGAAACCAGAGCACCCGGAGGAAACCCATGCAGACACGGGGAGAACATACAAACTCCACGCAGGGAGGACCCGGGAAGAGAACCTGGGTCTCCTTACTGCAAGGCGGCAGTGCTACCATTGTGCCACTGTGCCACCCGCCTGTGAAACATCATTAACATAAATATGGGCTACCCTGTACGTTCCAATAGACGATGCACTGCAAATGTAAGCACTGAGGTACTTAGATTTCAACCCGACTTAAATGGGTAGCACAGCTAGTTAAGTACAACCAGATGGCAGTAGGACAGTTTAATAAAACAATTTTGCAACACACAGTGCCAATGGTGATCGCAAACTTCTTCTTAACCACAGTTCTCATCCTACATGGGGAGTCCAACGCTTGATCATCACTTTGGGTTTCATTTTTATGGCAGGTAATACAACTTGATGCTGAACTTGAGTTTACAATGCTCTTGTCTGAAACACAAAAACCTTTCCTCAAAGGTGTCTGTTAACTGTTTTTGCTGTGGTGTCACCTGTTTCTTTTACTTGTTTCCACATTATCTTTTAGGGTTTTATTTCTGCATATTTTAGATAATCTTTAAATTCTTTAGTTTGTTTTTGGAAAAAATGTACAGAATTTATCTAAGAGTTTTTCTCAGGTATTCTGACTGATTCTTTAAAATTTTAACATTCTTCAAATGAGCTGTGTGATGTGAATACGACAAAATATTAATTCTGAAAATCAAATGTAGAAGTGTTTCAGAATGTAGTCATCAAAGGAACTCTTATAGAAAAAATTCAATTTAACATAAAGCACAAATATTCAACTCAGTACTTCACAAAATAATTTAACAGAAAAGAAATTTATGGATACTCTGCATTATTAAAAGGTAATATATAATTAATGAATATCACCAAAATTAAAAGAGGTTAGTGAATGTATATTAGACTGCAAAGACAAGGAATGAGCATGCATGAAAGAGGATACTTTCTTAAAATTAACACTTTTGGAGGGGAGGGGAAGTAGGAATCACACATAAATAAAGGAAAATGTCATTTGAAGCTCACTACCAAGGAAAATAATGAAGGAGAATTATTAAGGAAAAACCCAGAACAACCATAAAACAATGAAATCAAACAGAATAAGAGCAAAATCCTCACAGCAGTCAATCTACTGAACATTGCCAGAAAGTTCAGGCAGTACTTCCACATTCTGTTCACATAACCATATGTCTATTATCCTTTTTTTTATTTTTATTAATTTTATTAGAATCCATACAAAGCAATCAAGTTTTCACAAAAAGAAAAATTAAGTTAATAACAGATCGATCCCCACCCCTGAGAGAGAGAGCAAACCAAACGCTGTTAAATTTAAGGCTTGTAAACATACCTAAATTAATAAATTCTCTGTGCTTTATGAACTTATTTTAAAATATTACTGATTAGATCCTGCCATGTTTTGAAAAAAGTCTGTACGGATCCTCTAACTGAGTATTGACTATAACTGAGACTTTTTCCAATTTCAAATAATATAACACATCGGTTTCCCACTGACTTAAAAGAGGAGAGTTTGGGTTCTTCCAGTTTATCAGAATAAGTCTGTGTGCCAACAGTGTAGTGAATGCAATCACAATTTGTTTGTCTTTCTCCACTTTAAGACCCTCTGGAAGAACCCCAAACACAGCTGTTAATGGGTTAGGAGGGATTGTGAGTCCAAGGCTGTCTGAAAGGTAATTAAAATTTTTGTCCAGAATAATGTTAATTTGGTGCAGGCCCAGAACATGTGACCCAGTGAGGCTGGGACTTGGTTGCAGCGTTCGCAGGTTGGATCATGCCCTGGAAACATTTTGGAGAGTTTTAGTCGAGACAGATGTGCTCGATATATAATTTTAGTTGTATAATTGTATGCTTTGCGCATATGGAGCTTGAGTGAATTCTCTGCATTGCTACTTTCCACTCCTTTTCTGATATATTAATTGAGAGATCTTTTTCCCAGTGTCCTCTTGGATCTTTGAAAGGAGGGATTGTAAAATGATTTTATATATTGTAGAGATGGAGTCTAAGTCCTTGAGATTGAGCAATATTTTTTCCAGCATGGATGAGGGTGCAAGATGAGGAAAATCTGGAAGGTTCTGTTTAACAAAGTTCCTGATTTGAAGATAGTGAAAGAAATGTGTAGCTGGAATGTTAAATTTGGAATGTAATTGTTCATAGGATGCAAAGACGTTGTCTATATAAAGATCTCTAAGCAAGTTAATTCCAAATTTTTCCAGATATTAAAAACTGCATATGTTTGTGAGGGTTGAAAGAGGTGGTTCACAGGCTTCTCCGTCTTAAAATGCTTTCTACATTGGTTCCATATTTTAAGTGAGTGGAGCACAATTGGGTTATTAGTATATTGCTGATAGCGTGTGTTTATTGGAGCACAGAGCAAGGAATACAAAGAAGTACTGCAGGATTTTACTTCTATTGCGGTCCAAGCCTGTGTATGTTCTTCTATTTGTGTCCAGGTTCTTATCGCCTGTATATTTGCTGCCCAGTAATAAAACTGGAAGTTAGGTAGAGCCATGCCGCCTTCTGCCTTTTGTCTTTGTAGGTCACTCTTTTGATGCGTGGATGTTTTGAATTCCAAATAAATGAGGTTATTGTTGAATCTAATTGCCTAAAGAATGATTTATTAATGTATATTGGGATGTTTTGAAATAAAAAAAGGAGTTTAGGAAGAATATTCATCTTAACAGTGTTAATTCTTCCAGCTAGTGTGAGATGAAGGGTTGACCATCTATGCAAGTCTTGTTTAATTTTTTCCATGCAGACTGCAAAATTTTGTTGATATAGAGCTTTATGTTTACTTGTAATGTTTACCCCGAGGTATTTAAACTGTTCTGCAATGATAAAAGGTAGGGTCTAATCTAATATTATATGCTTGAGAATTCACTGGAAAGAGTACACTTTTATTCAGATTAATTCTGAGACCAGAGATCTTTTGAAATTCTGTGAGTGCTGCTAAGACTGCAGGCACAGAATTTTCTGGGTCCGATATATACAGTACCATGTCATCTGCATATAATGAGATTTTCTGTTCCAGTCCTTCTCTGCTAATCCCCTTTATCTGATCAGTATTTTGACAATGTATTGCCAGTGGTTCAATGGCAATCGCAAACAGCAGCGGTGACAAGGGCATCCTTGTCTAGTGCCATGTTCTAGTTTAAAGTAGTCTGAGCAAATGTTGTTGATGCAAACTGAAGCTTCTGGGTTAGTATACAGTAATTTAATCCATGCACAAATGTTCGGGCCAAACCCAAACTTCTCCAATGTAGTAAAAAGGTATTTCCATTCAATCATGTCGAATGCTTTTTCTGCATCCAATAAAAATAATATTTCTGGGGTGTTAGATTTAGTTGGTAAGTATATTACATTAAACAGGCGTCGAAGATTTGAAGATAAGTGCCGGCCCCTAATAAATCCAGTTTGGTCTTGTGATATTACCGAGGGAAGCACTTTCTCCATCCTTCTGGCTAACATTTTAGAGAGTATTTTAACATCGTTATTTAGAAGTGAAATTGGTCTGTATGATGCACATTGTAATAAGTCCTTATTTTGTTTTGGAAAGACAATGTCTTTGGAAAGGCATATGTCTATTATCCTAACAAGATTTCAGCTGAAGTCAGGGCAATATGGGAAATTAAAATCCCTTCATTTGAAAATATATAAACCAAACATACTGTAATTTTAAAAACAGGAAGATAAATATTTAACACGTTTACTAAAGCTTTTGTCACTAATAACTTTGCTGCACTAAGATTGTGCAATTTGTTCACCTTGCTGAATGCTCTTCTCAGACAACACGCACATATTAATGATATTGTTTGAATCTGGTTATACGCTTGGAATATGTGGTCAAAAAATAAAAGTGAGCAGTGCTTTTAAAGACATAGAAAAGATTTGAAACATAAAGAAAATGTAAATAATATAGGTGGCACGGTGGTGCAGTGGTAGCGCTGCTGCCTCATACTTGATTATTAAATTGCTAGAGATGAATGTTGACCATACTACTTATAAAGTCAATATAATTTTCCTGTTACCAGTTATATATATCATTTTTTAAAGTTCTGTTTTATTTTCATATTGCATTAAGATTCCAATATGCTTTAAAATGCATGTTGTTTTCTCTGATGGTTCTTGCTCTAGCTTTGTTCACTTCACTCTCCATCTGTTAGTCTTAGTGAAGGTTTCAAAGGCAATGGGTTACGATCAACAGATCCAGCCAATCTAGTCCCTATTAACAGTCCTAAAGTACTTCTGGGAAATTTCCAAGATGTATGTCCATATGTAGGCAAGTCTCATTTGGTAGGCATAAAACATACAACGGGTGGCACAGTGGTTCGCTTCCCAAGTCCTTCCTGCGTACAGTTTGCATGTTCTCCCCGTGTCTGCATGGGTTTCCTCCGGGAGCTCAGGTTTCTTCCCACAGTCCAAAGACATGCAGGTTAGGTGCATTGGTGATCCTAAATTGTCCCTAGTGTATACTTGGTGTGTGTGTGTCTGTGCCCTGCGGTGGGCTGGCACTCTGCCCGGGATTTGTTCCTGCCTTGTGCCCTGTGTTGGCTAGGATTGTCTCCAGCAGACTCCCGTGGCCCTGTGTTAGGATATAGCGGGTTGGAAAATGACAGACTGACTATAAATAATATATTTATTCATTCATCCACGCATTTATTCCCTCAGCTTATTTCAATTTTAGGGTAATAAAAGTTAAAGCCTATCCCAGCAGCATGAGATGCAAAATGAAGGAAAATTCATCACTAACTAATGAGTAACTTAAAAATGTGCTGTCACCTGAAAAACATTCTGCCATCAGCAGTCCCATTTATTGATGATAGAGGCCAAATGAAGCTGAGACACCATGCAGAATTACAAACAGTTAACCACTGAATACAGCAGTGATGATAGAAAAGGTATATAAGAACACAAAGGCTGTCAAAAGGGTTAAAGAAGGGTAATGCAGCTGCAACCCAAAAGAGTTCAAGTCCTGTCAGCAATAATGAAGAAGGCGCATTTGGCTAAGAAACAGAAACACTGACAACTAGTAGACTGCCTTATCTAGTGAAACCTGCGTTCTGCTGATTTTTGCTGATAGGTGAACCAGAATGTGCTGAAAACTCCATGGATCCAATGGAATGTTCTACCATTGCAGACTAAATTTATGTTAACACCTTGAACTTTAACACTTTCTTGTATTGCAGTGTAAACTGTAACTGCAATTTAACATCAAGTTTAATTACATCTTGAATCTCGAATCTGGCTTGGACCCACTGGACTATACTGTTGCTTTAGTTTAACAGATTTACTATTCAAACTGTTAGAGTAATGAAAATAAACATGTTTTCTAAGGCTTAAATGTGAAGTATTACTAAATGTATAATTTATAAAATAGATATTGAGCTGATTGAGGGATGAGTTGTACCTGAGAGCTTTAATTGGAAACTAGTCATGGAGAGACTGGAAAATTAATTTTATTGGTCTAAAGTATTATCATTATATCATTATACACAGAAGTTCAATATGGTGTCCCACAGGGCTCAGTACTGGGACCTTTACTGTTTTCACTTTACATGCTTCCACTGGGATCTATCATTAGGAAACATAATGTTAATTTTCACTCATATGCAGATGACACCCAGTTATACCTTTCATTTAAATCAAATGAAGTTTCTCCGATGTTGTCTTTAATTAGTTGTGTTAGCGAATTAAAGGAGTGGATGAAAGAGAACTACTTGTCTTTAAATACAGATAAAACAGAGATGTTAATTGTTGGAGGGAATGACGCTGATCACATCATTTAACTCGGTTGGAATCCCAATTAATTTTACTGAATCAGCCCGCAATCTAGGAGTTATTTTTGACTCTAGCATGTCATTTAAAGCGCATATTACAAAGTTGTCCAAAACATGTTTGTTCCATCTTAAAAATTTTAGGAAATTAAGGCGATTTCTAAATAATAAGGATTCTGAGAAATTAATTCATGCATTTATCTATAGTAGGATTGACTACGGCAATGTGGTGTTCACTGGCTGTTCAAACTGTTCTCTATACAGCCTCCAGTTAATCCAAAATGTGGCTGCAAGAATTATTACAAGAACAAGAAAATACGAACACATAACTCCAGCTCTTAAATCCTTACACTGGCTCCTGGTTAAGTTTAGGGCAGATTTTGAAATCCTCCTTTGAACATATACAGTTTTAAATGGCCAAGGTCTGGCTTACTTGTCTGAACTTTTCATGACTTACAAACCTGAGTGCACATTAAGATCTCAAGATGCCGGCCTGCTTAGGATTCCAAGGATTAATAAAATAACAGTGGGAGGTCGAGCTTTTAGTTACAGGGCCCCTAAACTGTGGAATGGTCTTCCTGCTTCCATAAGAGATGCCCCTTCAGTCTCAGCCTTTAAATCCCGGCTGAAGATTCACTACTTCAGTTTAGCATATCCTGACTAGAGCTGCTGATTAACTGTACAGACTGCATCTCTGTTGTTAGTCATTAGCACTAAAACATAAGTAACATGATAGTTATAATTGGATACTAACCTTCACCTATTCTGTTTCTCTTCTCGGTACTCAAATGTGGCACTTGGTGCCATGGCCCACCTGCCAAGTTGTTTTGCCTGCCTAAGGTAAAGTCATCCCTGATGGAGGATCGCAGGAATCGTGGGAAAGAGGGGCCCTTTCATCTGATTGGCTGGCCCAGGACTGTTTTAGCCGTGGAATGGCCAAATTGGGGAGGCAGCTTGATGGATGAGGTCTCCAGGACTCTAAAAATATCCAAATCTTATTATATGATATCATCTACTGTTAAATTCTGCTCTGTGCTTCTAACATTTTTATTTTTATACTGTGTTGAGGATTTCTTCTGTTTTGTGTATTATATTGTATTGTATTGACCTCCTTCTTTTCGCACCCCACTGCATGCCAAAACTACCTGGAAAGGGGTCTCTCTTTGAACTGCCTTTCCCAAGGTTTCTTCCATTTTCCCTACAAGGTTTTTTTGGGAGTTTTTCCTTGTCTTCTTAGAGAGTCAAGGCTGGGGGGCTGTCAAGAGGCAGGGCCTGTTAAAGCCCATTGCGGCACTTCCTGTGTGATTTTGGGCTATACAAAAATAAAATGTATTGTATTGTATTGTAAAGTATGGCTGTTTAAAGATTGGTTTTGAATCGAAGGCCATTCTGTACTACAACGCCCCATTGGCTTGTGTTTTGTGTTAAGTATGGTATAAATTTGGTCACCTTGCCTCTACCCCTCTCTCTTACCATCTGGCCATGAACAGAAGACAATCATGAAGACAACTCTTTCTTGCTAGCCATATTGAGACAGGAACGTGGCCTATTTCAATACTCCATTCAAAGGCCATGTAGTAGCAAAGCAAGCTAGACCAAAGATAGGCCAAAAACCGCCTATGGGTCAAGTTGCATGCTACATACCTTTGCACCATTCAAGAATACGTGTAAACTCCCTGTCCATTGACATCTGAGCTTGAGTTTTTAACTCATTGACAGCCACATGTAAACCAAATTCTTTCTTTTTCTTTGGTTATATTCTTGAATAAAAGTGCACATGTTTATTTGATATTTGGTCTAACGTTTTCACACATTATACACTTCTTGTCATTATTAGTATAGCATGGAAAATGTTTCTGCTTTAGGTATGTGTTCAGCATTTCTTTCATTTCTCGCATTTCCTTTCATCCTACACTTACCCAGATCTTTGTAGACACGGAACACACATGAAATGCATGTGTTCCAAATAACGATATACTGTATTATTTACCCAATTCAACTTCAGGAACCTCACATGCAGATAAGGAGCCTTGGCTTAAGCTGGGAGAGTTGAGCTCCGTCAAGGTGAGGGATGGGGCAGCAGGCTGCTTGCTGCTTGTGCTCACTGATGCATTTACAAAACAAAAGACGCTGATGGAGAGATGTGAAGGTATTTAAGGTGGTCCGGGATTACGAGTTTTTTCTTAGGCTTCAGTAATTCTAGTTATAAATATTATAGTAATAATGAGCCATATTCATATTAACTTCAGAGTAGAATGCAACTACATGTTTTAGTAGTGTATATAAAAGACATGTTTTTAGTAGTATTTTACAAAACTATGTGAAATCCATAATGATATTGCTTTGTGTTGTCTGAAATAGCGTTTACAGACACAATATTCCAACTTGATGTAATTATAGCATTAATTCAATGACAGATCTACCATCATGATGAAGCAATTGAGTATTCACAAGTCAAAATTAGCAAGGTGAACCTTTCCCGACTCGAAAATGATCAAGTATACACAAGATAAAATGACAAAGTGGGATCTCACCCCTTGATTGATAAAGTGATAGATTGTTGCACCAAAATCAAAAGTGAGAAATGCTACACTGCTTTAAACAGCTTGATGTCTGAATGCTGCATTACCTTGATCAACTCTCTCTTAAGGAGCTAGGTCACACAGGAGCATGTGTGGGGTCTTATTCCAGCTTTGTATCACCTAATGTAAAATTATTAGTTAATGGTTGAAGTTTCAATTTCTTAAGGAATGAGAGAGTTACAATCTATGTTGATGTCTCAAGCTAAAATTGTTTGTTGCTGTGCTGTTGACCATAATAGACAGCAGGCAATTTTGGTGCCTTGCCAATAAATATAATGTCAGTTTAAATACTGAATTATTATAATAAGCAAATAATGCAGCTGTGAGGTTGCTTTTAGTGTAGCATGCACATTTATTTACTTAATGCATAACAGTTTACTGATCCATGCTTAGGGAGCTTGTTTCCTCCTTCATTCATTTCATTTTATTTACTGGTTTGGTTATGATATGATAATCATGTAGTCCCCTGAAAAATGAGTCAAAAGCTTAGAATTTTTTTCAACAAGAAAAAATGTTATATGTAACGGAAACATGTAAATATTAAAATATTAATATAAATACAGTAGGAAAGATATGTCTAGTGTCCACTGATTGAGGCAGATTTAGTACACATCCTACATGTTTTGAGATGGTCACCAATGCACAGTTCGATGTTGCCAACAGGACTACCCATAAGCTATTGTGAAATTGTTGTACAGTATTGCATCAACTTTCTATTGTTATTTTAAGTTATTTTTTTCTCATTGCAGTTTTTAATTGCCTTTACTATTTGATTTACCCTCATATATACAGACTTTGCTAAAGTTTGCTTAAACTGAAAAACACCACTCTCAGGCAGAAAACGAGCAGCACAAAATACCCAGCTAACAATGAACAATTTTAAAATGTGCATTTGTAAATTATACTGCAGCTGTGGAGTTCTTGTTGTATGTGCTAGAAAGGTAGGCATTCTAAAGCAAGCATTAAAAACTCAAGAGCACAGTATCTAAAATTATGAAAAAAGTAATTGTGCGTACAAATCATTATAGCAACCTAATTGCAGCCCTTCTTCCAATCACCAAATTAGCTAAACTATGAAACGAACAAAGCTTGCAGTACAAAAGCTAGTTATAACTAGCCTGCAATGATCGTGAAACGTGAAGATCTTTGGTCATGGGAGAGTTCATTAATAAGTTGAGTTTTAAGTTAAGGCTGAATATATTTTATTTAAGTTGGTGAGGCTGAACATTTTTTATTTTATTGGTCTGTTGTTATGTTTGGTGTAAACAGATAGAGTTGCATTTTTAAGCATTCATGTTTACCATGGCACCGGATAATGGTGATGTTCTGTGACTACTACTACGAGTACTACTCTTATTATTGGTTACATGATTGTTTTCATGAATAAAATGTTTACTCCTGAAACATCATTATTATGTACTTTGATCTTTACATGAGTATCTGTTATCTACAAATAGTGTGTCTATTGTGAATATACAGTGGTGTGAAAAACTATTTGCCCCCTTCCTGATTTCTTATTCTTTTGCATGTTTGTCACACAAAATGTTTCTGATCATCAAACACATTTAACCATTAGTCAAATATAACACAAGTAAACACAAAATGCAGTTTTTAAATGATGGTTTTTATTATTTAGGGAGAAAACAAAATCCAAATCTACATGGCCCTGTGTGAAAAAGTAATTGCCCCCTTGTTAAAAAATAACCTAACTGTGGTGTATCACACCTGAGTTCAATTTCCGTAGCCACCCCCAGGCCTGATTACTGCCACACCTGTTTCAATCAAGAAATCACTTAAATAGGAGCTGCCTGACACAGAGAAGTAGACCAAAAGCACCTCAAAAGCTAGACATCATGCCAATATCCAAAGAAATTCAGGAACAAATGAGAACAGAAGTAATTGAGATCTATCAGTCTGGTAAAGGTTATAAAGCCATTTCTAAAGCTTTGGGACTCCAGCGAACCACAGTGAGAGCCATTATCCACAAATGGTAAAACATGGAACAGTGGTGAACCTTCCCAGGAGTGGCTGGCCGACCAAAATTACCCCAAGAGCGCAGAGACGACTCATCCGAGAGGTCACAAAAGACCCCAGGACAACGTCTAAAGAACTGCAGGCCTCACTTGCCTCAATTAAGGTCAATGTTCACGACTCCACCATAAGAAAGAGACTGGGCAAAATGGCCTGCATGGCAGATTTCAAGACGCAAACCACTGTTAAGCAAAAAGAACATTAGGGCTCGTCTCAATTTTGCTAAGAAACATCTCAATGATTGCCAAGACTTTTGGGAAAATACCTTGTGGACTGATGAGACAAAAGTTGAACTTTTTGGAAGGCAAATGTCCCAGTACATCTGGCGTAAAAGGAACACAGCATTTCAGAAAAAGAACATCATACCAACAGTAAAATATGGTGGTGGTAGTGTGATGGTCTGGGGTTGTTTTGGTGCTTCAGGACCTGGAAGTCTTGCTGTGATAGATGGAACCATGAATTCTACTGTCTACCAAAAAATCCTGAAGGAGAATGTCCGGCCATCTGTTCGTCAACTCAAGCTCAAGCGATCTTGGGTGCTGCAACAGGACAATGACCCAAAACACACCAGAAAATCCACCTCTGAATGGCTGAAGAAAAACAAAATGAAGACTTTAGAGTGGCCTAGTCAAAGTCCTGACCTGAATCCAATTGAGATGCTATGGCATGACCTTAAAAAGGCGGTCCATGCTAGAAAACACTCAAATAAAGCTGAATTACAACAATTCTGCAAACATGAGTGGGACAAAATTCCTCCAGAGCGCTGTAAAAGACTCATTGCAAGTTATCGCAAACGCTTGATTGCAGTTATTGCTGCTAAGGGTGGCCCAACCAGTTATTAGGTTCAGGGGGCAATTACTTTTCACACAGGGCCATGTAGGTTTGGATTTTTTTCTCCCTAAATAATAAAAACCATCATTTAAAAACTGCATTTTGTGTTTACTTGTGTTATATTTGACTAATGGTTAAATGTGTTTGATGATCAGAAACATTTTGTGTGACAAAAATGCAAAAGAATAAGAAATCAGGAAGGGGGCAAATAGTTTTTCACACCACTGTATATTGTATGTCCTTGTATATTATTGTTAACTAGGCCAGAAATGTAACCATGTGAATGTGGGATGGTACTGGAAAAGATGGCTGCAGAAAAACATCACCAGTGGACCAGTGGCCAGTGGACTGTATTAAAGACTGTTACATGCATTAATGTTAAGGGAAGGCATGACTACACATCAATATGTAGCAGACATCTTGGTAGATTTGCCTTGTATCACTTTGTGGTAGTCAAGTATATAGAGGTCGGGAGGATGCTAAGATTCACATCGTCCAAAGATGATGATTTGTTTTATTATGAGGACCCCAGGAACACAGTCAACCTGCCATTAACACATTCACACACATAGACACTTACAAAATGGCTCAATGGAATGATAATAAAGTATCTATTAAACACATAAAGAAGTAAAATAAAAAACAATATTAAACAAGCAACACATATGCATAAGGCCTCCCCAGCTCCCCAACAGCGATAATAATTTACAAACACTGCACAAATGACACTGAACAAAACACTAAGCACTAGAAGATAAACAGTAATTTTTAATTTGATCACTTAATTATCCTTCTTCTCAGCAACTCCTGTCCCCTCTGAGACTTTCCAATGTCCACTGGGGCTGCTGGGAGTTGTAGGTAACTTAAGTAGCGCTGCTACAAGTGTATATATATGACCACTGTCCAGAAATTTTTGTGGGACCTTATCATTCTCTTGTGGCAATCAGCATCTTTCTCCAATATGGCATGTGTGGGACCATTCGTTGTTGGATGAGCTAGAAAATTTCATTTTGCATTTGTATGGTGCCATTCTTGTATCACCAAATTTTGGAGAGTTTACTTGATATTAACAACAGCCATTGTTCTAAACAAATATATTGGTCATTAGGAATCTTTCAAGCATAAATTAAGCTTTAGAAGACAATGCCCCAAGAATGAAAGAAAAAAAAAAACTACCAATGTAATTGAGAGCCTACTAAACATTTGATTTTCCAGCTATTAATGTTTACTAAATAACTAAAATAAAAGGGAAACAGCACTGGCTTGCTATTTATTATTCTTTGCTATTTATTCTTGTGATGAAGTATCCAAATTTTGACAAACTCAGCGGGGAACTGTATCTTATTTTGTTATGGATCAAACTAATAATCTAGTATTATTTCATATATTTCCAAAGAAATTTAAAGTATTTAAGAAGACTCTAGTTTTTTTAGTTGATGGACAATTAAAGTAATAGATACAGACTTTAATAATTTAAAATGTATATGGCTTTAATTATTTTAACAGTAATGAAGCATTGCTTGAAGATCAGAGAGAGAAGTAAAATAATCAGAAAGCAATATGACAGCATTCATATCATTTTTGAAGGAAACTTCAGTGATCCCTAATGATCTCCTTGATAGATTTCTACAGCAATGATCTCCCCTGACTCCATGCAATGGCCCCCCACCATGTTGTGTGACAAACATACTTTAACTAATGCATCGCATTTTTGATTATCAAAGACCAGACTCAGTGTAATAAATATAGATGTTATTGCTTTATGAATAATCTAATTTGCTCTATTACAGTGTTTTTTAGATCTTTTACATAGATATGTATACTTCTAATTAAATAACAAATTATGTAGTCTTATAGCATTACATGAAACAAGTGTTCTCAATGGTTATACAGTAGCAAATTTCACAACATACTTTTGTATAACATTTAATATGCTCATAGTATTAAAATAGGTATGTGATCTCAATATTCTTACAGATGTTTTTGAACATTTGGAATTCTTCACATTTAAAGTGAAGATAATTATATAGTAAGAAATTAAATAATAAAATAATCTAAGAGACTATGATTGATTTCACAGAATCATCAAATGATAATCTACCTTTTGATTAGGAAATTGAACCCTTGATGAAAAGAAGATGCATAATCAGATATAGCTCATCAGAATTTAGCTAAAGAAGCTGTTATGTATGAGGTGTGTAGGAGAAAGTGGCCATTTCCCATTTTGCTAGAGATTTAGTAGCAGATGGTCCGTTAAAACGGCATATTCTGCTGGGATGTACACATACCATACCACCTGCATTCCTGAGTAAATGACTGAACCACAGCTTGTACCAACACTATGGTCAGCCCTGTGCTTCATCTGACGACAAAGGTTCAAATCAGTGTTGATCCTCTTCAGAGACTCCTTAAGACAAAAAGGTGCCCAAATGGACATTCATTTTGGTCTTGTAACCAATACCTAAACGCTGGTTCTGTAACTGAAAGTGGCTTTGATCTAATCACCAGAGGTTACACCTTATTTCGAAACTAGCTGCAGTCATCTCTTCTTCTTTCTTTAAGGAAGCTGAAAGCTGACAAACTGCTCTCTTTGGAATGAGAGACCACCCACTCTTAGTGGTTCAAAAAAGCTCACAAATCTTCTTTGGCCTGGGAGCCACTCTCCATAGAGCCTTGGAGCTATACGCCTTGAACTAGCTTTACGATCCTCTCTGCCAGGCCAATCTCTGTGACAGTGACTGAGCCCTTTCAGGGAACACTGAGAAGCTGCTTTACTTGAAGAATGGAACCCCAGCACCTAACCTGTTGTGCCTGATAAAGGAACGCTTTTACCCATGAAGTTGTAGAAGACATAGCAAAGAGTCTAACAGAGAGCTGAGGAAGGCAGCATCACATCACACACCACATCATGGATAAAGGACCATGTAGTAAAAGACACTAATATGATGTCAATTTTAGGACATCCTCCTCCAGCCAACAAAACTCTGTCAATCATCATTCAAATCTCCATTCTCACTTCTGCCTCTTTCAAAATGGCATCCATCCTCCAGAAATACTTCCATATTCCTTGTGGCAAAACTCGCCCTTCTCTCCTATCTCTTTCAAAACAGCATCCGTCCTCTGACAAAAAATGCTTCTGTATTGCATAAACCTCAGACTTCTGACACAAAAATGAGAGGGAGGTGTGGTATTCAACACTCATTTTAAATGGGTGAAAATAAACTTTGGATAGCCAATGGTGACATGTTGTTCCATTTAAACTTTCTTTGAAATCTCTCCACACTGAACATTTATTACATATTATGCTGCTTTGCTCATATAATGTTATTTGTAATGTGCATTTTTACAATCTGAATTTTGCACATCATAAACAATTTGAATGATAAAATAATTACATTTAATTCCTTGACATTTAGAGCATCATTCACTTTCCTTTTCCTATTTATGAAAGAATATATAAATGAAATCCATCCATCCATCCATTGTCTAACCCGCTGAATCTGAACACAGGGTCACAGGGGTCTGCTGGAGCCAATCCCAGCCAACACAGGGCACAAGGCAGGAACCAATCCTGGGCGGGGTGCCAACCCACCGCAGGACACACACAAACACACCCACACACCAAGCACACACTAGGGCCAATTTAGAATCACCAATCCACCTAACCTGCATGTCTTTGGATTGTGGGAGGAAACCCACGCAGACACGGGGAGAACATGCAAACTCCACGCAGGGAGGACCCAGGAAGCGAACCCTGGTCTCCTAACTGCGAGGCAGCAGCGCCCACATAAATTAAATTAAATGAATAAAAGTCAATCCATCCATTTCCCAACCTGCTTCTGTCTAGTAGCCTCCCACATTATAAATTCTACATTATATGATTGTGTAATGCTGAGGGGATTGGCTCCAGATTGGGTAAAGTGTCCATGAATTTCATAATTAGATTAGAAAATGGATTGCTCGATTGACTTGTATTCATTTAACATTCTCTAGTACAGCGGTTCTCAAACTGTGGGGTGCACCCCCCTGGGGGGGCACTGAAGCTGTACAAGAGGGACGTTGAATAAATGAACAAGACATCAAAATTTATTTTTTACACTTTTATTTCAAATTTAACTTTGCAAGCATATAATCACAACAAATGTATTATAACTAAAATTAAAATCAAACATTTCTAAGGCATAGATCTAATATCTAATATGTGCCTGCTCTAAAGTACACAGCCTGTCCAGGTTTGGTTTGATATTCGAGATAGACACTCTGAGCTCCTTTTCTATTTGAAGTTTGTTTCTATGATGAGTGGCGCCACTGCAGCTGCTTTTATAGTCGCGTATTTGCAATCCAGAAAGTTCGAGACGTATCGATATCTGTCGTGAACATTCAGGTAACAGTATATCAGGTGATAATGCGACGTGACTGCACCACTTTGGCAGCGTAGCCAATATTGCCAGATTGAGTTAAATAATTTACTGCGTATTTATTATTTTCAACAGCGGTATAATATTTGAAAATACGTTTGTCTCGATTGACTTCATCGGTGTCCTCGTTTATGAGTTTTTTAAAAATTAAAACATATTTAATCATTGCTTTACATAATGAAATAATTAAATAAGAATGAATAATTTATTTTTTTTTGGGATTAGAATTACTACCAAAAACCACACAAGGCATTTTAACAGTTATTAAAGCACTTTAAAAAAAATAAATTGCAAATATTTCATCGAAGTTAGCCGAACACATGCAAATCTTATGGAGGTAAAAATGATAGGATACCGCGACACCGCACGCATATCATACCTTTGTTAGTTGTATCATGGGTTATTGTCATCTATCATATTATACAGGGGGCGCAGAATTATTCTAGTGCTTTAGTACTTTAACAGTACTCTAGCTGTTAAATTTTTGCAGCACGTTGTGAAGGATACAGTTTATAATCGTGTTTAATGTATAAGATGCTAGCATTACAGCTCTCAGTAGGCATTTGCTTGACTAAATTTTAAAACTTGTAAGAAAAGCACTTTCTTTATTGAAATATTACATTATTTTTCTAAAGCATTAAAATAAAATAAAAAAAACGCATCACTACCCTAAAATTTACAATGTAATACTCCAATTTGAAATTATGGGAAATTATAGGTAAATAAAAACGAATGATGCTCTAAATGTCAAAGAAGTAAACATTACCATTTTACACTTTAAATAACTTATGATGTCTAATTTACATATTTAGTAATATATCTGCAGCGTGGAGAAAGTTTCAAATAAAGGTTAAAAAGGAAGAATGTGTCGTGATTGGCTATCCAAAATATATTCCTGCCGAAGTAAAAAATAACAGATACCGAGCCACTCTCTGAAGCACCCAGCTGGTGTTTTTCTCATTTTTGTGCCTGAGGTCTGAGGTAGGATGGAAGAGGTAGGTTAGAGCAGTGCTTCCCAAAGTAGGGGTCGCGACCCTCTGGGGGGTCGTGAGACATTGGGTCGAGATGATTTCAAGAAATCAAATACTTTTTTAAAACTTTTTAGAAATGAATTAATTTAATTTTTTAGAAATAACATTTTATCCATAACTAACAAAAGATAAAAAATAGTAGTTAATAGTTACATTTAAAAAAAACATGCAAATTAAAAAGCCATCAGCCTTTCAAATTTCTTTCTGTTCGATTGCGACCCCTGAGGTGATTACGACAGTTTAATGACACATCAATGGCGTCAGTTGCAGCAGATCAATTTACAGCACCATGTTAAACATTCCGACATGTGCACGTAACATGTAGGTAATTTTCATCGCTTTATGTTTAGGATATTATTTTTTTTTAAATGAAACGTTGGTTAATATCGACCAATGACAACACAAATAGGCCAGTGGAGGAAAGCAGAGAAGCACCACCGTCAGAAAGCCCATCGTCCTCGGGTACAGAAAGACACCGGAGTGTGCATAAAGAGGACATCCATAAACAGTCGGCTCAGCCTTACTCCAAGAGTCGAAATTATCGAGAGGAATTTATCCAGTATGGATTCACATGCATCATTGTCAATAACGTACAGCATCCCCAATGTGTGGTGTGCACTGAGGTGCTTGCACATGAAAGCCTAAAGCCTGTAAAAATGCTACAACATGTGAGCTGGAGGGCTGATCGCACCTCAAATAGAGACAAATGCCCCTCGGAAAACCACAAAGCCTAAAACACTGACTACCCTCACATTGCTCCTTATCCTTGCACTATAACGCGTAATACAAGCCTCGCACGGTACTCCGCCGACTTAAAAGCTGTGCGCAGTGCCTGTCAGATTTGGAATTGATTGTTTGCTTTTATCTCTCTCTCTGCTCCTAGCGGAACTGTCATCTCTGACTTGTCATGGAGCACGTTTAAGCTCATGTGTTTGCAGTGTTTGAATAAAAATCCTTCTTGTTTCTACGACCTCCTGTGTCTCTGTGCAAATCTGTGACCCAAGTGTGACTGAAAACTAAGCACCCCTCTCTTGCTACTAAACCAGTAGATTTTTTCTGGTGAAAGGAGCGAGAGTTACAAGGCCAAAAGAAAGTCCTAACTAAACAAACAACAATCCCCGCAAAAGCTCAACAGGCATCATATGAGGTGGCATATTTAATTGCACAGGCAAAAAAGCCACATGCGATCGGGGAAACCCTCATTAAACCCACTGCTATAGCTATAAGTTGGGCTATGCATGGGGATAAACTAGCCCGTGAGCTAGAATCAGTGCCGCTGTCTAACGGGACTGTTGCCCGGCGTATCTCCGACATGGCTATGGATGTACTGATGCCGTTTTGCAGTACCTACTTGTGCGAAAAGACTTTTTTGGCACTCACGTACATTAAAAATAAATACAGGTCACGACTGAACTTGGAGGATGATCTCCGAGTCGCGGTCTCCAAAATTAACCCAAGAATGGACTGCTGAGCTCCAAGCATTGTGCCCACCCATCTCATTAGGTGGGGTGTTTTGTTGAAATTAAACGAATGAGTAAATAACAATTTTATAAAAAGTTATATGGTTGTTAGAGCGTTATGTTCTTTTTTGTTGTCATGCTCTTGTTTGGATTGGATATTTTGTTGAAATTAAACAAGTGAGTAAATTACTATTAAAAAAAATTATATGGTTGTTAGACCATTGTGTTCTTTCGTGTTGTCATGCTCATGTTTGGATAGGCCTATTGGCGCATGTGCACCGTTGCGCACAACATTTGTATATTTTAACCACTTCCGAGGATAGTGGGGGTCATGAGTCACTGGAACGGTTATTTTGGGGGTCATGAGCTGAAAAGTTTGGGAACCCCTGGGTTAGAGGAAGGAGCAAAATGCAGAAGTAGTTTTTTATCAGAGGACAGATACTCCTTCGAAACAAGTAGAAGGGAGAGTGGAGTTTTGACACTGGTAGCATGGAAGTATTGCTGAAGCACAGATGCCACTATGAAAGAAGGAGGAGGGAGGGTGGAGTTTTAAATGAGTAATGGCAGAGTTTTGTCAGAGACCTAAAATGGACTCTATACACTTCAACACAACACAAGTCATCCACTTGAAACAGGAGCAACAACGCTCAACTCAACAGAGTATCAGACATCATCCTTAAAGTCTTGGTATCATAAAGCTGTTTAGATGTGCCAGGATAAATAAGAACTTTAAATAGCCAGCTTCATCTGTGTTATACTATATGTTTATCTGTCTCATCTGTCTTAGGTCATGTCTTCTGTTTTAGTATGTATGAAGTTAATATATTTCTATAGTCCTTGAATTTGTTAATTAGTTGTATATATTTGTTTATTAAAATGAGCATACTTAAGTTTCTTTGACATAAATATTATTGCCAAAAACTAAGAAAAATACCAAATTATTTAATTCATTAGTAGTATTACCAAAGGTAAAACATAGTTAATTAATGATTGAAGTTAATCTTTTTCACACATCCATACACCATGTTCTACATTAAGTTGGCGTCCTTGGGTGGGCCATGAAACAGAGATTCTTTGCTTAATTTACATTAATTTGGCATCCCTTGATGGGCAGAAACAGAAATCCTTAATGTTCCTACAGTTGCATGGAGAGGTATTCTTTTCATTGGAAAAATTAACTATAGTAAGAAGTAACCACAATCTTTTCATATTAACTTTAAAATGATATTTGTACATGCAATTACAAGAAAATGTGTTTTCTTCAAGTCAGTTCCGTTTATTCTTTTAGCTAGGAATGGACAAGGGTTTCATGATAATTCTTTTAAAACAAATTCTATACAGGCCATATTGCAGGCCATCTAAGATGGCAGAAGGTGATCACAGAAATAATAATAATGATAATGTGACAGAATCCATCCATCCATTATCCAACCTGCTATATCCTAACTACAGGGTCACGGGGGTCTGCTGGAGCCAATCCCAACCAACATAGGGCGCAAGGCAAGAAACAAATCCTGGACAGGGCACCAGCTCACTGGAGGGCACACACACCCACACACCAAACACACACTACGGACAATTTAAGATCGCCAATGCACCTAACCTTCATGTCTTTGGACTGTGGGAGGAAACCGGAGCACCCGGAGGAAACCCACGCAGAAATGGGGAGAACATGCAAACTCCACGTAGGGAGGAATCGGGAAGCACTGCCACCGTGCCGCCCATGTGAAAGAACACAGATGATTAAAATAGAATGTGAACTTTATCTATTTATATTACATTCCTGAACCTCTGTAAAAATCACTTAGGAAGGAATGAAAAAATTTAGATGCAGCTGACTTAGATGACTTTGACTCTTGTCACTCTTTCTCCTCAGGAAAGAACTGAAAACAATTGTTGAGGAAAAACACCTAAAAGAACCAGTAAATATTCAAAAACTAACCCCACCAAAGTAGGACAAAGTAGACTCTAAAAGGTCGTCTTTCTGATACTGCCTCTGTTAAGAAGGAAAGAGGAAAAGCATTAGAAATTCATATCTTCACCTAAACGGAACAGGAACTGTGCCTGACATATTTCACCTGGTATCATACTATAAGGGAAGACCTACACCGATCAGCTACAACATTATAACCTCTGACAAGTGAAGTGAATAATATTGATTATCTTGTTAAAATGGCACCTGTCAAGGGGTGGCATATATTAGGCAACAAGTAAATAGTAAGTTCTTGAAACTGATGTGTTGTAAGCAGGTAAAATAGACAAAAATAAGGATCTGATCAACGGTTGCACCATCACACCAGATCTTGTGTGACATTCCCAGTATACAGTGGTAAATGACTATCAAAACTAGACCAAAAATGGACAATCTGTAATCAGCAACAGGTTCATGGGTGCCCAAGACTCACTAATACAAGTGAGAAGCAAAGGCTACCCCATCTGATCCAATCCCACAGAAGAGTTACTGTAGCACAAATTGCTGACAAACTTAATGTTGGCCATAATAGAAACATGTGTCAGAACACAGAGTGCATTGCAGCTTGCTGTGAATGGTACCACATAGCAGTAGATCAGTTAGAGTGCCTATGCTGAGGCTGAACAAATATTATCACAACCTTATAGCTAACACTCATTCCTCCAGAGAACAAGACACTTCCGCTGTTAGCTTCATGTTGTCGGGTACGCTTTTTGAAATCATCTTTCTGAAAATGGATGACCCCTGAGGAGGCTGTTCTGCCCTTCCTAAGTGTAAACCACCTCTAACTCTAAAAGAAATAGAGACAGGACAACAATTAAGAACAAAACAACAAAAAAAAAAACAGTAAATCCACAAACCTTCAGACTCTCTCACTCTCACTTTTTCACAGAGCTCTGCCCACTCATCACTGTTGTGAAAGAAAGAAAGAGAAAAAGTAGGACATGAGGTTAAAAGAAAAGGAAGAGTAAAAAAAAGAAGTCAGGATCAAGGCAGAGCTGGGAGCACCTGATTGGAGGCAAGCAGACAGGGATGGCACCCCAGGTAGGCTAAATTATTGTAACACACTCCTAGTCTATCCAAGATAAACATCAGTCATTTATGTTAGGTAGAATGCCTAGAGAGGGCTGGGTGGTCTCGGGGCCTGGAACCCCTGCAGATTTGATTTTTTTCTTCATCCGTCTGTAGTTTTTTTTTTGTTTTTTCTGTCCTTCTTGGCCATCAGACCTTACTTTTTTTCTAAGTTAATTAGTGTTCCCTTATTCTAATTTTTATTTTTTTTTGTCTTTTTTTTTCTCTTTCTTCATCATGTAAAGCACTTTGAGCTGCATAATTTGTATGAAAATGTGCTGTATAAATAAATGTTGCTGTTGTTAGTCCAGAATGCACCGTCAAAAATCTTAGCCAGAAAAAGAAATTCTGAGCATATATCAGCAGTATTACCATTGTTACGTTGGTTGCCCATGTCTTTAAAATACTACTAATGGTACAAATAATCTTGCTCCTTCCTGTATTTTGGAGTGCCTATTCCCCTACATTCCAAGTCATAACTTTACATCTTCTAACAGTGGTATGCTTATTATTCCTAGAGCTAATAATAAAGGAAATGGTGAGTCAGTCTTATTCTGTTTTACTTCAAAAATCTGGAATAAATTACCAACTGAGATATGCCTTGCTAATGCTGTAGATCATTTTAAAAAACTGCTAAAACCCACTTTTTAATTTGGCTTTTTCATAGATATATTTTAGTTTTATCCTTAATGAACTAGATATGCATAGAATTATCATACACTTCAACGAATCTGCAATCAATATGTTAAGAAGGCTGCTGTTCCGATTCATTTAAAAAAAAAAAAGAAAAAGAAAAAAGACCATGCAGACTCACTCTGCCACTTCCAGAAGTCCTTCGTTTTATTCTCTTGTTGCGTTGATGCTAAGACAGTGGCACACTGTTTACTGTTTAAAAACAACTGGTTAATGTTCTTAATATGTGACTCCTGCTATTGTTATTATTTCATTTGGACTTGGTTTTCACTACATTTAGCTATGCTAATGTGGAGTCAATGTTAAGTTCCAATCAACGCATTAATATTTGAAAAATTGTACTTATGTATTTCTTTCAAATAATAATAGTACAGTACACTATTGATCTATTGCTGCCATTTACAGTACATTATACATAATGCTATTAGTTTAGCACTATTTCACTTATGTGCATGATGATTTATATGTCTTTCAGAGAAAACCACACACATAAGGTGCCAAAGATCAGAAATGTCAGAAGTAATGATCAGAAGTAAGTACAGTAATCCCTCCTCGATCGCGGGGGTTGCGTTCCAGAACCCCCCGCGATAGACGAAAATCCGCGAAGTAGAAACCATATGTTTGTGTAGTTATTTTTATATATTTTAAGCCCTTATAAACTCTCCCACACTGTTAACATTATTAGAGCCCTCTAGACATGAAATAACACCCTTTAGTCAAAAGTTTAAACTGTCCTCCATGACAAGACAGAGATGACAGTTCTTTCTCACAATTAAAAGAATGCAAATAGATCTTCTTCTCTTCAGGAGCAGAGAATTTCAGAGGGAGAGAGAGAGCGCTCGCAAAGAAAAGCAAACAATCAAAAAATCAATACTTGTGCTTTTAAGTTTGCCGCGGCATTTTTTAGAGGAGCGTTAGTATCTTCTAGCAAACAGCCTCTGTGCAAACAGCCCCTCTGCTCACATCTCCTCCGTCAGGCGCAGAGAATGTCAGAGAGAGAGAGCGAGATTAAAGCAACAATCAAAAAATCAATACGTGTGCTTTTGTGCTTTTAAATATGCCGAGCACCGCAATACAGCGGCATTTTTTTAGAGGAGCGTCAGTATCTTTTAAGCAAACAGCCTCTGTGCAAACAGCCCCTCCATCAGGCACAGAGAATGTCAGAGAGGGTGAGAGAGAGGCAGAGACAAGCAAACAATCAAGCTCCGCGCGGGATGCATATCTTATAGCATTGAGGAGTTTTAGTTAATATGTAATACATGCTCTGATTGGGTAGCTTCTAAGCCATCCGCCAATAGCGTCCCTTGTATGAAATCAACAGGGCAAACAAACTGAGGAAGCGTGTAGCATAAATTAAAAGACCCACTGTCTGCAGAAATCCGCGAACCAGCGAAAAATCTGTGATATATATTTAGATGTGCTTACATTGAAAATCCGCGATAGAGTGAAACCGCGAAAGTCGAAGCACGATATAGCGAGGGATTACTGTATTCTATCTTTCCACTTTTGTGTTCACGTAGTATTGTCATGCATGTACATTGGAGGATCTCCCTACAGACTCTGTTGAGGTATGCAATAATCCACCCAAATGAGAGGGGATGGTATCACTAACATTGTCATCTCCTTCTCTCTCCACCCTGCCGAGGAACCACCCAGTGAGAGCAGCTCACTCCACCTCATATGGTTTACTCTCCATAAAAGCTCAAGCTAAGGGCTCCACCGATGAAGAAACCGAAAACTAAACGACTAAGTGTGGAAGTGAGTGTGTGTCTGTCTGTCCAGCCCACAAGTGCGAAGCTACTACAGCATGAGGCTCAGAGAGCCGGCAGGGCGGCCCCAAGTTAATAAGTTGGAAGAAGAAAGCGTCTCTGTTGCCAAAGTGAAACCACTAAAAAAAGAGAGAAACGCAAGCAAGATGAGCACATTGGCAAAATTGTGTCCCTTTTACTTTTCCTCCTGCTGCTAATACACAAGCGAGGCGAGCACCACAGCAAAACGAAACCTCCTAGGAGAGAGATGCCCAAAGTGGTTCCTTTCAATTACCTGACATCTCTACATTTCAATTTTTTTCTGATGATTTCAATAGTTTCTAGGACCCCAGGCTTTTTACAGCATGGGCTTACACAGCTAGTATATATATATAAAAAAACTATACTTATAAATAAATCTTCCTGATTCCTGCTTTACAAATTTACAATTCTGTTTCATCTTATTCTATGGATGATAGTGCAAGGCTGTTGAGTCTGATTTGGAGCATGATTGATGGTAAATTCACTCAATTATAATTTAGAAACTTATCTTTCACATCTGCGGTGGGTTGGCACCCTGCCCTGGATTGGTTCCTGCCTTGTGCCCTGTGTTGGCTGGGATTGGCTCCAGCAGACCCCTGTGACCCTGTGTTCGGATTCGTCGGGTTGGAAAATGGATGGATGGATATCTTTCACATGACACTATTGGGACATAGTATGGTCAAAAGTATGGTCAAAATTACATGGTATGATTTAAAAATATACATCGAGAAATGCAAAAAGCAAATATAGAAGCCCTTGCATTTAAAGAAAAGAATTGCAGGATTATTACAGTATTACAAAATATGAAAAATGAAGAATTGACTTCATGTTTTTCATTTCCTCAACCAGCATATGACAATTTAAATCTGCTGACTTTGCAAGCTTATTCCTGAATGAGCTTGCCATCACTTATCATAATTACCAACCTGCCCCTTCATTAACATTTTAGAGGTAGAATAAAAGGAAGAATGTCTAAGTCTATTAACGTGGGTGTGCATTAGCTCTACACAATAAAGGTGAAAAGGTGATGCCTTCTGTACGCTGTACAGACAAAGCTGGGGGTGTCAGACTGTCAAAGACTTTCTGATGCTTTTCCACAAAATAAGAAATATAAAATTTATATTGGGAAAACCAAGTGCAATTACTGTATATTAACTTATCTTCCAACTTCCAGATGCTTTTGTTCCTGCTGGCCCTAAAAAGAGTAATAGAAAAAAAGGGACAGACTGAAGGTATATGATTAAACTGATATACTATAAAATCAAGTACATCTTAGAAGTAATTCTAAAAAACTCCAATTCAGTAAATGCACATTGCAACATAGAATGCTCACAGAAATGATTCACATGAGAAATCCCAAAAGAGCACTTTGGCAGAGTTTCAATATTGAGAATAATTGTGCCGATATTCTGTAATGTTATATGATAAATGGTGGACACAACACTGTTCAGTTATGTAAAGTTTCGTAGTCTCATCTCACTCTCCTGAAAAGTTCTGCTGTTGAACTGCATGTAATTCATCCTGATGGTGGGCTCTCTAAGCAGTGCAGTGATGTGGCATCTTCTTCAAGACATAACAGTAATCATTTGTAACATAGGAAATAAGATTTTACTGTCATCCAAAGCAAATGATCTTCATTTATCATTTCTTACTCAATCTCCAGGCTCCATTCCTCTCTCCACATGTCCTGTGGTACTTCCAGCAAGACGTAACATCACCACAGCAAGCTGCTGCAACACGGACAGCAAGAAACACAACACATGGTCAGATTACAAGAAGAACAACATTGAGTGCACATAGAAAATATGCATAACAACAGAGCAGAATTGTTACATGATGGCCAAATTAAATCCTTTTGGTTACATAAATTATATGTTTTGGTCTGAAGCCCTCCTAAATCCTAACCCCATCTATATGGCATTCCTTTATTTTTCTAAGCTAGGGTTGGCAATCCTACTGTATGGACCCATTTGATCAAGTACAACTAATTGTCAAAAGGCTTGCTGTAACTGAAAAAATGACATTTGACAATAAAATTTAAAATGCAACACTAACATATCCCTTCCATACCCCCTAGTGTTTGGCCCTTGGCCTCTTTTCATATTGCATTTGGACTACTAGGTTAATAGGCACTAAACACATTTCATCTTTCTCCCATCAGAGTCTTCAATAAATGAAGATGTTTTGATTGCTCTGTATAAAGGCCTTCTGTTCTATCAGGATTTCCTATTCATCCACCAAGTGCAAGGTCAGCATGATGGAATGATAGCATCAGGGTTCCGAAGCCTCTTGTGTTCTTCATTGTTCCTATGTTATTCCATGCTGTATCTATGGAGTAGAATATAACTATGGCATTTTTCATGAATATTGAAAAGTCCTAAAAGATTGCATTCATTGTTTAATTGTAACTATATGCTATTAAGTTTGGAAGATTCCAGTTGACCAATGATTATTTGCAGGCTGTTGTGTTGTCAGACACACCGGGAAACTTTCAGTACAAAAACGAACTCCATCTTTATAAAGGGCTTTGACAAGCTGCTTCATTAAACCGAGTTTAATATGAAGCGATGGTTGCAGCACTTTATCTGGATTCACCAAACTAGGTCTGATGATGTTTTGGGATCCAAGCTTTAGCTTTTTTCTAGTGTTCCATTCCCAATGAAGTGGGGGAGGTCAGGTCCAGATAAGTCTTCAGCAGCTTCACATGCTGCTACCTGCTTCTACGACTCATCACCATGTTCAACTGCAATCACTATATGTTCTGACCTTATTGTCGAAAAAATAACTTTTTCTTTAAACATTGTAAAAGACTGAGCAGGAGACAGCAAAAAGGTTTGGGGTTTTCAGGCCCCGTATATTGTAGACGATCCACAATAATAAATGAAAAAAACTGGTCAAAATTCTAAACAAAACAGTTCATAAGCGCGACGCCGAAACATGGCGTTGGCAGCCATTTTATGAGGGAGGAGCCGGAAGAGGAGGGATGCTGGGAAGGAACCGTGAGGGATGCTGGGACCGATGACGTCAGGACAAGATGGCGGAGGAAGGGCGGAAGTAACGTACTGCGGGCAAAGCCGGCTTATGGCGGCAGAGCGTCTTTTTTCCTGAAAGAAAGCACAGGGAGAAAATTAGTACCCCGCCATTCCCTGCCGGCGAATGTCTTCCCAGGTGTGTTAAAATCCGTCCACGGTCTCCTACTTGCGCGTGCGTGACCACATAGATTTTAATATAAGATAGTGTTAAATTCAATAGAAAATATTCAATTCAATCAAATTATCATTAACATAAAATATTGATATTTCATTGATTATAGTATAGAAACATTAAAAAGATGACTAAAAAATTTCTTCTGTGAAAAAATACTATATGATGGAGAAGAAATGCTTTAATATTTTAATTCAGCGCCCAAAAATGTATAAGAATCACATGATATAATCAGAACACTTCAAATTGTAAAGTAGCAAAGACATGATTTGTTATTTCCATTCTAAACAGGGTCTGTTTTACTGAAAACAATGACTGTTTTAAATTTTTATTTTCTTTCAGAAATTATGAGCATATTATTTTCATCTTAACATAGCTTAATTAGTTGTGCATAATTTATGCTGAACTGTCATTCTACATTTGGCCAAGGTCATTGAAATTTTATTAAGGTGCAGTTTTCTTTGTTAGACATTATAATGACAGCGTAATATGACATTAGTGTCCTAGTAATAAGATTTAAAGTTAACAGAGCAGAATACAAACCCTGAAGAGACACATACAAATTGAGCATATATTCTTCCACACAGATTACTTAAAGGTGTTCAGACCGCAAAATATAAAAATCAGCCTTAGATTAAACCCTTTCTCATTACAGGACTCATGCTTATGCAAATATCCACAATGACTCATGATTCTAAATTTATATGAAAATTTACACTAATCCATTAACATACAGTATGTCTTTGGGAACTGGTAGGAAAGTGAAGTATCTGGAGGTGAAAAAAAACAAACAATTAAGGTTCATTAAAATGAAAATTTTTTACATTAGGGAAAAATCTTATTTACAACTTGCAATTGAAAACTTTAAAATCTGACATCTCACAGCTTCAGTTTTACAACTAGTGCTAACAGGATTTATATCTGTCACTTGCCACTCAAACAGTGTAAATTGTACTTTCTCTACCTCACCATGATGATGATGAAAAGGCATTTGAAGTGTGAGTCTATTATGGTCTAGGGATGACATGGTGAAAACTTTCTTCATACTAACTAACTAAATTGCTTGCATGTCTGCTAACTGTTGGGCTATTACTGTTAAAGCTTGAGTTTAGTCTCAGAGGTACAGATGAGTGGGAACAGCTGTTATGGAAAAAAAACAATTAATAGGAACAAAGATATTAGAAACAAGAGTTTCCTTTTTTAAGGGTAATGTATTTTTTTGCTACAGTGCTTCACCATTTAACAGACGTCCCTGTTACAATGCAGTGACGGCTTGTCCTTGCAAATAATGCTAATATTACAGTATGTGCTCAGGCTACAAAAGATCTTTTTACCTCAGCTGAATAGATAGTTTGTGTGTTTGTCCTGCAACACCACAGTGAAAATCAGGGCCAAGGCTTAATCCCAGCCAGGGAAGTAGACGTAGCATCAGGAGATTACGACAAATCAGTGCCTGTATTTTTAGGCATCTCAGAATTACTCTTAGAAATTGCAATAAAAGTCTGACTAGGATAAGAATTTGTCCTAATGAAAAGTAGGACATGAGAAGCATTTATAAAGCATCCTACGCTTATTCCGAATTCATGTTTGGAAATTAATAATTTCATGATTTTACACCACTGAGAAATGGTTTGTTCTGACATACTTAAATCTTGCTATTGCAAAGCTGCATTTTCCCTTTAGCCAATAAATGTAAGGATGCCAACACTTTCATTTTGGTTGACAGTGCATGACTTCTTTGCCTAGATGACATCCAAAATATGTTACAAATATTATTCCATCTCTGATCTCAAATCAACATCTTTTAATAAATTAATTGTTTTCCAGTGTTTCCAAAACATTCTGCTTTCCTGGGATGTCTTTCTGAGCGCCCTCTTTTGGCTGCTCCTAGTATGTTGGGACAGCACAGAAACTCTACTAAATTCTGGTGAAGTTAGGTTTAGTAATTTGGAAAATCAAATAAATGCTTTTCATCACATATTGAGCCAGTTTAGGACTGTTTTAATATTCTGAGGTCCTTGTCTAACAGTGCAGGTTCACTCCAAGCTCCTTCTTCTCATTTGGGAGCCTCTTGAACCTGACATCATTAATAACGTAAATGAATGAGTGTGGCAGATGGGGACAAAACACGCTAAGTAACGGGATGGTGCAAAGTGCAAGTGCCTTTATTAACCAAAAATATCAAACCAGTTTGTGTCCAAAAGAAAGTGCAGTGCTTATAATAAATAGTCCATAAAAGCAGTAAAACCCTTGAGATAAAAAAAAGATTTAAAGAAAGACAAAAATCAGTGTCACAGCAGGAGGGTCATTGTTCTCCTGATAAGGACAAGCCCAACACAACAGCCTCTTCATCTCCCCAGCTCACCCATAACTCATGCAACTGGCAAAGACACTTGCAGTTGCATTCCTCTCATCCTGACTCCTGTCTTGGCTGCCTCAGTCGGCGCCTGCCAGACCGCTCGGATCGTTGTCCTCCTTCACGCTCACGCAGTTGTCCCTCAGATCCAAGGGGGATGCCACCTCGCTTGTACACTCTCTTCCCAGAATAGTCAGTGGGCACGATCCACCCATAGAGCACCAAACACTTGCTCCTTTAGATTAGATTGCTAATGAGCAATCTGCCTTTCTTTTCTTTCTCTCTTCTCTCCTCTTTTCCCGGTGCCGGCCTGTACTTGCATGGCTCCGTGGGCACAGTGGCTCAGTCACACACACAGGAAGCCAAAGAAGCAATTAAGAAAGATGGCACCCTCACATGCAGGTGCGCTTCGACCCAATTACTTCACGAACACACCGCAGCTGCATGAGTGTGCCCACGGACACTGACACGGCCAATGGATTATTCTAAAAAAAAAACCCTGGCCATTCTTTCAGGGCCACAAACCTGCTGTACCACACCTTGTGGTAAATCTCTGTTACAATATCAAACCCATTTTCACTTCCGCAACAGACATTTCTTCTTTTGCATATTCTAGCTAAGTATTCATGTTGTTAGACTATATTTCCAAGGACAATCTTGTAAATCAGCTACAATTTAGGTGCCTCAATAGTGTATATATAAAAAAAACTAACTCAGCTATACAGTATTTGTCTAAAATTTCTCATTGCAGTAACCTAAAGATGCATTTCACTTTACAGTATATGTTGTTGCATATTGCAACTTACCTTTCCAAGTTGTGAACTACTTTTAATCACCAATCATATCTGTCCTATTCAAAATGGACAAAATATGACCAATCAGATGATCTGTGATTGTAATGCCAGCGCTCCACTTGTCCAATGTCAGTGCACTAACGAGCCAGATAGCTTTTCTTAGCCAATTGTTTATACTGTGAAAGATTGATTCAAGTGAAGAGTACAGAAAGAGTAAAAGAAGTTATATGGTGAATTTTACAATCAATCTTGTTATTGTTTTTTCAAAATGGGGAGTGCATACTCTAAAGAATATGCAAAAGTATGGTATACAGTATATATAACAGGCTAGATATAATGCAGAAAGAAGCTCTTTAAAATCTCCAGAAACAGACAGGTAGATAAAAATAAATGTGTGTGTATAAATAAATAAAAAATGAAATAAAGGAAGGGGAAATATGAATGTATTATACTTCAGAGTCTCTAAAGTGTCTTCCTTAATCTGTAGGATGAGACAGGCTGAAACCATTATTGTCCAAGTGTGCCACTGCTTTCATTGTTCAAAGAAGCGGAACCTCCTTTTTCATATTACACAAGAACAGATGGGATATCCACTATGTGTGATGTGAGGTTTATCAAGCTGGAAGCAACCCATTTACACATCAGTAAACCTAATTACCGTAGATGAATTTTGATGAATAGCAAACTATTCATTGCTGAGCTCTCAACAATTTATTATCATTTGCGTGGCTTAAAAAGTACAGCTTCTCTTGATGAAATTGTTCTTTTGTACATCACTGTAGCTTATACGTTATGTAGCATGTAATTAATTATATGTGACCTATGAAAACTGTGTTAGCTAGGCTCTAGTAGTTATACAGCTAAGAGATGAAAAACACAAAGAAAAGCTTATTAATGCAAACAAAATTGCTTCTTATATTGAGTGCAAGACAGGTGTCAGATCTTAATTCAGAATTTTTAAAAAACCTTGTGCAATGATCCACATTTTCATTTAGTATGTCTTCAATATTCAACTAAAACCTACAGTTCTTTCTACAGCTTGTTTAAAATGGGTTAGTGGTTTTTCCTTTTTATATCCATACTGTTTTTGATTTACTGGTTGATTTGCTACAATTGTAAAGCTGAATCTAATTCTATAAAATTTACTGAACCTAGTATATTGTATTGTAAATAAATGATAGTGGCTACAGCATAAAAAAGAAACAAAAAAAGCTGAATTATCAGTACACACTGAGCACGTAAATCTTCACAACCTCACTTGCAAATATAACTCTTAGGTGTTTTATTTTTCTTGTCAATTTAATGAACTTTGTTTTGTGAAGCAATCTGTCAAATATAACACGTACTTAGCATTTTTCCTATGCAGTTGTATCAGTTCAAAATAACATATAGGCATTGAGTTTTTTTATCTTTAATACTGAAAAAATATGCCCCTAAACCAATGGAATATATAAAAAAATAAAATAATCTGTGAGTTCATAAACTATTTAATTATATCATCTAAAGAATTGTGTCTCTGGATTTTCTTGATATGCAAATTCCAATAATTTTTAAACAATTCACATTTAATAATATAGCAAAAATATATTTTACTATTTTTATAATAGAAGAATAGAAAAAAACAGAATAAGTATGAGAAATGTCCAGGAAAGAAAAACCATAATATTACTGGCAGAATGAACCCTGCAATGAGACCTCTAAGATAACGATCTGCACAAATTCCCCAAGTGCTAATAGAGACACACATCGACTAATTTTGGATTATAATAACAATTATTTTTTATTGATTTAATCAATCAGCAACCAAAGAGACGTTTAGTTAAGATCACATATTTGTGTGTTAAAGCACTACAGCATAGCAGCATTCTCACCAAGTGTTTATGGGTTAGGTGTCTCTTACAATGTTGGCTTTTCACTGGTCTGTCTTGAGTCTCTGTATCAACATTTGCTATGGCTTCTCTCTGCTCATTCTCTGATACGACATTGGATCTTCTTTGGATTCTCAAGTCATCACTGTACATATTGTAGCTCTTTGTGTGTCTGTGAACTATATTTCTGCAATCAAGAATGTTCTGCCCCACATCTTGTTAGCTGTTACTGTTATTTGTTGAGCTATGCTCCCCCTTCATCTTGTCATTTATTAACACACCAGTCAGTCACGTCCCATACTTACAGTGGTGCTATAAAAGTCTATGAAACTCACGTAAAGCACGTAGGTCCCATAATAAACATTTGAATACAATACACCCCATGTGTCTCACGTAGGCACCCCTTTTACCTCTTGTTTCGGTCACGTACGAAGCGTATCTTTAAGGTATATAAACCAGTAGGTCTGGTTAGTTGTGGTACGCAGCAATTAGAACCTCTGTCTATGCTTTGTCTTCATCCAACCGTGGAAATCACTCGCCTTGTAAGTGTTTTTTAAAGCTTTATTGTTTAATGTACACTGTCTGCTATGTATTGCTTTGTAAATCATTCTTTATTGTCTTTGCTTGTACACCTGTAAATGCCTGTATGTTTCTTTTTTATATATTTCAGTTTACAATGAGGAACGTCCAGTAAAAGCCTTCAAGAAAGCTCGCGACCTTTTTTATGTGGATGTGCCGAGTTGTTTAAGCTCTCTGCGGCCACATTGCACGGACAGCAAGGAGTGAGGTAGAAAAATGAATATTTGCCATATTTTCAACTAAAATATTTCTCTATCCATCTATCCATCCATTATCCAACCCGTTATATCTTAACTACAGGGTCATGGGGGTCTGCTGGAGCCAATCCTAACCAACACAGGGCGCAAGGCAGGAAACAAACCCCAGGCAGGGTGCAAGCCCGCCATAATATCTCTCTATTACAATAAAAAAAGTCTTGTTTGGGAGACGAGACTTTTCATCCTGTGACGAAACGTGATCTTTTGAATAGACTTTTTGGAATGAAGACTTTTAACATGAGATTCTTTCAAGTCACATCATACTTACAACCTTTGGAAGCAAGTCCCGCAAGACAGTGACTTTTGCCATTAGATTCTTTCAAGTCACACCCTACTTACAACCATTTTCAAACAAGACCACGCTCCTCTCACCTCTCAGTCTTTTGTCAGACACACTTCTTGCATTCTCAGCTCTACTAAATTTTAACGTTTTCCTCACTTTGTTCCCAATTAAAGAAGACGTATTATGTCCAAATCTTATTGAAGAATTTCATCATGAAGTGTTATCAACAGAAAAAATGTGTACACGGGCATTCTTAGCACCTAGAAATGAGAAAGTCAAACGAATTTAAGCCAAAAATGTCAATCGGTAACACAGCAAAATGGTTAAATGAGTATCAATAGACTATGCTGAAACAGTTGGTGGTGATCTTGCGGAAGATGAAAACAACAACTTACAATATTACAAAGAATATCTACAACCATTAACACCGTCTGGTCTTCCTCCACACAAATTACTGTAGAAAGAAGGATGTATCCAAGAAAGGTAATGTAGTACATCTCCCATGGATAACATTAGACACCAAAGGAGATCTTGATATGTAATTTGTATTAAAACGTGAACTGTTTCCATTAGAATAGCAAAGACAATTAACAAATCACAGAGACAAACATTCAAAAAAGTCCTTTTATTTAATAGAGAGAAAGAAACGAAATGCAATCACAAGAAGTTATATGTTGCATGGATGCAAATGTAACACTTCACATGAAAATTAAAATCTGTTTAAATTGTACATTCGCATCCCCATACGTGAGCGGTGTGAACAGTTGGCAAGCGAAGTGAGCAGGGGGTAAAGTCCTCTAGTGTATCATAAAATAATAATAACAATACATTTTATTTATCATAGGTACTGGCTGACTTAAAAAAACCTAAGCACTGAATTTTTGTTTCCCTGTGATTGCGAAAACGCACATTTCTTTACTCACATCTGCTTATTATGTGATTTACTTGTAATGTCATTTTCTAATGTTACATTTGCATGCATGTAATCATAAGTCTGCTTTCAGCCACCATTACTGACTTGTTGGCATTACATTTCTATGACTAGTACCAGAACTGCTTCTTCCTATACACAGATCAGGCACTGTACATGGAGTGCAAAATTAGTTGTTTACTACATATATTTGATACATGAATGTAAATTGTACTTATCATTTAAGAACTGAGTATATTTTATTTATAAAATGTTTAAACACACATACAATAATATATTAATATAACAATAAAATATAACAATTAGGTGAAATTCTTGATGATAGTATTAAATATGTGTCACACACGTGCGAATAGGGGGACGTTGTGTGAACCAAGTAAAGGTAATTCCATGCCAGGCCAGGGGAGGGCGGGGTGCATTAAACCTTCTCCTGCTATCTCTACAGACCAGCCGCGGAAAAACCTATCTGAATCAAAAACATCATTTCCGGTTCCGGCGCCTAGAAGAACGTCATATTTTTTTCTCCAGCCGTCTGGAGTTTTTTTTTTTGTTTTTTCTGTCCCCCCTGGCCATTGGACCTTACTCTTATTCTATGTTAATTAATGTTGACTTATTTTATTTTCTTACTGTGTCTCTTATTTTTCTATTCTTCATTATGTAAAGCACTTTGAGCTACATTTTTTTGTATGAAAATGTGCTATATAAATAAATGTTGTTGTTGTCACTTCCAGTTCCGGCGCCTAGAAGAGAGTCACTTCCAGTTCCGGCGCCCAGAAGATTGTCACTTCCGGTCCCGGCTCCCAGGCTGATGTCAGTGAAACATCACTTCCGGTCAACCTACATCACTTCCAGCTAACAGACATCACTTCCTGTCTGACCATTTAAAACCGCCATCTTTTCCAACCTTCAGCAGTTCTGTCTTGGACTCTCTAAAGTCAAATTCATTGTTGCTTAAAAATTCAATACCTTTGCAGCTAGGAATATTATACGGGTGACTGCCCCAAACCTTTTTACGCGTGTCAAGTCTCTTCCTTTCACATATGCAATTCAATTGCATAATGCAATTGCAAAAGCCTTCAATAAGTCAGTTAAGCTCTTGCAACTGTGCTGGTAGATGCAGCAGACATTCTTGTGACGGCACGTATGGTTGTGTCGTCCTGGAAGAGCTGGACTACCCGTGCAACATAAACTGGCTGCAGGTACCACCTCATGCTACAAGTACTGACGAGGACACTTGCAAAATGAAAAACTAGAGCAGAATCTAGAAGGATAAGAAGAGAGTAATTGTCTGTGGCCACCACCTGCAATACCATTCCCTTTTTGGGGGTTGTCTTACTGTTGCCTCTCCAGTGCACCTGTTGTCATTTTAATTTGCTTCAAAGCAGGTGAAGTTGATTCACAATCGCTTCTGCTTCCTAACTGGACAGACTGATATCTCTGCTTAACTGACTTGGTGTTAGACTGTGATGATTAAGTGTTCCATTAATTTTTTGAGCAGTGTATGTTCAATGATACACTAAAAATGTCCAAAAGTGATTTGAGACAAACAAACAGCATAAGTTGTATGATTCCGTCACAGGCGGTTGTACTTTTCTGTTGTTATTGCAGAGGTCATAAGGACTTTCATAGCTCGTCTAACCCAGTGTGCTCAGAATTGTTATAAACTTTGGGGCTTTCCATAACAAATTCAGCCTGAACTTTTAAATATTGACTGATTGAAATTTAAGTGGTATTACAGAGTGGCAGTCAGATGTATCTAAGGTCACAAATACAAAAGGTCAGAAGATCATTTGTCAATTTTCACCAGATCAAGTTAACACAAGCAAATCTGTAAACAGAATTCTGTTAGCCCTTCCTTCTTTCTGTAACAAAGTTCAGACATGTTTCCAGCTCCATTTTTAAAATGATCAGCATGACCACCTGTCAAGTAGACTTTCCACCATGTAGCTAGCAACATGTACCATCATAATGACCAAACACTTGAAAATGGTGGCATACATGGAAAAAAGAAGCAGAAAATGGTGGTGTGTTTGAAAATAGACAAACAAAATGGAAGCAATCGTGATTTTTCAAAGAAATGAAAAAAGCTATAAAAATTAAAGCAAAAATGCAGCATTATTGATATATTCCTGACAAGACTGAATATCTACCTACCTTAGCCACCTTTTAAAGAGTATACTTAAGACAACTATACTGAAACAAGTATACAAAAATCTGTGTTAAAAGTTAAAAAGATCAATATGTAACGATCTGACCAAGAATGACCAAAATAAAGGCTGCGGCCAGAAAATGACACTATAGAGAGTATGCCACACACAAAGACTTACTACAGGCTGGGTTAAAAACAAGTATTTATAGAAAATAAACAAACAAAAAGAGAGGTGTAATGTCAACACACAGTCAAAGATACAGGCCGTGAGGTTACACTAAAGTCTTCTGGGAATGTCCTTTTAGCTTCCGTGATGCTAAGGAAAAAAGACAGAAGGCAAAAAAGGGCAGAATTGAGGGCAGAGACAGGCAAGCCTGTCTGAATGACAGAGAATTCAAAAGTGAGCTAGCAAGAAGCCCTTACACAATAATGATATTCTTTACCTTACTAAACTACAAAATACATTTGTTTTGTTTCAAGAGAGAATCCAATACATACATATAATTTCCATTGAATCACTATTTTAAATTGGCAGAACTTGATGACACAATAAGTCACTTGAATTCCATTTCATGTACTGATTGAAGAGCCTCACTCTGTCACCTGGTGAAGGTGGAGGTTATTTTGCTTTAAGTTCTGACTTGTTAACACTAACTTCCAATGTCAGAGTTAAAATCTATTTCAGAGTCTTGTCTCTTCATTTGTGAAATTCCTTCTAGAAGTCACACTAAAAGTAAAAAGTAGCTCTCAGAATGTGTCCATCACCTTCAACAGTACAGTTTTTCTAAACATTTATTAGATCCTAGAGCAACATCTTCTCCAATTGTCCTGTTATAGGATGTTTCTTTCCTTAATAAGATATTAAATTTCAATCACAAAGTAAATTTTCATTAATTTAACACAACAAAGTACAGTATAGAGCTATCCTTCCTTTTACTAAATCACATTATTTCCAGACCGGGTCTACTGGCTGCACTGGGAGCAAAGCAGATAGCAACTCTGCATAGGATGCCAGAATGAAAGCATACATTTTTTGATACTGCTTTCTGACTAATTCACTTTGCTGCTAAGGTTTTCTTCATAGTAATACACATAAAACCACTCCTTATCACAGGCATCAATGTCTAGGGACAAAGGTACAGGTGCCTTTAGGAGGTCCTTCTTGTTTAGACTGTTACTGACTCTAGAACTCCAAGCCAAACAGTTTATCGAGGAGTTCAGTATTTCCTGAATTTCTCAGTAATGATGTGAATAGTGGAGGTTGGTAACAACAAATTTGCCTGCTGCATCAAATAAAACAAATGTCAAATTCCTTAAAAAGAGAGATTAATCAACCCTACTAAAGAAAACCTCTGCTGGCTCTTCATTGTCTGTCAAAAAAACACCAAGGGACTGACTCAAGTATTTTATTTGTGTTTCCAGTATATTCTCATTTATTTGCATGACTGATGTATTTTATGGGATCTGAGGAATGTGAACTAATTGCTAATTCCACTGTGGACTTATTATCACATCCTTAAAATGGACAGATGATTTCTTGCCACTCTTAAATGTGGAATGAGAAATAAAATCTACCAAGTGGTTGCACATCACTAGGGAAATATCCTCTTGAGTATTTAATCTACCAAACATTCATTTTTGATCATTGATTTATCTATTTACTTTTTCCCATTAAATCAGAGCCAGTTCAAGCAGCAATGTACAAAGCAGGAACCAAATCCAAGAAGGACAAAAAATTTATTTAAGTGCACACACACCCACATCAAGCCACATTAAAGTCATCAGTTAAGCTAACATTTTAAGAGGTGGAAAAAGAAAAAACAGTCTTTGAAACACTTTGAGTCACTTTGTCACTCGTTTCTCTGACATGGCATGAGATGCCCTGTTTGCTGGCACTCTTACATACACTCAGATTTCGGGCATCTGTAAACGTACCCAAATGGATCAGTGGTGGAGGAAACTGAGACAAAGACCAAATGTGGACAGGCGGTACTTCCTCATCATTATAACATGTCAGAAAAAATGGCAGCACATAGTCTTGTAATTAATACAACACAGACCACAGCAACGACACAGAAAAGAAGGAAGCACAAACAAAAATAAGTGCAAGTGAGTCCGTCTGGTATGCATAGTGGCACTAAATTAACTGGTGAAGAAAAAGAAAAACAAATAAAATGTTCTTACACCTTCTATTTACAGAAATTCAGTAAGAGGACAAAAAGAAAATCATCCAAACTTAAAAAGTGAAAAAAAAAAACACAAGCACAAAAATATATGTAACAGTGATTCTATGAAGGGCAGGCTCTATCTGATTCTGCACAAAGTGAAGGTAAAAATGTTGCACCTAAACCATTCAGAATTAAAGGTAATTGCTATTCATATACAGTACTGCGTGGAAGAGCTTGGAGTTTGGGCAGACTTATTAGATTTTCATAACATGAAATGGGTCACAACTTATTATTCCAGCAAATGTGGAAGATGTAGGGATGGACGTACCCTTGGAGTTTCATGCATAATGTAAAAATGTATATTGAATCGAAGGGGATTCCCTCTGTAACAAAATTAACAAACTGCCCACCCCCAAATTTTGTGCAACCAACTAGATTGACTACATAGTAGAACTAGTTCTGACTCTATTTACAGAAATCCTCTCACAATTGTTTCTGTAATAAACTTGCTCTGTAGATCCTTACTTGCTTGCCAGATAGTCAAAAGGTGACCTTTATTGGTGTTTGTTTTCATTTAAAGGTGGAATGAGTTTGACCAGCACATATCTTCCCATGGTGTTCAACCATCCAGGATGTTGCAACATCCACCTCAAGTTCCCTTGTAATCAAGTGTAGGTCTTCTATGTATTCACATTCTCGTCCTCTCACACACCCACAGGCATGCTTATGTGCACACGGGAAACCACAACCAGCATGTGTGCTCTCTCTTTACCTTTAAAAACGGACATCTTTTGTCCTGCAGTCATGGAGGGATGTTGGCACTATTGCACTATTGGTTATGCAGCGCAGTAGGCCTCACTGAACTAGCACATCCACCATTGGTATCTTCATCTGAAGTGTGACTTTGTGAAGGTGCATAGTTGTTTTTACCTGGAAGCTTCTCATATCCCCCCTTCCATATTTAAGGTAAGTGCACCATGTAACTAGTTATTAAAGGAAAGTTAAATCTATAAATAATTACAAAGTTTAGCAAAACTAAGCTTGTGATACAGCCTGTCACATGCAAATTTGAAATTAAAAGAGTGCCCTTCATGACATCTTAAATTTTTGTTAGCCTGCATTTTTTGTATAATTTTCTATGTTTACATAGTCTTTATTGCTCAAATCAAGAACTTCACTGTACTGTATAAAAACAAAGTGAATTTAATATGCAAGGTGTGGCAGTTAGCACTGCCGCCTTACAGATCCAATACCCTAGGGTCAGAGTCCTAGTCTGGTAGATGCCTGTGTGTGGAGTTAAACTGGCCCTGTGCTGAGTGTCCAGAGTTATTTCCAACCTTGCATCCAATTTTTCTGGAATAGATTGTGGCTTCCTTGTGATCCTGATCTGGATTAAACAGATTTCAGGGGCGGCTCTAGGCTCGTGGCGAACCTGGGCAGAGAAAGAATTGGTGGCCCCTTCGCCCGCCAATGTCAATATGGTATCTTATGCATGGCAGATGGCCACGTCCATTGCAGACACTGCATAGCGGCCTCGTGCTCATGACACAAGCGTTTAATTTATGATAAAGTTCAGGATTGCTCCTTCCTGTGACGCAATGAAAGCCTCCTGAGTCGCCTTTCTCTTTCGTTTCGAATAACCAGATTCATGTGCTCAAAATCTCTTCATTTTCCTTAGAATGGGTATGCGAATGTCTTGTGTCCCCTATCCAACCAGATATTCACTATGACTATTACGCTAACACTAATACTTTATTAAAACTAGGTGAAACATTAACTTGTAAGATGACTCGTGCACTTGAATTAGCTTTGCTTCAGCTGTCAGCTGTTTTGTTATTTTCTCTTTCTGTTTTATATTCAATATATCTTGGCGGGCGGCCCCTGGGATTTGAGAATGTACAGTTTTCAGGTATGAACATGCACAGCTCTGTTTTACACCATTAGTACCCCCCTTCAGTTCACAAAAGAGGTGTGGATTAGTGTCTCATAACTGGCCTGTTATCTCTTTCTATGTCGTGCAATGGACTGGTACCCCTTTTAGGGAAGATGGTTACTTCCATTAAACCAATGATACCCAATAAGAAGTTATAGAAAGTTAACTAATTGAAATATCAGATCAATTGAACTGATCACTTAATAAATATATAAGAATGATTTTTTTCTACCAAGGCAATATAATGTTAAAGCAATTCACTCTTAGCATGGACCTCAATCAAATTTATTCTTATAAAGGGTACTTCACTAAACATCAAAAAGTGCTGCATAATAATTAAACCTAGAAAGAAGCGTAACCTGCTTGATCAAATCCCAACCCTACCGGACAAGAAAGTGGGAAATCAACTGTCAGACCATTGCAGGTCATTCCACACTCACTTGATTCCTCACTTAACCCAAACACAAACATCTCTGAGATAAGGGAGGAAAACTGGAGTACAAAAGAAAACAAATCTGACACCATAAAATGTGTAAACTCCACAAATGCCTTAACCAGGCTGGAATAAAATATCCATTTTTATGTTCATAAGACTTCCTTATGAACACTTTGAAATCCCATCAGGTTTTTTTTTAGTCTAGTACTTCCTGACTCACTGGTATGAGAAAACACTCACATACGATATGCTATTCATCTAGTTTTGGTGTCTAGTCATGCAAGACGTCAACCTTTTCCTGGTGCTTCCCCCGTTTTCTTAGCTCATTAGACCCCAAAAAAGTCATTTTTGGACAATATTTTGTACAGAAAAGTACACACTTATGATAAAGATTAAACCAACAGCTTTCTTTAGCAAACTTTATCAGTACTTTAAGTTGTGCATGCCACATCAACCGGCCAATCATGCACGTGTGTTCATCCCCTAATGCAACACAAGTGTTCAAAGTCACAAAACTTAAAAAACATGGGGATCGCGGTAATACAGGCATTTAGAATGTTGTTTTTGTTATTTTTAGGTTTTCATCATGAACAAGGTAATTTTTTGATATGTTACTCTTCACTAGAATACAAAAAGGCACACCTAGAACGTTAAAAATGTGAATTTTCAAACATATGCATGTGGAATATTGTTTTAGACTATTTAAAGATCTGTGATTATGAATATGAAGTTATTTTTGTTTTTCATCCTTTACTAGCCCTACATGGACTTCTATCAGAGAGTGAAAAGTAATACATTTTTGTTACAATGAAGAATATTTAGACATTTCAACTGAAGCATATATTTAATATTTCAAATATCTGACACAAGTATTTTTAGATTTGATTAGATTAGATTAGATAAACCTTATTAATCCTTTGGTGAAATTGAGATGCATACATCAGTAGAAACATAAAAAACAAGGATACAGACTCACAGGACAAATAATACAGTTAAATCAATTGATCAATAAATAAATAAATACATAAATAAAAATAAATTCATTTACGTATATGAATGTAAAAGAGTATGTCAGGAAAAAGCATTGAATTGACTGATAGCAGTGGGTAGAAAAGACCCCTGAGGTTCTTCTTAGCGCACCATAGTGGAATGAGCCTGTGGCTAAATATGCTCCAAGGGAGCACCTCCTGTAGCAGATGGAGGGGATTTTTCATGATGGCATCCAATTTTGCCATCATCCTCTTTTCCACAACAGCTTCCGGTGTGTAACAGGTTCACCCTGTGAAGGAGTAGGCTTTCCTGATAAGCTTGTGCTTCTTTTGAGCTTGAACTTCTTGTTTATTTTGTACTTCTACCCCAGGAAGTACATCATTACATTTCTTATGAATACTCTAATAAGGGTGGTTTAAGCTAATTCTGAGTTTTCTAGACCTGTAAAGCTGTAGTTCTGACTGATGCACCACCAAAAAAACGATTGTGTCAATGCATAATGAGGCTTCAGGCACTGAAAGCTATGCAGAGCCAATATAAGAACACACGACAGTGGAAAAATAACCACTCAAGTTCATCAAGCTCGTCAGGATAGCTATTAAAAAAGATACCACAATATCTCTTGCAGATCCTATAAAAACAACTGTGTATTGTCGAGTTTTGAGACAGCTACAGCTGAAGATACAGCTTTTTGGAAATCACATGTTAATTCAGACTCATCAAAAGAACTGAGTTTCCAAAACAAGTTAAAAATATAAAAGAGAGCTTCCAGAACAATTTGACTACACTCACCATTTGCCACATTCAGTAAAATTCAAAGAAGTCACCTTCAGGACTGCCCTCCTGCAGCATCCATCCTTGCCCCAACAAACTTGGGCCTGGGTAAGGCTTTTTGTACTATTGGTAAAGACTTATATTAAGGTGGGACTTGTAGCAGCACTGATGTATTTGAAGTGATTTAAATTCATGAGAAAGTTTTTTTTTTTCTTGTAGTAAAAGCATCCTGCGGAAGTGAAACTGGTGCTTCCCTCATCACTATATATATATATATATATATATATATATATATATAACTATTTCTGTTGTTTTGCTCTCATTTGTAAAAGCTAATGAACTGTCCTTATTCACAATGCATCGTGTAGCAACAATCTTTTTGTAAACAGATTACAGAAACTGTCTCTTTAGAGACTGCTAGTCACTTACAATTAAATCAGCACACATTTCTATAGTACAGTCAGTACATGGGGAATGTAAAAACATTAAATATAGTGCTAGAGGAAATTATAAAAATAGGGGGATTGTCCTTGGGGCACTTCCCATGTTCTAGCATGTGGCTGATGTGATGTAGACTGAATACCAAACACAGTTCAGCATATACAGGTGGCATTTCTATCCATTTTCTGGACTGGGAGACCCAGCTGTTCTGAAAAGTGTAGGTCAGGTTGGGTTATGCAGTAATTCTGCCAAATGTCACTTTAATTGGACAGGAGACAAGCGCAGTGCCTGGACTGCAGTGTGGGGAAAGAAAAAGCAAAGCTGAAGCTTTCCGAAATCACAACCATTAAGGTCAACATCAGTCTTGATCTTAGAGAAAACTGCACTCTTTTTAGGTTTTTAATGGGTTATTTTCAGGTGATTTATATCTCATTGTACTCCAAGAAGAAATATTTTTAACTTAAAAAGCAAAAAAATAAGCCCCTGAAAATATACAGTAGTCAAAGGATGAATGACAGTAGCTCCTATTTTGCTCTAATAAAATCTTGACTGAACTTTTTTTGCAGATGCTTTTATAAACTTCATGAAAGCAGACGAGCATCCTTCTTTATTCACTAATCATAACATGTCAGCACAGAGCATGTACAGTGCGTAAGTTTTTTTAAATTATTATTATTACGATGTTTGCTGTGTTTCATTCCCTACATGTGTGAATCAGTTAAAATCTATAAAGAAAAAAGATCCACCTAATGTCTGGACCTCAATTTGAAAGGTGTCACATGTCTGTCACAAGACAGACGGTGTCAAGAGATGGAAAGTTATTTTTAAATCACCAGACTGATTTAACTCAAGCAAGAATATTCTGTCGTGGTATGCAGAATTTCTTTATGATGAGTCCTTTGAAATGTATATGTACAGAAGAGTTGAAATTTTAATGGAAATACGGATCTTCAAAGTGCCGTGCTGATCAGAGGCAGCACAAGTTGAAATGAGCCTTGGATGATGAGAGTCAAAGCTAAAAAAGGATTTTACAATTAATATCAGCTGGGAAACCTTATATTTAAAAATGTATAGAGAAGTATTTCATGTTTTAGGAATTACATTTCTGCAAATTAGTACGATCCTTACCACAATAGAAGCAATTTTCTTCTTTCAATGACAAATAACATTTTTAAAGAATTCAAATACCATTTTCCATCAAAAGGTACAGCTTTGTGTGATAAAGTCACATGAGCACCGTTATGTCATACAAGACAGCTTTATTACGGGCAGGTGTACTGTTCAAAGTTGACACGTCGCTTTATTTCTTGCTGCAGGGATAGACTTCAGAGCTCTGTGACTTAGTGAGTTTGGAGAAAAACATAGAATCGGAAAAAGAAAAAGAAATGATCACTATTCTCTGCCTTAAGTGATAACCAAAATTGCATTTTTCAAAAGTCAATTGATTATAAGAATGATGTAACTGATGCTGGACCATTTTCAGCAGCTATTTATCCCAATTCAAGGTCACAATTAGCAAGAGGCAACACCAGAAGGATTAGATGCAAATCAGGAACCAACCCTCTTAGAAATCCAATATGAGATTACATCAGATTTGGCATTACTCAAGCATAATAAATAGCAGCTACTTCCCTGAAAAATTCTGGATATTCTAACCTTACTAAAATGAAATTATAATGAGTTTTCACTTCTAATATGTTTGAAATACACGTTCAAATAATTACTTGAAAAGGTCATTTTGTATTTCTACTTTTATGATTTTTTTCAAAATTGTTTTTAATTGTATATTTCTTCTAGATGCCCCTGTGTTACAGTAGTTAGTGCTGTCACCTTATCATTCCAGTGACGTGGGTTCCAATTCTGGCTTGATAGAGGTTTTTCCCAGGTATTGTATCCTTAAGGTATACTTACATCCCAAAGAAGTGCACAGCAGATTGATTTGTTTCTAAATTGTCCCTTTATGAGTGCGTGTGTGTAAGTGTGATGGACTGGTATTGTTTCTAGTTGTGGCTCCTTCTTTGTAACCTAATGATCCTGGAAGATATGCTACAGTACTGGTAATTTTGTAGTGGACAAGACTGATTGTCTTCCACATTAATAAAAAGTACAATTGTCTCTGTGTCTGTGTAACTGTGTGTCCATCCACCAGCTATGTCCCTGTCATTCCAACAGACGGTACATTACAAACATTAGTAATTGTAGCTGAACATTTCCTACTTGCCCTTTGCATCAGCCAGCTCCAATTCTTTATTCTTAAACAAGCAAAAAAGAAAAAAGAAAAACATCATGGGAAATCAATTTCTCTCTCTCTTTTACTCTCCTTCAGCGCTCACACCATGTCTACTTACACTTACTTACATAAATATAAATATTTACATGAATGTTAAAAAAATCCATCTTACATAAAAAATTGTAAACAATAACACAGACTTACCTTAATGAAAAAAAATCTAAATAAAATATTTAATTGTATTAAAATGAGGAAGCACAGAAAACTGAGGTTGGGCAATTTCAATATGCCACAGACACCATGACACCATGAAGCAAAACAAATGCTGTAATGACTTTAAATATAGAATAACTGCATATATATGAAACAAACTGCTACAGATAGTAATGCTGTGTCATTCATATAAAAAAGTTAAAACACACTAAGTAAATCAAAATAATAAACAGAGAAGGAAGTGAGCTTGGAAAGCATGTCTTTACACCTTCATCACTCACTCTGCATCTGGTGCCCTCACTAAAGCAGTAGGCATGCACAGCAACACCAATTTATGCCCCACAACACAAGAATGAACATTATAAATTAACTGGATCAATACAGATTGTTGATTGTGGGAAAGTTCACCAACTATACACATACATTTTTTAAACACATGGCCACATAATATTAAAATTCATTGCATTTGTCCTTCCAACAGATAGTTTATCACTAAGATTGACAATGGTTTCACAAATCCAATAGCAAATGACATGTAACAGAGACATATGCATTGCATTTATCATTCCAATATACATCACAAAGAGTTGTAGTAATGCTTTTCATTACTAAAAATGTTTGTGATCCACTATCTGTTGGAATGAAAAATTCAGTACATTTTAGTATTAGATGCATTACAAAATATATTCCAATAGATGGTGTACTGCAAACTTTAATGCTGAGGTCTAGGTTGATTACTTACATTTCAACCAGTTTTAAATGGGTAGCACAACTAGTTTTGTAATATTTTAATTAATATTAAATAAATGAAGCATATTTTGCATTTTTTAAGTTTAAGGTGTATTAAATACTCAAAAACCTGTAAACATCATTCAGTTTGTTTGTTTTATTTTGTGTTAAAGCACTTTTCCCTTTTGAAGAACCCCTTTTATTTTTTTACATATTGTCACGCTTGAGTCACAGATTTGCACAGAAACAGAGAAGGTTTTAGAGACAGGAACTTTATTACAACACTGCAAACAAACATATATCTCTTTCAAAAGTTTAAACGTGCTCCTTGACAGGTGGGACAGTTTCGTCTCACAATTAAAGGTATGCAAACATACTGTATCTTCCTCTTCAAAGGAGTGTGCGTCAGGAACAGGGAATGTCAGAGAGAGAGAGAGAGAGAGAAGCAAAACAATTCAAAACTGACAGGTACTGTTCATGCTTTTAAGTATGCGGATTACCGCGCGGGAAGCATATTGCGCCACAAAGCATCCACAAGTAAGCCCAGCAAGTAAGGGAGCAATGTGAAGATAGTCTGTCAGCATTTTTAGGAGGGGTTTTCCCAGGAGCGTCTGTATCCTCTAGGGGTGCAATCACCCCCCCACCTCACAATATTCTAATATACTAAAATATTGTTGCACATGACACCAAGACTGCATTATTTGCAGTCTTATATTTCAGAAGACAATGTCATTAAAAAACATTTTTAAACTAAGGAGTAAACGAAGGGGAGGGCTTACTTTCAATTCTTCATCTCAGTTACCAGTCCATCATAAATAGTACACTCCTATTCTAGTTTAGTGTTACAAAGTAACCTAACAAGCACGTCTTGGGGATGTAAAAGGGAAATCAGGATAGCAGTAGACAAATTGATGTGAGTGGAGGAGAATGAACAACAACAACAGTTTATTCCTTGTATTGCCCAAAATCACAGAAGGAATGTCTCAATGTGCTTTAACAAACCATGTTTTTGACAGCCTTCCAGCCTCGACTCTCTAAGAAGACAAGAAAAACTCCCAAATAAAACCTTGCAGTAAACAACAATGGAAGACATCGTGGGAAGAACGATTCAGGCAGAGAACCCCTTCCAGGTAGGTTGGGTGTGCAGTGGGTGTCAAAACATGGGGTAAATAGAACACACACACAACAGAATTCAAGTAATCCTCTTCACAGGGCTGGATGGTCATTGCCACCTCAGAAATACAATACAATAGTATAAACTGCTTTGTTCTTGCAGAGCTCTGCTCTTCACCAAGTGCATGTACAAAGTGCTGAAAAACAACTCTCAAAGCAAAAGGCAAAAATAGATTATACCACTCACTAAATACAGAACTATCACATATGAGATAAAGATTTGTTTAGATACATCAAAAACATACTATGAACTGATTAACATAAATTAAAAACAACAATATCTGTCCATCAGTTAATCATAGAACCGCCACCAGATTTTAGTAAAGGATTCAGACAAGCCAGACACAGATTCCTGGAGACCTTGGCCAACTAGCCCCCTCCCCACATACTGGCCATTGTACAGCTGAGTCAGTGCTGGGCCAGCCAATCCAATAAAAGAACCTTTCTATCCTATGATTCCAGTGCTTCTTTATCTGAGATTCCTTTTCTGAAGGCAGGCAAACAACCTGGCAGTAGAGCAGTGGCACCAAGTGCCACATGAGGATACCGAGAAGAGAAACATAATAGTAACAGTTTATAAATATTGTATTACTTCTATTTTAATATAAATGACTAACAACAGAAATGCAATATGCACAGCTAATCAGCAGCTCTAGTCAGGGTGTGCTAGACTAAAGTAGTGAGCCTTCAGCCTGGATTTAAAAGCTGAGACTGAAGGAGAACCTCTTATAATAGCTGGCAGACCATTCCACAGCTTCAGGGCCCTGTGACTAAAAGCTCAACCTCCCACTGTTATTTTTTTAATACTTGGAATCATAAGCAGTCTGGCATCTTAGTACTAATCATTGTGTTACCTAAATAATGAGATATGTTATTACTGAAATACCCATATTTGATTAATTTTGGATATATGAATATATAAGTGCCCAAACACTAATTTACTGAACCACTGGTTAGGAACTCCCAGGAGCATCAGATGAGAGGCAGCACACTAACACACATACTGGCAAATACTGAAGAAGTCAAAGCTGGAATTTCGTTATGTAGGAGGAAATGAAAATACCAAAAGAAAACCTACACAAATAAGAGAAAACATGTCAATTTAACAGAAATACTGGCCTGGCAATTGAACCTGGATCCTAAAGGCTATGAGGCAGCAACACTAATATAGGACAATTCCATCCTAATATACAGTAATTTGACAGTATGGCATGTTCTATATATTAAATAAGAAATTCAAAATACAAATAAGTACACCACCACACAGTCACTATGAACATATAATGTGAATGTGAAGTTGTTCTCTAGTTTAATTATGCATTCAGTCTTAACATAATAACATTTTTACAGCTTGGGATTTAAAATTCAAAATCCCATTCACTAGTATGTTGTGAAAATCTGCTGTTTCCTGCTTTCTGCATAAACTCATTGTGGGTTATCCTCTGTGAACAAAAACCGAGCCTGAAACAAGTACATTTATAATGCTGCCTTGTTTTGTTCAGTCGTTATAGTGATGTGTTTGCTGAGTAAAATACTAATATGGCTGGGATTGGTTTTCCTAAGCGTAAATCGGATATTTAATTGAAAATTTAGCAATGTCACAACAGGGACGGGTTTAATCTATTAAATTCATTTTAGTATGTATGTTTGGTGATTCTGCATTTTACTGCTGTTTGGGTCATATACCGTGAAATTTGGATTGTGGCTTAATACTGGTGATGTGTGCCAGGAGAGGAGAATCCTCTTTTAAAAGAAACTTAATTTGTACTGACCACTGTTGAAAGGACCAGCAGGGTGTGGTGGAAAGGTATGTTCTTCAGTGTTCCTTATGGTATGAAACCAAGCCACCAAAGTATTAAAGTCTTGAGTATCTTTAAGGATTGTTAACTGCAATAGGCCCAACATTTACTACTTATTTAAATAAGAGAACAGGCACAAACTCATTTGAGAATTCTGCCAGGGTTGTGATGTTTCCTTTATAAGATGTTCACTTTATTTTTCAGTAAACAAAACTTATTAACCCTTTGCCAGCAGGGGGACTGATTGCCAATTCCTTATTATAAGAACTTTTACTGAACTAGATTGTACAAATTGTATATTATGTTTTGTGTGGGATGTGAAATTTAATGCCTCTCTATGTATGCTCACATTGCAGTAATTAATACAATATGCAGTGTCACAGATGTGGGAGTAGGAGGCAGTTAAAGGGCCTGAGTGACAGTAATTCCATGCCAGACCAGGGGGCAACGGGGTGCACTGACTGTCTCTCTCAGTTCTTTACAGACCATTCTCGGGAAATTCCACCCAGTTCCAGCGCCTCTGAAAATGGCACTTATGGTTCCATCAACTCAGAAAACATCACTTCTAGTTCTGGCACTTCTGAAAAATATGACATCATTTTCTAAACTGACAAATAAAGACGCCATCCTGGATACCATACAGTTAGTTTGTTTTTGGACTCAGATCTGTGAACATCTCTGTTCAAATTAAAACCTATTTTGCAGCCTTGGAACAATATATGGGTGGCTCCCCCAAACCTTCATGATGTCTTTGACTTGTTCTTGTGAGAACAGTATATTCTAATTAAATTTATATTACATAGTTGATTGTTTACTTCGTACTTTGGAAAATAGACTGAGTGGGATCCAAACTTAGAGCTGTCAAAATAAAGAAACCTAGTACTGTGCATATATTAATATACATTAAATATACAACTTATTATTTATCATTTTCATAATTCTGTATTATTTCAGAAATATCTCCCTAGATTACATTAACACCAATATGGAGGATCACTGGTAACTCTTTATAACTTTCATTACTTTTGTTAAAAAAACTTTAACATGGGTGAATAGTTTCAACTTTAGGTAAGTCAAAAAATCTGCAGCTGAAGTATAAATGATCTGTAAAGATTGTCACACATGGGCGATTAGGAGGCAGTCAAAGAGCCTAAAGGTGAGTAAAACATCGCGAGATAAGGGGTTGTCACGTGGTACTTACCTGAACTCTTTTCTCTCATCAACAGAAAACAAGAAGAAATCTAATACCACAACTTCCGGGTTCTAAAATGGCTGAGATGATGTCACTTCCGGTCACCTCTGATGACGTCACTTCCGGCACCCACAAAACACCTCACTTCCGGATCCTGTTGCCACATCACCACCTTGCCAACCGTTTCCTGTCACATGTTTTTCTCTTGCTATATAACTGACATTTTGAAAACAGTTCATTGTTCATTGTGCTTTTTCAAAGACTCTAAATCAATTCTTTTCTTATTGTCTGACGACAATATATACGGGGACGGTCCCGAAATCTTTATTTTGTATTTTGTGAAGTTTATTGGATCACAAGATGTAAGAAAACATCTAAGGTTTGTTACTGACTTAGCAATGAAAATTATTATGTTTTACTGGATCTTGTGCTTTCTCTATTCATTGTCACACTAGACATTTATTTATTTTCCATTTATGCTTTCCTTTGCATGGTGGTTAAATGAATGTTGCCATATTTCATTTGCAGCCTTCGAAGTAGTGCAGAAGATTGTAGAATGAAAGCAGTTAGCAGAATTTTATAAATTTTCTTTTTAAAATGTCACAGGTAGATGGCTCCTCCAACAGTTCTCACTTGCTTTTGTCTCATCCAGGAGTCACATGACCATGAAGAACATATCATTTCTGGACTTTCCTGGGCTGAACTAGAAGCCTGGAATATTTAAGAGCCCACCTGAGCTTTTCCAGAATAGTGCAACTCCTTCTGAAAGAAAAACAGAACATGTGTTTGGGCGTCTAAAGTTTTCACATCTACTCTCCACTGTGCTATTAACTCGTTTCTCACAAGGGGGTGGACAGAACTGTAAAAACATACATTGTAATAAGTAAACTATAAACTACAATATATAAGCCAACAAAAATGTTTATAAGACAAACGTAGTAGGATCCGATACAGAGGATGCTCTAACCTTGTGTGAAACACACAAGACGTGAATGAGTAAAAGGAGAGTAGAAAGCATCGAAATAAACAGCTGGCTTGCTGGACATGCCATTACAAAGCCTTACCACTGATTTTGCCACTTTTCCAACTCATTATGCCACTGCTAAGGATTCCCCTCCAGAATTTTCCTATCCCTTTCTGACACCTCTGTTCCTCCCTGCCAAGGGTGCTTACCCAACTCACTTCCCTATTTTTTACCCAGTTGGCTTCTGGCTACAAGTGACATTTAAACCCCACCCTGCCTGTTATCGCCAGAGAATCATTTTTAGTGTCACAAATTTTCTACAAAGCTGTAGGACTGCCACTTCATACTGGCTTGAAACAGATTTTGGATAAACTACGAATAAAAGAGTTTTGACCTCCAAGAGGCCTGTGGTGTTAGATGGTCATGGACCTAAATAGTACAACTTGCCTATTGTGATACAGCACTCTCAGCTTCTTTTGTCCTGGAGAAGTTGCACATATCTAAGTTATTTCTGTCTTATTAGTACTATTTGAAAATTAAATTCTAAGTCCAATTAAACAAAAATGGCTAGCTACCTCGCTGACCTTCTCATGCTCTAAAACAGGGGTTCCCAACCGGGGTTAAATTTACCCACAGGGTGTAAATTTCATCTACTCAGGGTGTATATTTGGTTAAAAAAGTTGCGAAGATCTTGACATAAGACATAAGATTTGCTGTTTCAACAACTGCGCCAATAATATCCAAAATCAGCATTGGAAAGCAAGAGAAAGCGTCTCACTGATTGATGTGTTTTCATCAACTCAGTGTGTTTTGTTCTGGTGTACCAGTACTTGCTCATCACGCCCTCATTATTAATTGCTATTACTATTGTTATTGTTATTTGAACTTAAAATAAAAATGTTAAAAACAGTATCATATACTGTACCTTATATAGTATAAAGTTCTATCTATCTATCTATCTATCTATCTCTCTATCTCTCTATCTATCTATCTATCTATCTATCTTAAAGTTTCCAATTTGTAGATCACTTTATTTTAATAGAAGTATAATCTCAAATTTCTGAACAAAACAGGGTGAGGGTAAATTTAATTTCGAAAAGTTGCCACGGGATAAATGGAGTAAAAAAGTTTGGAAACCCCTGCTCTAATAAGTCAGTAATGGCCACACTTCCTCTTGGAACCTTAGCTTCTGGCAATGTGGCAATTTTTGTGTTATTTGTGAACCTGTAAATAAAACCCACTATTATTTTTGGAACTACCATCTTTTTGTGTCTGTGCCTCCATGCCTGTCAATTCTTGAGTCTGATACCGGTCGGTCCCTAACTACAAGATGCCCAGTGTGTAGTCTGGTGCCAACCTTACCACCACACAGGGGTCACAGACAAAACATTACAAAAAGAACTCATTGATTATACCAAAAAGAAGAGTGTCCTGTATTTGCCTTTCTACCTTAATAGACTCCATCTATCCATCCATTATCTATCCCACTGAATCTGAACACAGGGTCACGGGGGTATGCTGGAGCCAATCCCAGCCAACACATTGCACAAGTCAGGAACCAATCCCGGGCAGGGTGCCAACCCACCGCAGGACATACACAAACACACCCACACACCAAGCACACATTAGAGTCAATTTAGAATCGCCAGTCTACCTAACCTGCATGTCTTTGGACTGTGGGAGGAAACTCACGCAGACATGGGGAGAACATGCAAACTCCATGCAGGGAGAACCCAGGAAGCGAACCCGGGTCTCCTAACTGCAAGGCAGCAGTGCTACTACTGTGCCACCGTGCCACCCCTGAATAGACTCTTCACAGAAATTTACAATTGTTAATATTTCATTCATGAAGTTTGAAATTTACGAGGATGGAGTGACATTTCATCTAGTACTTGTTCCTGTGTTTGTTCGTCTTGGAATAAGACTTGTCTTCCTGTGGCCATAACCATCAGACTGGAAAACTAAGGAATAAATGAATGCATGTTTAAAATTAATTCCCTTACTAAAATGTACATAACAGCAAAATAAGAAATGAAAAAGGAGACAGCTATACATGATGATGGACAAAGCAAGAACTCCTAAGGGACTTTGAGAAGCATGATAAAATAAAATTTTTGGAATGAAAATCTTTTTGGATCATTACCAGGTTATCCATGAGGGGAATAAAAGAAGCTATTAGGAAGGAATGAAAGAAACTGTTAACAAAGAGATCACAATTTAAGATGAATGAAAGACAGGCACACACGATAGTGAACTAAACCTCAAATGATTGACTTTGACTTACTTTTTGTCTCTAGAAATGTCTTTGGACATGAGACAATACTCTTTCGTTCCATAGTGTGGTCAGAAGTCCTTCTCCAGGTTGAAATGTCTGGGGAGTAATACTGAAAAAGATGTCAACTTAAAGTGTGCATTATTTCTGCTCGTAAAAATATTTAATAAACGATAAGAATTAAACGGGATACCAGAACTCAATTTTGTGAAGGAGGATTAGCATTTCTCTGTATGATGAAATACTTTTGGATTCAGCCAAGGGATGTTGGTTGTTCTGTTACTTTCTTCACGTTCTCTCTGTACTTTTATAAATCCTTAATTAGGCCTAACAGTGCCTTTTTTAAAATCTGACTTTCTGAAACAGAAGTTAGGCCAGCATTACAGTGTCTGCTGAGTGCCAAAATACACTCAATAAAGTCAAAGCAGGTAAGAATAGAAAACGCAGGACCAAACAACAGAGTAGAACCATACAGATGATTATGTGATTCTGTTAAAAACTGACACTTCCAAGAGCAACAGTTTTCCTCTATTATATATTGTTTACCTTCCAAAAAATGTTAAAATATGCCTGAAGTTGTAATAATACTAGTTTTCAATAACTGATTCTCTGCTTATTTCTTTCTGTTTATAATACATTGTAATGAATAATAATAATACGTGAAACAATACACTAGACCATGACAGTTTGTTGCATTTACTTTATATTTTGATATATAGTAGTTTATATTTTTTAAATGAAAAAAGATATGTCTATTATGAAATAATAACATTAGAGCCACAGTGTGTCAGCTGTTGTGGGACACAACTGATAAAGACCACAGAGCTGAAACATTGTGTCTTATTTTCTTTTTTTTTAGCATGCAGATAACCTTAAGCTTTTCTTTTTATTTGCAGGTGCATTCAGATACAGCCTTCCACTAATTTCATCTATATGTTTAGAATTAGGATTTGGAATTAGTTTTGATTGGGATTCTGTCTTATAAAAGCATCATTTTGTTGCCTCCCAGGGTGAAGGAATGTTCCATTTAATGAGGCTCTGATATGCAATTGTTCACTTAACACCAAGGCTTCTAGAAATACTGAGTAATAAGAGGTATTTATGGATAATTCATGTAAATGCATGATGTTTTTGCATATCAGTGAGAGGATTTCAAATAAAATCAGTCTTATGTACCACCTTCTTGAAAGACAGATGCATAGCACTTACACAAATTCACAAACATAAAGCGGCCTCAATATTTGCCAGGCTGGCATGAGGTTTCCAGAGGCAGAAGGAGGACAGGGCTAGCATGACAGGGGAGGGGTGTGACAGAGTCCTTACATTTTTAAGAGAAAACTCCAAAATCGATCTTTCAGGAAGAAATGCTATAAAGGGGCCCCTAGTTTGGGTATCTAGAAACATTTTACAGAAGTCATACAGTATGTGAACTTCAAAGGATGTTTAGCTGTTCAGGCATAACTTGGGGTTCAGGAATAATGGAATACAGGACGCCTCCAGAAGGTAATCGGGTAAAACGGCTATTGGACTTTCAGAAGATGTAATTGATTCCAGGAGAAGCTTTTTTGTTAATTTTGCAGGCAGCCATGATACTTAACTAAAAATACTGATTAAATGAGAGAAAAAAATGGATGGATCATCTGTATTACACTTCATCTGCCTCAGCTTACTACAATAGCCAAGAATATGTTTCCCTACTTCTTGCCCCATGTATTATACCATAAGGCTATATAACTAGTGGAGAACTTAGTCATTTGTAGTCCACAAATCTCCATAATGCTACACAGCCAGACAAAAGACACACATTATTAAACACAACAACGTCAGGAGCCTCATGTTTAAATGGTGCGTACACACAAAAATGTTGTGTACTCCCGCTTCCACGCTAACATCGAGTTGTATAAAAACTAAACAAAACTAAGCTATACCATGCACATGTACAGTATGTTTCTCCTCAGCTTTTCAAACGGGTGGCACCCTGTGTCAAAGCAGTGCTACTGTTTCTATGTGGTTTTCTCCTTCTTTTTTAGATTCACATCAATGGTGCTGGATTTTTTAAATACACCAAAATTAATTGCATATCATTTACAAATGTAATTCACTTGAATGTAATCATTCTATAACAATATAATGGTACACGGAAAGGCCAAACTATTCCAACTACCATATCTGCTTTAGCATTGTTAGAAGACATCACAAATGGATGAATTAGAAGAGAGTGTGTATTTATAGATGATGATGACTGGCTTCTAAGTCGATTTCTAAGAGCTATCCTCTTAGAGCTGTGAGCTGAAGTGGTGCTAGCTTTACAAAGGCAGACTTTAAGGACCTGTGCTGTATCAGCTCCTTTGCATGTGTTGTCCACTCTTGGGTTTTTAGCCACATGAGCTTTTCAACTTGAGCTTGCTGACCTATTGGTATTTCACAAACATCACTGAGTTGCGCCATGCAGACTGTATGAGATGGTGTTATACATTTGTCACCCAGATATACTGTATAAGATTTCCTTACACTGTGGTTGAACTAGTAAACATCAAAATGTAATTTGCAGCAACCTCTGATTTTCCAAATGTAATCTGAGAGGTCAGCATTGCTATTCCAACGGCACTGAACAAGTTACATCAGCCAGGGATGAATCACCAAAAGAATGAGCTGGCATTACATCATCTAAAGTAGGAGAGCCTATAAAAACGGCAGCTCCGCACAGTTACAGGTGTTTTTTCCAAATAGTGCGGCAAAAGACAAGCAGTCACTTTAAGGATAGCAATTCATCTCAAAGAGCCAAGTAAAGAGCAGAGAATTTATCTGTTGTGGCACTCGGCACCGACCCTACACTATAACGGTGCCCTCAGAGAATGAATTTGCTTATGTAAATAGAAAGCATTTCCACTCTATTAATGTGCTGCTCTACAGTGCACAGAAATTGCTGCACAATCGTGGCTTGCCTGTACCTGAAGAGATGTGGCATGATGAACCTGACCCTGACCCACCAAATGATCAGCCAAATTGGAGAGCGTTACAACTTTGTTTGAATGTAATTAGCAGAATGTGAAAACAGGTAATCAGGTGTAGCATTTATTTTTTAACCAGTTCATTTAATTTGTGGTCAATATCGCATAGTACAGTCCATATATACCTTAGATCATTGCCCACATCTCTTACAGCATCCACTATTGTATTATGTGACTCCAGAATAGCATATGTCAATACACAGCCAGATGGTTGGCCAGCGGTTTCCAAGGCATTGGTGTATGTGCAGCCAGCGCCCAAAGATGTGATGGGCACATAGCAGCACCATCACTGCCTAAAGTTGTGTACTTGGCATGGGAGTCAGCTTTTGTAATATTATCTGAAACAGAATAAACAGACGATGGGCTGCGGCTTACCTTTTCATGTCAACTTTGAAATCTGACCACTTCTTTTTTATTTCAGGTGCTGTGCGACTTTCTGAACTTAAACTTTCAAGTGTCTCCGCCACACTGTATCATCAATTTCCTTTTGTTGCTTATACCACTGCTTAAGCCAACAAATAGTATGTTTTTCCTCGCCTCCACTTCGCATTTGCTGAATTTCTTATTTTTTCTATGTGCTTTTACTGTTGTTGTTTAACAAAAACTGAAAGGAACTGGCTATTTATATTGATAGGCATATTCAAATAAGCATAATTCTGGGAGGAATCAGAGTGGGGCTGCAGGCGTGTGCATGTGTGTTAAAATTCACGTTGATTGAGATAAAGGAAAAATACATGGAACTCTACTTATGTACAGTTTAATGCTTCTGAATTATTTTATGTGTGCACACATTGCCAGTTTTTTCATCCATATGCCATGTTTTAGTGTGAATTCTACACACAGTGTTATGCATAAGGCCCCAGAAACAGTGCATGAAAACAAAATCTTCCAACTGTAAATCAGAACCATTCTTTATTTAACAGTCTTCTTTTGTCCAAGATCATCACAATGCATCTCTCACAGAGTTAAGGCTCCTTTTTTCTGATAACTGAGAACATTACCCTCATAAGTTAAACATTTCTCAAATTAAGACAATTTATATTTTGCCTTCTTTATACTAGAACTGCTGCTTTAGCATTAATCAGTTTAAAAATAAATATATTTTAATGTTGCCCCCAATTACTTTATTTGTCTGCATGTACCTTTAGAAAACCTGGAAAATACATAAATATGACAATCTGTTTCCAATCTGCATATAATCTGTATAAGATATCTGTTCTAAAACCATTTTTCTTTCTTCTTTCACCAGCTTCCCTGCTTCCCTTCTGATACTTATTTTACCATTCTGATTAGAAGTCCAACTACTCTTGTAGTACATGGCCGGCTTGTCATCCCGGCCAATACCCGCAGGCCGCCAGATGGAGCCTTCCCTGCAGTATGGAGGTGCCCGAAGACCAGCAGGAGTCATGGACTATGTAGTTTTTATACATGACCCTGCTGGATACCACAGAGGCCGCAAGAGGGAGCTGCAGGGAGGACTGAAGAATTATTTGTGCCCTATAACCCAGAAGTTTGTCAAAGGAAGAGCGACGGGCTTCCGGGGTGAAGAAAATAACTTTTTACCTGACCCGGAAGTGATACAGGGTCACATGGACTGGGGATTGGGAACACTTCCGGGTCAGGGGATATAAAAGGACTGTGGGAGCTCCCAGATGGCGAGCTGAGCTGGGAGGAAGAGTGGCAACTGTCTGGAGGATTGTATTTGTGATTAGTGTTTGGTTATTTATAAGTATAGCGGAGGAGAGGGTGCTTTGTACACTGTGGCGAATTAATAAAGTCATATTTTGGACTTTTATCTGGTGTCTGGAGTCTTGGACAGGGGTTCAAGGGAGCGATACTGCCCCCTATCTGTCACACTCTCCTTGAGTCTAATCACTTCTTTAATGATAGGATTATCCAGCTGTGTAAATCTGATGTCATGACTTGAAGGTAGACATAATTTCATCAATCTGTATCTGTTTTTCACATTGTCCAGTCAACTACTATAAACCTTGAAGTAGCTTGATTTGGACAACGTCAGGCAAAACAGTTTCAATGTTCTCACTTATGTGCTCTTGTAAATTTATTGGTTATCTCTATGGGATGTCTACATCAGTGTTCATTTTGCCTGTTCTGGAAACCTCCAATTTTCGACCAATGCCTGGATGTAATTCTGTTAACACATAGCCCTGGCTGTACTTAACACATTGATTAAAGGATGTGACCAGTATGTACAGCAAATGTTCGGGTGAAATAAAGATAATCCTGGAACTTCTCACAAATTTGACCACAATAGTGCCAATGTCGTCTGACATAATATACTGTACACGGTAATCATACTGCGCTAAAGTTAGAGTTCTAGGCACATAGAGTCATAAACTTATCAAAAAACATTTGTTGGACTACATTTGTGCGTGTGTTCCTTGAAATGTGGAGGATCAACTGCAGTATGAGTTTTATTAATTTGTGAGAGACTCCCATCACTTTGAAATTAATTTTGATATTGTATGACCTGATTTTTACTTAAAACGGAATCTGAACCTCCAATGTGGTTTAACTACATGAAGTATGTTTCTGAATTCAGTTTAACCTTTGTTGTCTGGATTATTGATAGATAGATAGATAGATAGATAGATAGATAGATAGATAGATAGATAGATAGATAGATAGATAGATAGATAGATAGATAGATAGATAGATAGATAGATAGATAGATAGATAGATAGATAGATAGATACTTTATTAATCCCAAGGGGAAATTCACATAATCCAGCAGCAGTATACTGATACAAAAACAATATTAAATTAAAGAGTAATAAAAATGCATGTAAAAACAGACAATAACTTTGAGTAATGTTAGCATTTACTCACCCGGGTGGAATTGAAGAGTCGCATAGTGTGGGGGAGGAACGATCTTCTCAGTCTGTCATTGGAGCAAGACAGTGACAAACGTCTGTCACTGAAGCTACTCTTCTGCCTGGAGATGACACTGTTAAGTGGATGCAGTGGATTCTCCATGATTAACAGGAGTTTGCTTAGTGCCCGTCGCTCTGCCACAGATGTTAAACTGTCCAATTTTACTCCTACAATAGAGCCTGCCTTCTTAACAAGTTTGTCCAGGCGTGAGGCGTCCTTCGTCTTTATGCTGCCTCCCCAGCACACCACCGCATAGAAGAGGGCACTCGCCACAACCGTCTGGTAGAATATCTGCAGCATCTTATTGCAGATGTTGAAGGACGCCAACCTTCTAAGAAAGTATAGTCGGCTCTGACCTTTCTTACATAGAGCATGAGTATTGGCAGTCCAGTCCAATTTGTCATCCAGCTGCACTCCCAGGTATTTATAGGTCTCTACCCTCTGCACACAGTCTCCTCTGATGATCACGGGGTCCATGATGAGCCCGGGCCTCCTAAAATCCACCACTAGTTCCTTAGTCTTGCTGGTGTTAAGGTGTAAGTGGTTTGAGTCATTTAACAAAGTCTTTGATTAGATTCCTGTACTCCTCCTCCTGCCCACTCCTGATGCAGCCCACAATAGCAGTGTCATCAGCAAACTTTTGCACGTGGCAGGACTCCGAGTCGTATTGGAAGTCTGATGTATATAGGCTGAACAGGACCAGAGAAAGTACAGTCCCCTGCGACACTCCTGTGTTGCTGACCACAATGTCAGACCTGCAGTTCCCAAGACGCACATACTGAGGTCTGTCTGTAAGATTGTCCACGATCCTGCCACCAGGTGTGAGTCTACTCCCATCTCAGTCAGCTTGTCCCTAAGGAGCAGAGGTTGGATGGTGTTGAAGGCACTAGAGATGTCTAAAAACATAATTCTTACAGCACCACTGACTCTCTCCAAGTGGGAGAGGGATCGGTGTAGCATATAGATGATGGATGTCATGGCAGGTGCGATTATGAATGAGGAATTTCACACCACCTTAAAGTTTACAAGAAACATCAATGGGACAAGGAATCTATTCCAATCTCTGTAGAAGAACATTTTGTCTGGTTGATTTAAACACCACCTGCCACTGACCTAGCTAGAAGACTGCATTTCACTTCACATATTTTACCTCTTGGGATTCAGTTGCCGTTTCTTCCCAGTTTTAACCATCTAATTCCAAGTCACCTCCTTAGAGGCCATGACCTGAATGGCAGATATAAGGGTGCTCATGGTAGTCATTTTCGCATGCATAGCTTCACCCAGTAGAGCTGTCAAATTTAAAGCATTGTCAGAGTACTCATCATGCCTCTGATTACTTCTTCAATGACATTAAACTCTGTTAGCATATTATCTACACATCCCTTACTGATTATTACTGGCTGATAAAGAACGATGTGTTCATGCTTGGAATTTTTTTAACTCTAACAGTTCATCCTTGAAACTGGAATTTTCCTGCAATTCCTGGCTGTTTCAATTTCGCTCTCAGTCTAATGAATACACACATCTGCTAGTTCTTGTTCTTCCCCAGTCTGCAATGCTAACTTGAGCCTATAAGCAGCAATGAAGATTAATGTTATTCAGCGTGTCAGTGTGGTGTGTGCATTTAATAATCTTTCCACTCATATAAATAACCTGATTATGAAATATTATGTTATCATATACAGTATAAAGCACATTTTGTTTACTCCTGCCAATTATTATTATGATCATCATTACAATGATACAGTGCTTTTCCTTTTAATTGTGCTTTGCTTTTTTTTGTTTTCAAGCTTGTGCTACAGGTATATATTTTAGAGCTAAAATATCTATAGCCTTTGTTAAATTTTACTTTTAATTAGTACCTTAGTTGATTCTGCATCCTTGATGCAATTAGCCAGAGCATGAGACAGAATATTACCATATGGTCTCAGGTCATCCCTCTGCAGTGGCGTCATCACGTTTCCTGACTTCAGACAGCCAGCTACTCCATGGCCTTTTTGGCTACAGCTAAAATTATGTAAGCAGCTCAGATGCTCTTCTTCAAAAGATTCCTGTCAATTTCCTGTTCTTTAAATGCTAAGAGGGCCTTTAGGCTGTTATGGTGGAGGACTAGCCCTGTTGTTGGGAACATGGTCAGCAGGCTTGAGCATCTTTTCCACATGTTTGATAAGCCTAAAAACCTGGGCCGTCAAATCGACCATATCAGCATAGCATGTTTGACTTTACTCCATAAAATTTATTACGGATGCCTGCGCACTTCCCTCACTCTCCTCATTTGGCTCTCTGATTGCCAAGACTTTTGATCTATGGCCAGCACCAATGACTTTCAGTCTCTCAGTTTCTTCAGCAGCGGATTTAGCAACCTGTTCTATAATGAAGTCATCAGGTATAGTCAGTTAAGTCCCTTCTAATATTACTGCACTTCTCACAAGTCCCAAAGTATAATGTACGAATAAACAAACTTTGCACTAGCCTTTTATCACACATAAACAGAATCAATCTGTTCAGATATAAAAAGGACCCATTATTGTTATTCAATAAACAAACTGTTGAGGAGCTTCCTTATCAAATTGCCTAGCAGAACTCAATTCCTGAAATAGCTGAACATTTCTTTTATCCCTCAACTGTGACATAAGGATACATTTCAGCTCAGCTACAATGAAATCCTCTTGGTTTGTTAATATTTCCTTAAGCACATAAGGCTTGTTCTGACTATCATTGTGTGTTACCTGTTCTGTCTGTCACTAAGGATCCAGAAGTGCCGTTCAAGTTCCAATAAAGGCAGGTGCCTCTCCATTTAGTAAATACAGATGAGTGGCCCTACATTACACATTGTGAAGACCTTCAAGATGCCAGTCCTGGACTTTATGAGTTCTCCTCAGAAAGACCACTTGGACCCTTTGCAGTCTGCCTATCTTACAAAAATTTGAAGTGGAAAATGTAATTATCTATATGATCCACAAGGCTTATTCCCATTTGGATACATATGGCAACACTGTGAGGATTATACTTTTTGATTTCTACAGTACATTCAAATCCATCCAGACATTCCGATTAAGGGGTAAGCTTAGGGATATGCAAGTGGATGGGCCTATGGTATCCTGGACAATGAACTACCTGCCAGTTGATGACAGTTTGTGGGGCTCAAGAACTGTGTCTCTGGTACATATGTGAGTAACACAAGAGCACCACAAAGAACTGTCCCATTTCCATTTCACTTCACCTCAGATTATAAATATAACACTAGGTCATTTCTCTTGCTAAATTTGCAGATGATTCTAACCTAATGGTGTGAATTGTTAAGGGAGGTAAGACAGAGTATAGGGTGAGGTGGGGAATGTGTTTATTGATGCAAAAAATATTGTCTACAACCCAATATTAGCAAAACCAATGAACTGGTTATTGACTCTAAGGAGCTAAGGAGCTTCTAATCCTATTCACTGTTTAGGGAGTTGATAAGGAGGTGGTGCACTGGTATAAGTAGCTGAGGGCCGATATCTATGAAAGGCTGGACTGGTCACACAACATAAACTATTGTGGCATATGGCCGGTCGTTCATCCCGGCCAATACGCTCATGCCGCCAGATCGAGCCCTCCCTACAGCATGGAGGTGCCCCGAAGGCCAGCAGGGAATCCTGGACAATGGAGTTTTTATCCATAATCCTGCTGGATACTATGGGGGCTGCTAGAGGACGCTGCACGGAGGAACAAGTAGTATTCACATGGACAGAAGAAATGACGTACTTCCGGGTTGAAGAAAAATGGAGTTTTCATCTGACCCGGAAGAGTTTCCAGTCACATGGACAGTGAGAAGAGAAACACTTCCAGGTCAAGGACTATAAAAGACTAAGAGAAACACCAGAGTGTTGAGCTGAGTTGGGAGGAAGGGAACAATGCGTCTGGGAGAGGAGGATTATTGTATTGATTGGATTATTGTATTGATTTATGAGTATAGTGGAGTGGAGGGTGCTTTGTGCACATTGTGTTCAGCAATACAGGAGCGCCGCAGGGGACTGTACTTTCTCCGGTCCTGTTCAATCTATATACATCAGACTTCCAATATGACTCGGAGTCCTGTCACGTGCAAAAGTTCGCTGATGACACTGCTATTGTGGGCTGCATCAGGAGTGGACAGGAGGAGGAGTACAGAAAGTTAATCAAAGACTTTGTTAAATGGTGCGACTCAAACCACTTACACCTTAACACCAGCAAGACCAAGGAGCTGGTGGTGGATTTTAGGAGGCCCAGGCCCCTCATGGACCCTGTGATCATCAGAGGTGACTGTGTGCAGAGGGTGCAGTCCTTTAAATATCTGGGAGTGCAGCTGAATGACAAATTGGACTGGACTGCCAATACTGATGCTCTATGTAGGAAAGGTCAGAGCAGACTATACTTTCTGAGAAGGTTGGCATCCTTCAACATCTGCAGTAAGATGCTGCAGATGTTCTACCAGACGGTTGTGGCAAGTGCCCTCTTCTACGCGGTGGTGTGCTGGGGTGGCAGCATAAAGATGAAAGACGCCTCACGCCTGGACAAACTTGTTAAGAAGGCAGGCTCTATTGTAGGATTAAAGTTGGACAGTTTAACATCTGTGGCAGAGCGACGGGCATTAAGCAAATTCCTGTCAATCATGAATAATCCACTGCATCCACTGAACAGTGTCATCTCCAGGCAGAGGAGTAGCTTCAGTGACAGACTTTTGTCACTGTCCTGCTCCACTGACAGACTGAGGAGATCGTTCCTCCCCCACACTATGGGACTCTTCAATTCCACCCAGGGGAGTAAATGCTAACATTAATTTTATTTTAATTTTTTTCATTTTTATTACTATTTAATTTAATATTGTTTCTTTGTATCAGTATACTGCTGCTGGATTATGTGAATTTCCCCTTGGGATTAATAAAGTATCTATCTATCTATCTATTATTATAATAAAGTCAAGATTTGGACTTTTATCTGGTGTCTGGTGTCTGATCTGAGGGTTCAAGGGCAAGACAGTGCCCCCTATCATGTAATGGTATTGACATCCTTCAGATCCTCTACAACTCTGTGATGGCCAGTGCGATTTTCTACACTGTAGTATGTTAGAATGGTAGCAGCATTATAAAAGAGGCCCAGTGAATCAACAAGCTGGTTAAGAAGGCAGGTTCAGTTATGGAATACACTGTTAACCTGCTGGAGTAATAGGAAAGGAGAGAATGAAAGCAGAAGTCAGGACATTATGAACAATGTTGCAGATCCTCTTTCTGATAAACTACTACTGCATACATTCAGCCAACGACTAATGACCAGGAGTCTTTGCTACTTTATACATTTGGCAATACATGTTTATAATGCTCCTGAAGTCAGAGCTTCTTTTTTTTCTTTCTTTTTTGTACTGTTGGTATGTTTGAGGTTGGTTGTTATTTGTTATAATGTTTATGTATTTTTGTACTTCTATAAAAGCTAAATTTGGGTCATACAAAATACTGTCTATCTATCTATCTATCTATCTATCTATTTCCTTCTCTTAAGCCATCTTTTGCTCACAATTTGTATGCAACTATAACTCATATCTGAATCCAAATCTGATAAGTTGATATCACTTCAGCATAAGACTTTAAAATCTATAAAGGAATAATTACTGTGATTTACCAAACCTAATAACTAATCCGTAACTCTAGGTTCAGTTTTACTCTCTCTGTCATCATTGTTAGTGTCCTTGGTGATATGCCACCTGGAATTCAGTTCATTAAATTTGTCAGGAACAGCAAGCAGCAAAGACATCCCATGACCTTCTCGACACTGTAAGCATTAATTCCTCAGATAGTCAACAACATACTCAACACGTTAAAGTTCATGTTTGCTTGTACCTCTTAGAAAGTTAATTTCAGATTCATCCTCCAAAGGTGCAGTAATGTGGTAAAGCTGATCTTCAATAAGTAAGTGAGGTTACTACCTAACATCCTATAACAGCTCACCAAAACTGTTAGACCATAGCACCTTTAGTGTTTATCTACATCTTTACAACAATATGTGTGACCCCTGAAACCCTTTCATAAGGCTTTTATCAATGCCACTTAGTTTTTATCAATCATTCTCAATTCACAATTGATTCCAGACAAGCCCCCAATGGCACCAGTCTCAAAAAGACCTTGTGATATAGCGGGTCTGTGGCATATACATTTTAGATGACTAAATAAATAACATCTTCATGTTTTTGGGTGGAGTATAAGTAGCACAGTGGAGTGGCTGTGGAGATGAATATAGGAGTGGGCAATCAGGATTGACCTGTTCCCTTACTAGTGCTGGAGTCATAATTGCATCTCACAGAGTTTTAAAAGGAAGCCAAAGCACAAAAAGAAAAGGAAAAAAGACAAGTTCAATGAAAAAGAAAAGGTGAAAGAAGGCATGTAGATTAAAGGAAAGTGAATTTAAAGAAGGTTAGGAATGGAAAGGAGCCAGTGTAATAGGAGACAGGATGCAGACAGACTGGAAAGTGAGCCCCGTGGGAGGAGCGTATGGCCAGATGCTCATAGAGGGGCCACTCCTGCTCAGCACCCTAAGGAGCAGGCGAAACAAAGTACTCCCACGGCATGGAAGGAGTAAGAAACTAAACTTAGTGCTGTGCCCTACAAACATTGAGGAACTGGCAGCAGGGATGCAAACAGGATTTAAAGGTTGTCTGTGCCTGTTGGTGGACATCTCCTTGTTCTGAGGAATCCAAGACAGAGCAAGCAAAGGACAAGTTAGTTTGTACAGAGGAGCACTGAGGCTCATGGTTTTAAAGGAAAGATATTTTTGCCCTTGATGTTAATCTTGCTATGTTTGACTATGAACTTTTTAACTTCCACTGCTCACTTGAACTTCTGGATTATTTTTTTAAGTATTAAGTGGACTGCAATGCAGAATTGCACCTTTGCGTTTTTAAACCCATAACTGTTTGTTTTGTTATTAAATAACAGTGCTGTAACACTTTACACATCCCCGTGATGACTTTGTGCATCCTCATTTTCTCATCCTCTTGTACATTCTGGGATCAAGTGGTTCCCAGAAGATGCTCAAGGAGTGAGGAGCTGACCCAGATTGTCACAGGACTGTCTCCATTGCTATCACTGCTAAGAAAGCACAAACTAATGGGTGTTGCCTTTCATTGCTGTGTGTTTTGACCCTTGCTACAACTTTAGTTTCCCTGTTACAGTTACGTTGAATAACATTTAGGGGGTGTGCAGATTAATAGCCCCTTTAGCTTTGTTCCTTAATTGAGTAGAAGGATTGTTTTCTGTGTGTGTGTGTGTGTGTGCGTTTGTGTGTGTAATTGGTATGTAATCGCATATCCACCATATTAACGATGTAACGTTTTTAATTGAAACAACGGGGTCTCACAAACAAAAGATCAACAGGTTAAAGACCCAAGCAAAGCTTAGGCACAGTTCAGACTCAGCCAACACAAGCCATGCTTACCTTCCAGATATTAATTTCCCTATGCATAGATCACCAGTCATTGATAAATAAACCAGTGTAATAAATAAATAAACACTGAATAAATGTAAACATACACAAATAACCTTATCCAGATTTGCCCAAAGCTAAATATTCATATATGAAGTTATAAGAATAAGAAAAAACACTAAATCCCCATCCTCTCATATCCCATATAAAGAAAACCAAACTGAAGAAGAGGTGTAGGTGGAAGATGCAGATAGCAGATTGCAACTCAAAAATTAGAGACAGAGACAGAAAGATAGCCATATGCAGACAAGGGATCAAAGACAAGAGGGATGGAATACTATTTATCATAATCTTCTTGTAACATGCACAGTAATTTGTTTATGCTGCTTATTTTATAAGGATGTTCAGCTTCATTTAACCCACACTTGCCACAGTTTTCCTTCCCAACAATTAAGACACAATACTTTTTTAAAGTGATAAAAATTTTAAACATAAAAGGGACTCCTTGATAATTGCCTCTTTATCAGCTACTTTTCTGCTCTGTGGTATCACACATAATTATCTTTCTAAACGTGTGCAAGTGCTTACCTGCTCTGCTAAAGAGCTAGCACAAAGCTAATTAAACAAAAATTATAAGGAAACACGGGCAAAACTATCAATAAGAACATGCCTCAGGGACACTTTAAAAACATCATTTTGACTATAACCTCTTATAAAAGATTAATTCAGGGATCTATCTATATTTTCTTTATTCTTAAACTTTTAATACATCAAATAAAGTGTTTTTTATCTACATACAAACTTTGAAGAGTTACAGATATTAATATTCTCACATGTTTAAAAGTGTTACATTCAAATTAAGTGAAATTATGCTACTGATATCCAAATGACGAGATAATAAAGCAGACAAAGGTATCCCCTTTCTTTAAAAACATTAAAATATGCTGCTGTCTCAAGCCTAAAACAGAGGCACATTTGAAACATTTATGTGCAAATTATTTGAAAAAAAATTAAATGATCTACATAACTATTTTAATGGTTAATTTCTTATATAACATGCCTCAATTTTCAAACCAATTGCAGTGTACATTCAAAATTCTGGAATGGTTAAAATAAAAAAAATAATAATAATTTGCAACGACACACAAAAACACAAAACTGAACAAAGAGCACAAAGAATTTTAAAATTAGCTCTTTAAAATATATGAATAAAATGAACATTATTAACACGTTTAACTAAGATTAACTGGCTAGGAAAGAAAAAGAAAATTCTCCTCCATACATATTTCATCTGGTCCTGGCCAATTGGTAATCCAGACCTTGTCTGGACATTTAATTTACAGTGCAGATAAATGTCAGGTATTCTCGTGCTAACACACCTATTCAAGCTCATAATATTACTGCTTTCAGAAAAAGTCAGCAAAAGCGTACATACAACACAACTGGCCTCATTCACACTTGCAATATTGGCTAAGATGCGTTCATGTCCATAGGATTCATATTGTCACACTTTTGTCTCCTTTGCAGTCATAACTGTTCCATGAATCCTACTTACCCCGGCCCCATATTTCTCTGTGCTAATGGGGAATGAAACTTGAACTCCCAGCAGTCCCTGCAGTGGCTCTAATTGATCGTCTGCTAAAGGTTCAGGGGGCTGCTGGGGACAAGGAGGCCGGCGGAACATTTAAAAGGGGGCCAGTTATACAGAGAAATAAAGTAATTGGTGTTTTATGTCTGGAGTTGCCTGTCTGCCTTCTCGTTTAGATACTTGAGGATTCTCGTTTTGTCGTGGATCGTCTCCTGTTTTAGGTGTAAGGACTGTCTGGTGTCTTCCTGCTGCGTGAGGACTGTCTCAGGATTTGTTGTCATCCTGCGAAGAAAGGAGCGCTCCTGATCCCATTCACATGCCATCATCTGCTCAGGAAATACAAGTAGGACTGACCTTTACATTCATATACAGCATGCTGATGTCAGAGGGGGACATTTCTGTATTTTTGTACACTGGGTCATTCCATTTCTTTCTTAGGAAAAGAAACATACAAATATTACATTTAAAGCCCAGCAGATGAACAGGAAATAGGCACCCATTGTTTGAACTGAGGTGAGAAGTTAAAGGCAAATTTCCTGGGTTAACCTGTAACTGATTATTGTGGTGGCTGTCTACAGGATATCGGTATTTACTGTCTTGCAAAAGAGGCACCACTTTGAAGTTTTTTTTTTGGCTGGTTGATATTAAAAAGAATACAAAGTTGTAATAACAGAACTGCTCCTTCCTTGGAGGATTTCTGTATTTACCTGACTTGGCAATTAACATGTTTGACAATATTGGTTCCTAAACAGCAGATCTTTACTCATTGATGGTTGGTAACAATACATTTTGTTAACTTGTGTCTTCATTATTTGTAAACCCAGGAAATTTAGATGTGCCATTGGTTAATCTGGTTGTCCAGAACTGATAATTGCAGGGACTGAAGGAGATTTAAGCTCTTGCCAGGAGAAGGCAAATGTGAGGGGACGGTCGACTGAGAGCGCTGCCAAGACACTCAGACAGAGCACAGGGGCTTGCAGGCTGACAAGGGTACGTGGCTAGCATGACGTGAGGCACAAGGACGGCAATACTTCCAGGGCGGAAGAGACAGCTCCAAAAGGAGATGCCGGTTGTGGGTCCAGCGAGAGAGGGAAGCCGCATGAAAGGACTGAGCAAAGCTGGCAGACAAGAAATAAGGCGTGACTAGGTCACAGCAATACAAGGAGCCCAGGGTGGAAAAAAAGGAACAACGAAGAGACGCCGACAGGGATTCCACGATTTTGACAAAAATTCTCTTGGGAAACGAGTGTCCGGTGAACAGAGTGCATCTGTGGACAGTTGAACAATTAAGTGTTGGGGTAACACTGAGAACAAACTGGACTTTGCACCACTACAGGTTGTATCATCCAATTCTTGTTTTTAATGGACTTTTAGAGTGTGGACTGTGTGCTTTCCTTTCTAAAAAGAAATTTTCTTCATGATACTGTTAGATTTGGTTTATGTTCATTTATCTTTTTAATGTACTTATTATTGTCTGGTGTAATAGAAGTTACTGTTGCTTTTCCAGAAATTACTGTTGTGTCTTTCATTGTGTGTTTACTCACCGCCCAACTTAAAGAAACCTGTGTGCTATTATTGGTAAATTTCAGGAGTTCCCAGTCTTTTGATAAAACTGGGTGGCGTAGTTGGATATTTGGATGGTGTCTAAGTTAGATTACCTGTAACTGTGACCAGACACCTGTCACAGTGATCTCCAGACTATCTACCTTTATCACTTCATTTCATCATTTGCCGTTTCCCTTTATCACTTCATTTCATCATTTGCCGTTTCTCATGGACTTCATTGTGTGTGCTTTTTGTTAGTAATTTGAGTTTGCTTAATTTGTGTTTATTGTATAATCCCGTAAAGGGAACTAGGGTGGCATTGTTGTAGTTGGTGTAGTTATATTTCATTATTTATTGATTAATACATTCTGCCATTAACATTTTACTACTGTTTGCTTTCTGTCTCTGTGAAGGAGTGTGTATAAGTCGGGCCAAGGCTGGGTGCACTCCTGGGATCCCCACCTAAAAAATAAATAAATCACCGTCTCTTCGATGGTGTAAATCTTAGCTGGGTTTTAGTCCACTACAACTCAGCTTCTTATTTTCCTGTTTTCGGCCACTTCCTTTAATATCAGTGGCCAATTGGCACAATCCAAGAAGTCAGATGGAAGGTAAACGGGGCAACAGTATACAAATATAAGCCTTTACCATCAAAATGTTCCTTTACCCTCTATTTCTTAATTCTGTGTACTGTAATTCTTTGCCTGTGCTTCAGTCTAATCAGGTAGTGATCAGAATTCCCATCTGCTCCTTAATAACTTTCCACATTCTGTATTTCATCAACATGCCTTGTCTCAATCATCGCATAGTCTGTAACTGATTTTCTGTTAGGCCATCTGCTGAACACAACATTTTTATTTAATATTTTCCTTTGCAGCCATGTACTTCATACTACCATATTTATTTACCATTGTCCTGCTTGAACTAAAAAGGCAAATTTCCAAAACATAGATCTTGGAGATCAGAACAAAATCATGCCAATAAATGGGCCAAGGTGAAAACCCAAAATATCAGACTGCCATAATAGCAAAGCTCAAAACACTAAAAAAAATTCAAAGTCAAAGATTGTTGGAAAATGTCAGAACCCTGAATCAAAAGAGGAACAAAACAGCATGTGAGTCTTGTATAGGTTTGATATCTTATATAAGTAAATGTGGTTTGAAAGGCTTAAAACTGGTTGAATGAATTGACAGACTTTACCAGGAAACAGATGGCATGATATTTCTAAGTACCATAGAAGAAAAGTGGAACCTATTGAAAAAATGCATAACAACAATACCACAGGAAGATATAAGAATAAAAAAAATGGCATGGACAGAGGATTGGTTTGATGAGGAATGTGAAGATAAGGTAAGGCAAAGAGAAGAAGCAGGTAAAAAGGCTCTTCAGACTAACAGTGGAAGAGTAAAAGGAGAAGATTAGTGGATAAATTGTGCAGGAATAATAACATAGCATTTTAGAAAAGATACTGAAGTATGTGGAATGTAACCGAGAAAGAGGAGAAAGTATTTTGCTGAAAACTCAAAGCAGAAATGAAAAAGATCCAGTCTAAAATGGTATTTTGCAAAGAAAAAGAAGACGAGTTGAGAAGCAGGATGGAGCTCTGAGAAGATGGACAGAAGAAGAATGTATTGGGTCAGGTGGAGATGGAGAAGGTGGATATTGAAAGAAATTATGATGGATATGATCAAACCAGAATGGCAGAAAAGCAAGAAGAGCTGATCAGCAGGGGCCTCATGCATAAACGGTGCGTACGCACAGAAATGTTGCGTAAGAACGTTTCCACGTTCAGATCACGATGTATAAAATCTACACTTGGCGTAAAGCCACACACATTTCCACGGTACCTCATACCCTGTCGTACGTAAGTTCTCCGCTCGGTTTTGCAGACTGGCGGCACCCAGCATCAAAGCAGTGCTACTGTTCCTGTGTGGTTACTCTTTATTTCTTAGAACCACATTCCTGCCGTGGCTTTATAAATACTGTACACTGAAACTAACCGCATATTGTTTATTAGTGTAATGCATCTGATTGTAATTAACTTGTAACAATATAATGGTCCAGGGATTAGCCATAGTATTCCAAATACCATAACTGCTTTAGCGTTGTTACTCTTACTGCACCTTTTTTTCTTCTTTCAACTGCTCCCGTTAAGGGTTGCCACAGCGGATCATCTTTTTCCATATTACTCTCACTGCACCACTCGGAGTATTTATATCACTGTATCTGAGTGGGGAATCACAGCAGCAGCTGATCGGAAAGAGAATTATCGGTATACAGCATCAAGCATACGCTGCCTTAGCCACAACAAAATACTTCAGAGACTTTCCTGTACGAACCTCGCCGTTCAGAAGCAGTTTCATCCCACGAACTTTAAACAGTTAATCAGTCCATCAAGTGCTCCTTGTAGAACTGCTTCTACTTATAAGTACAATCACCTCATTGTAAACTTGCACTACAGGTATAATATTGCACAACCTGTGCCACTTTATAAAGCACGTATTTACATATGATGATGATATAATTTTTAAAATGAAATGCAGCAACATATGTTCATCATATTATATGGATAAAACTTTAACTTCATTTAAATAATCTGTATTGTTAATAATTAAACATGTGAGGGCACGGTTCCGCAGCGCTAGCTAGTTCACGGATTGATCCTACCTTGTGCTGCATTCTTTCTGGGGCTGACACGACACTGGAAGGATAGATGGATAGAATAATTAAACATATACTACAAAGATATTTCAATGTTCCTTAAAAGTTTTCAAGAATTGTCGTTGTAAGCTTACAGATAGCTTAACGTCTATCACAGAGCTGATTGTGTGGCGATTGGGTATTTCGAGAAAGAAAATTAAGCACAGGAATTGAAGTTTAGTATGTTTGAAAGAGACAGTACTGCTACAATAATTTCATCGAAGGTCACGCACAATCACGCACCATGTTCCCCTGAGAACACTGAGCTTAAGGGCTATTTATATTGATTTGCATATTCAAAGAGGCGTAATTCTGGGAGGAGACGGGGCGGGACAGCAAGCATGTACATGAACGTTACTTTTCGCGCTGATCGGGATTTATGTAGCGGAAGAACGCAGAAGTGGGCGAACGCACAGATTCCTGCATCTGGATTTTTCTGTGCGTAAGCACATTTTGGCTTTTGTGCTTACGTCATGTTATAGTGCGAATTCTAAGCACGGCGTTATGCATGAGGCCCCAGATGTTTTAAAATGTGGGGTTGACATTTTGGAGAAAGTAATTTGGGGTAAAAGAAGAAATTTCAGTGGAGAAGACATGGAGGGTTACTTGCTCCATCCATAAAAAAAATGACAAATCAAGTGTGTGGGAATCATGTGTGATGGAATAAGTGTGTTCAGAGAACCATTAGGTACATGAAAGTAATGTTTTTTTGGATTTTCTTATTAAGTTGCATAGACAGATCTTGTCCTAATAATTCAGTTAGGTTAAATTACATTTTAACATACATATGCATTACAAATTGACCAAGATTTTATGTTATAGAAAATAATGTTGACTTTTATTCACTAGTATTATATTATTGTAAGAGCCAATCTTAGAAAGTTAATGTTTGATATTAAATTCATATAGTGTTGGCTTAATTTCTTTAGAACGTCAGTTTCTTATAGCTATCTAGAATATGGTATAATCTTTTAACCCTGTACGTTAACACGAATTACAACTTTCTTTAAAAGGTTCAAAGCTTTCTGATGTATTTACTGTATTAATGAAGTCAAGAAAAACAAGCAGTAAAACTGTAAAGACAACAAACTGTTCAGATTATGTTTACATATTCTGTATTCCCATGCTTCTCTTTTTAAATAAAACCCTGATTTTTATATACACTGTTACAAATTGATTTTTATGTTCAATAGTGCTTGTCATAATAAGCAATATTGGAAAATGTATTAAAATCAGTTTAAAATTAAAAAATGAAACATTACTTTAACAGGGAGAATTAACACTATAACTACTACATGGCTACTTTTTCTATTTCGAAGCATCCCCATATAAATTAAGAAATAATTTTTTAAGAAATTAGATTCAATCATAACCTTATTTATTTGGAACTCGAAGCATCCACACATCCAAAGGGTGACCCTATAAAGACCTAAGGCAGAAGATGTCATGGCTCTACCTAACTTTCAGTTTTATTACTGAGCGGCAAATATACAAGCTATAAAAACCTGGACATTGACACAAATAGATGAACATACACAGGCTTGGTCCGCAACAGAAATAAAATCCTGAAGCACTTCTTTATATTCCTTGCTTTGTGCCCCAGTAAATACAAGCTTTCGTCAATATACTAACAACCCAATTGTGCTTCATTCACTCAGAATCACTTACTGTAGAAAGTTGTATATAGATAACGTCTTTGTATCCTATGAAAAATTACACCTCCCACCTACTTATATTCTGGAATAAATATTGATCAGCCTTGAGGACTCAAACAGCATTTGTATAATATATAAAACCATTTTAAAGTGCCTTCCTTTCAAAGATACCAGAGTACAGTGGGAAAAGGATCTCTCACTCAAAACGCACAGAATTCATTCATGCTCCATACGTGCAAAGCATACAATTATTCAACTTAAATCTTTTATCGAGCACATCTATCTCATTTAAAATTGTCCAAAATGTTTCCAGGGCAAGATCCAACCTGTGAATGTTGCAATCGAGCTCCAGCCTCATTGGCCATAAATTTTGGGAGTACAAAATTAACATCATTCTGGACCAAAATCATTAAATGCCTTTCAGACAGCCTTAGTGTCACAATCCGTCCTAATACATTAATAACTGTGTTTGCTGTACCTCCAGATGGGCTTAAAGTAGAGAAGGACAAACAAACTGAATTTTCCTTTACCTCACTATTAGCAAATAGACTCATCTTGCTCAACTGGAAGAATCCTAGCCCACCTCTTTTAAGTCGGAGGGTAACTGATGTTATATACTATTTGAAATTGGAAAAAATCAAATTCTCACTTAGAGAATCTGTACAAATCTTTTCCAAATCCTGGCAAGATCTAATCAATAACATTTTAGCATGAGCATTTATATTGGGGAAAAGGTTTATCTTCCCTCTTTTCTACTCTCAAAAGTTTTACTCTGGTTGTTGGCCTTCTTCTCTTTCTCATGGATGGGAGTTGAATTGAATTTAGTTTTGTTAAGTTTGTATGAAATGTTACTTGCTTTTAATAAATTTAATAAAATAAAAAATGAAACAAATTTGCAATACTTTAATAAGAGTTTATTGAAAGTAGTGCATCAAGATGTGACAACATACAGTTGGGATTTAGAACATCATTTCTCGTATAGACATCATGCTGCATTGAAATATTGTGCTGCCCCTACTAACTAATAATAGGAAAAGTGCAATGCACATAAAAGTAAGAAACCTTCCAATCAATAGGACACATCGCCTCACCCTCCATTGCCAACTCAATTCTTGTTTGAAAATCATAATAGTATTTTGATCCTGTTTTGCTACAGTCCACACGAGTAATGCCAGGAGTTCAATAAGCTATGAGAATGTTGGCAGAAGGCAAGCTGCCCCTCACAATTTTGCAAGACACAACCCCTTTCCTGTTCTTTTAATGTACTTTCACCATCACATGGCATCACATGGTCCTAGCATTCATGGGGATATTACTTTGACATCAATCAATCAATCAACATTTATTTATATAGCACATATTCATACAAAAAAATGTAGCTCAAAGTGCTTTACAAAATGAATAGAAAAATAGAAGACACAATAAAAGATAAACATAAGTCAACATTAATTAACATAGAATAAGAGTAAGGTCCGATGGCCAGGGTGGACAGAAAAAACAAAAAAAAAAACTCCAAATGCTGGACAAAAAAAATAAAATCTGTAGGTGTTCCAGACCAAGAGACCACCTGGTCCCCTCTGGGCAATCTACCTAACATAAGTCAAACAGTCCTCTTTGTATTTAGGGTTTTAATGGAAGGACCTGATGATGATGGTCACGTAGACTTCTGGCTTTCAGTCCATCAATGTTGGTGCATCATGATGCTTTGAGTAGGTGGTGGTGGCGCAGGCCGCCACCACAAAGAAACCGGAAAAAGAAACAGAAGAGAGAGTAGGGGTCAGTACAGATTTTGGAACCACTGTGAATAGTTATTATGAAGAATTGAACATACAGAGTATCAGTAGGGGGCGGCACGGTGGCGCAGTGGTAGCGCTGCTGCCTCGCAGTTAGGAGACCCGGGTTCACTTCCCGGGTCCTCCCTGCGTGGAGTTTGCATGTTCTCCCCGTGTCTGCATGGGTTTCCTCCGGGCGCTCCGGTTTCCTCCCACGATCCAAAGACATGCAGGTTAGGTGGATTGGCGATTCTACATTGGCCTTGGTGTGTGGGTGTGTTTGTGTGTGTCCTGCGGTGGGTTGGCACCCTGCCCAGGATTGGTTCCTGCCTTGTGCCCTGTGTTGGCTGGGATTGGCTCCAGCAGACCCCCGTGACCTTATTTGGATTCAGCGGGTTAGAAAATGGATGGATGGATGAGTATCAGTATTAAGTTAAAGTGAAGTTATAAAAAGGCCATGTTAAAGTAATGTGTTTTCAGCAGTGTTTTAAACTTCTCTACTGTATTTGCCTGGCAAATTCCTATTGGCAGGCTATTCCAGATTTTAGGTGCATAACAGCAGAAGGCCACCTCACCACTTCTTTTAAGTTTAGCTTTTGGAATTAAAAGGAGACACTCATTTGAAGATCTAAGGTTACGATTTGGAATATAACGTGTCAGGCATTCCGATATATAAGATGAAGCGAGATTATTTAAGGCTTTATAAACCATAAGCAGTATTTTAAAGTCAATCCTGAATGACACAGGCAACCAGTGTAGTGACATCAAAACTGGAGAAATGTGTTCGGATTTTCTTTTCCCAGTTAGGATTCTAGCAGCTGCATTCTGCACTCGTTACAAGTGATTTATGTCTTTTTTGGGTAGTCCTGAGAGGAGTGCGTTACAGTAATCTAGTCGACTGAAAACAAAAGCGTGAATTAATTTCTCAGCATCTTTCAATGATATAAGGGGTCTAACTTTAGCTATGTTTCTTAAGTGAAAAAATGCTGTCCTAGTGGTCTGATGAATATGCGATTTATAATTCAGATTACAGTCAACAGTTACTCCTAAGTTTTTTACTTCCGTCTTAACTTTTAATCCTAATGCATCAAGTTTATTTCTGATAACCTCATTGAATCCATTATTGCCAATTACTAAAATTTCAGTTTTCTCTTTATTTAGTTTGAGAAAATTACTATTCATCCATTCAGAAATACCAGTAAGACATTGTGTTAGTGAATTGAGAGAGAGTCGGAGTCATCAGGTGCTATTCATAAGTACAGCTGTGTGTCATCAGCATAGCTGTGGTAACTCACGTTGTAACCTGAGATAATCTGACCTAACGGAAGCATATAGATTGAGAAGAGCAGCGGACCCAGGATAGAGCCTTGTGGAACACCATATCGGATATCATGTGTCTGACATATATCAGCTATCTAAATATTGTCGCAGACCATGTACACCACTTCAGGCTGTGATGACAGTGATATCCTGCATCAGGATAATGTGCCATGACACATTACAAAAATTATTCAGGCATGGTTTGAGGAACATGACAAAGGGTTTGAGATGTTGACTTGGCTGGTAAATTTTCAATATCTGTGGGATGTGCTGGAAAAACAAGTCTGATCCATGGAGGCCCCACTGTGCAGCTTACAACACTTAAAAGGATCTGCTGCTAATGTCTTGGTACCATACATCACAGGACATCTTCAAGAGGTCTTGTGGAGTCCATGCCTTGATGGGTTAGAGCTGTTCTGGTGGCATGAGGTGGACCTACACAATATTAAGCAGGTCATTTTAATGATGTGTATCTGTAGAAATGGCACATTTCTTTAAATCACACTTCAGGACTTGGAATTTAGACAGAAGTAGCACTGTGTAGTATGTACTGTATATACAGCACAGGTGTTTAGAAACCTGGAGTACTAACAATGTGGGAAAGCAAAGTGGAAGTAATAGTGTCATCCCTCCAACCCATTACTGACCCCATCTAACCTTGTTAAGCTCATGTCATGTGAAGCTACAGACAATCAAATGTCGAGCTAGATGTTATCATAGCAAAAAGATAAGACTGAATGAAGTTTTACTTTGTAATCCATTTCTAAATGATTTGTGCTGCTATACTCTATCTTGAGTTTATCTCCTTACTGCTATTTAACCATTGTAATTGATTTTCTGAGCTTGAGATTGTGTTTCTTGTATGTTTTTAATGTCACCCTCTTGATATGTATTTTGAGATCGTCACAAAAACAACACAAGTCATCAAAAAGATCTGGAGCAGCCATCTGTATAATGTGCCTTGGCTGCAAAAGGGTTATGTAATTGTGAGATGTTCACAAGTCCGAAAACAGAACTGACTTTGGTTGTTAAAGATGCTAGCCTTATATGCAGAGACCGGAAGTGATGTCATCACTGGCAGCAGGACTGGAAGTGACGTCATCAGTGGTGCCTGGACCAGAAGTGGTGTCATCTGTGCCATCAGAACAGTGAGTGACATCTTCACTAGCACCTGAACCATATGGGATTTCCCGCAGATGGTCTGCAAGGGATTGAGAAAGAAAGTCAGTGCACCTCGCCATCCCCTGGTCTGGCATGGAATTACTATCATTCAGGCCATTTAGCTGTCTTCCAGTCACACGTGTGTGACACATGCTTTCAGTAAATTTCTGATGTTTAGGTAACCCAAAGTTTCTGGCTAGGAAAACAGGCAACTTGTTTCCATAAGCATATAATTATTCAAACATGTTTTGATAAATGATGTTGTTATGTTTGCATATTCTTCCAGTTCTGATAAGAATTCTTTAAACATGTCTCAGTTTAACCACTCAAAGCTGTAATGCAGTTTTTCTCCTGTTTCTATAGTACATAACTACCTTTTTCATCTGCTCCTCATGCTACACTTTCTGCTTGTAAGTTGGCAGCAAGAGTACTGACTTGCCAGGCCACAGACAGTCTAAGGTCCGTAGCGGGTGGTATGCTTCTTTTAGCAGGGGGGTGTAGCAGTGATAGAGAATATTAGCCCCCTCATGTTGCTGGTAGCTTGCTGGTGATGTTTGGGGTCAATATTCCTTAAATTAGTACATTGTCTAATATTTTTTTTGATCTGTGCAATGCTTGTGTTGGCTTGTGGCACAATGTAAACAGTGACTGGAAAAGCACTGGCAGCTACCTTGGAAGATAAAAAAAGTTTAAGAATAAGTAAGAGCAGGAGTTACATATCCACCTATAATGTAAAACTAAAGGATAAAGTGATGAACTAAGGACAGCTTTCAAGGCACACAGATGGAGTCATTAGCATACATTACAATTGTATAATGGTATAATATAATATATCAGAGACTGTGGAAACCTCCAAGGGAAGAGATAGCAATTTCAAAAAGTTGGAAAAAAGTTCAAAATCTAAACGTCAAGATAAATGGTGCTTCAGAGATGGTTCACCGACAAAAGCGCGATACACATATGCGCCCCTACAAAACCGCGACGGACAAATGAGCGCTGACCAACCCGCTAACTGGTTATTCATAAATGAACGCCGACAAAATTGCCACGACAAAATCGCGAGAGAGGCCAAGAGAGTGGGACGCCCTTGCTGCAATTCTTACAACATATGCAGGGCGTGATCTTAAGGACTATCTGCGTGCCGTGCTGATGGCATGCCGCGTCTCATAATATTGACTTCTAAAATAAACATTATTATATATTTTTCTGCCTCACTCCGCACTATGCTGCCGCAGAGAGCTTAAACAACTCGGTACATCCACATAAAAAACGACAAGGGGTGAGCGAGCTATCTTGAAGGCTTTTACTGGACGTACTTCGTTGTAAACTGAAATATATACAAAAGAAACATACAAGCATTTACATGTGAACAATCAAAGACAATAAAGAATAATTTACAAAGCAATACATAGCAGACAGTGTACATTAAATAATAGAGCTTTAAAGACACTTACAAGGCGAGTGATTTCCACGGTTGGATCAAGACGAAGTGAAGCGTGTAGACAGAGGTTCAAATTGCTGCGTACCACAACTAACCAGACACAGGGGTTTATATACCCTAAGGATACGTTTTGGACGTGACCGAAACAAGAGATAAAGGGGTGCCTACGTGAGACACATGGGGTGTATTGTATTCAAATGTTTATTATGGGACCTATGTGCTTTACGTGAGTTTCATAGACTTTTATAGTACCACTGCGAGTATGGGATGTGACTGACTGGTGTGTTAATAAATGACAAGATGAAGGGGGAGCACAGTTCAACAAATAACAGTCTCAACTAACAAGATGTGGGGCAGAACATATATGCTTTAAACTAGTAATTTATATTTAATGAAACTTTCACGATTTTGACGGCGTGTTTTAATCGGCACTATTTTGTCGGCGCGCATATGTCTATCGCGCAAATGTCGGGTCACATTCAGGAACAGAAAGAGAGGTGAAGAAAATAAGAGTTAAAAAGCTGATTGATTGAGAAAAGTTCTAAAATGGGGGTTTGGAACAGTAATAAAGTCAGCTTCAAAAGATCTCAACTTTCAAATAGTTTTATATGATATCAGCAATGTAATTAAATTTGAGAAAAGGAAGCTAGTGTAAATCATCCAACTGAGTGGTGATTTGGTCAATGTTCTCTTTAAATCAAAATTCTGGTAGCAGCATTCCGTACCTGTTGCAAACAGAGGATATTTTGTGCATGAAGACCATTAAAAAGAGAACTGCTGCAACCCATCAAAGAAAATATAACACAAGAAAAAGCAATTTAACATTCAGTCTAGAGATAAAAAGAACTTTTAATTGGAGCAGAGAAGCAGGATTCCAATGTCAGGTAACTGTCAAAGAGATGGCTTTAGTGCCTCTTGTCTCTTGTGAAGGTCTCCGTTTGTAGGCAGAGTTAGATGCTACACCCTCATGTGCTATGCTTGCTCACAGCATGCTGCCTGCCGACATGCTGTAAAATGTAAGTTACTGGAAAATATATTTAGACAATTTTGCCAAGATGCATTTTCTACAATTCTCCATTGATGTGGAATGTATTCTGTTAAATATATATTGTGAAGTCATTCATTGTTCAATCCAAAATGAATTTTGAAATAGTTTTGTGGCATATGGCATTAATTAGATTTTTAGTGGCAACAGGTAGTCACCTGAAATAAAACCATTTCAGGTGACTACCTGTTGAAGCTCATCGAGAGAATGCCAAGAGTGTGCAAAGCAGTAATCAGAGCAAAGGGTGGCTATTTTGAAGAAACTAGAATATAAAACATGTTTTCAGTTATTTCACCTTTTTTTTGTTAAGTACATAACTCCACACGTGTTCATTCATAGTTTTGATGCCTTCAGTGAGAATCTACCAATGTAAATGGTCATGAAAATAAAGAAAACACATTGAATGAGGAGGTGTGTCCAAACTTTTGGCCTGTACTGTATAACTGTTAGTGGCACAATAAATAAATAATTAACAATGAAGTAAATTAATCAAATAATTAAACAAGAACAAACAATATAAAATGCAATGTATGCAAAGGTCCTCCTCAGCTTCCCGATGGCAATAATAAATTACAACACTAACAGCAAACAATAAACAGTAACAACAATGTGCAAAACAGTCCAGTATAGAAGGGGCAGATGATGATGGATGTGTGATTGAAACACCTTGTGAAAAGCTTTCTGAAAGCAATGTAAAGTTTTATCCTAACAGGCTCCTGATGTGGTATGGGGTTTGGATTGATTGGGAACACTCCCTCAGACGAAGATGTAGGAAATCAGTTCAAACTCACATGCATAGGTAGGCACAGGCAGTGGCGTAGCAATGGATTGTGCAGATTGTGCAAAGCACAAGGGCCTATGAATTTGGGGGGCCCACCCAGGACCGTATAGATTTAAAAAAAATGAATAACTTAAATCACTTGTACAGTTCAAAGTGTTAATAAAATAAAAAGTTTCAGTGACATGTTTGCACCATCATCGGTCTAGTCCAATCCAATCCATAATGATATTATATATTTGGCAGGCCTACAGTTTACACAAATTCCTAATCTGAGGCAAAACACGTCCTAGTCCACCTTACAGAGAATTGTACATTCCCAAATTTGGCAAACTTTGGCATGCCATGGTGGACATGAATGGAAGAAGTTTTGAAGGACATCACATGAATAATGTAAAAATACATTATTATCATAAATAATTGTTACTTTTGTACTTTGATTTGATGTCAACAGTTTTCGAAATTCAAACTTGTAAATGGTAAATCATACCAATTCTATTGTTAAGTAATGGTCCCCGTTAGTTGGCAAATACCGAATATTTGAACAATTTGACGTTTTTTATACTCTCGCCATTAAACGCCATGTCGGCCAGTAGCAGCAGATCCGGCAAACATTATAATAGTGGTGCTGCTAATCGTAAAGCACGCCTGCAACAGGAATTGAAGAACGCTAAGCTTACCAAGATTTCTACCTTTCTCAAAACTGAGCAAGGGCCTCCGGTGGTAACTAAGAATGCTGATGCTGGTGAATTGTCGCATCGGCTGACAGTAAGTACAGTGAGTGAACTACCGAGTCTGGAAGTAGCAATACAACGGCTTCAGATCAGGTGCTCTCTACTAAAACTGTTCAAAATGGAGAAACTACTGAAGACAAACAAGGAATTTCCTACTGACAAGGCAAATTTCTTAGGATCATTAACACCTCAATTTATGATTCCCTTTTTCTCCGAACTTGTGTAAAACAGGTCAATTGTGTACTAGTATCCTGTCAGTTGGTGTTGTCATTTTAATTTGTTACAAATTGAAATTGTTTCATTTTATAGCACAGAAAAGCTTCTACTTTCTAGCTTATGTTACATTTTAATCGTCTTCCGTCACAAAGTTGTCTTGGAAAAACGAGTGGGTCCACATCTTACATGTATTTATGTTGTACTACTACTACCCACACCTCCCACATTCCATTTCCACTATTTATTTTATTTTTGCTAACTTACAGCAGCTCTAATAAAGAGATTAAAGAAGTCATTACAAATTCCATTTAGAGAGCTGGTTTGTTTGTTACCAGCGTGTGATTTGATAGTGATGCAGTTGTGGACACCACAGCCCAGCTGGCCCCTAGGATCTAGCTGAGAATAAGTTACTAATAGTTATGTTAGACAGGAGGGTCCCACCTAATGGTGCTGCACAGGGGCCTTCAGCAAGCTAGCTACACCACTGGGCACAGGATAGCACATACATCCAGACAGAAACTGTAATTCAAGGTGGTCAAGTCATAATCCATTTGAGTGTATAAGGTGTATTAACAAAAAGATGTTAACAGGGCCCACCTGCTCAATCTTCTTCCCAGAAGGCCCTGTGCCCCGCCCCCAAAGCTGTCCAATTGCATTATACCACCGGGGATACGACATATTAAGTAGTACTGCTATAGGTTTGCTATTATATGTCTTAAAATGACAAGAAATATGCATAATTTTGGCTTAGCATGATGGCTATAAACAATACATAAAATATGTTTACAGCTAGTGTTTTAAATAACAGCACAGAATAGTGAGCAGCAACATAGGTAGATATAAATTGACTTCAAGAAATTACTTAAATTGATGAACACTGAAATCATCTCTTACCAATATTTATAATAAATTGACAACTTAATTTATTTATGTTTTTTTCACATTTATATCTCTAGAAACATTAATATAAAAACACACATTTTAATTCAAATTGTTCCTTTAATATTTCTTACCTCTTGGGTATTCTTGAACTTCATAGCTGTGCATTACCTGTATTGTGCTATCAGCAGACTGTAAGTTGTCAAATCTCTTAGCACACCCTGGTAAATGATGTGGGCACTTTATGGATGTGAAATTTTGAACCATGTTAGGAGGAGAATGGCTGGCACACCTCCTCAGAGGAAGACTGTTATTCTTTTCAGTTTTATTTAGAGCAAGCTCATAACAAAGTTATTTTATGTCTCATAAAAAACCTGTCTTCATTTGTAAACACCTGAGTTCAATCATTTGAGATTAGCAGCAATAATAATGCATGGTCAATTAGACTGGCAGTGAGTGTCCATTCATATCTCATAAATTTGCAGCAGAAGACTGCTTACTTTTATGTCAGTAATTTGTTGCTCCTCAGAGGAAGAAGATAAAGTAGGAGCGGGTAATAATAGAGAGTAAGAGTTTTAATTGTCTTTTTTAATAAAAAAAAAACAATCATATATTCATAACAGGTCCAGAATTTCAAACTGTTACCTGCTAAGAATGTGTGATGCATCACGCAGTGTTTTATTTATTTTATGTAGAACAGCCAGAAACATGCCCAACCCTGTTCTCCTTGTGCTCAGTCACTCCCACAAAACAAGCAATGACAATGGAGTCACATATGCTGTATATTGAAATAGTAGTTCTTAAGAGATAGAAACAAAAATAAATATTACAAAGACTTCAAATATATATTCAATACAAACATAATACTAGAAATCTGTAGCAACACCACACAAAACATTAATGTTATCCACAAAGGTCTCAAATGCTGTATGTAGTTCAAAGAGGACAGTAAAGATAAATTGTCAGTTAGTAATACGGTCCATCAAACACAAGAAAATCAGTATGAACCTACCACCACAAATGAGAAGGTAATTCTTGGATGTTGAGCATGAATCCTGTGATATTTTTCAAACAGAATTAGCATTGTTTTAGAAGTTACTTTTTAGCTTCTGACCTCTGTGATAAAGCTATATTTCTGTCATGATTTTGGTCAGAAAAGTATGGAAAAGAATGCCTTTGAAACAAACACTGTCTACTCTCTGTTTAAGCTGACCTCCATTTAAACATGGTACCGCTTCTCCCAGCAAATAATGAAAACAGAGTCCTAAAAAGAGCAGGCCTTAGCTGTCTGGTGCTGCAGTGCTACCTGCAACATGAATAATTAGTAATATTGATATAGGAGTCATTATGTGGCATCACTAGAATCCTATTGATGAATCCTGATCTTTCAGCTAAATACATATGTAGCCCAGCAAAAGCATTAAAAGTGGTTCTGCACCTAAAGTGTTAATTTGCTTTGGTAAAAATAATCGTATACTCTAACCTTTATAACCTGCAGCCAATTGTTTTCCAAAAAACATGGCTCCAACTTCCATATACAGTAGCTATTTGTCTTCTAACTGTTTTAAAGAGCTTGAGTTAATTTGGGCATTTCTTTTGGATGCATTGGATACAAATAATACATTACTACCTCACATGTCGAATCACAGGTATTTTTTTATATTAGGAATGTACCAAACAGTGCACTCTTGCAAGATCTATCCTGCTGCAGATTTTAAGTAATTGACTGTTTTCAAAAGAAAAAAAGAAAGAAAGAACTATGTAAGTGCTACTTCACCATTTTTCTAGCAAAGACAAAAAAAGTGTTTAAGGTTAGGATTTTAGAAACATAACCTAAAGAAAACACTAGGATATGTAGAAGGATAAAAAGGAAAGAAGACCATCTAAGAAGGTTCAGTTTGATTTATAGGCAGGGTTTTCTGGGACTGCTCTTCTTATGACACAACCATTTAGATCAACTTTCTGTAGGTAACCCTATCAGGAGTACTGTACATGGTCACAGACAATACTTTAATGATAACTGAGGCTTACAAGCCATTTTAGCATGTTCAATACACAGTGCTAAGAACAATGGGTGAACATCATTGAAATAGAACCTGTCAAGTTAATGAAAGAGACCTAATGTGTCTTAACTGATGGCTCTCTAAATTGACAGATTTTCCAAAAATACAATAGTGGAACCAAGAGCCCAAATGAACGACCATATGTGGGAGACGTCTGGGAGATGAATTTCTATAACCTGCAGTAAGTGGAGGACTCACATATTTTCTGTCAATAAAGGGAGGTAAGGTTTCAGCAAGGGTGTAGAAACATTGATATTGAATCAGAATATTTTAAAAAGGTGGAAGGAGATTTGTGGAGGTGCTGTGGATATGCCGTCCTCTTTGGAGGAGTTGTCAGAAAAATCTGGTAGAGCTGGATGAATTTCAATGGTTAAAAAGCTCCACAATTGTAAAGCTCTAGGGGTGTACTAGTGCTCATCTCATCGATGTTTCATGGTGGTTTCAAACAGTTCCTCAAGACTATTAGGTGTGGGTTTATATATATTAAAAACCTTACAAACCACACTTATACTGGTGTGTTAGAAGAGTGACCCTAGTCTGAATGTTAAACTGTAAATACAGCCATGGAACAGTCGATTAATTTGTTTGTATTCCATAGATAGTCAAGATCTCATGGATGTTTACCCATCCTGTGCTCATGTGCTTTGTAGACTTGAAAAAGTCTTACGATTTCTTAAGATGCTAAAAGCATATAGGGTTCCAAGTCTACCCCTTGTGTCATTCAGATCTGGCAATGTAAGAAGAGGGAGATACTGTATGTGTGTATGCTTGGAGTTAAGTCAAGTCAATGTAATGTGAACTTAGGAATTACTAAGGGTATGTCGTATCCACTCATATGTTTTGGTTTTCATGGACAGGGCTGTCAGCAGACTATAAGTTGTCATATCTCTTAGCACACCCTGGTAAATGATGCGGGCACTTTTTGGATGTGATATTTTGAACTATTTTAGGATGAGAATGGCTGGCAGACCTCCTCAGAGAGAGATTTTTATTCTTTTCAGTTTTATATAGATGGAACACATAACAAAGTTATTGCTTGTCTCATAAAAAGCATGTCTTCATTTCTAAACACATGAGTTCAATGATTTGAGATTAGCAGCAATAATAATGCATGGTCAGTTAGATTGGTAGCGAGAGTCCATTCACATCTCAGCAAAGGAGGTGGAAAGTAGTCAGTATTAGGGGTCTGAATACCTGGCATCTCAGTACCTTACAGGTGATGTTATACTTTAAGCCTCATCAGACTCTGATCTGTACAGGGCCACAGGGCTGTGTGTCATTATCACCCTTACTGGGCTTAACCATTCATGAAGGCGCTGAAGTGAATCAAGACAGTTGTACTTTAAACAGGTAAGGAGAATGTTCATGAGTAACTCTCATGGGAGATGAAAAAGACATGATCTACTCAGACAAGTCCCTCAGAAAGACACAGGACATGCTTGAAGAGTTTTATCTTTCAGCTGGGTTAGGAGAAACTGTGAATTCATGGTGTGATAAACCCAATAAACAGGGAATGAAGGTAAAAATATAAGATACTTTAAAATGACAGGAAACACTTAGTTTTTGTTACTCATTATCTATTGACTATGTTCTCACAGTGTCTCATCCTTAAATTTGTTAAATGATGGCTGTATTCTCAGTTAGTCCTTTTTTTTCTACAGATAACAATTACCTGTTATTTTCAGGATTTATTGTTACAATTAGTACAAAATATGAATGTGTTAAGTCACAAACAAGAAAATAAAAATCAAACTTTAAACAATGACTATTTTAGAATTTAATAAAGAAAATGTGAGTCTCAAAGGTTGATATTAAAGTTGAAACATTGGAAGACTAGAATAGATTTTAAACATTTGTGCTTTTAAGTGCTGTTAAAATGAAAAGATATTAAGATGGATTCAGAAACTTTTAATTGGTTGAGGTCATCTCTACTTATTAGTGATTTGTGTAACCTCTACATTTCCAGACATTCTGTAAAGCAATATATTCATTACATCCTCTACAAGTGTGGGCTACTCGGTTTCCTTCATATTTCTGATTTATTGCTTCCTTTAATGACCATTTTTAGCCTGGTTCTAATATACTGTACTAGTTCATGCATGATAGCTTGTTTAATACTTTTGAAATATTAATAAACAGTTCAAATAATCTCATGAATGCAAAAGAAAACTTGTTTGTCTAATTTAAATAGTGTAACAGTAGAGAAAGAGAGCTTTGTGATGTAGATGATGCTTCGTAGACAAAAATATGAGTGTTGGATTATGGCAATTAGTGTTTCCATTTGAAACACATCCAGTAAAGTATTAAAGCAAACTTAATTTTATTCTGTATTGTATTTTCATTGACTTCTCTCTAAATGCCTCCTACTGTACCTTAATTTTTTTGTCTTCTCGTGATCCAGAGGTTTATTGACCCTAGTTTTTTCTTTCTCCAGTGCATTTGTTTGTTTCTGATTATGGATTCACTCCAGCGTTTTTTAACTACACCTTAACATGTCTCCTGTCTGTGAATTCCTTTTGGACTCACTATAACAAGCGCTATAAAAGGCCATCATTATCCTCAAATAAAAGTTATTTGCAAACACATGTTGAACTTAGCTGATGATACGTCGTGGTGCAGATACTTTTATTCTCTTAAATCCATGTGCTTATTCTCTTGCAGTTGTAATTGATGATGCAAATAAATAGCACAGCAACAAAGATGAACTGCAGGTAAGGTGCTCCATACAGCTATGCATTGTCATTATGGATCTCAGCTGCAGTGTCCAGTACCTTTCAAGTTATTCAGAAAACACACAGTGCAGACGTCCTCTTAAAATGTTTTTCTGTTTCACCTAAAAGACTAAACTACCATGTTATACCATTCTGTCTCTACAGAGTGCTGAACTTTGTGTCTTCATAGACTCTCATCAATTAGTTCAGCATCAGTACTTTTCTGTTTCTGATGATTACAAAAGTGGTTGCGTTGGCTAGCTACCTAAGGTTTGCTAATCAAAGGATAAAAACACAAATCAATTTTCTTCATACATGAGTGCTCAGTAATATGTGGTTTGAGATGTGATGTTATCTCTTTCTTTTTTTACTCATTAATTATAATTTTTAAGCAGTACATAGCTCATAGAGAACTGATGTTTCTTAAACGTCTGCGTTGAGTTCACTATGTTAGAAGAATTAGGAGCAAATACAAAGTAGAACTTTACAGAAAGAACATTAAAGTGAACAAATCTGTGAAAGTCCAAGGAATTGTATTCTCTTTTCTACAGTGAGCAGTCTACTGAACCTTACTATCATTATTTAGTCTGCACCAGTAGTGTATTAGGGTAAGTCATCTGTTCAAGTTCTACGGAAGATTTCCATTGCACATTACCTTTCCAGGTGTAGTGCACCACACTCCAAAGGAAAGTTAAATACAGTTGGCACAATGAGAAGGTTGTGATTGACATTTGTAAACACCCAGGACAAAGAGAAGAACAAAGGAAAAGATAGACTTGTGGAAGATCTATGACTACAATTATTTTTGTCCAAGAGGTAAACAAGTGGACAGGATAAAGGAAGGCCGAAGATTCAAGTTTGCATGAAGTTTGCAGAGGCTTAAAAAAGCACCATAAACCACACTGTCGTTGTGTTGTTCACTTTTAATGATTTCATTAGTTTGCAAGTCATTGTAAAATTTTTATTTTTATACTGTATTGAGGATTTGCTCTGTTGTGTGTATTGTATTGTATTGACCCCCTTCTTTTTGACACCCATGGCACGCCCAACCTACCTGGAAACCTACCTTGAACTGCTTTTCCCAAGGTTTCTTCCATTTTTTTCCCTACAAGGGTTATTTGGGAGTTTTTCCTTCTCTTCTTAGAGAGTCAAGGCTGAGGGGCTGTCCAGAGGCAGGGCCTGTTAAAGCCCGTTGCAGCACTTCTTGTGTGATTTTGGGCTATAAAAATATAAATTGTATTGTATGCTTTTGTCCTTCCCAAACTTTTTCAAGACAGCTGTGTTGTACTTCCACATGTGGTTTCAACTCTAAAATTACATTCAGAAAAAGAAATTACAACACTATTAAATGCTGATGCCCAGGTGTAAATATCTGTCTCTCTTTGCTGACTCACACTTGACTACATTTGCATTAATGATGTGAAGTGAACGAATGAACTAGTTTTTTTGTACTTGTCCTGGTCCCTGAATGAACGTACTGGTTCACTGGCATTAAAGAACAATTCTTTTCAAGGTATGTACATTGTGTGCTACGCTTTATACAGCATTCCGCATCAGTCTATTATCTTAATGTCACTTAAATGGCCGCTGTCTTCAGGAAGTAGACTATCAGTAAACTGTTTCAGCAAAAAGGTTATGACAACAACTAGCCAATGACTGACTTGGTGGATGACACCAAGCACCTCCCATTGATCTGTTCATTCTGACTGAGTGACTGACTGTCTCAGTACATGGACTAATTGAATGAGCCACCAGTATGCCCCCTAACATTTCAAGTTCATTCACAAACTGCTGACAAGAGAGTTGCAGTACTGTAGACTGAACTAGTTCAACCAAAAGAATAAGTTCATGTACAGAACTGAGGAACGATCTGCAGAAAATTGACTCGCAGTACAGTATTCCGATCTAGTTCAGCAAAAGGATCAATTTGTATAGTGAACTGCAGACAAGAGACTTGCTGAGACTGATGATATATGTAATGCAGATTGCATCAGAAAAGATGGGGTACAAAAGAAAGGAATTTGTGGGAGAATAATCCAAAACTGAAAATAATTTTATTTAGTCATATTTCAATATGTATGATTTTTTTTCTATTTATTGTTGAAATGTAATTTATTATTAAAATTCAATAAAGAGTAATACTAATAATAATTTGCATTTATATAGCGCTTTTCTCACTACTCGAAGCACTCAGCAACTGCAAGTTAATGCTCAAGGGCCCAACAGAGCGGAGTCCCTTTTGGCATTTACAGGATTCGAACCCGGAAACCTTCCGACTACCAGTGCAGATGCCTAGCCTCAGAGCCACCACTCCGCACTAAAGAGTATTACTATTATTATCATTATTATGATTATTATTTTTTTTCTGTTTGAATTACTTATTTGGTTGATGGCTTTTTATTTATTTTGTATTGTTTGGTGGTTAAACTTGTTATAAAGTTATGATACTATTCTAGATTTTAAACTAGAATATTGCTTGCTGTTGTTTTCAAAGTGATCGAATCAGTGATTCAAAGATTTAAATCATTTTGGTGAATCGAACAAAATGTATCAAATCACTAAAAACAATCATTTTGCACAACTTGCATATCCTTTTTACCCTGATAAATCCCCTCCTGCCACAAATATTGACATCATTGAATTGGATTAACGTGCAGTGAATACACTTGACTTGAGCACACATGTAACGCACAGCTGCCCTGCTGGCCGCTGCCGAGAGTTGATTCTACAATAAAATAAAATAAAAATATGAAGGGGAATACCCTTAGAGGTCAATCATCAACCAAAAAGCGGATAGTAGACGTCACATAGTATATGTGTACCAAATTTCAAGTCAATAGTTCAAACGGTTTGCTAGCTACAGGTGATTTAAAATCCTGGACAGACAAATGAACAGCCACAGTAGCGTATTATATATAAAGATGTTACATGTATACTGCCATCTGAATTTTTTTCTTTTTCTCTCAACTATTTAAGGCAATCTTTATGTCTGTGCAGTTCTGTTTTGCACTTTTGCACATTAGGCTACTGTTCTGCTACTTGTATTTATTTATTTTTACCTGCATTTTTATCACTCTTTAATTTAATATTGTTTTTTTATCAGTATGTTGCTGCTGGAGTATGTGAATTTCCCCTTGGGATCAATAAAGTATCTATCTATCTATTTATACATCATCTTATTATGTTATTGTCTGTACATTTTTCCTTGCTACCCCATGAAATGGTGGTGCTAGAATTTCACTACGCTCTCACAGTGTATGTGACAAGAAAGATCTAATTTAATGAATTAATTAAGCAATTGAATATATCTAAACCTAACATAAACAGAAGAAAGATAAGTCAAGACCTCATGACTCCCTCAAAGCTACCCGCATAATAGAAACTACGGAAGTAAGATAGAAACAATTCAGATGTCTTTAATAATGCAGTATAGGAGAGAATAGCATTAATCAATGCAACCTGACACAAAATTTACAAGTCTTCTTAAACCTGTCTAATGCAGTTCAGGGGTGCCTGTTGGTGAAGCTTGTAACATCAGCACGTGGCCTAAACTCTCCACAAATCTTTGGCCAAGTTCTGTGAGACACCACCACTAACCTCTGCTGCTCATTTCTGTAAAGTTTTTTTCATGAACTGTATATGTTTGTATTTAAAGTATATCATACATTTTTATGTATTATTGCTACTTCTCAAATAATGAAGAAGCAGTGGACTATGCTATATTTAATTGTAGAGTGTATAATAGCAAATACCTCATAATTCTAATTTCAGTAAATTCCTTTATGTGCATCAGCATTAATAAAATGATGACTAAATCCATTAAAGTAAGCAGTATGCTGCTGCAGAAAAAACTCTTTGTTGGAAATTCTCAAGAGACATCTTCGGCAAATGGTAAGATTCTGAAAGATATTACATTTTCTGCCTGTATTTCAACCATTTCTTTTAAAAATCTTCCTAATTAACTGAATAATTCAATGGAACATTGATTTTCTTCACCACTATTTCTTTAGAAGGGATTTATATTTAATATGAAAGTTATTTCTAATTTTACTTTATTCATGTTCATCCCTTCTGAGAAATATCCTGATTTGCATAATAATTAACTATTTGATGAACATCAGTGGCACACTATGGCTAATGAAACTGATTTGCATTCACAACTTTTCATCGCTTTAAATCACAGTCATTAACTTGCTACCGTGATATGAACCTTGTAGTGTTTTAATTTCGGATTGCACCTTGTGTCGAGTTACTCAGGTGAGACATAATGAGTGTATGGGTTGAGTGAACTCTGCTGAAGTACAAAAACAAATCTTTTTTTGCTGGGAGATAAATGTAATGAAAACATAGCAGTTGGACTGTAAACTATATTATTTTAAAATGTGTTTTGCAAATAAAATATCACAATTTATGTAAAATAAGAAGAAAATAAACATCATTGGTAACATAGAGTACGTACCTAAAGACACATATGAAAACATCATCAAACCACATAACTTAAACCTGAATTTCATTTTGGTAATGATAGCTTCCTTTTTGGTTTTATCGTTTTATGGTTCAAGTAGCACACATCTCTTCTTTAAAGCTGGTGAAAAGAACTTGGTATTCTTCTAGACAATCATTTAATGAACTACTTTTAAATGAGCAAGCGTTGCTAGTACTTTGTAAAAGTTACTGATTCAGTAGCTAATGCAGAGCTTAAAAAAATATTCACTCTTCTGAGACTTTGTTACAATTCACTATGCTATACTATGAATGTTTAATATATTCAGTACTGGTTTTAGGCAAAATGTCAGATTTCAAAAGAAACAACACCTTCACTTTGGCATACCTAATAGGATCTGCTCCTAGAAATGGTTTCTAGATAATAATAATAATAATAATTCTTTACATTAATATAGTGATTTTCTCACTGCTCAAAGCACTTTATTTAGTGAGTGTTGAGCCACTTCAACTATCACCAATGTGCAGCCTCCTTTTGGATGATGCGATGGCAGCCATTTTGCACTAGCATGATCTCACAACATTAGCTGCAAGGTTTTAAAAGGATGAGAGACGCTTAGCCAGTAAGAGACTGTGGATGATTGGGGGGGCAGAATGACTAGGCTTTGGTGGGCAATTTAGCCTACTCTTTATGAAGGATATCTTTAGATCTTTTATGACCACAGAGAGTCAGGACCTTGATTTAATGTCTCATTCAAAGGATGTCACAGGGTTAAGCAGCGTCCAACTATGTGAGGTGTTTCACCTCAGTTCAGGTTAAATACACATACAGTATCTCTGAGATACGCTCTGAGCACGCACCATACATAGATGGTGTATGCATACATCCATTATCCAAACCCACTTTATCCATTAAAGCATTAGGGGAATCATGATATCAATGGGTGCAAGGCAGTAATCATCTCTGGGAGGGCAATTTTACACAGGATACACACACTCACATTTGGAGCTGATCCTGGAGATGTGTCTAAAATTGACTGGAGTCCAACTGTGGCAAATTAAATTGTGTGAACATAGTTAAGAAAGGCCCATACCTTGTACAAAAAGCATGTCATAAAGTCCAAGGACCTCTCCGCAGACCTCTGTGATAAAAGTGTGGTGAGGCATTGATTGGGGCAATTGTATAAAACCATTTCTAAAGTGTTGCATTTTCCCATTGAGTACAGTGGCCTTTTAATTGTGAAATGGAAGAAGTTTGGAACCACCAGGACTTAGCTGTCTGCCCAACCTGAGTAACTGCTCAAGAAGAACCTTGGTCAGGGAGGTGTCCAAGAACCCAAATGGAAGTTCTCTTCTGTCAGAAGGACCACCATCTCAGCACTACTCCATCAACCGAGTGTTTATGGTAGAGTGGCCAGACAAAGTCCACTTTTAAGTGGAATTTGCCAAAGGCATTTAAAAGACCCTGAGACCATAAAGAAAAAGATCCTCTGGTGTGATGAGGCAAAACTGAACTTCAAGCACTATGCCTAACAAAGACCAGTCACTGCTCATCAACTGCCAAATAGCATCCTTACGATGAAGCATGGTGGTGCTATGGGGTGCTTCTCAGTGGCAAAGACAGAAAGACTGGTCAGAATTGAGGGAAAGATTAACACAGCCAAATACAGAGAAGTTCTTAAGAGAGAACACAACCTCAGACCAGATGGATAGTTAACCTTTTTGGACAACAATGACCCAGCATATACAGCCAAGACAACAATGCAGTGCCATCAGAGCAAGTACTTGACTCTCGAGTGGCCCTGCAGAAGCCCACAGACAAACCCCTGGAATGTCTGTGGAGAGAGCTGAAGGTGGCAGTTTACAGACACTTCCCATCCCATCTAAGAGATCTGCAGTGAAGAATGGGAAGATCTGTTCAAATCCAGGTGTGTGAAACTTGTTGAGACTTAGCCAAGAAGTCTAGAAGCTGTAGATGGTGCCAAAGGGGCTTCTATAATGTACTTAATCGATGGTCTGAATATTTATATGAATGGGAGAGTTCTGTTTTTGAGTTTTAAGAAGTTTGCAAACCTTTCTGAAAACATGTTTTGACTTTGTCATTATGGGTTATTGAGTGTAGACTGATGGGGCAAAATGGCAAATGAATCCATTTAAAAGTAAAGCTACAATACAATGAAAAGTGTGCCAAAAGTGAGGTCTAAATATTTTCTGAATTCACTGCAGAGCAGGGTATCTTTCAAAACTGATATGGATTAACACCAAAGGTCTGTGGAAACACTAAAAAATTACAGTCTGCACTGTAGGGTGGGATGGGAAATTGTACATTATTTCAATATGACTTTCATAATAAAAAAAGTGTATAACAGATGCAACTTAAAAGTAATCTCAATATATTTGTGTAATGAAACATGCTGCTCAGTCAGCTTAATAAAACATATTTTTTCTAACAGATATGCCTGTTATTATTGTTATGTAGCAGATGTCTTTATTCAGGGTGAATTACAAAATCAATGCATATTCAGTACATACAATCTGCTGACAGAAATAATATGCAGGAAACAAAAATATATATAATTAAAGACACAAAGTAACATATTGTGACCAAAAATAATTTGTTTTGTTTTGAATTTCACATTGCAGATATCTGGATATTTGTAGATGCCTAAATTATTTTGATTCTTGTAGATGTTTACATTACATTTGTATACAATGGGGAAATAAGCTTTGCACGCTCAAGTTGCTGCATGTGTAATATTACCTTGTGCTGCTTACTGTCAAAATCGATAGCCCATGACTCTGGGGTGTTGTAACTAAAATGATAAACTTTCTTTTGCATTCATCTCTACACAGACAATGCACCCAACTTCTCACTCCACTTATTGTCCTAATCCACCTATACAGACAACTGCACAAACTGATTCACTAGGGCAATTTAGAATAAAAATTGACCTGTAAAAGAAAATAGCACTGAGGCAATTCAAGTCAAATTTGATTTTACCACTGAATAAAATAATATACAACACAGCTTCTTTATGTGTGAGCATATCAGCTCTGGCATACGAATAGCTATTAATTCAAAATAGGCATTCATAATGTCTTAATTATATATGTAAAATTATCTTCTTCACCTAATGATGACCTCAAACCTCAGACACCCTGCATTTTGTGCTGTTCCCTCAACTTTCACACCTTAATATTTTCCCCAATTATTTCCTCTACTGTCATTTTCATTGTGTAATTTTTCTGATATGGCATAAAAATATGGGAAATTTAAAAACAGCAAACCTACAGCCCACTGGGCCATGATTATTTTGATCTGCATGTTAAGAAACAGCGAGAAGGGGTGAGGCCTTTAAAAGTCACATAAACCAGACCAGGGGCCTCATGTATAACGGCGTGCGTAGAATTCGCATTATAACATGGCGTAAGCACAAAAGCCGAAATGTGCTTACGCACAGAAAAATCCAGATGCAGGAATCTGTGCGTACTCCAACTTCCACGTTTTTCCGCTACATAAATCCCGGTCAGTGTGAAAACTAATGCTCGTGCAGGCGCCTTATGTCCCGCCCCAACTCCTCCCAGAATGATGCCTCTTTGAATATGCAAATCAATATAAATCGCCCTTAAGCTCAGCTTTCTGTGAAAAGACAATGGGAAAAGCACGGGGGAAAATATAAGAATTTCAGCAAATACCAAGTGGAGGCAAAGGAGAAACATACTATTTGTTTAATTAAACCGTGGTATAATCAACAAAAGGAAGTTGATCGAGTGACATAGCGTGTTGGAAAAACTTGAAAGCTCAGATATAAATGTCACCGTGAAAAGGCGAGTTGTAGCCCACCGTCTGAGTGTCATATGAAAGCTTATTAGGGTACAGACAAAAAAAATAGGCACAAAGTGGGAAAAATGCACAAAATGTCAACTTCAATCTCGAAATTTCCACTTTAATCACGTAGTTTATTTTGTTATTAAAGTAGAACATCATAAACGTCATCTTAAAATCGTTTAATTAACCAGTTTCTCAAATCACATCGTAATTATGTTAAATGCTTTGTTTTGTATGTGATCTTCTATGTGCTCTATGTGTGTGAATCACTACTTGCTTCTTAAACCGGCTCTCTTCCTCCAACTGGACACAGAATCCATTACATTTGTGATATTACAGCTCCTCTGAATAACTAAAATACTGAGATGTATGCGTGATATCATTTTCATGATGATAGGAGTTAAAGCATGTTATTGAACATGGGTTTCACAGCGCAGTGATTGTGTGCGACCTTCAATGAAATTATTTATTGCAGCAGTACTCATGGGCGGCTCTAGGCAGAGAAAGAATCGGTGGCACTTTCGCCCACTAATGTCGATATGGTATCTTATGCACGGCGGATGGCCACGTCCGTTGCAGACACTGCATAGCTGCCTCACACTCATGACACAAGCGTTTAACTTTTGTCGAAATTTGCCACTGCGCTTTTAGCTGTGTCGTTATTTTCTCTTTCTGTTTTATATTCACTATATATTGGAGTGGCCGGCCCTGCAGTTCTTGCTTTTCTTTCTCCAAGTAACCGATCGCCGCACACAATCAGCTCTGTAATAGATGTTAAGCCATCTGTAAGCTTAGAGCGCCGATTCTTCAAAACGTTTAAGGAACATTGAACTATCTTCGTAGTACATGTTTAACTATTCTATCCTTCACGCCAGTCCCAGTGAAGAATATGGATTATTTAAATAATGTTAAAGTTTTACCTGTATAATATAATAAACATATTTTGCTGCATTTCATCTTTAAAATGATATCGTCATCATATGTAAATACGCACTTTATAAAGTGGCTCAGATTGTGTAATATTATAACTGTTGTGCAAGTTTACAGTGAGGTAATTGTACTTATAAGTACAAACAGTTCTACAAGGAGCACTTGATTGAGTGTGTTTATAGTTCTTGGGATGAAACGGTTTCTGAACCGCGAGGTCCGTACAGGAAAGGCTTTGAAACGTTTTGCCGTGGCTGAGGTAGCGTGTGCTTGAAGCTGTATATCGATAATTTTCTTTCCGATCAGCTGCTGCTGTGAGTCACACTCAGATACAGTGATATAAATACTCCGAGTGGTGCAGTGAGAGTAATATGGAAAAAGATGATCCGCTGTGGCAACTCCTAACGGGAGCAGCTGAAAGAAGAAAAAGAAGGTGCAGTAAGAGTAACAACGCTAAAGCAGTTATGTTATTTAGAACAGTTTGACCATTCTGTGGACCATTATATTGTTACAGGTCAATTACAATCAGATGCATTAAACTAATAAACAATATGCGGTTAATTTCAGTGTATTTATAAAGCTGCGTCAGGGATGTGGATCTGAAAAAGAAAGATAAACCACGCGGGAACAGTAGCATTGCTTTGACGCTGGGTGCCGCCAGTCTGCAAAACCAAGCGGAGAAATTGCGTACGACAAGGTATGAGGAACCGTGGTAAAGTGCGTGGCTTTACGCCAAGTGTAGGTTTTATACATCGCGATTTGAACGTGGAAAAGTTCTTACGCAACATTCCTGTGCGTACACACCATTTATACATGAGGCCCTAGAGCTTTGACTTGCCTGTCCAGAAATAGGCCTCACCCCAAGCAGCCTGATTCCAAAATCTATTCACTGGCTTCAGCCTAGATCTTCCTAAAAATGGTTTTGGCTACAGAAGATGTCCCATCTCAAAAATGTCCAAAAGCCAGATTGAATGTTATTTACCTACTAACCTTGATTTATTTACTTATATCCCTACAGTGTAAAGTTGCAAGTACACTGCAGAGCTTCCTGTGTTTGATCAACATGGGAATACTCACAAAGTACAGCTAAGGCAAAAGTATGATGGCAGCTTCCACCTGCAGCTATAGACTCTTCATTATGCGAGCGACTCTGCACGCTAGTGTTTAGATCTGGACGGTGTATGTGCCCAAAAAAGAAGTCTGACTTCATTATCGTACCATTGCTTGTGTACTAAAGTGTCAGCATGCACTTTTCATGACATTATACATGTAATTTGTGAGTATGCCCTGGCTTTTATATAAGTAACATGTAAATATTTTCATGTAAAGACCATCAGAAAACATAGTCAAAAACAGGACTTTGCACGATACCTTGGCGAGTTTTGTAAGCGCTTCTTTTTCTTTGAAGGACACACGTGTGGCACATTGACTGGCAGAATGATGCCTCACATGTTTCTGTATCTAAACAGTGGCATCTTTCACCTTTACACCTGGTGCAGCTGTGTTGTTCATATATGTGAGTGGACGTTTCTTGAGGGGAGGGCTTCTGTTCTCTTTCTCCAATGTAGAACCCTCCTCATCATCTGAGTTCACTTCTGTTATAGCACATCTTTATTTGAAAACAGCAGTGTCAGATTAGGGTGAGCATGAACATGACTGGGAAAATAAAACTGTAACTTTTACAAGTACCATAAATTTACACTGGATATTACAGACTCAAATCAAATATATGTTTTTATTGTATAACAGTAAGAATAAAAGCAGCTCACTACTCAAAATGGAAGCGCTTGGAATCGAACCGTGACCTTTTGATTACCAGTCAGCAGTTCTTACCGCTGCGCCAACAAAGCTATCGCGTCAGTGCTATTCCCTAAACTAATTTATTTTTCTACGGTTATATTCTTGAATAAAAGCAGTTGTTTTGCTATACTTGTACCTTTTATAAAAGTGTTTATTTGATATTTGGACTTCAGTCTTCACACATTATACACTTCATGTGTACATTTTGTCAGTTACTACTAAAATATGAAAATGTTTCTTTTTTAGTTATGTGTCCAACATTTCCTGTCATCATACATTTACATAGATTGTTGTAGACACGGAACACACATTAAATGCATTTATTCCAAATGATGATATATTATTTACCCTATACAACTCCAGGCACCATACACGCAGATGAGGAGCCTTGGCTTGAGCTGGGAGAACTTTTTTGCCCAAAATGAGCTCCGGTGGAGGGGGGAATGGGACAGCAGGCTGCTTATGCTGAAAGACACATTTACAAAACAAATGACATTGATGGAGAGGTGAGAAGGGATTTAAGATGGGTCGGAATTACGAGTTTTTTCATAGGCTTCAGGAATTCTAGTGTTAAGGGCAGTGGGACCTCTGAATAATCAAGGCCAAAGCAGAATCTTTACTAATAAAATTATTTATTTAAAAATCACCAAAAAGAAAGCAGAAATGGGAAAAAAGGCAGAAAGGATTTGCCTAAAAAGTCATTCCAAAGCAAACATGTCCAATCAATTGTAATCCCAAAAACAGAATCAAGAAACCCAGAAACCAGAATTAACAAATAAAAGCAATACTTTCAGACTCCAGTAACAATCAAGTGTTATGAATGCAGCCGCACACAAATGGCAAAGATGTGAGGACTCCAAAATTGAGCTCTGAAGTGGGTCGACATCCTCACCAGTCTGCCCTGAAAAGGCAACACTCCAAGGCAGCCTGATCTCCCATTGTATAGGTGGACTTTGTCCTACACCAGGCATGAGGATTTCACTTCAAAAGTTCAAAATATTCTTGAAAGTCCCAAAATAACAATAAATATACTTTAGAAAAGGTCAAACTGTAAACTGGCTTCAGAGAGTTCAGATCCCAAATAGGTGTTGCCTGAAATACAAGGCAAAATAAAGTGAACAAATTCCTAATACTGAATCCAAAGATGTCAAAAAGAACTGAGCAGAAGGTCAAATTATTCATAAATTACAAGAGCACAGCAAAATGCAAGTAAACTCAGCTGTCTCAGGCACATTTTAAATGAACCACCAGGAAAACCCTCCAGATTTATAGAGTGGAGTGCAGTTCCTGGTGGTGATTGAATGCCTCTTGTGGGACCACCTACAAAACACATGTAACATAAAAAAGGCAGCTTCCAGACAAAACTAAAAATAAAGAATGATGCACACAAACAACATAAATCAATGAACAAAAGAGACAGAAAACACACATTTGAACCCTGGCTGACACACAACACAAGTTCCAATACAAAATATTAGACAGAAGTAGACACACCAACAGCACATCAAAGCACATTCAAATGAACCATGCTGCACTTCAATTCCAACTTGACGTAATTGAGCTGGTGTGGTCCCTAATCTATGATAGATGGAAGAACCCCCACCCCATCTCTTTGGGATCCACCCATAAATATAGAGGGTACGCAAGAAAACATAATTCTGCACATAGACATTAGATATTGTGATAATTAATAACAGATAATTAGTCAAATAATATAAAAACAATAATAGCATAAATGATTGGCTCAAAAATGGACAAAAAAGAAAAAAAAATTTGAAAATAGCCCAGGGAAGGAACCGTGGCTTAAATATAACTACAATGAACCAATTAAGGATCTGCTCACCAACCTCAAATATACAGACTGAGGGCTGTCCTTTAACAGTGACATCTCCACAAGGCAGAAGGAACATAACCGATTAAACAAAATACATGCAAACTAAATAATAAGTAAACAGATTAATATTAACAAAATGTTCATAATTAATGAAAGACATTAAAAATTCATCACAAATAACAAAAGGGACAAAGGAAATGAAAATAGGCATAAGCCAGGGAGCATGCCCTGGCTGAAACATAATATTGATGAGCCTATCTTGCTGGTAAAGTGGCCAGTCTATATTATGGCCTTCCTTTTTTCTCTGGCCTCCCTTCCTCTTACCAAGAGCTCTTGTCCACACCAAAACCTCTGAGCTCCAAGCTCACTTATCTTGTGTTTGGAAGGAGATTTTAAACCCCAGCCAAGAATGACTTCCAGAGAAGGCATAGGGATAATTACTGCTGTCACGGGGATTTCAGGGAACTTCAGGGTTATAGAACTACCTCATCTGTCATTGCAACTGTGGTGCCTAACTATCTCCAAAAGGGATCAGACCAACACCAAGTTATTTGTCCAAGAGGCAAGGTAGGAGAAACATATGTAAAATTAAATGAGCCTCCCTGCCACCACTGATCTACTTCCACTATTTCCTGCATATATTTGTACCAGAAGACTGATTCTCTTCTGGCCTTGTTAATATTACATTGAAGTGCATCCCTCTGTAAGTGGTGGGCTGGTGTCAGTGACAATTTAATTACTAGCAATACCCTAAGCCCCAGGGAATCTTAGAGTGTAACTTCTCTTAGATTATGAAAGTGTAAGCTGTGATGTCATTCTATTTACTCTGTGGTGTTGAGTCACTGACATTTTTATCTGTTATGAAGAAATGAGGTTTCAGGTAAAGGAGGCATACAAAAAGTAGTAAGGACTACACCAGATAAACTAATTTGTGTTTTCTGATAATTGAACTGAAGTTCTGTATTTTAAAAATTCTTGTTTATCATAGAGCCTAAGAATGGTGTTGTCGTTTAGGCATGCAAGAAAGAATTCAGTGTATTCTGTACACATGACAATATTAATACTATACTAATACTAACATTGCTACTGTCTTACACCAGCCCTTTTTTACCATTATTGTCACTACTGGGCACCCCGTTATACGGTAAAATGCATAAATTAGTATTCCAAATTAAAATGTGCTTTTGTCTGTATTAAGGAACATTGCTTATTTGGCCATCAATATTGGATTTTCATCAGTTTTTTAATGTAGTTTATATTGACAAACATTTGGCTTAGATTGTTAGTTCAAGTGTTGGATCATACACCTGAGGAACATGCCTGTTCCTCAGTTAAATACTATTTATAAAGTATTTCATTGTGACTTTGATACTGTATATACTAGTGCAACATTTAAATATTAATGTACAATGGAGAAAATGGAAATTGCAACATCATGAAGACCTTATCCAAATTACATCTAATGTAGCATACGCAGTTCTTAAGGATATATTTGCTAATGATCAGTTTCTGTAAGGTTTTTGAGAAGATGGTCAAGGCATGGGGTTAAATGTGGTATTGTGCCTTTGTCTGTTTGAAAAATAAATTATGTTTATTTGAATGAATATTGTACGTCTTGTACAAACATCTGCCACGGGCCCTCTCAGTTGCGAGAAGCAGATCATAGAATGTTACATCGCTTACTGTCAAATAATGTAGAGAAAAGCCAAGCAAAAGCCTAAAGAAAGGGCCTGAGTTGCCTCGAAAGCTTGCATATTGTAATCTTTTTAGTTAGCCAATAAAAGGTGTCATTTTGTTTGGATTTTCTCTACATTCGTAATGGCTAACACGGTACAACACCCTAGTACTACTGTCAAATAATGGAAAGAGTACGCGACACGTGTTTAGCCCTTATTTGGGCTCATCCGGCATACAGTGGGAGCCACGTCAAACAGCCGCCTGGAGCATGACAGGTCCATGACAGGACCATGACAGGACCATGGACGATCCGTGCACGGAATGTGATCCCCGCGATGACGCAGTTAACGATGCCCCGCCCCATAAACGCCCCCATGCGCTTTCTAAAAAGATGGTTGCAATGCTGTATAATCCCGCCAGATGGAGCATTGACTGCTTCAGTTAACTGCAGTGTCCAGGAAGCCCTATACCGTATCTTTAATATACTGTACAGGCAGTTCTTGTATTGTCAACATAGTTTCATAAATAGATGACGTGGTAAAAAAAACAACAACAAACCGATTAATAAAACAGATTTGTTAAATCACTCAATACACAACCCATGATGATTATGCTATTTATTATTAAATAATGAATTAATAAAACTAGTTAGTAAAATATTTTTATTCTAGACTATAAGTGAAGAAAAATTAAAGCAAGTTACAGTAGGCGGTTGATACGACAGCTTGCGTGGTGCAATGCTAAGAACTGCTGATTTCCGATCCGTGCTGTATAAAATCATCACATTCAAATATTAACAATTCCCACACACCCTTCCTACATTCACGACATGTGTACTTGTTGCAGTGTACACATCTCTATGTGCTATGGTTCCTATTACACTGAATGAGCACCTGACATTGTACTTTCTTCCCTATATAAATAACATTCGAGTATAGCGCGTCTCCAAATAAATCACATTCGAGTATAGCGCGTCTCCAAATAAATCACATTCGAGCTATAGCGCTCCAAATAAATCACATTCGAGTTATAGCGCATTTTTATGTGAAAACAGCATTGTCAGATTGGGGGGTTCGTGAACGCGACTGAGAGAATGGAACTGAATTTAAAAAAAAAAGCTAACCTTTACAATTATCATGCATTTACATATTCGTTTTCAAATAATATTGCATTATTATATAGGAGCTTCCCTGTCTGCCTATCATATAGTGCCTTTCCTTCCTACCTATCTATATATCTATCCCCTTAGCTGTTTTTTATATATCTATTATACAGTGCCTTCCCTGTTTATTTATATATCTAGTGCCTTCTCTGCCTGTCTGTCTGTCTGATTGCATATAGCGCTGAACTTACTGCTCAGTACTATTCTGTCCTCTGCATATCCTGGAGTACAAAAGAAACAGCACCATACAGCAACATGTGCGAACTGGCAAGATCGGGGAAAAAACACGCGGTCACTGATTACAAACCGCAAGATGAATGAAAGAGACAATATATGTAAAACATCATCGCATAATGCAATATTATTTGAAAGCGAATAGCGTCAGATCGGGTTTGAATATGCCCGATCCGACGCTGTTCGTTTTCAAATAATATTGCATGTACTGTGCGTTGAAAGTGCTGCACTGAATAAGATGACTCCTTCTGTAACAGCATCAGCGTGTATTCAAACCCGATCTGACGCTGTTCGTTTTCAAATAATATTGCATGTACTTTACTATTTTAGAATAAAAACTTACATTTGATTTCAGTCAGTCTGTAAGAGCCAGTGTACATTACGGAAGCGTATTAGGGCCACGGTGAAAAAAAATACGGACACAGTGAAGAAAAAAAATCTAAATGTCGAGATTAAAGTCGACATGTTGACTTTATTCTCGACATTTCCACTTTATTGTCGCCAATTATGTTGAGATTAAAGTCGACATTTCCACTTTATTCTAATAGTTTATTTTGTCAGTAGAATGTCGCAAACTAAACTAAATCTTAAAATGAATGTTTAATTTACTAGATTTTCTCAAACCCCGTCATTAATTAATGTAGCAGATTAAATGCTTTATATTAAGTGTTCCCCGACCCAGTTGTTAATCTCTATGCGCTTCTTCAACTGACTTCCTCATGCACTGAGAGGCACAGAAATCGATCGCTGCACATTGACTTCATGATATTCCTGCTCAATGAACATTCAGAATACTAAGATAAATACTTGATATCTTCTTCACGATGAAATGCATTAAAGCAGGTATTAAACATGGCTGGCGGGAGCACGGTGGCGTGGCTATAGAGCTGCTCCCTTGCATTAAGGGGTCCCCAGTTGTATGTTCAGTGTAGTGAACTTTATGGCAGGTGTGACGAGGCTCCAAAAAAACTGGATATATGAATGGGTATCGCACAGGTTTAACTTAAATATTGTGTAAATGTTGGGTTCGTGATGTGGTGATCGGAGACACGAACGCAGAATTCAATGGATGTTCTTCTGAGCGGGCTTTCTTTATAGCATGCGCGTTGTCTCTATCTGACGTACTAAACCTCCTGTTCCTATCCTTGCTTTTTCTTTCTGCACATAACCAATCACCACACGATAAACGTCTTTGTGAAATTAAAACAAGTTATAAACCTAGACCTCAGAGTTTTCAGAACTTAAAATGTATTAAAGCATATGGGGGCACGGTGGCGTGGTGGTTGCACTGCTGCTTCGCAGCAAGGGGATCCCGGGTGTTCCCTGCCTTGAGTTCGCATGTTTTTCTGGTGGGTCTACTCGGCGTGTTTCAGTTTCCTTTTAAAGACATGTAGGATGTGGGGTTTTGTTATGTATTATTGACCCTGCTACTTTATGTGTTGCTCATATTCACCCTGCGATGTGTTGGCCTCATTCAGGATTTACTCCTGCCTCGCACAAGATGTTTGCTGGGATGGGCAACCCTGAATGGATGGCATAATTAAACATGTATAATGAAGATTTTTTTTAAATCTCTGAAAACTCTATCCCAGCAAGTTATATTTGGACTTCAGGCTTCATACATTATATAGTTTATGCTTACATTTTGTCATTTACTACTACAATATGAAAACGTTTCTGTTTTAAAATGTGTTTACACGGATTACTGTAGAAATGGAACACATGTGAAAAGCGTGTATTCCAAATAATGATCTATTATTTCCTCTCTAAAACTCCACTTCACTCCCAGATAATCAATCAAGGCATGAGCTGGGAGAAGTTTGTGCACGTTCTAAGTCGGTAGGGGGATGGAATAGCCGGCTACTTGCAACTTTTCTTTTATCAGCACATTTAGATTAACAAAAGACACTGGCGGAGAGGTGAGAACGGTTTTAAGAAGCGATTGACTAGTTTTGGAAGAATACATTTTATTTCTAAAGTCGTGTGTGCGTGTTTTAATTGTTGGGGGATTGTTTGGGTATTTAAAAAAACATTTACTTGAACCAACTACTTACAGTAAATGGGCAAAAATGGGAGACGCCTTTGTTTTAAATAGTCAGAGTTGGGCTAACAATAATAATTATTATTATTAATATTATTACTGGTCATAGAAACAAATGAAAACAACAGTTAAACACTTGATCATATGTATCTGTGCTAGTTTGTGTTTGTGATTATGTGACCCATAATAATTTTTCTCAGTATAAATAATTTTTGGGTTTTAAGAACTCCATCAAAAGAGCAAAGACAAACTTAGAAGGAGTGGAAGGTGAGAAACCTCAGTGGAGAATCCTGACTATGACATGGTGCTAATTGCTCTGTGTGTGTTTTTTGGAGGCGGGGAGGGTTCTTTAGACCTGTCTGCAAATGTGTTTGTGTTAAAGCCAACGGAGAAATGCAGGAGCGCACACACACACACCTCTCATCCACAAATGCTTTAACTGTTATCGTTGATTAAACCTATGAACACAGCTGTTCAGCAGTCCTAAACACAAGCGCATGGTCTATTTTTGTCCTTAATTAAAAGACATCAATACGTTAATAATTAACACAAAGATAACATTGTTTATTTTGCTGAATAAGGTAATAAGCTATATTTAAAATAAAACAAACCAGGAAGTAAGTGTTTTATACATTAAAGTACTCTGTATAACCAAGTGCCCTAACAAACAGCAACAGTGTACAGTACAGACAAAGAGTGTGTGTGCTGGTGGGGATTGGAAGGTGAATTAGGAGACCTCATTTACAAGACAAAAGACGGTCTGAGGTGTGAATGCGCAGCTCCGCTTTGCTCTTCGGTGTGTGGGTGTGTTTTTTTAGGTTACTAGGGGTGCATTCTTAAATTCAGTCTGTCTGAATCTTTATAAACGCCAAGTTGGAAAATCATGTTTGAGAAAATGACAACAACAATTCAAATCTTGATCATTTGCGTCTGTGCTATTTCGTGCTTAAGTGACCCAAAATATTTTTCTTAGTTTTCTTAGAACTTCATTAAAAGACAAACTTAGGAGGAGTTGAATGTGAGAAATCTCAACGGAGAATGTACTGACTTCTCCCTTATTACTGACTGTTAGATGGTGCTAAAATGGTTTTTTTCGTCCTGCTGGCGCGCAAATGTGTTTGTGTTAAAGCCAGCTCAGACAAACCTGACGAATGCCGGAGCGCGCACACACACACACACACACCGGTGGCACTTTGGCGTTAGTGCTTCAACATTAAACGAAGCCCCGTAAACTTGATCCTGAACAGCCACGGACTGACTTTAACAATAATAGTTGAATGTTTTATATTTATGTTTTTGTATATATTTTTAAATGTTCAAATGAACGTTTCAGAGTATATAATTTGTTGTGTCATCTGTTTACAGTGTTGGCTGATTTTGTGATTGAGACCCATGGGTTACATTGAAATGTTTTTTATTATTAGTAGTAAGCCAGGCTTTAACCGTGGACAAATCACAATATAAGCCCTCTCTCGCACACGCGCTCTCTCTCTCACTCTTTCTTGCACACACACACACACACACACACAAATATATGAAATCGCGTAAAACCAAATGAAACTATGGCAAAAATATATAAGCAGTGAAAAATACAGTAGTATCCTGTAGGTGATTCCTGTCCTGCGATAACAGGCGCTAACCCTCTGGAACTGTTTAGTTCTGTTAGTATTGTTTTCAAGTGTAAATGTTTATGGGGATTTAATCTGTCTCTGCTGCCGCATCTATTCACAGTTGTGATAAGTGATTAATGGCCCATCAGATCTTTAATGGGGCAACGTTATGCTGGTTAAATGACTAAAGAAATACTGATCCGTATGGACAGATATTTGTTCCAGATATTATGCGCCATTAATTGATTTGTTATGCCATTTTTTGACTATCAGCGAAAAAAACATCAGCGAAAACATCAAAAATATAACAAAGCCAAACCCAAGTAGTTTAATTAATTAATTAATTAAAAATAGCATGAGCATCATGGGTTGTGTATTGAGTGATTTAAATCTGTTTTATTAATCGTTTTTCCCTTTTTTACCACATCATCTATTTATGAAACTATGTTAACATAAGTTATTTTAATTATTGAACTTAGTAACCGGCTGCTTGGACATTGCTGAACATTACAAAACTGCCATGTCCCACAATACAGTGCATCTTTAATAAGACATGTTTACAATAGAACAAACCAGGACATATGTGTTTGATGTATTTCAGTACTCTTTATTAACTGTGAAAAAACACAGCTATAGTGTACAGTTTGTGCGCTGGTGGGGATTTGAAGATTGTTCATTTTCCACTGTGCCCCCCATTGTTTTTCACTATCATTCTCAGTACATTATGAAGTCCGGTGATTAATGTACTGCAGAAGTCTTGGGTAACTTTTGTCTCCCAAAATACCTCAATGGCACGAATGAGCTCTTCTTTTGTGCCCGGTTTTGCCTCTTTTCGGATGAAGTCTTTCATGGAGTGCCAGACAAGCTCGATAGGGTTCAAATCTGGTGACTCTGGCGGAGTCTTCACCCAGTTGATTCCCTCTGCCGCAATGCAGGATGCAGCAGCAGTGTGCTTTGGATCGTTATCCTGGAAGAAGCGATGATGCGATCCAAAATATTTTCGTATATATGGTCCTGCAGCTGCTTTGATGATGGAATTTTCGAAAAACTGTCTGTCCATAATTCCTTCAAAAATTACAATAGGCCCTGCTCCATATCTCGAAATCATTCCCCAGACATGGACCTTCAATGGATGTTTAGGCCGTGGTTTGGAAGCAAAATGTCCCTTTTTGTGGAAACTCTGTCGGGCATAGTGCTCAAGAGCTACTGTTGTTTCGTCTGTAAACAACACATCATCCCATATCTCCCCCGACTCCCTCCACTGAAGAGCTTGATTTAGCCGTGCCTCCTTACTGCGGTCTCTCATCATTGGGCTAAAACGAGTCATTCCAAACGTCCACCCAAGTTTTCTGCGAGCTCGGCGAACACTGGTGAGACTCAGATGAACGCCGAAGTCTTTGACAACTTTCTGCTGCACTTGCCGGGCGGTCATCTCATCATTAGCCACGGTCATATCATCAATAGCCTTCAGGATATTGCTACAGAAATCAGAGATAACCATTAGACAAAAGCAAACATAACTTGTTCTACTGTATGAATAACAGTATCACACACTTGTTCAGTATTTGCTAATTCTTTTTATTATTTACTGGTGTAGTTTCTTTGGATAAGAACGTCGAGGATGTCTCTCCTTGTAGTGATATCGCACAACACGAAGCGAAACTTTAATCCCCAATCCTGCAAAATGCTGCTGTATCTGCTGTGCCGATTTTCCACAGGCCCGCATTTGACGAATTTGTTGTGAGCACAGTTGAGTGATGTGCGGCATCTTCACAGCACAATACAGTCGTTAAAAAGGTGAATAATTGCAGTGGTTGATCCGTGCAAAATGTAATAGCGCACAAATGGGCGTGTTCCAACTAACTCATTCTGGTTGGCTAAAATATTCACAGGTTGCTAACCAATCAGATTCTATTTGGTCAGTATCGCAAGCCAGGTTACAAATAAATAGCGCACAATTTTTTGGAATGAATTAAATCGACTCCATAATTCTGCTAAGAATGGAAGCGGTCACTTTTTACAAGACACAGAGACCACAACGTGTTTCAGCTACGGTAAGCAAATGTTCCTTTTTTGTGTGCGAGTTCAGATATGTTAAGCCCTAATATTGTGTACAGTATTATGCTTTGGTTTCATAATGTGTGACTGATTCATGTTTCTCTGGGCACAGATGCCCTCCTCAGCCACCAAAAGGGAAAGCAGAGAAAACCTGCAGCATCCACCCCTAGAGGCAAAGTGAGAATGGTGAAAAGCGGTAAGTTGAATTGATGTACTGCAAATTACATTAAAATACATTATGAAATATATCATGGGTGTGAGTTTAGATATGTTAAGCTCTAATATTGTGTACAATATTATGCTTTGGTTTCATAATATATAAATTATAATATATAAAATATTATATATTTTTGTATAGCATAATTAAATAATAACTTTTTTTTCAGGCTAGCGTTCTCTCGTCGCCGCCAGCTTCTATGAAATCTTCCAAGAAGCTACTAGGTGCTGAAGTCAGGGACCTCCGAAGTCGAATAACAAAAATGGAACAACAGCTGGTCCAAACCAAGGTAGTGGGGCCGTGTGAGGGGTGTGCGGCCCTAAAGACTCAGCTGGAGGCTGTCATCCAGAGACTGGAACAGCTAGAAAGCGAGAGAACCCCCATTCTTCCGATGTGGCAGCAGCTCACCTCCCCCCCCTCTTGTGGACGTCGGCTATTTGGGTCTCCAGACTCTGACGAGGGCAACGCTGAACTGACCATGTCACCAGCATTTTTAGCTTCTACTCCAGCCTGCCATCAAAGCATCAGCTTCAAGAAAAGCACACAACTTCCAGATGTGCCTCTCAGGCCTCTGACTGCTGAAAGGGAGGAGACATTTTACAAAGAGTGTTTCCAGCGAGGAGCGTCGCCCAGATATATATGCAGCCAGTGTCTTCATGGCGCTCTGTCCATTTGAGGCCTACCAGAGCTGGGCAAAGCAGGTGAACTGGAGTGGGACAACGGCAAAGCCAAATTGCCCAAGAATTTAAAAGAGAAGGTGCACGAGACTGTCATGCAGAGATTTCCGGATCTGACAGTGCACCACTGGTTCCGAGTCAGAAGTAAAATAAACGAAAGACTGAGAAGCCCTCGTAAACTTGACCCTGAACAGCCACGGGCTGGCTTTAGCAGAAATTTATGATTGTTTTCATTTTTTTGTGTATATATTTTGCAAATGTTCGAATAAAACTTGATTTTTAGAATGTATAATTTATTGTGTCATTTGTTTACAGCGTTGGCTTAATTTGTGATTGAGACAAATGGGTTTAATTGAAATAATTTATATTGGTAGGAGCCAGGCTCTAGCGACGTTGGACTAATCACAATATACTGTACTGTAAGCTCTCTCTCGAGCCTCTCTCGTGCACACACGCGCACGCACGCACGCATACACACGCACACACACACACACACACACACAAATAACACATGAAATTGCGTAAAACCAAACGAAACTAGATAAAAAATATAAGCAGTAAAAAATCAGTAAAAATACATTGGTATAACAGGCGCTAACTTTTTTAATATTGTTGCCAAGTGTTTATGGGGATTTAATCTGTCTCTGCTGCCGCATCCCCCAACAATTAAAACACGCACACACGACTTTAGAAATAAAATGTATTCTTCCAAAACTAGTCAATCGCTTCTTAAAACCGTTCTCACCTCTCCGCCAGTGTCTTTTGTTAATCTAAATGTGCTGATAAAGAAAAGCTGCAAGTAGCCGGCTATTCCATCCCCCCACCAATTTAGAACGTGCACAAACTTCTCCCAGCTCACGCTTTGATTGATTATCTGGGAGTGAAGTGGAGTTTTAGAGAGGAAATAATAGATCATTATTTGGAATACACGCATTTCACGTGTGTTCCATTTCTACAGTAATCCGTGTAAACACATTTTTAAAACAGAAACGTTTTTCATATTGTAGTAGTAAATGACAAAATGTAAGCATAAACTATATAATGTATGAAGCCTGAAGTCCAAATATCAAACACTTTCACAAAACAAATATAACAGAACAAGTATGCTTTTATTCAAAAATATAACTGCAGAAAAAAGCCGCCTTAACAAGGGACATTGACAGCCATTTACTGTGACGGACTCCGTAGCACAATTGAATCAGCTCCCGACTGGGAGTCAAAAGATCGCGAGTTCGATCCTGCACCACTCAGTTTTGAGAAGTAAACTGCTCTTAGTCTTACTATTTTAGAATAAAAACATGCATTTGATTTCAGTGTGTAACAGTGTGATTTATGATACTTGTAAAGGTTAGTTTTTTTTTTTATTCACTTTTCATTCTCTCAGTCGTGTTCAGGATCCTTATCTGAGAATGCTGTTTTCACATAAAGATGCGCTGTAGCTCTGCAGTGTACTTGTGACTGCATTCTCGTACCAATGCTTGCGAACTGAAGTGCCTGCGTGCACTTTTCGTGGCATTACACGTCTATTTTTTTTAGCATGCCCATGTCGCTCAAACACAGGAACATATGTTGGTGTACAAGAATGAAAAACAAGTGCACTTTTATTCTAGACTATAAGTGAAGAAAAAATAAAGCAAGTTACAGTAGGCGGTTGATACGACAGCTTGCGTGGTGCAATGCTAAGAACTGCTGATATCCGATCCGTGTTGTATAAAATCATCACATTCAAATATTAACAATTCCCACACACCCTTCCTACATTCACGACATGTGTACTTGTTGCAGTGTACACATCTCTCTGTACTATGGTTCCTATTACACTGAATGAGCACCTGACATTGTACTTTCTTCCCTGTTTAAATAACATTCGAGTATAGCGCGTCTCCAAATAAATCACATTCGAGTATAGTGCGTCTCCAAATAAATCACATTCGAGCTATAGCGCATCTCCAAATAAATCACATTTGAGTTATAGCGCGTCTTTATGTGAAAACAGCATTGTCAGGTGTAGAGGTAGGTGGGGGGATCGTGAACGCGACTGAGAAAATGGAACTGAATTTAAAAAAAGCTAACCTTTACAATTATCATGCATTTACACTGGCTCTTACAGACTGACTGAAATCAAATGTATGTTTTTATTCTAAAATAGTAAAGTACATGCAATATTATTTGAAAACGAACAGCGTCAGATCGGGTTTGAATACACGCTGATGCTGTTACAGAAGGAGTCATCTTATTCAGTGCAGCACTTTCAACGCACAGTACATGCAATATTATTTGAAAACGAACAGCGTCGGATCGGGCGCATATTCAAACCCGATCTGACGCTATTCGTTTTCAAATAATATTATTAGTCGATGATGTTTTACATATATTGTCTCTTTCATTCATCTTGCGGTTTGTAATCAGTGACCGCGTGTTTTTTCCCCGATCTTGCCAGTTCGCACATGTTGCTGTATGGTGCTGTTTCTTTTGTACTCCAGGATATGCAGAGGACAGAATAGTACAGAGCAGTAAGTTCAGCTATATGCAATCAGACAGACAGACAATCAGAGAAGGCACTAGATATATAAATAAACAGGGAAGGCACTGTATAATAGATATATAAAAAACAGCTAAGGGGATAGATATATAGATAGGTAGGTAGGAAGGAAAGGCACTATATGATAGGCAGACAGGGAAGCTCCTATATAATAATATAATATAATATAATGTTATAATTATAATAATAAAATATAATGTTAAAATCACGTGATTGCAACTCAGCGCAGCTAAATTGCTGGCGTGTGTTAACGTGTTCTTGAGAACAAAGCGCCATCTAGTGGTGGAACCAGGTAAATGAATAAATAGGGCATGAATGGGCGTGTTTACTGTGAAATCTTGACACGCCTTCTGTCAGTAGAGGGAGGGGGGATCACGGCGTGCATAGGGCAGCCGTACGCCATTCGCACGCCATTCACACGGCCGCGGCTATTTGACGTGGCTCCATCTGTACATACTACACCCCTCACAGGGATCGAACCTCAGACGTCAGAGGCAAGGCCTCTTTATACTGCGCCACGCTGTGTGGTTCGTTTATTTATAGTGAAAAAATAGGTCTTGACACCAAAAGAGGTTTGGGGCAGCCACTTGTATACTTGATTCAGGCTGCAAATTAGAGGTTTTGCTTACACAGAAGTGTTCAGATGGAGTCCACAAACAGAACTGATTGCAAAGTGTTGGTTCGTTTTTTTTTATGGTTGGCTGGCGGAAGTGATGTCATCTGGAGCAGGCAGAGTTTCCTGTGTCTGATCTACAGAGATAAAATTTACTGTACCCCTTCACCCTCTGGCCCTAGCCTATATACATATATATATAGAGAGAGCATACTCCACCTCACATTTTACAATGCTGCCTGATCTGATTCACACATGCCAAATTTGTGTTTAAAAAAAAAACAAACAAACCTTGCAGTACTTTTATTTGAGTGTTACATTAGCTGACCATACAGAGAATATTATGAAAATGCTTAATTGGTCTGCATAAATTCATTGTACGTTGTATCTTCATTGCTGCGTTAAGCATGTTATGCTCCTCATTGTGTAGCACAGGCTGTCTGGGTAAAGATACATTATGTGCTGGTACTCTGAAGCTCAAACAGGGAAATGCTGGTACAGAGCAGCACAGATCCATCTTCAAGTCCCTACAGTCGCACGCTGGATCCATAAAAGGTAAAGGCTTGTGGGCTGAATACATACACAATTAGCCATGTGGCGTGGCGTCTAGTCTAAACCGACCTTAAAGGAGCCCTCTTCCTTTCAGAGTCAGAAACTAACTGTAAAATAATAATAAGAATGAAAGGTTTATTACTATTTACAGGAACATGCACAGATAGATGGTTAACAAAATCTGTGTAAATGCTTTGCACATTTTTCTTCCATCAAAAAGATATAAATGCCTTGTGAGTAGTAACAAATCTTTATTATTATTTCACAGGATTTAAGGTTTATTTTGACTTGAAAATTGGTTTGGCTACCCACTTCATAACATGGCCAATCAATATCCTGTAGGTTGAAATTCTGTGAGCGCAATGATATTTGTGCATTTTTTTTTTTTACTTATTGCTAGTTTGTGGTCATTTGTTGTTTAATGTTTGTGGTTACTGTTATCTCTGCGTCTTTTGTTGGTTGAGGCATAGTGGCACAATTGTTAATGCCGCCTCCTCACAGCTCAGTTCACATTTTTAGCCTTCTTCACTATTCACTTTAATAGATTTCACAGAGTTTTAAGTTCGCTCATCACTACAACCAATCATGTGATTTTGGAAAGTCTTTGGTACATAAACTATTTTTGCGATACAGTACTTGCCACATATTACAAAGAGTACATGATACATGTTTCATCCTAATTGGGGCTCATCAGGTGTACGCACCTTAGCTTTCCCTTACGGGGATCGAACCTCAGACATCTGACGTTGCATCATGACGATTGGTTCGCTTACTTGACAGTAACTGGCCAATAAGCCGACCAACCACAAGTGTTACCTGGTAGGTGATCACCCAAATAATCAGACTGAGATTCAGACCTATGAATGTAATACTCTGATCTTCAGTCTGTCAAGTAAACAAACCAGCTGCCGTGGCAGAACATCAGAGACTTTGCCTCAGGCGCTGACATAATTGGTTCATTCCTCATTAGGGGAAGCAAAGGTGATGAGCCTCAATTAGGGTAAACACACGTTGTGTACTCTTTGTAGTATTTGGTAGATACTGTATCACATACAGATGTTTGCCGACTGACTGACCAATCACAAGCATTAAAGATAAAACAATGAAAATTGCTCTTACAGTGTATTAGTTTAGTCAGCAGGTGAGGAGGATGCTTTGACAGAGGAATGGTAACCCCAAAAGCCTTTCCATGATAAACCAAGTGCCCAGTCATCAAAAAACTGAATTATGAAACTGAGGCAATCATTACTTTTCCTAAATACTTCATTTTTTTAGCTGTCAGGTAAATAGTTGGTCCTTTAATTTTCTTATTAATCTGCCTCAGTTGTTCTTTGTAAATACTTACCGTATTTTTACTTCAGTCAACATTATTTTTGATGATGTTGTCATATATCATTTTGCATTGTATTCTTACTGTTGTATTTGTAATCAGTGTTTAGTGATCTGTGCTTGTAAGCGAAAGTGCATTTTTTGAGAATAAAGTAAATTTAATTGAATTGAATAAACTACACTATGTAGTGAATAAAATATTGAAACTCCTCGGATGACATAAAAGGTTGACATTTAAAGAAAGGGTAGTAAATGAAAAAAAAATCTGACAGCTACTTAAGTTGTTCTTGAAATTCAGACCTGTCATTCATACATCAAAGATGTCAGCCAGGACTGACAAATTAATTGGTTATCAGCTTTAGCTCGGTAGAATTATTTCCAATTGATATAATAAACATTATATAGAAAAGCCCATTTCTTTTTCTCATAATTATTCTACCACAGCCTCTTTCTTTACATCAATTTTAATCTTGCTTTTAACCTTGCCTTCCATGCTTTGCCATACAATGCGCAGCAGGGGGGAAAATCAGGGAGCTCACTTATAAGCTCCTAAAGATTTTGACTTAAATACACATATGACAGCACATGAGATTTAATAGTTATATTCTTGCAAAAGTTTTAGAAGATATTTCAGTTTATAATGTCTTATTTTCTGCTAACTAAAACTGAACTTCATGTATAAAGTTTACTCCAATTACCAATAAAAAACACAAAAGAAGTCAGGTGGAAGAAAAAATATTGGTAAAATACATTTTCTTACTGAGGGTTCCCAGAGTATCCCTAAATACAGTAACAAATTCTTGTTCAAAAATATTTGCGTAATTTGATAATTTGAAACATTAAAGGGCGAAATTACAAAGATGACCTGTGCAAAGATCTAAATCAAAGGGTGGTAAGGCTTTACCTAATTTTCATTTTTATTATTTGGTGTCAAAGTCAGTTCAACTGAGTTTATTTTTGTAAAGTGCTCTTCACTGAGTGCAGGTTGTAGAGTGCTGTGGCAAGTTCTCAGGTAAAATGGAAATACAGATTTTATAAATTACTAATTACATAATGAGTACAGATAAAGACACTATTGTTTACAGAAAGGGATCCTGCTTCATTAGTCTTGGAAATGAGATTGTAAGAGCCATTTAATAGTTTTGTTAAATTGATAGAAGCATTTTCTTAGTTATGTTAAAATGTTTGCCCTATGTATTGATGCATAGACTATAGGAGATTCTATTATGTTCTCCACAAGCTAAACTTAAATAAAATATTCTAATTATTTCTTGTCCCTCTGACTACAGACTAGTTCTTGTTTATGATCTGCCTTGCAGTTGGTAAGGCATGGCGGGTAATCAGTTTTCAAACCATATCCTGTAACGTATAGTATTGACCATATTGTATGTGCCATACGTACTGAAGCATACAGTATACGGGGCCATGGAGAAGAAAAAAATATAGACTCAGTGAAGAAAAAAAGTATATGATGAGAGAAAAGTCAACATGTCCACTTTAATCTTGACATTTTCACTTTAAACCCTTCCTTGTTTTTTGTCTTTCTAGTTTAACTTTGCCATGTTATAAACTTCATCTTAAAATCAATGTTTAATTTACTAGATTTTCTCAAAGCCCATCATAACTAATCTAGCACATTAAATGCTTTGTATTAAGTGTTCCCCAACCCATTTGTTAATCGGCACGTGCTTCTTAACCTGACGTCCTCTGGCACTGGGAGGAGGCGCTGGCAGCGATTGCTACACAGAATACATTCACTTCATGATATTACTGCTCTCTGAACATTTAGAATGCTAAGATAAATACTTGATATCATTTTCATAATGAAATGCATTAAAGCATGTATTGAACATGTGAGGGCACCATAGTGTGGCGGTAGTGCTATTGCCTGATTTTAAGGTGACACTAGATCCAGGGGAGCAGTCATGGGATTCACAATATCTCTTCCAGAACACTTGGTGGCAACCCCCCTGGGTTGCATCAGGGCCACAATTTTGGAACACCGGAGCTCATTCCTGTCAGGCTCCAGGGGCCACCAACAGGGGGAGCTGCACGGCTTAACAAGCCCATCTGGGCGGGATCGCAGCCACACCCGGCAGTGCAGCCAGAAGTAGGTCAACGAGTACCTGCAGCACTTCTAGGTGGGCTATAAAAGCAGCCAACAGTCACCAATCCTTGCGCCAGAGTTGGGAGGAGGACAAAGCTGCCTGGGAGGAGTGGAGGATAAGAAGAGTGTGTTTTGGGTGTTTTTCTTTTAGTGTGTTTTTGGGACTGTGTTAGGGCTGAGGGACATGGGGAAGACATGGCCCCCAGCTGAAGAAAAATTAACCTTTTTGTTTATTTATACCTGTGCCTCCTTTGTCAGTCTATGTCGGGTTGATGCCTATATAGCGCCTTTGAAACAAAAGTTAATAATATATATAACAATGAAATAAAAATCTGACTCATATTTTTACCACACAATTTTATTTGTTGTTACTTTACAATTTATTGTCTGAAAGTGAAAAGAAAGTTTCCCTTGGGCAGTTGCAATGGCTCTATTTTAACCACTGTTTTAATCAGTGCCCCCTCAGGTCAGGTCAGGTTGGGGAACAAGAACTGGTACAACGCATTGTCACACCAACCACATAGGATAGCTCAGGATCCTGATTGGCATCCCTCGAGGCAGACACGTTCAGGTCCAGTTCCACCCTTTGGAATTGACCATTTATCTGCCGCAGCTAGGTGTTTCGTGGGTATCCCCTTGGCTTGGTCCAGCCGCTGTGGTCTTCAACAATGTGGATCCTGTAAACTGGATGACCTTGGTGGAATCGTGACACATGGCTGTAGTGCCGTAACTGACTTTCCTTCACAATGCAGGTAATGTGCCTCATTCGGGAATCCATGAGCAACACAAAGTCAAGCCAGTGGTACCCAAGGTTTCTCTGAACAGACACAGTACTGAGGGAGTCCAGTCTTTATCTCAGGTAATTGGATAGCGTCCATGTCTCGCAACCATATAGTAAAACAGGAAGCACCAGGATTCTTAAGACTTGGACCTTTGTCCTTTTGCACAGATATTCATAGGACAATATTCAGATATACAGATATTCATAGGAAGAGTCACCAGGGACATGAATGTCGCTGCTGAGGTAAGTAAGCTTCTCGATAATGTTGACACTCTGTCCGCAGACAGAGTCATTAAAGGCCTGGATCTTGGCTTTTATTCGGGACACTTGTAAGCCCAGACACTTAGACTTCTCAGTCAGTCTCTTGAGAGCCCTGATCAGAGCCTCCATTGACTCCGTGAAGATCACAGCATCATTGGCAAAGACAAGATTAGTGAATCTTTCTTCACCAATAGATATCCCACAGCTGCTGGACCCCGCGACCCTGCTCAACACCCAGTCCTTGCAAGCACTGAACAGAGTAGGGGCAACAGCATACCCTGACAAAGCCCAGAATCAACTTGGAAGAACGCAGATGTTCTGTCTCCAATCTGCACAGCACTCACAGTACCAGTGTAAAGATCGGCCATAATATCCAGAAACTTTGGGGGTATCCCACAAAGTTTCAGGATGTCCCACAGACCAGCTCAATCAACTGAGTGAAACGCTTTATGAAAATCGACAAAGGCTGCAAAGAAACTCCACCGATATTTGCATTTGGGCTCCATGAGAACCCTCAGTGCCAGGATGTGGTCGATGGTAGACTTCTTAGGCGTAAAACCAGAGTCTGGAACTCCAGCCACCATAAAATATCTCCATGCCTACTTTTATTTTTATGTGTTTAATTTCACCAGAATTTTGGATGTAACACTCTTGGGCATTATACGAGGAAAAATCAAAAAGTGAATGCAAGTTATCCTTTAATACAGGTAAGTGTGAGTAGATGAGCACAGCAGTTATACCACTTCTGCAAATAGTCTCCCTGCAGGTTTGTTTTTTTTTTTTGTTTTTTTTTAACTGTGTCCTGTTCGGCTGTGAAGCAATCAGAATTGATGTCTGAATGCTGGCAACTAGCCTTAAAGTTTTTCTCTCAGGTGGAGCGTTACAGCTTCTGCTGACGTCACGCCTGATACCAAAACTTTATTAAAAAATATTTTCAGATGTTTTTAAGATTCGAACCGGACACGGAGACAAAAGTGAAAAAGAAGAGAGAAAAGGAGGAGATGGAGGTAAAGGGGGAAGGGGGGTTTTTCGTATAAAATAAACAATAAATGAACCAGAATCCGCTTCTAGACCTGCAGAAAGAGAGGGGGAGAAAAAAAAACCACAAGACAAAAACATTGCTGCATCAGCTACATGAAGATATATAAAAGTAAAAATGTTTGCTGACAATCACACAGTAATTATTACTAAGGCATTTAGGGCCAACCACAGCCTTAGGTCATGTGCTGAAGATGTCCAAGTCATACTTATGAAAGCACCATGTGAGCACCTGTGTGCGTACACACGCTTGTATGTGTAAGGTTTCTCTATAGGAGCATCCAATAGTGAGTGTGAAGGGCCACAGACCTGCCCCAAAAACGTGCGGAAGGCGGAGGGAGTTCCAAGCCCAGAGATCCAGAGGTCACCCCAGAGCGCAGAGACCCCAGGGAGACCGTCACCAGAGAAGCCCCAACCCCACCTCGAGAGGCAGAGGTTCACCCCGGGGGGCCACAACCAGCAGCGCAGAGTCCGGGAGATATCAACGGCAAGCCCCAGGCCGCCCGCCCGCTCACCCCGAGTGGCGGGCCGAACCCAGCAGCCCGGGACCCAAGGGCGACCCACCCCACCGAGGACCCAACAGAGCCCAGGGACCCAGATCCCACCAGGCAGCCACCGGGAGCGACCAGACAGATGCTTAAAAAAATTAAAAAAAATGTGCCAGGGGGAGGGTAGGCAAAGATGTTGTAGCATTGCCAGATGTCCCAGGAGAGGGGAGGAGTCCAAAATCCCCACCTGACATATACAGTCACACACAAACACAGTCATACACTCCCTCCCTCATGCTCTCACATACACATACAACCCAAGACTTACAAGGATGTACGCCAGACACCCATTCACACTCCCCATACACACCCTACTAACTCTGGTCCCGGTGCTGCCGACCGAAGTCACAACCATTCCCGGACGCCAGAGTTAGCCCCGTTCGCTGGGGTAATAATGAGCAGGCACCCCCTTCCAACGCAGAGCAAAGCAACCCACCACTCCAGACCACAGGCAGACGGCCAGCTCCCACTCCTAGCCTCCAGCCCCGGGCAGCTAACTGAGAACAGAGGTGTGATAAGACCTCTAGTCTCCCTCCAATGTAAAGTTGATGTGTGTTGATAAGGTGCATTTTGTGGTTGGGGGGGCGCGGGCAGTGCTGGCATCATGTGGCCTACACCAGCTGATGCCAACACACAGCCCCACTTCCCCCCCAAAACCCTCCGTGACTAGGTGCAGTTTAAAATTGAAGTGGGCACCGGCACTCGGAGTGAGGCTGAAATTTCCCCCCACCGGATGCCGTTGAGTGTGCTCACTCCCAAGGCCCTAAGTGTGCATTTGTGTGGAATGTTGTTTGTGGAAGTGTTTAATGTGCAAATAAAATTGGGGGTAGGCTGCCACAGGACTGTGGAAATGGGATCCATACCGCACCCCTGACTTACCCACACCCCAAGGCCCTATGTGCATGTTTGTGTGATGATGTGAAGGAGCAGGAGGAGGGAAATGTCTGAGGATGGGGAGGAACGGCTGAGGGGCCTGAGCCCTCCAGGGAGCCAGCTCCCCTACTGGCCCCAATAGGCACCTCCGCTCCCAAAATCCACCCGGGCATGGAGGCCCCAGCCCATCTAGCCACGGCCCAAAGCAGCAGCATCACAGAGCCCCACGGAGTCCGAGGCCACCAACCCACACCACCCCAGCAGAATATTTACTCCCATCCCCACATTTACTCAACATTCAGACTAAGTAAGACATAAGACACCCAGGTAAAGTTGGATCCTCCCCCTCCCGGACATCCCCCTCACCCATGGTGGAACAGAAGTGTTCTCATCCTGAGCTCCCGAGCCAGGGCCCGCACTGCCCATGTTCCGCCCTCTACCGGCAGCGTACATGCCAGGACCCAATCCCCAAGGCCCCACCCAGATCCCCATCCGGGACGGCCGCCCCATACCCCAAGCCACCAGGCCCCACCCAGACCCACCCAGGGGCATGCAGCCATCAGGCAGCGACCGCAGCCACCGTCAAGACCCCCAAGGCCCCACACACAACTACCAGAAGTCCACCCCGAGGCAACCCAAGCACCACCAGAGTGGGCAGCAGCCCCCAGCCCAAGACCCCCTAGTGAACCCACCCCAGGGATCCTCCAGATACTCCAAGCTCAGACTCTCCACCACATCAACCACAGCATCCCGCAGGACATATCAATGACCCTCCATCATCGCTATGTGATGGAACCGATCAAAGGAGCCCAGAGAGATTGATTTGAAGTGGAGGCAGAGGCTGTCTCAAGTGTAATATGATCCAATAAAAGATTTCTATACTGGTTAATGCAAAGATTATCTTTGTTTTTCCAGTTTATGAGGATAGTTTTCTTAGCGATGCATATGGCAGTGAGAACCACGTGAACCAAATTTGTTTCAATCGGGACATCCTCTAGGTTCCCCAGCAAGCAAAATGAGGGGGAAGTTGGGATATCACATTTCAGACACTTTGACAGGTCTTCACATACTCTATACCAGAATCCTGAACAGGTGGACATGACCACAGTGCGTGGATATAACTGTCAGGAATGTTGTCTGTGCAGTGTGTGCAGGTGTCAGATGGCACAAATCCCATCCTGAACATCCGATGACCTGTATAGTGTACTCTGTGTAGAATTTTGTATTGAATTAGTTGTAAATTGGGGTTTCTGATCGTTTTAAAAGTTTTTAAACAGGTTTGGGACCAGAAAGTCTGATCAAAGCTAACTAATAGATCCTCCTCCCATTTGCCTATAGGAATTGCTATTGTATCATCTATTTTGGTCAATGTTTTATATACTTTAGACAGTAATTTGGGGTGTTTGAGATTACAGAAGTCTAATACCCTTGATGGTGTTTGTAATTCTACTTTAAAGCTTAAATTTTTCTTTAACTACTGATTTAATTTGGAGATATTCTAAAATCTATTCTTGTCTATCCCAAATTGGGAGACTATTCTGTTAAATGGAATGAAATCCAATCCTTCAACTATGTGTTCCATGTATAGAATTCCTTTACTTTTCCAGTATGGGAGGTTCATCATTTTATTGTTTTGCAATATGTCAGGATTATTCCAGATGGGTGTGCGTCTGCATGGAATTAGTGAAGACTCTGTCATTTTTAGATATTCCCACCATGCTGTCAGTGAGGTACTGATATTAATACTTTTAAAGCTTTCATGCTTTCTTATTTTTGAGCTAATAAACGGTAGGTCCGAAAGCTCTATAGTATTGCAAAGTGTCTGTTCTACATCTAACCAGGACTCATCCAGCGGGTTATGTTGCAACCATCTTGGTATATATTGGAGCCTGTTGGTTAAGAAATAATGATAGAAGTTGGGTAGATCCAGCCCTCCTCTATCTTTGGTCTTCTGTAGTGTTTTTAAGCTAATTCGTGGAGGTTTATCCTTCCAAAGGAATTTAGTGATGGAGGAGTCCAGGGATCTAAACCAATCAGATGATGGCTTGTTTGGGATCATAGAAAATAAGTAATTGATTCTTGGTAAAACCATCATTTTAATTGTGGCAACCCTCCCCATAAGTGATATCGGTAAGGATTTCCATCTAGCAAGATCATCTTCCACTTTCTTTAATAGTGGGATGTAGTTTAGTTTAGTTAGATCTGCCAGCCTGGGAGAGACATGAATGCCCAGGTATGTAATATTCCCTGATTCCAATTGTGTATTAAGGGAATTGACAAAAGAGAAATTAATTGGAAGAACTGTGGATTTTAACCAGTTTATTGAATAATCTGAAACTCTTGAAAAGGAGTTTATTAGTTCAATTGCCTGGGAGAGAGAGGATTGAGAATTCTGAAGATAAAGTAACACGTCATCTGCATAAAGACTGATTTTATGTTCTATGTTCTTACACTTTATGCCTTTAATAACTGTAGTTTGCCTGATTGCTGCTGCTAGTGGTTCAATAAAGATAGCAAATAGCGAGGGGAGTGGGCATCCCTGCCTGGTCCCCCTCTGAAGACAGAAGCTATCTGATGTTTGGTCATTTGTCCTGACGCATGCTGTTGGTGAACTGTATAAAATTTTTAACCAGTTTATGAAGAAGTTTCCAAAACCAAATTTATGTAAAGTTGCAAATAAGAACTTCCAGTTAACTCTATCAAAAGCCTTTTCTGCATCGAGAGATAATATACTGGTTTCCATGTTTCTGCTATAAGAAAAGTCTATTAAGTTGAGTAATCTACGTGAATTTGTGGATGAATGTCTCCCCTTAATGAAACCAGTTTGGTCTGGATGTATTATGAAAGGGGTTACCTTCTCTAATCTTTTTGCAAGGGCTTTACAAATTATTTTCAGGTCAACATTAATAAGAGAAATTGGGCGATAGCTGGTAGGAAATATAGGATCTTTGCCTGGTTTTAACAGGAGACTAATGTTGGCTGAATTCATGTTTGGCTGTAGTCTACCATTTTCTTCTATTTCACTCATCATTCTGAAGAATGTTGGAGCCAGAATGATCCAGAATTCTTTGTAGAACTCTGCTGGAAACCCATCTGGACCTGGAGCCTTCCTATTAGGCATGGAGTTAAGAGCTTCCTGAAGCTCATCTGATGTTAATGGCGAGTCCAGGACTGTAGCTTGGCTATCTGATAATTTAGGAAGTATTATCCTGTCTAGAAACTCATTGATCTCATTATCTGATGGGTTAATCTGTGGTGAGTACAAGGTTTTGTAAAAATCTCTGAAAGTGTTGTTTATTCTTTCAGGGTCATATACTATATTCCCAGTTGAGTCTTTAACAGCAGATATGGCAGTTTTCTCTTTGTTTATTTTTAACTGGTTGGCTAAAACTTGCCTGATTTATTACCGTGTTCAAAGTTTTCTATTCGTAGTCTTTGTGCTAAAAATTGTGTTTTTTTGTCAATAATTCCTTTAAGTTCTAGTTTACTTTTACGCAATTTGTTTTGTAATTCTTCTTCTGGGGATGCCTCTAGAGACTTAATGATTTCTTCTAATTCCTGAATACGTTTGTTTTCTATTTTTTTCTTATGTGATGAGAAGGAAATTATTTTACCTCTCATCACTGCTTTCCCTGCCTCCCAGAGAACAGATGCTGATGTTCCAGGAATGTCATTGTGTTCTAAATATAAAGCCCACTCTTTTTTATAATATTCCACAAAACCTTCATCTTTAAGCAGTGACGTATTAAACCTCCAGTTTTTACCTGATGGGATTGTTTTCTTATTTAACAGAGTTAAAGAAACTGGAGCATGATCGCTGACAACTATAGGGTGTATCTCAGTGTCTGAAATGTCAGCCAATAATGAGCTGCTGACTAGAAAATAGTCCAAACGTGAGTGAGAGTGATGAACATGTGAGAAAAAAGTATACTCTCTACGGCTGGGATAAAAAGATCGCCATGCATCACAAAGCCCATAATCACTCATATACTGTTTGACTATATTAGTGGAATGCCAATTGCGCTGAGTCCCAGCTGTACTGAGCCTGTCTGAAGAATGATCCATCCAAAAATTAAAATCTCCGCAAGTATAAGTGGACAGTCCAAGTGTTCGGAGAGTACAGAGAAAAAATTATGAAAGAATGCGGGTCATCTATGTTTGGACAGTATATGCTAACAATACATAAGCTTTGATTTTGTATAGATAGTTTTAGTATTATAAATCTACCATCTGGATCTGAGACTGTGTCCAATACTTTGAAATTTGTATTTTTGTGTATTAAAATAGCTACACCTCTTTGTCTAGAGTTATAGGGGGCAGAGAACAGTCTGGGAAACTCAGATGTTTTAAGTTCATCTGCAACTGTGGCAGACCTATGAGTCTCTTGTAATAAGACAACATCTGCCTGCAGTCTTTTAAGCTGATCAAAAATCTTTAATCTCTTCTCTCTAGAGCCAGTTCCATGAACATTCCAACTGACAAACCTTAGTGTACCCATAGTTGTGTGTGTGATTAGCTAATGTATGGTGCCTTCATGTGAGTAGTTAAGTAAATAAATGTATAATTTAATCTGAAAAAAAAAAAATAAATAATAAATAAAAAATATATGTATAATAATATAATAAAATAATAATATATAATGCTGATATAATAATAATATTAATGCTGAAAATAATAATAATAATATTAATACTGAAAATAATAATACTAATGCTGATAATAATCAGACAATAATAATAATAATAATAATAATAATAATAATCAGACAGAACCAAAAGTGTTTGTGGTTGTATGATAAAATGTAATAATTATAATCTAGTGTTTGTATGCGCACGTTTTGTGTGTGATGACTCAGTGTGGGAAAGTTGTGTGATTGTGTCATGCGGATGTAAAGTTCCGTGAGCAGGTAAAAGAAGGAAAGGAAAGAGTGATAAGGGTTAAAAAAAGAAAAAAAGAAGTAAAAAGAAAAGGTGCTAGTGGTGTGGGGTGGTGAGAGAACAGGTGATCCCATCATCTAAACACGGATATAGCAGCTTTTTTTTATCCTGACATGCTCATACCCAGTGAATCCCAATAAGAATAATAAACTTGTGACCTGATGTTGGGCTAATAAAGCTAGTCTGTCACTCCTCGCTCCTTGTACAGCCTGTTGTTGACATAGAGCTTGTCCACAGAAATGACAGCGCGGCTCCCTTCTTGGATGAATTTTTTACGCAGTGGGAACAGAACTCTGCGGTGATCCAAACTTTCTTTAGGAAATTGATCGTTCACGCTGAAATTTTTCCTTTGAGCTCTTTCCGTGGCTCTTAACAAAATCCTTTTGTTTAAAATGCTCAAATTTGGCCACGATGGGACGAGATCTTCTGCTGTCTGCTCTCTTGGCTCCAAGGCGATGTACCCGGTGAAAAGTGATGTTTTTAACCGCTTCTTCGGGTATCTTCATGTGGGTCTGGAGAAAGTTCTTGATTGTTTGTTCGCAATCCTCCAGTTGTCCTCCCGTCTGCTCCGGTAGGCATGCGAACACCAGATTGTCTCTCATGCTGCGGGCCTGAAGATCCAAAACCATCTCCTTCAGGGTCTTGTTGTCTCCCTGCAAGTTGATGCACTTTTTCTATCACTCCACTGATTTCTTCATTCACTGGGGGAAGAAGTTTTTTAGCTGCTCCTGAATCCAAGTCTGCATCACTTCCTGTATCTCATCATCAGAAGTGAACTTGCAACAGCAAACCTGCGACAGTGAAGATAGTGACTATTTTTGACAGCATTCCACTTCTATGGGGGCTGCAAATTGTAGGTTTCAATGTCTCTCCAAGTATAGCACAGTATGTTGCACTGGTCACTGATTTTCCATGTTCCTGAAAATGTGCCAAAATAGGACCCTTCATGTCTCAAAAGAATGTCATCATGAATTTCCTTATGGAGAACTGCTGCATCAATTTCTTATTTACTGGAGAAGATAGGTGTTTCCACTGCTTACTTTGTCTCTTGCTTTCCAGCGTACAGTGGTGGACCCATGTATCACCTCCAGTGGAAATACACTCCAAAATATCTCAGAAGAAGCTTTTGTATTGTGTCAGCTTCTTTCCATTGTGGTTACTGCATAATTTTCAAATTGCCATTATTTTTTTACTTACCTTTTATAAAAAAGAATTGGTTTGGGGTTCCACCCTGTATATTGTAAGTACTGCCGAGTAGTCTCAAAAGATTGTATCCCAAATAGGATGAACTGGAAAAGGAAGAGGAGGGCCCAACATGGAACAGGCAGAAGTGAGGTTAGTAGGAGGGCAAGGTCTGGAGATGGAAGTAGAACCTGGTTGGAGTTTAGGTGGTCTTCCTTCCTGCAGAGGAGGGAGAAAAGACATTAGTGCACTTTGTCAACCTCTGATCCAGCGTTTTACCCTCAGTTAAGCCCATTGACTGCTTCCTATGCGCACGTGTGTGACATCTTGTAATAATCAAAACCCTGTCAAAAATATTTGTCCATGATCAGTGATTATCAGAAAAGACATTTCACTCCCATTAACTGCCCTTATGCTTTATTTTCTTAAAATATAACACATCTTAACATGACAAAAGTGCAAAGGAGAATTTCTATCTAGTTACATGAAATTCCAAACATAATAGCAAGAGCTCATATTATACTACATAACCATAATTTAAATGCTATGCATAAACACTCTGATTTTAAAGGCAAAATGAACACAATGCTACAGAATGGCATCTCTGTATGATTCTGCAGTTGCCACATTTGCCCTGTACTTTATGAAATTTCAGAAGTGAATTATTTCAGAATATTAAATAAAAATGGCAAAATGATTCTTCTGTTACTGTGAGGTTTAGCAAATGTCTACTGCTTTGTCCATGCCCAAGTGGTGTGTATGTGACTGTCATTGATGAAAAGTAAATGGCTAATAAGTAACAGCAAACCTCACCTATGTCTTTTCTTTACTTCTTAATATGAACAAATTATTTTATAATGATGTCAGTTTATCATAGTTTTTCCTCCAGGATTTTGCATCTCATCCTTCAAGGAAACCAATAAAACACTCCTGAATTAAGACAGCATATCCACTTAAACCATTATAATGGATAGCTTGTGCATTACAAGAATTGCCTGCTGTCTTATCTGCTTGCAAAAATAAAAGTTTTTTTGACCTCATCTTTGATTTCCTACAGGACTGTAGCTTTAGTAGCAACAATGAAATAATCTTGTGTGGAGTGTGACATATGAGAATTCTGGGAAACACAGCTAATTACAAAGTGAGCTGTCAAGACATGAACATATTTTATGGATACTTCTGCACATTCTCTGAAGTTGCCCTTGCTGACATGATCTCTGCTATCATTGTGCCCCCTTTTTGCTAACTCCTGGCAGCAAAGCAGTGACATTCCATCTATTAGACATCTGGGAACAGTCTGTTCATTTTTACTATTTCATTCTGTTCTGCCACTTCACATCATGCACCCTTGCATTGTGCCATGCTATCTTTGCCAGTTATTCTCAGTAGCGCATAATCCATTATACGAGGGGTTCTTAATCTTTTTACACATGCAAACCTTTTTTATTTTTAAAATTTCCCATGACCCAATTCTAGAAAATGTGATGACTCAAAAAACAACACTGAAGTAAATACATTTAATAAAAGAAAGAAAAGATCATACTCTTTTACCATTTGTTTCATAATAAGTGGGTTTTTTAGCTGCACTTTTGTTGTTGTGAAATTCTTGTGATCACTGCCTACCTCCCCGCAACTACGATGTGACCCCCAAGTTAAGAACTCCTGACATGAATGGTCCTTTGAATGCTGGTGTCTCTTACACATCCTATCAAACTTCACAAGTGTGTCCTAAACCAGTGCTTAAATGCACAATGATGTCACCAGCACCACATCCTGGTTTCGTCAGCTGATGTGTCCACACATACACACACACTAAGGTTTTCATAGCATTACCACCAGAGAGCCAGTTAATCCTACTGTCCCACAAATGAAGGACTTGTTCTTGTTATTTAACCCCTCAACAAAATTTTTGGTATTGGTCTACATTCCGGTTTCATTTTCTGCCATTCCTCTCTATATCTACAAATTCCTTTCCAAAGTGTTTGCATTTCCCAACTAACCTCAGTCCACTAACTAGAGCTATACTAGATCTAAACTGCTTTGGTATTATTTACATATTGCAAAATCTATAGTTTTATTAATTACAATCAGCAGCAATACAATAATCCTACTTGGACAATTTCAACACTTGTCTTCTTTACACAACGCAAATCAACTAAGCTTCTAGAGGTTCAAACAGCAAAAGAAAATAGATCAACAAATAACTTTTGATAATGACCAGTCAGTGAATCAGTTTGACTTAGGATCAAATTTTGGTAGTTTACTTAAAGATTAAAAATGAGATTTTGAAGGCTTGCTGACTAATGAAGGATCTCGATTTTATTGTATTAATTAAAGCGGGCACAATTTTCTCCCTAGAAATCCATTGAAGTTTTAGCTGTGCTACATGATTAATGTCGTTGTAAATGTATTTTGTGCTGAGTTCCATCTTTCATAGAGTTACATGGTCTTTCTGCATGTAAATATGCTCCCCCGGAAACAAAAGGGGAAGGATAACACTGTGGAACCGTGGTCCCTCAAGATAATTGGTTCTGTCAATTCCATCACCTATATCCGATCATTATCTACTTAAATGAAAGGACAGAAAGAAAAATGACAGCCCGTTCTACTAGACTGCCAATTCACTACAGAGACAGGAGAAAACACCAACCCAAATCATTAACCACTTTGTCTATGTAGCCCGTCTACTTTAACTTTTGGGTAGAAAGGGGCCCTGAGTTCTTTACTTAATTTATTATGATTCTAATTATTTTAATATTTTGAGTCTTGGGTCACTATGAACAAAACTTTATTACTTAATTATAGCAATACACTGGTCAGGTAATAACAAATAAATAAAGGAAGTTACCCATTAACATTTGTTCCCAAGCCAATAGTTTATGCTACACATAAAAATATAACAAAACACCAAGAAACTAGGTGATAAAACAATGATAAACTCTCCATTTAATTTTAAACCAACAAAACACAATTAATTAGACTGTAAATAATCAGGAATTTTCTTTTACCCAAACGAATAATCATAAACTATATTACACCATTAATAATAAAACAAAAACACATTCAGTCTTGTCAAACTCGTATTGAAATAAAATGTTGCAGGCCTGATTTGGTGCTTGTGAGCATTGAGACCAAAAATTTTGTGGTCAATTCACTCCTCCAGGAGCAACAAATAAAATGAAAGTGGTACCTTACTTTACAATGGTGGTATTAATCCAGCAAATCCTCCTGACCCCACTGCCTCTGCCTGTGAGCAGGGAACCGCTGCTGTGCTAATCCAAAAGTGTCTCCGTCTCCAAATAAGCAAACATCCACCAGAAGCGCATTGACCTGAGTTAGCTGCTGCCTCTATCAGTTCACGCTGCTACTTCCCCTCACTGAATTAACGAGTGGTTCTTCTCCGGATAGACACTGCGAACGTCTAATCGAAATTCTCAGTCTATCTGATCAGTTCGTTTTCCGGTAAATTATCTTGCTGATAATTTGCTGTTTGTCTCCCAAACTTTTCGCTACACCACCTTGCCGTTATGCTCTTTTCTTTCTCTCGCCCGTTCTCTCCTACAGTCGGTCCTTCCACACCCTTCCATTTTCTCTACAACATCCGTTTATCAAAATAAAAGTCTGCATAACCACGTAAACGAACTACTACACTACAATTAACAGTATAAAACACAAACATTTACATTTTTACATCAGTAATTTATTTACATCAATCAGTTATTTAAGCACATTTCTACCTGGGCTACATCTACCTGCCACTTTTAACATCTGACAACAACATCTTTGCACCGCAAAACCCCAGGGTTCTGGATTACGCCATGTGGTGAGACTGTTTCTTGTTGTTTGGGGAGAGGAACAAGCCATCATTTTCATCTGTGTAATTTCTGTAGTATAATTTTTCCAGCTGAACGAGGTTCACAAACATTATCCATTTTCCATTAAATCTTCTGGACTTTTATGTGCGTTTTATGCTTTCTGTGTGTCTTACTGAGTTTGTGTTCAGTGTGGGGTCAAGGGGTTAATATATACTCATTTTATTTTGCATATTTTTGTTGTTTGGCTTATTTTTTATCATCGATTGGGAAAGTTTATTTGGAAGAAGTATGGCTTGTCGGGTCTAATGTCCTCAGCTTGCCAGGCCACAGGTCTTGGTGGTGAGTCAGCCATTACAAAGTCAGGTGTCGCCAAGGAAGGGACGGGTGTTTGAGACACTGCAGTCCCCTCTTTCTGCACATCCCTGCCTAGCACTGGCTTGAATTAAACGGAAATTCTAAAGGCACAGATTAAAAAGCCTGACTATAATTATTGAAAATATGAGTAAGAATATATGTAAGAAAAATATATTACTTTTAAAAAATAAATTACTTTTATCAGAAAAAAAAATATAATACTGTTAGTCTAATGCATGTGTATGTCTCTTCTATAGTTGGTCAACATTTCAAAACAACATCACTTGAAGTACAGAGTAAACATTGTAACCTAGTGAGTCCTCTGTTTGTTTGCAATTTATCCATTCATCCATCTTCAAAACCCACTTATCCAGGACAGTAGGAGTGTAGGGCAGTTGGAGTCTATCCCAGCAAGAATTAGGTGCAACGTAGAAACAATTGCAGGACACACACACTCACCCTCTGGGGCTACTTTACAATGCCAATCCACCTAACCAGCACGTCTTTAGACAATGGGACGAAACTGGAGCACCTGGTAGAAACCTATGTAGACACAGGGAGAACATGCAAACTCCATGTAGGAGCCACCGTACTGCACTTTCACTAGGCTTGTATTTTAATATTCTGCACCATATTGTAAACAATTCATACAATTTATTGGGATACGGAAGTATGTTCTGTCCTTCTCAGTCTGTTAACAATGTAATGCTCATCCTGACAAGGACTGAAACTAAGACAAGATTAGAAGTTTTACTAAATGCTGCAGGATGTTGCAATATTAAAGTTAGACCGTCCTTTGCATTCATGTCAACACCTCCCTAAATGCCTGTCACCTTTCATTAATTTTTTAAGAAACTACTGCCTTTCAGAAAAGCAATAAAATCAATACACCCTGAATGACACCTGAATAATAGGTTTGCAAACAAGTTTAGAAAGATGAAGTAATATTGTCATAAGTCTAAAGGAAAAATTAAACAACCAATAATAAATTTCATTAGGTATTATTTTTTAGTCCAATGGCTGCTTGATATGGTGTTTAAACCAAGCACCATTGCACTGAATACAGACTTCACTGAACCCTCTACTGTATATACGCTGTTCATCGATACATTTGTCACAACAAACAATAATCATTTTATATAGTGCCTTTCATAACAAGCACATTAGCATGTAATGAGATTACAAGAGAAATTTCTTTCTCTTTTGTGATTTTGCATTATAAAATTCCAATTTTAAAGGTAGCAATATTTATTAAACTACCTTTGGCAGCTTTCCACATATTTTTTTCATTGCACTAACTTAAACCAATATTACTTTTATTACACAATTTTTTGACAGCTTTCCATACATTTTGTCTGTAAATTTAGGTACTAAAGTTAGTTTTATATGACTTTTGCTAACCACGAGGTCAACTACATACTGTAATTTTATAAGTTATTTATAATTTATACCATATGGCATCTTTTATAAGAGACATTATTTTACTTTACATGTTAAATCCAATTCAATTTAAGTAGATCTGAACAGTGTACAGTAATGTACATTAGTAGTACAAAGTTTCATTTTGACATACAGTAGATCCCTGCAAAGTTGTGGTTCAGAGTTCGTGGCCTCAGTTATTCATGGATTTTTCCTTAGAACCTAACTAATAATTGTTAGCAGAAACCGCAAATATTCCCTGCAGTTTTTATGGCTTTTTCCGTGGCAATACTGTACTGTAGAGAGAACCACGGCTTGTGATGGTGAAAGTAGCCAATAGAATTCGAAACTGCAACTCCCAGCAGTCCCTGCAGTGGATCTGATTGGTCTTCTTCTGAGGGTGCTGTGGCTGTTGAGGTCAAAGGGTGTCAGCGTGGCTTTTAAAAAGGGGGCCGGTGTGTTTTTTGTGTTTCAAGTTCCTGTCTGTCTGCCTGCCTTCTGTTGGGTTACCTGTACTTATTCATTTTGTCCTGGATCGTTTCGTGCTTCTGGATTGTCTGCTGTCTGCCTGTGTACATGAGGACTGTAAGTGGACTCATGGCTATCCTGCAAAGAAAGAAGCGCTCCTGAACCCGTCCACCCGTCTTCACCATTTCAGGAACTAGCGGTAGGACTATCTTTACATTCCCATTCAACGTGCAGATCTCTGGACTACAGTAATCCCTCGCTATATCGCGCTTTGACTTTCGCGGTTTCGCGGTTTCGCTCTATCGCGGATTTTATATGAAAGCATAACTAAATATATAACACGGATTTTTGCTGCTTCGGGTTCTGCGGACAATGTGTCTTTTTACTTCCTGTACATGCTTCCTCAGTTGGTTTGCCCAGTTGATTTCATACAAGGGACGCTATTGGCGGATGACTGAGAAGCTAACCAATCAAAGCACGCAGTTAAGTCCTCCTGACTGAGAAGCTAACCAATCAGAGCACGCAGTTAAGTTCCTGCTTGCTGAATGCAGTGTTAACCAGGAAGTCTCGTCTCGCTCATTCAGCATCAACGTGTTTCGCTGTGTAAAGAGTTGTGCTCTTTTGTGTTTATCTTTGTGCATAGTCAAGCCCTTCATTATGGCTCCAAAACGATCTGCTACTGCTTCAGGGGCCGTGCCCAAGCTCAAACGGAAGATGTTAACGATTGCCGAAAAGGTAAACGTTTTGGATTTGTTGAAGGCTACGATTCTTTTATTTAAAAAGTAGGAAAGGAATATAAGATCTACGGCCGCAGTGTCCTTTTAACCAGGGTGCAAAACAAGTTGTAAGTGGATGTAATAAGGCAGCAGTCTGGATGGAATCTGCTTTAGGGATTTGGATTGAAGACTGCCAGAAGAAGAACAACGGCAGTGCTACACAATCGCCTGAAGTGGCTCCTTTAAGGGCTGTAACGCTCTCCTTTGTTGTGCAGTAAAATAAAACTCATTGTTATCGGACAAGTCATCGTGTCATTGTTGGTGAGTAACCATAATTAATTTTCTACTTACAGTACTTAGTACATGTACGTATGTTTAGTGTCACTGTACACACACATTTACTGTATACTATTTTTTTTGCATTGTACGTATTTATTGCTGGTGGCATGTCTATCGTAATGGCTGTAACATGTGATATCAGAGACACTCAATATCTTTAAAATAATAATTAGGTTTTACTGTATATAAACAGTGTTTTTATTTACATAATTTCAATGAATCTTACCTAATATCTAAGAGAATACAAAGGGATTATGCTGTATAACTCTGCGGGGAATATTTATAAACAGTGTGGGAGAGTTTATAAGGGCTTAAAATATATAAAAATAACCATACAAACATATGGTTTCTACTTCGCGGATTTTCACCTATCGCGGGGGGGTCTGGAATGCAACCCCCGCGATCGAGGAGGGATTACTGTATCTATTTTCATCATTACATTTCATCCGTTGCCATTTTTCATTAACTTTTTCATGATTTACTTTGTGTGTTTTGTTTGTGCTTTGTTGTATTTAATGTGTAATTGCCATAAGGGGAACAGGGGTGGTATCGTTGTTTTCTTATTTCATTTGTTTTCATTACATTCTTTATTTGCTATTTGATTACCAGTTTGCTTTGTTTTTGTCTCTGTGAGTGTGCGCTGGTCGAGTCAGGACTGAGTGTGTCCCTGGAATCTCCACCATAAAAATAAATAAATCACCGTCTTCTCGACGGTTGAATCTTAGTGGCACCAGACCGCTACAGCGTTATTCATTTCCCCTTGCTGCTGATTGACTGTGATACATCTCCAGCTGAGTGTTCTTGTGTTTTTCCATTTATATAAAAGCCTGAACAGCACCTGTCCTTTTTGGCTGATTGCTTTGTTTCTCTCTCCTCCCCAGACATTCTCTGCTGTTGGGGGTTGTGCTCCCCTATGATGTTTGTCTATTGTTTAATCGATAACTAACTGCATACTGAGAGCTCTTTTTACTTCTGAAAGAGACACAGCTTTAAATATGACCTAAAACATCATCAGATTTTCACTCAAGTCCTAAATGTAGATAAAGAGAAACCAGTTAAACAAATGAGACAAAAATATTATACTTGGTCATTTATTTATTAAGAAAAATGATCGAATATTACACATTTGTGAGTGGCAAAAGTATGTGAACCTTTGCTTTCAGTATCTGGTGTGACCCCCCCTTTGCAGCAATAACTACAACTAAACGTTTCTGGTAACTTTTGATCATTCCTGCATGCCGGCTTGGAGGAATTTTAGCCCATTCCTCTGTACAGAACATCTTCAACTCTGGAATGTTGGTGGGTTTCCTCACATTAACTGCTCGCTTCAGGTCCTTCCACAACATTTCAATTGGATTAAGGTCAGGACTTTGACATGGCCATTCCAAAACATTAACTTTATTCTTCTTTAACCATTCTTTGGTAGAACGACTTGTGTGCTTAGGGTCGTTGTCTTGCTGCATGACCCACCTTCTCTTGAGATTCAGTTCATGGACAGATGTCCTGACATTTTCCTTTAGAATTCTCTGATATAATTCAGAATTCATTGTTCCATCAATGAAGGCAAGCCGTCCTGGCCAAGATGCAGCAAAACAGGCCCAAACCATGATACTACCACCACCATGTTTCACAGATGGGATAAGGTTCTTATGCTGGAATGCAGGGTTTTCCTATCTCCAAACAACGCTTTTCATTTAAACCAAAAAATTCTATTTTGGTCTCATCCGTCCACAAAACATTCTTCCAATAGCCTTCTGGTTTGTCCACAAGATCTTTAGCAAGCTCCAGACAAGCAGCAATTTTTTTTTTTTGGAGAGCAGTGGCTTTCTCCTCGCAACCCTGCCATGCACACCATTGTTGTTCAGTGTTCTCCTGATGGTGGACTCATGAACATGAACATTAGCCAATGTGAGAGAGGCCTTCAGTTACTTAGAAGTTACCCTGGGGTCCTTTGTGACTATTACACGCCTTGCTCTTGGAGTGATCTTTGATGGTCGACCACTCCTGGGGAGGGTAACAATGGTCTTGAATTTCCTCCATTTGTACACATTCTGTCTGACTGTGGATTGGTGGAGTCCAAACTCTTTAGAGATGGTTTTGTAACCTTTTCCAGCCTGATGAGCATCAACAACTCCTTTTCTGAGGTCCTCAGAAATCTCCTTTGTCCGTACCATGATTCACTTCCACAAACATATTGTAAAGAGCAGACTTTGAAAGATCCCTGTTCTTTAAATAACACAGGGTGCCCATTCACACCTGGTTGTCATCCCATTGATTGAAAACACCTGACTCTAATTTCATCTTCAAACTAACTGCTAATCCTAGAGGTTCATATACTTTTGCCACTCACAAATATGTAATATTTGATAATTTTCCTTCATAAATAAATGACCAAGTATAATATTTTTGTCTCATTTGTTTAACTGGTTTCTCTTTATCTACTTTTAGGACTTGAATCAGGGCTCACCAACTTTCAAGTACAACTGTACATATTGTTCCAGTAGTTTTTTAAAATATTTTTTACAGTTCATTAGCAGTGTGTAAAATGATCAGTGTTGCAGTAATTGTGATGCTCTTTACATGAAAAAAGTGTTCCATTAAAATTTCACTTTTTCTTTGTTAATTGTGATGTTTACTTAAAGTGCAGCAAAAAAGTGTTTGGCATCCAGGGATGCATTAAGCCCCAAGTAACAACAACAACATTTATTTATATAGCACATTTTCATACAAAAAAGTATCTCAAAGTGCTTTACATAATGAAGAAAAATAAAAGACAAAATAAGAAATTAAAATAAGACAACATTTGTTAACATAGACAAGGAGTAAGGTCCGTTGGCCAGGGAGGACAGAAAAAACAAAGAAAACTCCAGACGGCTGGAGAAAAAAATAAACTCTGCAGGGGTTCCAGGCCACGAGACCGCCCAGTCCCCTCTGGACATTCTATCTAACATAAATTAAATAGTCCTCTTTGTATTTAGGGTTCTCACGGAAGGACTTGATGATGATGGTCATACAGACTTCTGGCTTTTAATCCATCACTGTTGGAACATCACGGTGCTTTGAGTAGATGGTGGTGGCACAAGCCACCACCAAAAGGACACCGGAAAAAGAAACAGAAAAGAGAGTAGGGGTTAGTACAGATTTTAGAGCCACCATGAACAGTTATTATAATGAATTGGATATACAGAGTATCAGGATTAAATTACAGTGAAGTTATGAGAAGGCCATGTTAAAATAATGTGTTTTCAGCAGTTTTTTGAAGTGCTCCACTGTATTAGCCTGACGAATTCCTATTGGCAGGCTATTCCAGATTTTAGGTGCATAACAGCAGAAGGCCACCTCACCACTTCTTTTAAATTTTGCTCTTGGAATTCTAAGGAGACACTAATTTGAGGATCTGAGGTTACGATTTGGAATATAAGATGTCAGACATTCCGATATATAAGATGGGGCGAGAGTGACATCAAAACTAGAGAAATGTGCTCAGATTTTCTTTTCCTGGTTAGGATTCTAGCAGCTGCATTCTTCACTAGTTGCAAACGATTTATGTCTTTTTTGGGTATTCCTGAGAGGATTGCATTACAATAATCTAGTCGACTGAAAACAAACACGTGAACTAATTTCTCAGCATCTTTCAGTTATATAAGAGGTCTAACTTTTGCTATGTTTCTTAAGTGAAAAAATGCTGTCCTAGTGATCTGAATAATATGCGATTTAAAATTCAGATTGCAGTCAACAATCACCTCTAAGCTTTTTACCTCCGTCTTAACTTTTAATCCTAATGTATCCAGTTTATTTCTAATAGATTCATTGTATCTGTTATTGCCAATCACTAAAATTTTAGTTTTCTCTTTATTTAGCTTGAGAAAGTTACTATTCACCCATTCAGAAATACAAGTAAAACATTGTGTTAGTGAATCAAGAGAATCGGGGTCATCAGGTGCTATTGATAAATACAGCTGTGTGTCATCAGCATAGCTGTGGTAACTCACGTTATGTCCCGAGATAATCTGACCTAACGGAAGCATGTAGATTGAGAAGAGCAGCGGACCCAGGATGGAGCCTTGTGGAACACCATATAGGGTATCATGTGTCTTTGAGTTGTAATTCCAGATGTTGCAGTTTAAGGGTTAAAGCACCAAGATGCCGCCGAAGCGGGCTGCACCGTCTAAGACTTCTGGCAATTAAAACGCGCTTGCATGAATTACAGTAGATAGTGCAGTAACATCTGTATTTTACATTCTAGCACTGCGGGAGACATAGCAGTACAGTACTGTATACAGGTTTACCTTTACATTCTTTATTTTTAGGTAATGTATTAAGCTGAGTTTGAAATGTAATTTTTTTTGGGGCATATTTAGGGTTTAAACTATGAAAATAGGCATTTTGTTAACCACATCCAAAATCTGCGGTTTTTCACAATTCGCGGGTGCTCTTGGAACGTAACCCCCGCGAATTTTTGGGATGCACTGTACTGTTTAGAAAATGTGCTCCTAAAATTAATTTTGCATGTAATTTTCAAATAGAGATATTTATAAGTCACTAAAATTATGTTTTTGGGAGTCTGTGGAGTTTTTTTAGGGTAGAAAGCAAGGAATATTGCTTCTTAAGGGTTATTCCAAAACTGAAACTATAGTCTCCTTCCTCAGCCACCCTCAATACCCAAGCACCCATGATCATACAAAGCTGCTTCCATGTGGTTCAATGCAATCTCAGCTGCCTCAAAGATGCTTCCATGTGGCTCAATGCATTCTCAGCTGCCTCATGGCTGACCTGCCTGCACAATCACACCACGACTTCTACCTTGCACTGTTTATTTGGTGTCATGGATAACATCATCTGTAATTAATTTCCCTAGGATACTTCTGTAAGCTCGCTGAGAGCCACACACCCAACTAATAGATTTAGCAATTGAGAAGAGGCTCAAAATTGTTTGTAGGTCAGTGGTGTCTAGTCATGCCTTTCCCCTTCCCACGCTCTGCACCAGAATGCATTTTACCACGCCTTTGTTTATGGAGAAAAGCTGTTGTATTTTCTTGGCTTCAGTATGTAAAAAGGTATATGAAAATGTTAGATGAGACCTAAAAATCTCTTAAAATTGAGTGTCAGACATTCCTACCTAGTCAAATTGCCAAAACTAAGCCTTGGCTTCCAAATCTGGCCCCAGGCTTCTCTGAGACCTAATATTCAAATAGGGCCTTGTCTCCAAAAATTTGAATCAAACAGGGTGTAATGAATTCTGTTCATCAAATGGTAATTGGCAGACGCTTGAGGTGATTTTTTGTGTGACAAGGGTTATTTCCCTAAGGGACTCATGCAATTTGGCCTGATTAATGAAAGTTCTGAATGGGATATAGATTGTCAGCTGGAATCAAGGACCAAAGAGAAAAAGGAATCAGAATCAGAAGAAAATGAATTCAGGGTGAACCTGGAAGATAAGTTTTCCTGAAGGGTCATAGAGTGGGTTGTATGTGGCAAGGACTGAGTTGGGGCTTGCAGTTTTAACTGTGCCTGAAAAGCTGCTTGGCTGAGTTTGATAGACACAGTGGTGTGTGTCTGTAACCCCAACTTCTCATGGGGCTGAAGAGATGACCACTATTTTATTGCAGCTCATGGAACTCATAAGTAATTGTTAAGCTATGTGCCCCCTTTGGTTTCCACACAGAGAATGAATCTCCTTTTTGTTTGAAGTATTTTAAATAAACTCCTGGATTTTATTTTATTTTCTGCCTTAGGGTGGAGAATTATGTGAGATTCCTAAATAATCTTCGAGGAATACTCCAAAAGGAGGAGAGGAAATGGTAAAAACCTCTTGTCCAAAAATATTCCTGCAAAGAAGTTTGAAAATCTTTAAAAAAATACAAAGAAAAATAAAGAAAATAACAAATATTGTATATCTAAAAGGGCAAGAAAAGGTAAACAAATCCAGTCCAAGATACATGAATCCAACCCACTAAACAAAGTCAAGATCAAATTTAAAAAGAAAACAGAATATTTACTAAAAAAGATCACAAAATATCCTCAGTACTCAAAAAAAAATCCTTCCTGCAGAACCTGATTCTCTGCCTGGAATATACAGACATAGGGCAATCTTTTAGCTGATACGTAATAATGGTGGTCCAGCCCCCTGAGGCTCCACTTAAAATAGACAGCTGTAGTGAAACACTCAAGTAATTGATTTTCTTAGTATAATAACTAAGGACCAATCCAACTCTTTAAATACAATTGCTTTCTGTAATGAAGGAGCGTCCCAACACCCTTCAAGCAGCTCAGCCGTGAGATAGTGGGTGCCCAGCACCCGCCTCCAGGGGTTGGCAAATGAAGCAAGCACTAAATACTAATATTAAATATTAATACTATATACTAAAATACTAAATTAAAAGAAAATATACTTGAGCCAAGGAATAAAACCCAGCTAAACCAAAACAAAAAGCTGCAGATGAGATGAAGATGTATGTGATGATGGCACAAATATCTCTCATGACCAAGCACCATTTGTTTCAAAAAAGCAAAGTGCTGAGAATTAATTTTTGCACAAATTGTTTTGCTCATCACTAGTGTACAGTTTATGCCTGTAAACACATCCATCCATTCATCCAATGTCTAAACCTATTTAATCTATTCATAAAAAACCACATTTGTAGTAATTCAGTGACTGGGTCTATAATGAGCACAAATCTGGTGTGTTTTTCATTGTTGTGCAGAATTCTGTTTTAGTGAGCTCTTTACAATCCTGTAAAATCGTGTCATTCTGTAATGTCAGAGCTAAAGAATAAAACTCTGTGCTACTGTATGTCATTCTGTACAGTAATCCAGCTGTTCTTCAAAGCATTTCATTTTTTATTTCCATTTTTCAAGTATGACTCTAATTTAATCTAGGAAGCATGCATACTGTTCTTTCCTTGTTTTTCAGATGGCTAACGAATTTGGCTGTTGGCTTTTGGGTAAACAGGACACTCAGACATCTAGATACAGTCTGCTCATCGTGTATTACGGATCATTAGTCATATAATGAAGTAAAACAGCTGTAAAAAATGTAAGCCACAACTTGCTTAATTAGACCAGATATTTTCTACCTGCAGGAGAGAGACAAATGCTCACAAGTTTTTAATTTTACTAAATTTTATTTCATTTTCTCAAAGCAAAAATTGTGATCAGACTCTTCTAGCTGAGTGTTTTAGACTTTACTGCTTTAACTCTACTGAAACACTTTTGGAAAGTGTGTCATATATGAAAGAGCAGTGGCTGAGCGTTAACAACACTATGAGACGCTACAGACTGGGGTGTCTTGTCTTGTACACCATTGTCAATTAAGGAGAAATTGTTCTCTTTTAAAATCTCTACCTGAACAGAAATAAACCAGCAGTCATAAGTATTCAGAATGCATATAATATAAATGTGCCATCTAAATTTAATAAATATGGAAAAAAACTAAATATTATGAACTATTTTTAATTTGCAGTCATAAAAACATGATAATTAGCAAATAACAATTATATATTATATTATTCAACAGATTAATTTTCACATTTATTAAGAAAATGGAATTAGAATATTCCATTTCTTATAATAATAAAGAAAAAATAACAATAGTCAAAATGTTAATAAAATTATCAGCAAGCAGTAGAAAGCCCTGGGCATAATACAAGATGTTCAGATATTCAATCACTCAGTTATTTCCACATTAAATAAAAGCTCCACTAGAATGAAAACTAGAAGCATATTCAGTACCCCTAGAAATGAGTCCAGCACCAGTGGTCTTAACTGAAAAAATTTAGGAAAATGTGTGTATTCTGACACTTTGGGTTGATCAACCGACTGTGGAACTATTTATATTCAGACTTCTTTCATTAAAAGCTTCATGAAATTCTTAATGAGCCTGCTCATCATTTCCATTATGAATTCTGCATTAGCAGCTTGGTAGAGAATCCTGCAAAGCAGAATGAAAATAAAGATATAAGACATCATTTGTGTTCTCACCAATCAGGTAGGTAGAGAAGCTCAAACAACAACTGTAAAGGATTAACTAGATCAATCGAATTTGCTATTGTGAGGTAATAAAGTTTACTTTGTCCTTGATCTTGATCCTTAAACACCTGAGCTGTACTGTACATTATCTGGTCAGAATGAGGCCAATTCAGATGAATGCAACATGTTTACCAACCCAATGATGTCCAAGCTTCAACCATAAAACAGCCTATAAGAGAAATCTGACAGTGGTCTTTTACCAGCTGATAAAAAAAAACATGTTTCTGGTAAATTGGGAATGAATAAACCATTTTCTTTGAAAGTACAGTACTTTTCATTTAGGAGAGACAACGTTATACTAAATCAGTATCATCTGCAGTTCCACAGTTTCTCCAATGCAGGAAATTATATTGACACAGATAAGCTCTTGCTTCCTTGCTCACTCAATATGACTGTACAGTATTTCCTTCATAATGAACTCCATTGTAAACTGCATTACTTCTCCCACAAAGAAATCCAGGAGTAACACATTATCATATTCATCAACGTTGGTTTCAGCTTTAAATTTCAGATGTTACAGGTAATGTCTACATGGTGCCAACATAAGTATCCTTGTAGACTTTTTCTTGCTCTTCCCTATCCCTAAGCTGTTGTCATTGATTGTTGTTAACATTTTGATCTTTTTTATCAATCTTGCCTCCCTGCATGACTAAAAATTTTTACTTCACTGTCTTTGTTAATATTTAATCCTAAGAACATAAGAGACCATTTAGTCCATCAAGCCCGTTTGTTTAGCTAAGCTGTTCCAATATCTCAACCAGATTCTTCTTAAAGGTTGTCAAGGCTTCTGCTTCAACTTCATGTCTTGGTAGTTTGTTCCAGAAGAACACAACTATTAGCATAAGGGAATGCTTCTAGGTTTCAGTTTATATTTCCATTGATGTCCTCGAATATGTGATTCATCCTTAAGTTGAAAGAATGTTTCTAGATCTACTTTGTCAATGCCGTTGCAATTTTAAATACCTGGATTAGATCTCCACACAGCCTCCTCTGCTCGAGACTAAACAGGTTTAATTCTCTGAGTTTGTCAGAGTAGGACATGTTCTTAAGATCTGGGATGCATTTGGTTGCTCTCCTCTGCACAGCTTCAAGTGCTGCTGTGTGTTTATTGTACTGTGGGGACCAGAACTGCACGCAGCACTCCAGATGCAGTCTCACTTGTGCATTATATAGTTTGAGCCAAACATCCCTTGACATAAATTCAACACTTTTTATGATATAACCTAACATTTTATTTTCCTTTTTAATTGCTTCTGTGCACTGCTTAGACAATGAAAATGTTGCGTCAAAATATACCCCTATATCATTTTCAGAGATTGCTTCCTGTATGACATTGTCTCTCTTCTTGTATTTATAATTGATGTTCCTTTTGCCCACGTGTAGCACTTAAGACTTTTCAACATTAACACTAGAATTACCAGAGCCTACGAAAAAACTCGTAATTCCGTTCCACCTTAAACTGCTTCTTAAATCCCTTCACACCTCTCCGCCAGCGCCCTTTGTCTTCTAAATGTGCTGATAAAGAAAAGCTAGGAGCAGCCGCTATTCCATCCCCCCACCAATTTAGAACGTGCACGAACTTCTCTCAGCTCATGCCTTGATTGAGTATCTGGGAGTGAAGTGGAGTTTTAGAGTGGAAATAATAGATCGTTGTTTGGAACACGCGCATTTCATGTCTGTTCCGTTTCTATAGTAATCTGTGTACACACATTGTTAAAACAGAAACGTTTTTTTATATTCTAGTAGTAGATGACAAAATGTAGGCATAAACTATATAATGTATGAAGCCTGAAGTCCAAATAGCAAAGAAACATTTTCACAAGAATAACACAATTGCGCTTTTATTCAAAAATATAACTGCAGAAACAAAAAGCCGCCTTACCATGCGACATTGACAGTTTATTGTAACTTCCTCCGTGGTTCAATAGACTCAGCCCCCGCTTGGGAAGCAAAAGGTCATGAGTTCGATCCTGCGCCATTCCGTTTTGAGAAGTAAACTCCTCTTAGTCTTACTGTTTTAGAATAAAAGCATACATTTGATTTCAGTCTGTAACAGCCGGTGCAATTTATGATCCTTGTAAAGGTTAGCTTTTTTTTTTATTCACTTTTCATTCTCTCAGTCGCGTTCAGAATCAATCCATACAACCCCATCTGACACGGCTGTTTTCGCTAAAGACGCGCTATAGCTCTGCAGTGTACCATGATGCATACTAACGCCAAACAACTGATACGACAGTTTGCATTGTGCAATGCTAAGAAGTGCTGCTTTTCATTCCGTGCTATATAAAATCATCACATTCAAATATTAACAGTTCCCACACACCCAAGGACCGTCCTTCCTACATTTACGACACGTGTACTTGTTGCCGTGTACACACCTCTCTGTGCTATGGTTTCTATTACACTGAATGAGCACCTGACACTGTACTTTCTTCCCTGGCTGAAGGTCCCGCATCAGAGAATTTCCAGTTCCTGCATAAATTCACACCCGATCTGACGCTGTTCGTTTTCAAATAATATTGTATTAGTGCGATTATATTTTCACATATATTGTCTCTTTCTTTCGGGGGGGGGCGGTGGTGTTTGGCGTTAGTATGCATCGTGGTACACTGCAGAGCTATAGCTCGTCTTTAGCGAAAACAGCCGTGTCAGATGGGGTTGTATGGATTGATTCTGAACGCGACTGAGTGAATGAAAAGTGAATAAAAAAAAAAAAGCTAACCTTTACAAGGATCATAAATTGCACCGGCTGTTACAGACTGAAATCAAATGTATGCTTTTATTCTAAAACAGTAAGACTAAGAGCAGTTTACTTCTCAAAACGGAGGGGCGCAGGATCAAACTCATGACCTTTTGCTTCCCAAGCGGGGGCTGAGTCAATTGAACCACAGAGGCAATTACAATAAATGGCTGCCAATGTCGCATGTTAAGGCGGCTTTTTGTTTCTGCAGTTATATTTTTGAATAAAAGCGCAATTGTGTTATTCTTGTGAAAATGTTTCTTTGCTATTTGGACTTCAGGCTTCATACATTATATAGTTTATGCCTACATTTTGTCATCTACTACTAGAATATAAAAAAACGTTTCTGTTTTAACAATGTGTGTACACAGATTACTGTAGAAACGGAACAGACATGAAATGGGTGTGTTTCAAACAACGATCTATTATTTCCACTCTAAAACTCCACTTCACTCCCAGATACTCAATCAAGGCATGAGCTGAGAGAAGTTCGTGCACGTTCTAAATTGGTGGGGGGATGGAATAGCCGGCTGCTCCTAGCTTCTCTTTATCAGCACATTTAGAAGACAAAGGGCGCATGGAGAGGTGTGAAGGGATTTAAGAAGCAGTTTAAGGTAGGACGGAATTACGAGTTTTTTCGTAGGCTCTGGTAATTCTAGTGTTAAACTGCATTTTCTATTTTTTTTGCTGCCTCCTCAGTGTTTGCCATCCCTCCAATTTTAGTGTCATTTGCAAATTTGACAAGTTTACATAGGCTTTGTTTTTGTCATCTATTCTGGTTACTTCTTCAAAAATATCTAAAAGGTTGGTTTGGCAGGACCTTCCTCTCATAAACCCATGCTGGCTGCTATTTAGAATATTATTTTATTTTCTAATTTATTTCTTATTATAGTTTCCATAATTGTACATGACACAGAAGTAACACTAATTGGTCTGTAATTAGTAGGATCCATTTTGTCTCCCTTTTTAAAGATCAGCGTCACATTTGCACCTTCATGTCTAAACATTGCTATGCTTTCTAAAGTCAAAAAATTGAGGCAGAATTTGATGTAACTAGTGATATTTTAAAAGCAGAACATTTACATGCAGTGCCGCCATTGGCTAAATGGGGACCCTAAGCAGAATCTTCTTCTTGGGCTCCCAACAGCCCCCAACCACCACTCTCTGAATCCACTAAATTTGTATTTCTTATAACAGCTTAAATGTGAAAAATAAATAATGAATAAACAAAGACGCACACATCACAAACTTAACTATAAGTTTTTGATTCATTTCCTTTTTAAATAAAGGCCTAACATATATACCGTAATAATAATAATAATAATAATAATAATAATAATAATAATAGTCCAAGGTACCAGCATGCTGTTACTCTTTGTTACTTGATATAGTAAAAAGAACAAAAAGAAAAAGAACAATTTTAATACTACTGCTACTACTACTACTACTACTACTACTACTAATAATAATAATAATAATAATAATAAATATTACTACTACTGCTACTAATAATAATAAATACTAAACCTGCTGCGACTACTACTAATAATAATAAAATAAAAACTACTAATACTACTGATGAACGTGCTTAATAAACTTACTTAACATGGAAAATGCAGAGTCAAAATTAATCTGAATATTTAGATATATAAAATATTAACATGTGAATCCATCATCTACAGAAATTAAACAAAAATTGAAGTTGTAAAAGCCAAACCCTTTAAGCTGATGTTATTGGCAAATTTACATTAGTTAACTTATTTTTAACTTGAATATAATGTAGGTTAACATAGATAATGGAAGATCCATCTTAATCCCCTACAAGTTACAGGTAATTCAATGTTCATAATGATAGGTTTGTGTGACAATAGAATAGCCCTTACATTGAAATTAGGCAGCTAGAAAGAAACATGAACTGTTAGACAGAAATTAAGAGCATATAGTTTTTTGATCCATTATGTGCGTAGATCAAACATAGGTCCTAGTGTACATGATAACAAATAGAAACCTTAAGAAATATAACCTAGATATACAAGACATTTCCCCTTTTCCCTTTTTTTGCAAGTATTATGTTTTCTTTATTTTTTGTGTGAACTGTTTGTTTGAAATTTCACAAAGCTAGATACTGTAACACCAGACAATATCTGTTAAACACTTCAAAACTATTACACATTATGCTACTGTCACTGCTTACTTGTTGTTTGATAAATTTAGATTTCTAAATACATCTGTAAGTGCATCACAAGCTGCTCCTTCATACTTTTATTTTTTTCTTTTCTGTCATCCTGACCGATGTTGGCTTGAAGCAATTTTTCTGCTTGTTAATGGAAAATGATCAAAACAGGTGACTGTCAATGACGGTAAATGAACGATTGATGAAACAACAATAACACCGTTAGGCAGGCCCTCCCATCATTTGTCCTTCGGTTGTGGGTCTCATGCGCAGTGCGTGATGTGCACATAGGAAGTAGCAGCTCTGGCCAAATCTAAGCTCATATGAAAGCTGCAATTCATCATCTTTATATTGTCAGTGAGATTTTTGCATTTACAGTACCTCATAGATCTAATATCTTGACTTGAAATCCTGGCTCAGGTTTTGGTATGTTCCTTTCTTGGATCTGATACTGCTTGGTTGGGCTCCAGTTTGCTGTGACCATGTTTGTAATAATTTGGTTTGTTTTAAATTACAGTACAATGACATGCACTTGCTACTATTTCCAATGATGGAAAACATTAAACACTCAGTAGCAATTCAGTTCAGGATACAACAATATAATGGAGCAGACTCAGGTTACTAAACAAGGCAATGGCAAAAAGTAAAGAAGTGAATAAAGGAATTCTGGCTATAGGAACTCATTATAATCATCAAACATGGCTAGCTAATCACAGAGTGCAGTACACCAACAGCTGTCCAACCGCTCCAACCTTTCTTGGATGAACCCGCAAACAACAGCATTGCAGGAAGAGTATATGAACATCCTACACAGACGAGAAGAACTTTGTTAAGGTATAAGATTTTCCACACCTCCAAAAAACAGCTAGAATCTGCTCCACAATGCAAATGGAAAGTTCAACCTTAATTGTGAAAAAGAGAGTCAAAAGCAGAAATTCAGAAATATAATAATCATTAAATTATAAAAATGTAACATAATATAATCCCCTTTTGAAAGATAGTGATAATGAAGATTACTCAAGGACATGGTAAAAGAGAAAAGCACTACAACAAGATCCAAACATATTCATCTAGAAGGAGAAGTGTACAGTGCTTCCTCCAGAGCACTTTGATGGCACCAATCAGTGATTCACCAGTTTAATCATGAAGGTGAGAGTGATGGACTAGCACACATAGTACAGATGTCAGCTCAAATATCTTTTCCGCCTTCTGCACTAGCTAGTAAAACCCTATATAATCCCACCAATCCAATTGTAAAGTGTAATTTCAAGTATATGAACCGACCATATTGAACAGAGACTAAATTTGTTATCACTCATATACCACCATGTGCACTGTTTACTAATCATTCAATCAAAGTCTGTGTTGTGAATGCTCATTGTCTGCAATCTGTGACAAGCAGATTTATGTTATTATTATAAGCAATACATAAATGTTTAGATATGCTGTTGTCAATCATGATGTTATTTTTCCTTTTTTTGATGACAGAATTAAGCTACAAAAGGGAAGTAGAGCATACATAATAATGATGTCTTTTTGACCTTTCAGAAATGCCCTACTGCAGGTGAATCATCTATGATTGGGTACTGCTTGATTTCCTTTGCATCTTCAATAGATTTCCCTTTATGTATGATGATGCCATGTGCTATGGGTAACAAATATATTTTTATTGATTCGCTTCATTCTCTTGTAAACAAGAGATTACCTATTGTCAGGGATGCCAGGGGTAACGACCCAGCCGGGACGCCGTGAGGGACCGCAAGAGGGTCAGAGCCCACCCCGGATCACTTGGGGGCTGCCTTCCTGGTTGCTCTGGGGGCCACGGGTACAGGGCATGGAAGCTCCGCCCTGTAGGGGCCCGTGGTCACCGCCAGGAGGTGCCCCAATGCCTTGGGGACATGTTACCCCAGCACTTCCGCCACACCAGGAAGTGCTGAGGGGAAGACTTAGGACGGCACCCGGAGAGCTGGCATGGCCAAGGGAGGAATGCCGGGAACATCTGGGGCTCATCCGGGGACTGTATAAAAGGGGCCATCTCCATTCATTCAGCGCTGGAGTCGGGTGGAAGAAGGACAAGGCACGAGAGGTGTGTGGAGGCGGCCCGAAGAAAGGCATTGTGAGGCCAGGACTGTGTGTTTGGGGTTTGTGCACTGTATTCTGTGTCTGAGTGACACGGGACTTTTGTAAATATTGTAAATATTAAACGTGTGGTGGTGATTAAGAACATGTCCACCTGTCTGTGTCCGGGTCGGCTCCACACTATATAAACACAGCACTGGCAAAGTACCAAATTTGTGTGTCCCATTCCAAAAAACAATTGTTTTAAACTCGCCAGTCACTCTGATAAATCAGAAACTTTTTGAATAAATGGTATTCAGAAGGTGTAGAGCCTGGCCAGTTTGTTGCAATACTTGGAAAATCTGCTGTGGTATTAACATAATAATAATAGCGAAATTTTGGCAGCATTTTAGTTTAAGTACTACAAGAATGCATCTTTTACTCATATACTGTTACATAACTAGACATGAATAAAGGTATTTTTTGGTGATAATCACACTTCTAAAGCATCAGTAAACTGTTTATTCATCTGTGCAATTTTGTAATGGTCACAAGTGACTTTATTGAAACATATTTCTCTTGATAATGTATAATTAAGTATAAAACCTGTAAACTCACTAATAATTTTACCAGTGTATCATATGCCATGCTGCACAGATATGAATAACCACTTTTCTGATCGTTTAACACCTTAATTAATACCAAAAGAAACCTTTGTTAAGTATTAGATGCATTTTTTGAACTACATACACTAAAGTGTTGCCAAAACATTTTCAATGTTTTATTAATTTCTCTTTTAATACTGCATATAATTATTTCTTCTCAGATCTATAACTGGCAGGTTGCTTGAGACATCTTTACTAATAGGCTTGTAGTCAGTATCAGAAATACACCAAGATAATCAGGGGAGTCCCAATGACAAAACACTGAAAACGTACTCTGGTACTGTGGAGCACACACTAAATTAGGTACAGAGAATATTATCGTTTAGGATATGCATATCTTTGGAATACAAATTGCATTATACCTGGATGTGAAATCTAAAAACAAAAACCATACCATTAACACACATAAAATAGTATTGCAGCTCCACATTAACCATTTCCCAACAAAGATCATCTCCCCTTTAAAGATGATATTGATCTCCACTCGGCCCCTGTGTACTCCTGCAAACCACTGAGAACTGAAATCCTTTTTGTAGAACTACCACAGGCTCATTCAAGCAATGGGCCTGTTTACTGAACGTCAAAATACATCAGCATTGCATATTAAGAGCCTAACGGCAGATGATTTTATTTGCCCAATGACTGGAATTGCCTTTCCTGAGAGACTCCCAGCCTTATTTCTCAAATCAAAGGTTGTGGTGGTGTCCCCTATACTAATGAAACATATAGAAAACAAATACATATCCACTCAAGTCAAGAACTGAGTCAGTCAAAATGATGAAAGGGGTCATTTCTATAACTGCACCATCATTCCAACCACTTAAATTAAATTCAAAATATAATACAAACAGTTAATTTGTACATTATGTTCAATAAGAAAAAATCAAAGTATGCAGTACAGTTTGACATTCTGAGTTATTAGGGTTTAACAACAAGAGCAACATTATTTTATTAGCACCTTTCCATACAAACAATGTAGCTCAAAGTCTTTACAAGATGACAAAGAGAAAGTTACAAGAAAAAAAAAAGAAATACGATTAGGCAATAATGTTAAAGATAAGTAACAAAGAAAAAGAGAAAAAAAAATCTACTGTATATGAACTTAAAAACAGATGAATATCAAGTGAAGAGTAGTGTTCTTATATACAATTTCATGATGTAAGTCTCTAAAGATGAGTCCGGTGGTAAGGTCAGATGGCCAGTAGGTCAGGAAAAACAAAACGAAATCCAGTTAGGCTTGAGAAAAAAAACAAAATCTTCAGGGGTTCCAAGGCCAAAAGACTGTCCAGCCCCCACTGGGCATTCTGCCTAATAAATATCCTGAATTAATTCTTCTTTGTTTGCAGGCTTCCTATGAGAAGATTTTACGGCCACATATTCTATTAGGAGTAAAACTATAATATAGCTATGATAAAACCAAATAGAAATAATTTGTTTTTTAGTAGTTTTTTTTAAATATTCCCCAGTATTACCCTGGCAAATTTCTATTTGTAAAATAATGAGGAAATAGGGAAATAACACACTTTTTAGCATGGAGGTTCAGTGTATTTGGGCCATGTATCATCAAAAAAATTATTATTACAGAAGTTGCGTTTTAGGAATTTACAAGATATTGGACAGACTTGAGAACTAGAGAGGTCCAAGGCTTAGCAATGTTGCCTTACGGAATGGGGGAGTTATTTTCCATTCATTGCAGTGTTGATTCTGGTTATTAGTGTACAGAAATCTACATCTCCTGTGGCTGTATATCATCAGATCTCTTATTGGCACTCTTTTGACGGAGTGTGCCCAATATTTATTTCAAATGCATATTTTGCAGATCATAATTTCACAAAAATAGCTGCCAGTTTTTTCAAAGTCACATTCGACTCCTACATTGCCATTGTAACGTTGAACAACAGAGAGCACACACAGCACTTGCGCCAACACATCCTTCACATTTACTACTTGTCTGTTGATGTCTTTGAATCCCAATGTATAACCCAATGTTACAGAATGTTTTTTTCCTTGTATCAGGTTATGTTTCTTTTTAAAATGTGCAGTGTGTTCTCTGCACAGGGAACACACACTTATATGTCTGTTAGGGTGTTTTCAGGAGACTTTTCGGCTGTAGATAGTTCATTCTAAACAGAAGCTTGTTGACTGTTGGACCAGGTCAAAGAAAGTATCTCTGATCTTTACAGTTCAGAATCACTACCCATGCCTCACCCACTACAACTTTGAGCGTCGCCTTCAAGAGGCATTGAATTGGTTTAGAAATGTGACACTCAATGAGCTCTAATTTTTCACACCCACATTTAAGCACAATTCGCTCAGGGTTGCCTCGAGACTTATATTATATGTTTGGCTTCATGGAAATACTAGGGGGTTCACCCCCAAGTTGCTTCGCCAATCCCCGGCCTGCGCTACGCGCCAGCCACTCTGCCACTCATGATCTGAAGAGGAGGGCTGAATGCACCCCAAGCAGACGCAGTCGCTCCACCAAAACCCCCTCTTAAACACTGATACAATGGGAAAAACATACGTTTTTTTTTTTAAACTCCTCTTTGCGCGATCATCTGCAACTCACACAGCACTTCGAACATTTAAAAGCCTGTACAACAGCTGTACTACTCTTTGTATTTTAGTTCCGGCCCTAGGCGTTGTTAAATCTCTTGGCACAAAGTCTCGTCTCGCGAGACTTCAGTTCCTGATATTTGTTAGTTTATAATTTAATCATAAAATTTACCAACATCAAATTAAAGTTCAATAAATTCTGAAAAGAATAATACCAAACATATATATGTAGGTTTTAAAATAAGCCTGATTTAAAGCGTGATAAAAAATGGGACATAAAAACGTCACATAAAATCATTGCACAAAATCGTTGCACTTTTAGGCTTAGTATTTTATATAGAGAGAGTAGATATCTACATGAATATTTTCTACATATTTTTATATACAATTACACATTGGATAATTAGTATATATTATGTATAGAAATTAGAACGTATAATATGATTAAGCACTTATATTAATTAAGGACTCATTTTACTATGTGATTCTGCACCTTATAAGACCTTATTATTTTTAAAGTGTATTGTAATCTCACCAGTATTGTTTAAGCACTGTTAAGCACTGAATGGCTCTGAACCTTGGATAGTTAAAACACCACAATGCACTGAGATGCAAGGTGCCTTACATCTAACCACTCCACCAGCATAAAATGACACCCTGAAAGCTGATGCCAAAGACTGAGTGGAGGATACACAATAAGGGGGCATGGTTGAAACCAATAAGAGACAAAGATGGTAAAATGCCAAAAGGTATTTGCTACTAGCAAAATAAATAATAGACGTAACCTAATAGAAAGTGGGCTTTACTGAAAGTTACCAGACAAAGGTAGGAAAATGCCTGGAGATATTGTCCATTAGCATAAGCAGTAGTGTCAAAGTATCTTATCTACATTAAGGTACACATAAACATGTCTCTCAGCCCAGGAACAGCAGCTTTCCCATCATACAAATGTGTGAATAAAGTCGCTGAAAACAATGGCTGCTGACTCTGCATGATGTCTTGGCTTTGGATATTATTGTTTTCATATTTTATTCTACAACAACTTCAGTAAGACTAGGATAGGAGTGACATGCAAGTTTAATGTTCAGTGCCTCACAGGTCCAGATTTCCAGGTTTTAATTCAGAGGCTGGACACTACGTGGGTTTCCCAGTGAGCATAATGGTTTACCAGCAACATTCTAAAATCTGCTGGTTAGGTTAATTGACAGCTCTAACTTAAACCAGTCTGTGTGAGTATAGGTTTGTATGTATGTACAGTATGTGAAGTAATGGACTGGCTAAGTGAGGTTAAAAAATGGATGGATGAATGGCCTTCTGGGATATTCTCCATTTTCTGCAATCTTTTCATATCTCTATAATTGTAAAAGATAGGTTCAGAAAATGAAAGGATAGCTGGACTTCATAAACCAGTGAAGTATTGCCCTGGGAAAATCAGCTCTAGTAGATTTTAGAAAGAAACATTCTTATTTGGATCATATCATGCAGAGCAGTGAGCCACCGATACGATTCAAGCACATTTGTGTCACAGGCTTTTTATTATAATACAAGCAACTTTTTTGTCTGCACTTTATGACAGGGTCATACCCTGATAGCTTTCGGTGAAATAGTGCTACTTGTACAAAATAAAATTAAAATGTTGTGATAGAAATTAAAAGAGAAATTTTTAAAAGGCCAGTTAATGAAATTCTGTCAATGAAGCTGACCTTTCAATATTTTAAAGCCAATAAAAATCTGCTACAGCAAAGTAAAATAAGCACAAAGGATAGTAATAAAAACGGCAGTGGTTCTTGTACCAAGTGACTCCTAAAACATACATAATAAGACAGAGCCTAAGGGGAAAGAGGGTGTTAAAGTTCCTTAAACCTTTAGGTAGTAAATTCAAAACACTTTGTAACTCTTCAGGGATTATGTTACTTTGCAAGCGCATGTTAGAAATATAGTGAGGTGTATGCTAATGTTTGACCTCACAGAAAAGTGCTTTATATCTTCTGCCATTAAAATATCTCTGGACTGAAATACACTGACACAAATCTGCACCTTGTTGACAGCTGCCCTCAAAGCCACTGGCAGCTGGCAGTCTGCCCAAGTACTGTCAATGTGTGGAGGATCAACTGTGGTGCCTTTAAAGTGTGAGTGTGCCGATGATCCAGCTCCCTGAAGCTACACTATATTACTGTTCTGATTCATAAGCCACTAGTTCAATATCTGGAATCAACTTCTGCATGAGTGCTATTTCACAGCATTTTAAAACCAAGCTGCCAAGTTGTTGGGGTTTTTTCTGTTTTGAAACTTTTGAAAAAAAAATTGAAGCAAATGGCATGTTGAGCATTCTTCACCTGCTTAGATTTCTTACAAGTATTCTCTCCCATGGAAGTTTTTACATTTTATTGCTATACAACATTTAATAAAAGTTGGATTTAAATTGGCCTTTCTGACATTGAGAAGCTACAACAACAAAAAAATAAAATCTCCATTTCCCTAATTATGAGACCTCTAAACCAATTAACTGTACCAGAAATAATTTAGGTGTGTCATATTTAAGAGAGTAAATTCATATGCAACCAATTATGCTGTGTTGTTTTATTTGTAATTAATTTAGGTCAATTTGAAGAGATCTGTTCTCACTTTAAAATTAAAGAATCTTTTTTTGTTGATCAGTGTCAAAAAACAAATTTAAATCCACTGTGATTTAATGTTGTATAATAATAAAATGTGTACACTTCAGAGCAGGTGAATACTTTTGATTATACAATCTCTTTGTTCTTCCAAGCAATGCATGCAGTAGATTTGGCTAATGGTAAATTACAGTTTTGTCATTAAGCTGTTTACTTTGCTTGCTGAAATTTCATATATAAGTAATATTCGTAGTTTGGGTGGGATTTGCTGTTTAATTGTTTGCTAGTAATCTGTATTCTGTTAGTGTACTTAACATGATTTCTTGTTCACATTAATTGGACTCTTCTTCCTTTTAGTTTGTTAATTTCATGAGTGATATTACTGTCCCTGAAAGGTTAAAATGACTTACATGCTACATTGGTATAAGCATGGTGTTTTGTCCAGTGTTGGTGCATGACACGGTGGCACAGTGGTAGAGGAGTTTGCATGTTCTCCTTGTGCCCACAGGGGTTTCCTCCTGGTACTCCAGTTTCCTTCCACTGTCCAAAGACACACAGGTTAGGTGAATTGGTGATGCAAATTTGACTCTAGTATGTAGATATTTGTTTGTGTGTGTGTCCATCTTGAGATGCACTGACACCCCCATCCAAGATTTGACCGTCCCACGCACCAAATACTAGATGGGATAGGCTCCATCCCCCAATCCAGACCCTGGTCTGAATTAAACATGTTAGAAAATGACATGATATGACAAGCAGAAAGTGGTGCTACTTTACGTTTGGTTGTGGTCAGTTAGGGTCAACTTCACCAAACCAAACCAAAAATAATATACTAGAATGAGCACAAACTATAATGATTGTGCAGTTGTAAACTAAATTTGTGGTCCAGCTTAAAAAATAACCCAGTTATGTCCCACTTATGCAGTTTTTAGTTTACTGAGAAAAATGTTTAATCTCATGTTTCAGCTTAGAAAAGACATAAGGAATATTCCAATCAAACAGGACCCAGTGGAGACCAGTTCTGTCCAATGGCAAACAATGTGAAAAATGTCACTGGAAAAGAATAAACATTATATGGACAAAACACGCAGATTGTGTGCATTTTTTGTTAAAATATTATTAATACTTACCTCTGGAAAACTCAGTGATCAACAGGAAAGACTTTCTTTCCCGCAACACTGTGTGTTTGAATTGAAGATCTGTCTTTAAATATTGAATTACAGTTCAAAATAGAAAAGTGGTGTAGATCTGCTTCACCTTTAAACAAATACACCATCCAAAAATAATGTTATTTATATGTTACATAGTAACATATTGTGATGTCCCATCAAACAAGGCACACTCATGTGTCTTCCAAATGCCGACTGGCTTTTTATTTGATATGCCGCAATATAAACAGTGCCCTACTACTGCCCGTTGTCTCAGTCATGGGGACACTTCCAAAATAATAAAAACAAGTCACCTTCATCCTTTTTACCTCTTGCCTGCCCTTTAACTGTTCACTAGTTCACAGCCGGATGCTGTCTTCTGCTCACTCCAACAAAAACTACCTCTTCTGACTGCCCACTCTTCCTTTATCTCCACACACTCTTAATTAATTCTGATCCTTATCATTCAGTTCTCTCTCTAGGGAGGTGCCCTGAGCCCTTACAAAGTGTGTTCCCCCAACACTCCACCCCAACACTCCTTCCACTCCCTACAGCCCATGCAGTGGCAAGACACGTCACACTATAAACATTTATATGTTACTTAGTTTGTGGCAGAGAAAAAATTTTCATTCCATATTTTTATGCAGAATCGAGATAAAAATGTCCAATAGTGATATCACTTTCATGATGAAATGCATTAAAGTATGTCTATTACATTTTACAGATAAATTGTTAACTTCATTTAAATAATACTGTTAATAATTACACATGTGGAGGCAGCACGGTTCCAGAGTGGTAGCGCTAAGTGCCTCAAAGTAGGGAGTTATGTCCCTGGTGTTTCCTGCCTGGAGTTTGCATGTTTTCCTGGTGGGTTTCCACAATTTGCTCTGGTTTCCTTCCAAGGACATGCAGGTTTGGGGATTTGGTGATGCTAAAATGACGGTATTCTATGTGTATGCTTATATACACCTTGCGATGAGCTGATGCCCCATCCAGGGATTGTTTCTGCCTTGTGCCCGATGCATGCTGGCATGGGTGCATCCCTGGATTGATGGATGTAATCATTAAACACTCATCCTTTTCGGAGATACTGTGGCAAGGTATCCTCAGAATTTAATGGATGTTTCAGGCAATTCACAACACAGCAAAGCCAAACCTTTTCTCACTGTGATGATATCTCGCACTGCCACCTGGTGGAATCTTCCAGATTTATGTAAAGTACATACGCAAGTATAAACAGTACACCGATTGCATAGTAGAAGCATTTGCAGGGGCACATGTCGCTTCAAATGTAGTATAAACCCTTCCTTGCAGTTAATTTTAAATCTTAAGACTTCTTCATTAGTAAGAAACAGTTTTAAAATAAATGGCACATTTTCTGAGATATTTCCAATAAACAGAAAAATATCATTGGCATAAAGAGAGATTTTGTAAAGTGAATTATTAGAAGTTATAGGAAAAAACAACTGTGAATCACATAAGAGTGCCACAACTGCCTCAAGCAAAAGAATAAAGAGCATAGGCGAGAGGGGGCAGCCTTGACTTACTCATCTGCAGATGGGAAAGAGGCGAGATACATCTAAATCGAAATAACTGACGCATTGGGAATTAAGTATAATGTCTTAATCATGTTAATGAAGGATCACTAAATCCTATTACCTGTAAGACTTTCCACAGATAGTGCCAATTCAGTTTCTCAAAAGCCTTCTCAGGATCTAATGAAGACAGCACCACAGGTGCCATTGAGGAATAATCCTTACTAATAATGTATAACAAGCAACAAAGATTATCCACAGCAAAGGGAGTGTGAATTAAGTCATTGTGATCTGGATAAACCACCTTATGTATAATAGTTTGAAGATGAGTGGCCACTTCTTTGGCAAGAAATTTAATGTCAGAATTCATAAAAGAAATGTTTTGGATCCTTACCAGGTTTAAGAAGCAATGAGAAGACTTTAGTGTGTATTTTGAAATAAAGATGTTGCCTAAAGAAGATACATTTTATTATACAGCATATTTAGTTATTAATTATTAATTGTACTGATATAATGTCCTCTGCAGTTCCTGCTAATTTGTATCGCAACTTCAAGCCTTTATAGGCCCTAAACTAAAATTTAGCAGAACCCTTTCTTTGTTTCACCCATTTTTGCTTTAGTTGAGCCTAGAGCTAGAAGTGTCAACCAAAGTACTATAGTAAGTAGTCCATTCCTTAGTAAGCAGCTGGAGGCTAACTTGGGAAATCAGTTGCAACAGCCCAATGAATTAATTTCAGAATGGATTTGGCATGGGTTCATCCTGAGATAATCTTGTCTTAGTATATATGTATGGTAAGAAGACTATCTGCAGGGTTTAGCACCATTACAGTGCCTATTTCATCTGCAAAACTAGCCAAGGTACCTAGAGTCCTATGAGGGGGAACAAAATTGTATGTTTCTTAAAGCACCTCATGAGCAGGACTCAAAAAGAAATCATAAAATATTTATGTACAGCATCAGTCCTGATTTGGACTGAATTATAACAAGGTAATGAATTAATAATACATAACTTAGTATCATAGAAAACCAATATGCGATGCATGTAAAATGTAATTTTGATTAATTCAAAATGTCCTGGAATGCATTAAAAGATAACCCTTTAGTTTAGGTACTGAAAAAAAAATGTATTCATAATGTAAAAAGACATTAACAAAAGCTTCTTTTGGAATAAATAACACCTACAACATAACAGTAAAGTGTTTATTTACAATATCTGTACAATATGGCCTACTAAAATAACTTCACTTTGGAAAAGTCAGAGGTGGTTTAAGAGACACGTACATCTCTTGCGGTTACATACTTCATTATAAGACCTGAAAATCCTTCATATTCATAGGTTATTTTACCAGCATTTCAAGCACCGTGCTGCACAGAGATAAATAAATCACTTTACTGATGTTAAGACTAAAAGACCCCTGTGTTAATGTCTTGTTGCATAAGAGTAAATGAGTAATAGATGCAACTAGCATTACCAATTAAAAAAATTATATCACTTTATACATTGTAATTAAAAGACAGGAGAGAGAAAAAGGTTTGGGAAATCCACCCCTTATAATAACAAGCAACAACAAAACAATCACAATGAGTAATCAAAAAAGACTGAGCCCCAAAAAGACTAACTGAGGAAGGAAGGTGCTGGAGGAAGTTGTTGTGGAGGAAGAGGTGAGGCCGTTGGGGAAATGCTGAAAGTGAGGTCAGTAGGAGGGCGTGGTCTGGACAGGAGGGCGGAAGTTGATGCTGGTTTACATGGGTTTCCCTTCTGTGGATCTGTAGAAGAGGAAGAAGAGAGGTTAGTGCTCTTTGTCAACCCTCGAGCAGACATCTTACCCTCCGTTAAGCCCTTTGACTGCCTCCCATGCGCATGTGTGTGACAACATTTAACCATTATTTACTCTTCAATAAAAAAAAAACACAGAGACAGCATCTGTGATTAAAAAACTGCACAAATTTCTAAAGTGCTGAATTGTGACTATCACTGCCACACTCCAAAATGGTATGTCTCAGCTTACTTACAAGCAGCATAACTACAGAATGCTTTATAAAGCACAGTTTGTATTTTATGTTATTAAAATATATTAAGTATTGAACAACTCTAACCTGCCAGTGTGCAGGATTCTTTAATTAAAAAATAAAAGAAAAAGTAGGACTAAAGAAAAAGGAAACAAAAAGGCTTGCCTTTAAAGGCAAACAAATTCAGTCCAAAAACAGTATGCAAACACAAATGCAATCTCGAAAGGCAAAGGACAGGAGAGCAACTTAATGCAGAAGCAGCCATTTCATGTAAAGCTAATTTTTAAATAGCACTTGGGTGACCCATAGCTACTGCGTTGGGTGAAGCCCCCCTTTGGCTCAACATAAAACACCCAGTGAATATAATTTAAAGAACTACTAAATATGCTATAACCAAATTTCTGGACTCTGGATCTACTGGTTAAATAACCAATAAAGTGACAATATACTAATACAGAGATAAATTCCTGATTTAATATGTTCTAAGTGATGTTTTTACAGTGAATGGTACTAATATGACATTTCATAAGCCCCGAAGTGAGTAATCATTAACACAATCCTGCCTTGGAACAAGTTGTGTTTGCAAAAATCTTTGATGAAGATGGAGAATCTTATGTACATCCTTCACATGGAAAATGGCAAAAATGTATCCTGTAGATGATAAACAGGCTAAAACAGGACTAGCTGTGGATTAGTTAACCTTAATCCTGATCTGCTTCTGTTGTTTGATGTAACTACATTTAGACCTGAAGAGTATCACCTGCTAGTACCATACTACTTAGTCTGATCTTTATAGGGTGCAAGTAACCCTGGTCCACTGCAACTGATCCTTAGAAATGTATTAATATTGTTTATTTATTTAGTGACATGCTGCTTGATTATGCATACAGGTAGAAAAACATATTTAAGTTGGTTATCTGTTTAATGAGGACCAAAAATATTACTAAATAACACCTCAGCATCACATGCCCTAATTGAAAATCTTTTGTTTCTTGTTTTCCCGGTGCTCGAGTCCGAGATGTGATGAGATGTGCGCCGACCGTCTACGAGAAGCACAAGAGGATCCATTGTATTACACGCCGACGTAAACGACATAAGGCACTGACAGTCAGAGATTCTCAAGGCTGACTTCGCAGCACTAATTAAAGACACAAAGGAGAGGACCCCATCGGCAAAGATTTTCATTTCGGGTCCATTACCTCTCGTCAGATGATCAAATGAATACTACAGTCGTCTACGGGGATTAAACAACTGGCTGAAAGGTTTCTGCGAGAATCAAGATATCGGGTTCATCGACAACTGGGACCTCTTTTGGGAAAGGCCACGTTTCTTCAAGGTAATTCATCTATCTTGACTGTCTATTTCTACTTTAAACCCCTTCCATAATGCTACTGCTTTGCTAGGACATGATAATGGCTTAACAAAAGTGCACAACATTAATACTCTAATAACCAATCTTAGTGCACGTAAAAAATCTAGGCAGTGCGGCATAAACACCAATAATTTAACTGCAATTACTACTTTAGATGAACAATGCATTAAAACTATAAAAACAGATTATAGATTACATAAAAAATACACACAGAGCGGCGGTAACAAAAATAACCTAGTTTCTGTTCCAAATATCAATAGCGTGCATAGAATTCAGCTCTGCCCCTCCAAAACATGAAATATGGCACTATTAAATGTTAGAGCTTTAACTAACAAGATGTTTTTTATCAACGATCTTACTAGTGATAGAAAAATTGATTTTATTGCACTAAGTGAAACGTGGCTTAGCTCAGACGGCTTGGCTGTTTTAATTGAATCTGTGCCTCCGGATTACAGTTTTGCTTGTGCGGATCATCAGGGAAAGAAAGGGGACGGCTTGGCAAACATCTATTCCTGCTGGTTAAAGTATAAAGATGTTAGTTTTGGTAAATTCGAGTCCTTCATGGAGATTCTCAAGTTCTAGTATTATCTGTGTATAGACCTCCTAAATTTAACGCGTCTTTCTTTGAGGAATTCTCAGACTTAATGTCAATTTTAATTACGAACTATGACACACTCTTAAAAGTCGTTGACTTTCACTTTCATATCGATAATCAGTGTGACCTAAAAGTAAAGGAATTCATGAACCTCCTGGACTCTTGATTTGAGACAGCTCGTTAGTCAGCCTACACATAAAGCAGGTCTTACGTTATACTTAGTAATTACCAAAGGACTAAAAGTTGATGTGAAGCAGATCATTGATATTGGTCTATCAGACCATTTTCTTCTACTATTTAATATAGAAAAAATAATAAAAAAACACTCATGAGAAGCATATTGTTAAAAAACGCTTCTTTGACTCATCAGCAGCTTTAAAACTTACAAACATTCTAAGAAATCAGTCAGTTTATAGTGCCAACTATAATAGCGAGGATAATGTAAATAGTAAGGTGGAAAAATGTAATTCTAAAGTGAGAGCTGCTGTTGACATAGTTGCACCTGAAAAGACAGTTAAAAAATCTTCTAGGATTGTTATACCATGGAAGACCCAAAGAGTGTCTGATTTAAAAAGAACATGTCGTAGAGCTGAGCGTAAATGGAGGAAAACTAAACTGATTATCCACTATGAGATATTGAAGGTTAAAATAACAGAATACAATAACACAGTCCGTCTTGAGAGCCGCTGCTATTTCTCTAAGATTATAAATAACAATGCTAGTAATCCCAGAGTCTTATTTTCTACAAGAGATTGTCTGCTAAACCCAGGTAACACAAAGGAATGCCTAAAAAATACTTCCAGTGAAACCTGTGAGGCTATTGCTGTATTTTTCAATCAAAAAATCAATGATATTAGAAATAACATAGTACATCTCCCCAACACTGCAGATCCACCAGGATCGATTTACCTGATTTACATAGAATAATCTCTCAACTGAAACCCTCTACCTGCGTCCTTGACCCAGTACCAACAAGTTTTGTCAAAGAAGTATCAGGCGTGCTAATTGATAATATTCTTGACATAGTAAATTTGTCATTTAATACGGGGGTCTTCCCAGACTGTCTTAAGACTGCTGTAGTTACACCCCTACTCAAGAAAAATAATCTTGACCCCTCTGCTTTTGAAAATTTTAGACCAATCTCTAACCTGCCCTTCTTAAGTAAAATTCTAGAGAAGGCAGTCATTATGCAGTTAAATGACCACCTCAATAAACATGCTATTCTTGATAAATTTCAGTCATGTTTTAGAATAAATCACAGCACAGAAATTACACTTGTTAAAGTAGTAAATGATTTACAGGTAATTGCAGACAGAGGCCATTTATCTGTTCTCATCCTCCTAGATCTGAGTGCCGCATTTGACACCATTGATCACTATATTCTTAGAAATCGCTTTAGTCAATGGGTGGGCCTCTCTGGCAGGGTCCTAAATTGGTTTGAATCCTACCTGGCAGGGAGAAAACTCAAAGACACATGATATTCTATATGGTGTTCCACAAGGCTCTATCCTGGGTCCACTGCTCTTCTCAATCTACATGCTTCCTTTAGGTCAGATTATCTCAGGTTACAACGTGAGCTACCACAGCTATGCTGATGACACACAGCTGTACTTATCAATAGCACCTGATGACACCGACTCTCTCGATTCACTAACAAAATATCTTACTGGTATTTCTGAATGGATGAATAGTAATTTTTTAAAGCTAAATAAAGAGAAAACTGAAATTTTAGTGATTGGCAATAATGGATTCAATGAGTTTATCAGAAATAAACTTGATGCATTAGGATTAAAAGTTAAGACAGAAGTAAAAAAACTTAGGGGTAACTGTTGACTGTAACCTGAATTTTAAATCGCATATTCATCAGACCACTAGGACAGCATTTTTTCACTTAAGAAACATATTAAAAGTTAGACCTCTTATATTATTTAAAGATGCTGAGAAATTAATTCACGCTTTTGTTTTCAGTCGACTAGATTACTGTAACGCACTCCTCTCAGGACTACCCAAAAAAGACATAAATCGTTTGCAATGAGTGCAGAATGCAGCTGCTAGAATCCTAACTAGGAAAAGAAAATCCGAACACATTTCTCCAGTTTTGATGTCACTACACTGGTTAGCTGTGTCTTTCAGAACTGACTTTAAAATTCTGCTTATGGTTTATAAAGCCTTAAATAATCTCGCTGCATCTTATATATCGGAATGTCTGACACCTTATATTCGAAATCGTAACCTTAGATCCTCAAATGAGTGTCTCCTTAGAATTCCAAAAGCAAAACTTAAAAGAAGTAGTGAGGCGGCCTTCTGCTGTTATGCACCTAAAATCTGGAATAACCTGACAATAGGAATTCGCCAGGCAAATACAGTGGAGCACTTTAAAACACTGCTGAAAACACATTACTTTAACATGGCCTTCTCATAACTTCACTTTAATTTAATCCTGATATTCTGTTTGTTCAGTTCATTATAATAACTATTCATGGTGGCTCTAAAATCCGTACTAACCACAACTCTCTCTTCTGTTTCTTTTTCCGGTTTCCGGTTTCCTGTGCCACCACCAGCTGCTCAAAGCAACATGATGCTCCAACATTGAAGGACTAAAAGCCAGAAGTCTACATGACCATCATCATCAAGTCCTTCCATGAGAACCCTAAATACAAAGAGGACTGTTTCATTTATATTAAGTAGAATGCCCCGAGGGGACTGGGCGGTCTCATGGTCTGGAATCCCTGCAGATTTTATTTTTTTCTCCAGCCGTCTGGAGTTTTTTTTTTTTTTTTCTGTCCTCCCTGGCCATCGGACCTTACTCTTATTCTATGTTAGTTAATGTTGACTTATTTTATATTCTTACTGTGTCTTTTATTTTTCTATTCTTCAATATGTAAAGCTCTTTGAGCTACATTTTTTGTATGAAAATGTGCTATATAAATAAATGTTGTTGTTGTTGTCTTTGATTTTCATCTTATCCCCCTTTTCCTTGCTTTTACTGAAAAATATAAGAATTTTGATGTTTTGATAAGAAAAGGCCATTCACACCAGCAAAGCTTTTCAATCACTGTCTAATGTGAAGATATTCTTGAGGATTACAGACTAGCTCAGTGTGTAACACCAATTCACAATTGCTATCTGTTGTCTTGGTCCATGGCTGGTTTCAAATTCCCACATTCTTTTTGCATTCATGTAGGTTTTCCCCAGGTATTCCTATACATGAAATTAAAAAAAATGTGACCATAAATAAAAAATGGACTGAAAAAGAAAAAGTGTAATATATAATATGGTCAAAGAATATTACAATGCATATCAACTACACAACATAAAAGTGCACAATAGTCAGCAAATTGTATATTATTCAGCAGAACTATCACTCAGTATTGATGCTGTGATCCCTGTTCCCAAAAAATTTCCAAGTTACAAAATCTGAATCAGTCATCTGCCTTCATCAATGTGATTTTCAGCAGTAAGAAGTATTTGGGTGTCTTCCCAGGCAGTGATTGTAGAAACACTCAAGAAAACCAGCAGCAACAAATTTTATTTCATTCCCTTTGACAAACTTCAGGCTGTGGCAGAATGCAAATAAACAACAGTGGCGAGGTGTTAAATACTACCGTCTCAGACAAGGTACATTTTTACAACCCCTTCCAGCACTCCCCATATACAGATTAAATCCTGTTATAGTGAATACCGAAGTAATGAAATTTTCAGAATAACAAATACTTTTTGTGGGCCCATACAAACATTCATACAATATCATGTTAAACGAATTTCATTTTATCAAAATGTAAATCTCAGTGTAACAAATAGTTTTTTTGACAAAAATGGCCACTGAAAATAATAATGAAATGAAAAAAGTACTTAATGCCGCTCCTACACTTTCCACGCAGAGTCTGCAAAAGGCTGTCTCAAAGAGAGAGACAGTCTGTTGCGAAATTTCCAGTTTCAGGAAGTCTTCAGCAGGCTCAGCAAGCGTGTAGCCACGACATCACACACATAGCTGAATTCTGAATCAGTAGTCCACTGAGTGTCCGCGTGGATAGTTGTGTTGTGTGCGGATACTGTACTGGTCAACTTTCATAGCGCTTCTCACAGTTTTCGCTGAGAAAAAATTAACAATCCTGAAAAAAGTTGATTCCAAAATGAAGATAAATGACGTGTCGAAAACATGTTATAATCTCACCTTCATCTTCATTTAATAACTCATCTTCATTCTGTATTTTCATACCTGTACTTCTATTAAAAAAAAACATACATCTAATGTCTCATTGTCATTGTGTGTTTTCATACCTGTATTTCTATTAAAAATATATATATATATATATATATAAAGTCTCATTTTCATTGTGTGTACATATCTGTATTTCTATAAAAAAAGTTACATCTAACATCTCATTTTCATTCTGTAATTTCATACTTGTATCTCTAATAAAATAAAAAACGTACATTGAATGTCCCATATTGAAATAGACCATTTTTTCAGTTTAAGAAGTGCTTTTTTATACAGGTATTGCCAAGCTTGGGTCACAGAGTTGCATTGCCTCAAGACTTCATTCAGAATGGGAAGTGTTAGGAGCCACAGCATCAAGAACACCAGCGGCTTGGAATCACCGCTGTGGAAGACAGATCAGGAGAGTGTGAGGAAGAGCAGATCAAAGCCTGTTGCTAAATGTTAAACAGTGTGCAGCAAGCATGGTAACCCTGGTCCTGCAGAAGACAACCACTTGTTTTGCCCTTGGTTTACTGTTTACCAGACGCAGCTGAGGAGCTACAGAGCTGTCCTTGTGCCACTGCAGTTAGACATAGTGAATTGATGGCGGCTCCAGTCACAATATTATACATATTTTCCCCATATTTATTATAACAAACTTCCCATTATAACAAAATATTTTTATTGTCGCGTGAGTTTTGTTATAATGGGATTCCATCTGTATATCCTTACTAGGCATGAGATGATGCACTTAATTCACATATGTATTGCTATACCCACTTCACTATACAGTGCATTTTCTGAACATCAAACAAAAAAAGAGTCTATTATTTTATGAAAATATCAGAAACAATGAAACAGATTAGCTATAAATCAATAAAACATGAACTAGGCATTAAAGACAATCCAAATATATAATATAAAATTGAATGCGAAATGAACCTCAGCTGTATTGCTCCCCTTGCACACTTCTCCTGGTAGTTTCACACTCTGTCCTGCAAGCTAAAAGGCGTCTTTCTTTTTTTGACAAAACATTCACAGTGCAAACTTAAAAGACCTTTAACAAATATTGTGACTGATTCCAGAAATTAACACAATGCCACAAAATAGCAGAACTGGAATATATACGAAATGATATGCATAACTTCCAACCCTTCTGTGAAGGGGGGAAAAATTATAGGGTACAAGATGGATAAAAAACCAACAACAATAATAATAATAATAATCCTCAAATTGGCACAGCATAGGAGACACAGTAGTTACAAGATACAATTTAATAGTCAGTACACACCTATAGACTTTGATTAAATTTGAAGACTGATTTAATGCAAAGTATAAGCATTTTTCAAATGGGCTTACATAAAAATTTATGTTAATACTCCACAAATACTGTTCTGTGCCGTCTGCCATGATCAATAATTGGGATGATTCATAATCGAGCCTGGCTTGGGCATGATAAAAATCCTGAAAACTGATGTAATGCTTTGATTAGATGGTGATATTGTGCTATTTGTAAATATTGGTGAGGATATGGTTAACAGGAATCATGGCTAAATATTTAGGAATAATAATACTTAGTTTTCTTAGAATTTAGTGATTAAATTACACCAGACATTTTAATTCGAGGGCCTAAATATCATTTATATGGTTACAATTTATGGGTCTGCTAAGTAAAATTACAATAGTGCTCTCAGGATCACAAGCTACCTGACAGGTTGGTAGGTTAAATAGAAGGCTACCATGATCAGTGCAAGTTTACGTTGCCATTCACAAACACCTTATTTTTCTTCACCAATGTGGCATGGATTTGATGATTTTACTAAAATGTTTAATGCAAAAAAAAAAATGAGCCTGCCAATACAGCCTAATTGCTACGTGTTTTCTGCAGTGTCACACCTCAAATTCGTAGTTTGGCACTGATGATTCCACTCAAGGTATCTACACTTCAAAGAATTTGAAGCCAGCATGTAGCTGGTTTTCACATTTATTTGTTAGGCTGCATCTGTCAGATAAATCAATTTGTATTTATTTTACAGATTTGGGATAGTTACCAGTATACAGTCATATCAGATATATTCCTTGCTAAAAAATGGAGAAACTTTTAACTGTAGTCTGAAGGCAGTAGGCTATAGAGACAAAACATAGCTGGTATGGATTGATCAACTAATTTTTGCCATCAAAACTTTTCTATAGCATCGCTGCAGCAGGATTGCACCCTCAGAGATAGCACTTACAAACTTTTAATGGTAGTATATATTAAGGCATTGTATATGTAATACTTAAGGTTCACACTTAACTTTTTTGTATTTTAATTAGGGCTGGGCAAGTTAACGTGTTATTTAACGCATTAATTAATTAACACCAATAATTATTTTATCTTGCGTTAGTTAATGCAATTTTTGTTATTATTATTATTATTATTTTGAAAGCCTCAGTCTTGCTAGTGATTGATAGAGATCAGTGATCTTCTTGTTACAGCGCTTTTCTATACAGTTTTGCTAGAAGGAAAGTTAGCTTTGTTGATTTGACCTCAATTCCCTGCACATGCATGTGTAGCGAAGAGCAAACAGCTTCTAAAATGAAATGTGGATAGATACCAAAGTGAATGTTCAAAGCAAAATTTTTTTCTCATTATTGCTGTATCGGACTTTAATTTGTCAGACTCCAATTTTGATGCAAGTGATCTGTGGATGTAGATCGAAAACGAAAGTGTGGTACCGGCATCAGCTGATCGTGGTGCTGAACATGTTCGTGTAGCTGATGCACCTATGGCAACATTCGCCTGGGAGGACAGATACTTACGATGACAGGAGGTACAAACAATACTGCAACTGCCACCCCCGTGCACCTGTCACACAAGGACAGCAAGGTGGCCAGCCCACACTCCATTTTTGCTGGCCGTTGATGCAGTTCAAACACTTAATACTGTTATTTAATCCATTATTTTTTGTGTGTTTTTTTGTAATTTTTGGTATACTTATTGCTATCTTAATTCATACAGGTTGCTTTATGAAATGAGACACACACATATTCTAGGCCTTTTGTTGGCAGAGCTACCACTTTAATGTCAGCACTTTCTACAGACATCTACTTTTAAAGCCAGAGACCCTCAGGACCCATGAAACTAACCTTGCTAAACTGCACATAATTCAATGAAGACTGTTATAGCGTAATTAAACTAGTCAGAGGAGACGCTTCTGATTTTATGCATAGCACATCTCAGCAACATTTGCACTTAAATAATTCATTTGTGTATTAGCTCTGTGATCTTATATGAAACATAAAATGTTATCACACTTTGTCATTATGGAAAATTAAGTTTTCTTTATTGCCTATGAATATCTTGGCTAATGGTGGACTCAGGCAGGAATACGTCAAACACTCCCAGTGATAAAAATAAATCCTCATAAAAATAACCTGAAAACTAAGAGTGAATATAATCATTTTCTATGAAGTGTAAAAATTTACAAAGCAACAATTCAAGAATTTGTTTTCTACAGAGTTAATGGAGTTTTAAGAATTATTCCAAAGCAGTGACAATTCTTCATTTGCAAACCTTCTTTAAAACATATAAGTAAAATTAAAATGTTTAAAAAATATCAAGTGCTTCCAAAAATCATCTGAAAATGACATTGATTACAATTATAGGAAAATCTTATCCTGGCCACGTAAGCTTTCCTGATGGAGGAAACACACTCATTTATTCCTTTGTTTGTCCTAGAAAAAAGATAAGAAGGGAATTATGGGCTTCATGCATATACCTTACTTAGATTTAATATTAAACAAAAAGCAGATATATAAAACCATACGTACACCCCATGCCATGCCAGGTTCACTTATAGATCTCAGATCATCTTAACACTGTGTACTCATGCAGGCACTTTTAGACACACCCTTTCACCTCCTGTCAGTAACCATATATGGCTTTAAAATGTCCTTTTTTTAATATTCATGAGCTGATCACCATATAAATTTGCCCATGATTCTGAGAGACAGCTCTACTACAAACCATGGGAGAACACAGAAAATGAAACTTCAGTGAAAGTGACCTTGAGTTGTTACTGACTAAAGCAGAAAACCGTAAGACATTATTTTTGCTGGTTTCTCTGAAGGAATATTAAATCAAAGAATAAAAAAGGAGTTGGGGCAGGTGAGAGCAGCTGAATGAAAACTGATGCAGGCTGTATAAGCAGAAGTGTGAGATATTATGAACATTCTAACTGAACGTGTAAAAAATCAAGTAAATGTCAATTGTGCAATATATACAAGTCTTTTTAGATTCTATATACAACATACAAGTTTTCTGTAATGTACTAAAATGAATTGCAATCTTACCAATTAGGCTTATTTACTAAGAAGCCAGCTTTCACACACAGTATGACCCTGATGTCTGCTTCCCACACTACTATTTCATAAAGTAAAGGAAACATTGGATGAGAAAGGCAACTTCACCACAATGTTAGGCAGACACATTTGAGCATGAATTGAATGAAAATGCTTTCTGTTTACAAAAGCAACTTCATTCTGTAGCAGTGTCTTCATCACAATATGTGCACGGTCAATGGTGCCCATTACATTAGGAAATCGCTGCAAATTGCCTTTTGATCTTGGCTTGCTAACCCTAACCTAACCATAAGGAAATCAGATGTATCTGAGTAGTGTCATAATTCTACCATTTCTTACAGATGGCACGGCACTGTGAGATCTTCACCAGTTCAGCCAGTTCATACAGAGAATTTTACCATTCCCTTTCACTGCCTATTATTAACCATACATGGTATAAAAGCACCTTTTCTGAATATTTTTTCAAATTTGGCCATCATTAAGCAGTAAAACACCACCAAGTGAAGAAGAAGTGAAGTTTGTGTATCACTTGTGGATAGTTGGAACTTGCTATAAAGTTAAACATATTTTCACAACAAATTCTTCTTCTATACTGCAAATCCTGAGTGTTGCGTAAAAAATGACATAAGTACGTTTGCAAGCATAAAGATGCTTTTATACATGATGTTCCAGGTGTTTTTAAATGGTTTTGAGAAAATCAGTTCTTTAGGTTGGCAGTTTACCAAAATACTGTAGTTGTTCTCTAGTTATAAACAAATGAAGAGTTCACTTTGTGTAAAATGTAATATAACTTAATTATGTTTTTCCAAGAAAGCATCTAAAAAAGTATGAAACAACATGATCAACAAATCCAAAACTCCTGTAAGCCATCATCAAGTCCTCCAAATGCTGCAATACTAAACAATGACAAAGGGCCTCCAATGAATGATCTAATATATAGTAGTAACCTTGTTCAAAAACAATGTAGATTAAAAGCCATTTTCAGCTGACTATTAACCCCACCTGGATGAGCTGTATATTATGTTTTTGTGAAGTTTACAACAAAAAAAAAGTCATCTTATTTAATGTCTACATATGGTCCCCAGGACCGAGTTTGGGAAACACTATTTTAGGAAGCTAAAATATGTTTGTTTCTTTGTGAACCACACAACTAAATATTGTCATGCTTGGGTCACAGAGTTGCACAGAAACACACAGGAGAATATAAAGACAGAAACTTTATTCAAACATTTCAAACAAACATAAGTCTCTTTCAGGAGTAAATCGAGCTCCGTGTATAGACAGAGAGGACAGTTCTGTCTCTCAATTAAAAGAATAGAAAATCTTCCTCTTCATAGGGGCGCGCCTCAGGACCGGGACCCCCAACAGGAGCAGAGGATGTCTGGGGGAGAAGAGAGACAAGGCAGAGAGACCAAAGGACAACTGTTGCACAGGCTTTTAAATGTTTGAAGCGCCACACGAGATGCAGATCACGTGGCGTGGCAGCAGCAGCAAGCCAGCAGCTAATCGAGCAAAAAGGAGGTAAAAAACTGTATTTGTTCCCATTGTATCACCGTTTAAGAGGGGGTTTCGGAGGAGCAACCACGTCTTCTAGGGGTGCATTCAGCCCCTGTCCTCAAAATATCCAAAGTATTCATTAAATATGAAAAATATGCATTTTAAACAATGATATTAAGTGAAGCAAAGTATTTACTTTACTCACAAGATCCTTTAAGTTGTTGCATGTTATCTGCTGTAATCACAAACCTCCTTGATGAATATTTCTTAGTTCCAGCAAGCCACATGAATAGTGAGCCTCTCCGCATTTATTTGCATGACACAACACCCTCACCTCTATCCCCCTCTTTATTTGAAGAAAATAATTGGGTTATAAAGCATAAATGGCAAGGTGATATGAGATAGAACAGAAGGGCATACAGCTGGAGAGAAAAACAGGAATGAGTATTTCTCCAGAGAAAAGCTACTAGCCATTGCACCAAAGTAATCTGCGTGTTGCCAAGACAAGTGTTGATATTAGTCTTGGTAAACATACCTGTATGTGACTTATGCAGAACTAGACATTGTGATTTAATTGGTTTTATGATGGATTGTACCTGAAGTAATCTCTAACAGTCATTCATTCAAAGGACTTGCGCTATAATAAAGAGGCTAACTGTACCATCATGACAATAATAAACCGTTCTGCCTTAGAATAAAAAACAAACTTTTAACTTATTTTTATATTGCTCCTACAAGCTCAGATAACTGTACTCCTTTACAAGTAAAATCAATTTAAAATATGACTTTGAGCAGTATGAGATACAAAAATACAAATATTCTGTACATTTCAAATATTGCCATTTAATAAATCTTACATGGATTATTTTATTGCCTTTCAACTGTTTAGGATTCCTAATGTTGGTTGTATGGATGAATTAAAATTATGCAAATGAAAAGAGCAAAAAAATTATAAAAGCTCCATTTTATAAAGATTACAGAGAAAATAACTGGGGGCTCATGAGCTGTGGAAAAAGTCAAGGTCAACATTAGCTGACACAAAGCAGTCTGCTGCCAAGGCTGTTTATGAAATGTCAATCACATGCTACACTGCAGTTTGTTATATACAACTTTGGAAAATTAGATATCAGGTGTAAAACTGGCTATGTTCTTGCTTTCAAGCACACTGAGGTACTATATCAAGAATAAAAAAATAAACTGGTCAAAATAATAGTGATAGGTAACATCACTTCTGGATGTTAAGAAAAGAAAGAAAATGGGGAAAAAAATATTATTTATCAGTCAGTAGTTACAAAGTCAAACAAAAGACAATACTCCAATTTCATCCAGCAGCTGTTTTAAAAATGTTATTCTAAATAATGAGCAGTGTTGATCATCAAAATTCGCCAATATGTTTTTCGCAGCAAATGTGTTGTATTCACCAGTGATTTTGTTCCCTGAATGCTTTGCTGTAAATTCACCTTGCAGCTGGCTTTGATGAACGTGTTTTCCTCAGCCCATCATAATGTTTTCTAAGGCCAGTATCACACCTCAGAGCTACAGCAGCCACATACTGAACTTGCTTTAATGCATGCATGCTGTAAAATTCTTGCCAATCTTCTTCGAGAATGCAAGATGTTACAACTCAATCATTTCAGAAGTATATTAGCTGAATTTAATGAGAATATTATGAGTACTGCCACCAAATATAGAACACTGATTCCTTTGCTCTAAGCACTGCATGGCTAATTTGCATACATAATTAGCCATGCGCTGGAGCTATGATCTAAAACACGCTTTACAGTAGGCTTCCCCCTTCCAAAGAAAGAAAACACATGCAACCTTGTGAAATAATTATAATAATAATATAATTATAATTACTGTTTACAAGGCATTTCTATCCTCTTCATGGAAGAAAAAACTGCAATCTGCACAGTGATCAGAAACAAATAAAACGTTCCAGCTGGATCAAGCCAGTCTCACGCCGCTGCTTTGTTGCATGGCTATTGTGTGCCCCAAGATTGGAGCTCTTCTTACTTTCTTGCTAGTTTGTGGTCATTTGTTGTTTATTTGTCATTATCATACTGTCTGCGTCTTTTGTTGTTTGATGAATGGTGGCACAGTGGTTGGCACTTCCTAGGAGCTCAGTTCACATTTTTGTCACAATTATCAGTCTAGCATATTTGGCAGATTCTTCCCTATCCCTCAGTGACAATTAAAACACCATTGCACCATTATAAGCCTTGAAGTTTCTCAGTTCCTCTTACCACCTTGACTTCGATACATTTCGCAGAGTTCAGTGCCCAAACATTTTCAGGAGTTTGCCAAACACATGGCAAAGCAAACCTTGCAGGTTTCGCTCAACACTAGTTATGGGCCTTCAGCCTTGATTTAAATTCTTAGACTAGTGGGTCATTAATTATTTTGGTTAATAAAGAGGTGAATATTTATGGCCCTGTTTTTAAGGCTCTGCTTCTTATAATTATTTTTAAGACAGCAGGACTCTAGATAAGAACTGGAGTTGCATGATTGAAACATGTTGTACATTGGTAATATACAGTGGCAGCTGGTGAAAAAAAATTTTGGTTGGAGCGTAGCTTTTGGAGTCACAAACTGAAGCAGCACTTATCTGTTATACAGTGCCTTTCACATCTATCTATCTATCTATCTATCTATCTATCTATCTATCTATCTATCTATCTATCTATCTATCTATCTATCCACATGCTTTTGTGGTCCTCTTCATAGTGTCAATGCACATCTTGGCCTGTCCAGTAGCAGACCCATTGGACAAATCCTAGCTAAAATGTGTTATACCCTATTAATTCTGAACTATTATTTCCAAGTTTTCATGTTATTTGTGGTGTTTTTTTCTGTTATTGTGTACTTTCTCTTTAAATGTAGTTATATTCCATTTGCTCTGTAAGCTGTAACCCCAAGAAGTGGGGTCACCCTAATGTCACTACTCCTGCAACCCCACCTTGCGTTATTTAAGTTCAGGAAAAGAGGAACTCAGGCAGTGGTGCATTGTGAGTTTAGTGGGGTCTGTTAGTATTGTGTTTCCTTTTTGATCTTCTGGCTTTCAACTTTTTCTGCTCTGATTATTGGATTATCCTGTTGGATTGTGTTTTGGCACTTTGTTTCACTGAACTGCCTTTTAGGCAACTCATTTCTGCTCAGTTTGAGCCCTTTATATTTTTTCCATATTTAATAAATATATTTATTTATAAAGATTTCTTGCTTGAGTTGTCTCTGTACAAGCCAAAGTGTTTACAACATCTCCATCTGGTGTTGTATTTTTTGAATTTTGAGATTTGAAGTATTCTTTAAACTTTAAAAGCCAGTTTTCCCATTTCCCAAAGCCTCAGCTAGCAGCTAGAGCTGGGGTGCGGTTCATTTAAGCTGGCCAGTGAAGGTGTTGGCCTGTTTTTTGTTGCACTTTCAAAGGCCTAACACCTTCACTGGCTGTGTGTGTCTTCAACATACAATTGCTTTTTGTTGTATATAACCTTACAGTGATTCGTTTGATATTATTTTTGATGATGTAATAATGGAGCCCTCTTGTGTTGGTTCTTAATGAAGATTTCTGAATTATATTTAGAGTTTTAACTAAATAAAGCCACAGCCGAGAAGTTAAACAATGATTACAGAAAGAATATTGATTAAAATTAAAGAAGTAGATTTTGTATATCCTCCATAATACCTATCTACCTTCATTTTGCAATATATGAAAGCTCTTGGTGTGATAATTTGGTGACTGCAAAGAAATTCAGTAGCATAAATACAAAAAATGTAAGACTAAAACTTAACTTGGGAAGTCCAGTCAAAGGTAGAGTATGTTTTTGCTCTGTGTGCATGTTCTCTAAGTGCCCTTGCGGGTTTCTGTGTATAGTCAAATTAATTTCTTCACTCCGAAGAGAAGCATTGGTTGACTGATTGATTCCTGATGTTAGTTAACTGGTTGTGTCTCTGGTCCCCACAATCCTTACTAGACTATTTTAGCTTGTAAGATGAGTGGAGGCATAAGTTTAACGACGCAAGTAAAAATTTGCTAGTATTGTGCAACAATTTCTAGAATTTCTACTGACCTATACAACAGAGAGCTGTAGATAGATAGAGTACCTTTGTCATACTGCAGCTCTAGAAACTACCACCTGAATCCCCCATTGGTCAACACTGGCAAATGTTTCTTCTAAAATCCTAAACATTCAAGTGTTAATTGAACTGCTGTCTTTAAAATTAACCAAGTATGCGTTGGCATCTGTCTGGCGTGCACTATGATGATATAGAACACTACTCAGAGCTTGTTCCTGGTTTTTACCCAGTACCCTGGTTTGTATCCTGTTCCCCAGACCCTGTATTTAACTAAACTGCATTATGAAAGGAATTAATAATACAGTAACACCTGATTTTTTTTATTCATTACATCATTTTCTTCAACAACATATACCGGAGGGTTTTCAGAAAAACAAAACCTATGTTTTTCACAATTACAAAAAAGACTATCCTGTAGTGCCATAAATCACTATATTGGGATTTTAAGTTTGAGACAATGCTTGCCATAGCAGTGAGCTATTTTGCCATCTTGCAATGTCAGCAATTAGTTAATTGATACTTTTTCTTACATTCTCTGTCCCCATCTAGCTGAGAACTTTTGTTTACTGAGGTCTGTTTCAGAAAGCAGGATTAGTGTGAAATGAGGTTAACCTCGTAAAAAAACATTGCATTCTTTGCCTTGAAAAATGACATTTTTATTACATCTCATCCCTCTACTGTAAAATGTGCAAACCTCTAAAAGTACAAAGTCAAAATTGTATAAATATAATTATGATACAAATGTAGTAGTAGGGTGTTCATCCTGGGTATGACATTAATCTGCATCCAGCCCTGCAAGCAGGTCCTCCAACTTTCAAGGAAAAATTGGGGGTTGGGGGCAGGATTGGCACTCCTGCCACCATATAAAAATGTCACACTGCTCCAGTGTGGTGCTGAGGTGTCACCCACTGCACTTGGGCCCCAAACAAAGTGGTTTGTCATTTGGTGGGTGCAGCAATGTGCTGTCAGCGCATGCTTCTGACCTACCATGTTAGCCATAGTGGATGCAATGAGAAGTCAAGCAAAATGACACCTTTTATTGGCTAACTGAACAGATTAAAATATGCAAGCTTTGGAGGCAGTTTAGACCCTTTCTTCATTACAACCTGTCTGAAGAATGGGCCTAAACTGCCTTGAAAGCTTTCATGCTGTAATCTATTCAGTTAGCCAATAAAATGTGTCGTTTTGGTTGACTTCTCATTATAATGACACAAAAATAATAATAATAATAATAATAATAATAATAATAATAATAATAATAATATGAACAACACTGGTGCGAGTGTCACTTTCAGATTCTCAGGATCACTTTCTGTTTCATTGACTGTTTCAGTTTCACTGATTGAAGACAGACTCACTTTGTCATTACTCCTACTGAAAGAGAGACGTCTCTTTCATCACACCATTATAAGGCTAGGAGAAGACATGTCTACAGCTTTGCTCGAGTAATGTTTGGCACTAAAACTATTGGCACTTAAACAGCTCGAGTAAACCTCAGATCTTACATGAGATGTGTCTGTACCTGAGACTCTCTGGGCTAACTCTATTAGCACTGGATTTTCAGGGCTAATTCAGCTAATTTTACAGGGCTATTCGGACTAATTCCATTTCAGAAAACCTTTATTTAGCCAAACCTGCATTTCTAGAACAAATTAAGCCACAATTACATGATCCATGAGGCCAAAGATGCAGATAACTCACTAGTCCTGCTCAGGATTTTTCTGTTCCAGATAGAAAGATTTGATGAAATCCAACTCAGTTACTGGGGCAACCAATGCTCTGAAACTAACCTGCAAATAGCAGGTTTAACGTGAAGGATTAACATTTTCAGGTTGGAATAATTAAGGAGCAGAGCATCCAATGATAAGATCAAAGTCTGTAAATGTTCTGTAAGAAACGTTCATCCTAGCTGTACTATTTAAGACATAATGTTGAAAATGTCATGTCATTGCTGAACAAACAATAAACACAGAAACACAACCAAACTCTGCTCAGAAAAAAACTTAATCAGACTGCGATCAGACATTCTGTCATGTCCTGAGATTAGTCTGCATGAATTTGATCAATTTACAGCTGAGACTTCAATATATATGAGCAGTCTTCTAAAACATGACATGTTCAGTGCCTTAATGCAAATCATGGACATTTTCAATTTTTATTTTTGGAAAGGGCAGTTTTCTTCACAAAATCGGAGATGCCGCATATACTGGCAAAGTGATTGAAACAATGTGCCTAAGGGGCTTGTGCTCACATACAACACGCACAGGGGCTGTCTTCCGGAGACAGAAATAAATAACTACTATCAAAGAGGAATTCCACAAAGTGACAGGTAATGCAATTGAATTTAAACAACTGCCACATATAGACTAGCAGGTGGAACAAGCTGCCCACTTTTATCCCTTCTGCGGAGTCCCTTGCATTTTAAAGAAACACCTCTGAAAACTGTTTTCTTATTAAAATTTCAATTGTAGTTCTGTAATTTAATAAGGAAACAATATTACTTCTGCATTGTACTGTAGTTCATTTGGTTGATGGATTTTTATGAATGAAGTACAAGCATGTATATCAAATACTCACTGTAAATATCAATTGTATTGTAATCTCCTATGATCCTCATATTACCCAGGCTGCCTTTTTCCACCTTAAGCAAATTTCAAGGTTGAGTCCATTTCTCACATTAACTGAGATGCTAATTCATGCTTTTGTCACCTCATGACTTGACTATTGCAATGAATTACTGTTTGGTATCCTGGCTTTGAGTCTAAATAAATTAGATTATGCACAGAATTCAACAGCTAGATTGGTTATCCATTTAAAACCCTGGGAGTATATCAATCCTACATTTCTAAAATTGCATTGGCTACCTGTTCCTTTCCATATTCAATATAAACTTTTAATTTTAAAGGCATTTCATGGTCTAGCCCCACCTTACTTTTCTTCTTTAATCTGTCCACATACTCCATCACATTCACTTCCTTCTTCTGACTTTTTGCTGTTAACCATTCCATTATGAAGATTGTGCACTATTGGTGGCAAGACTTTTAGTGTATCAGGGCCTTTGGAGCTCCATGCATGTACCTCATTTTCTGTTTTTAAATCTACACTTAAAAATCTTTTTAATATTATCTTTTGTTGTTGTTAACTTTGTTTGTACATTGGATTGTTTGCTTTTATGTGTATTATTATACAGTGGCCTTTGCTACCTTGAAATGTGCGTTTAAATAAAATGTATTATTATTATTATTATTATTATTATCCATTCTTAGAATAATGAGATGCCACACACATAATTTGCTTATCAGACACATATATGTTTGGAAGATGCTATTATCTACATGCTCCACAGAGCCTACTACCACTTGGACAAAGATGGCAACACATTCAGGATAATGCTCTTTGACTTTCCAGTGCTTTTAACACCATTCTGCCTCATCGACTAGGAAAAAGCTCAAGACTCTGAATCTTGATGAGCACACAGTCTCCAGGGTCATGGACTACCTGACCAACATGTAGCAGTGCTACAGAATAAAAGAATACATATCTGAACTGCCACAGTGATATTGCTCTATTAGACAGCTTCAGAGGGCGCAGAGGCGGCTGGGAAGAGGACCAAGCCAGTGGGAACTTTTAAAAAGGGAACCATCAAGACATCGGGGGATCACAATTGTTCATCTCCCTGAGAAAATGATGTTTCACACATTTGGATTACAAGTTTATTGTCTTCGATTACTGTTTCTTTCTGGATGTATGGTCTGTGTCATGCCTGCCTGTTCATATGAGTTTGTATGGATTGAACACGTCTTCGTCAGAGGCTGTGCTTCCAATCACCTCATTCCACTCCACATCAGGAGATTGGTAAGACAAACTTTACATTATTTACAGTGAACCATCCACAGGATTTTCCACTCAACACCCATCATCATCTGTTGCTATTACATTTGGACTGTGTTTTGGATTTTGTTGTGAGTGGTTATTGTTAGGGCGGCACGGTGGCGCAGTGGTAGCGCTGCTGCCTCGCAGTAAGGAGACCTGGGTTCGCTTCCCGGGTCCTCCCTGCGTGGAGTTTGCATGTTCTCCCCGTGTCTGCGTGGGTTTCCTCCAGGTGCTCCGGTTTCCTCCCACAATCCAAAGACATGCAGGTTAGGTGGATTGGCAATTCTAAATTGGCCCTGGTTTGTGTGTGTCCTGCGGTGGGTTGGCACCCTGCCCAGGATTGTTTCCTGCCTTGTACCCTGTGTTGGCTGGGATTGGCTCCAGCAGACCCCCGTGACCCTATTCGGATTCAGCGGGTTAGATAATGGATGGATGGGTGTTTATTGTTGTATTATGATTGGTCATTGCCATGGGGGAGTAGGGAAGGTTAACTGTATAATTGTTGTGTATATTTCTTTTTCATTTAATATACTGCATAAGTTTTAACCTGCTGTTCAACTGTGTCTCTGTGAGTGAGTGTGTGCAAGTCGGGCCAAGGCTGGGTGCATTCTTGGGCTCCCAGGTTTATAATACTGGAGAACTGGAGAACCTCAAGGAGCTGCCCTTTCTCCCTTCCTGTTTACCCTCTACACAACAGGTACATCCATCACAGGCTGCATAAATAATTGAGATGAGTCAGAGTACAGGAAGGTTATGGAGGTCTTCGTCTTGTGGTGCAGGGACAACTGCTTGTTCCTCAACATCAGCAAGACAAAAGAGGTAGTGGTGGACTTATGGCATGCCAAGGTGCTTCTGAGACCAGTCACCATCCAAGGGTACAGAACTACAGTTACCTGGGGGTTCACATGAACAACAGAAAGGACTGGTCTGAGAACACAGTGGTAGGAAGAAAGGCAGAAGATTACGGTAAGTGGAAAGTCATGGTTGCCCAATTTTTGGATTGAAAAAAGCACACAAGAAGAAGAATGTTAAGCTGGAAATATATGGCAAACGTTTACAATCCAGCCATTTCTTTGGTTTAATACTCTCAGTGTGAATGAATGAATAGCCTACTCATAACAATAATGACTATGACAGTTTGAGTGGTCAGTGAGTTTAGTTACCTTTACTACTTTTTTTCCAAACCTTTTTTCAAAATCTGCAATATTCGTATTCCACAAAGGTAGATAAGTATTGAAAAATATTTTTTTTTACTTTTGAGGTAGGTTAATTATACCCACTAATTATGGTGCCAGAGAGTGGCAAAATGTCATATGTTGGTTAGCACAATCAAGTAAGCATTTCATTTTACATATGACTATAATGACCCTATAAACTATAGACTACTACAGAACTATAAACATCACAATTATTTTGTTTATTCATATTATCTATAGAGATTAGATGTTTACACTATTTACCATGCCCTTGTGTTTCATATAATTGTTTGGTATGCTATGTTTTTTTAATGTTTGCACCACTTTATGTATTCATTTGAATAAAAACACTTCGGGTTTTTATATCATTGGGCTTTCCTCATATATATATAAAATCCTGTTTTCAAGAAAAGGATCAACAAGACTGTTTCCGGTTAATGGTCATGTTGTACAACGTAGTTCATGCCACAATTCTTTTGCTGATTCTTATGGGATATTTTCTTCAACCCAGCCAAATATATTTGACGTGTCTTTACAGGGCTGCAAATGAGTAATGTGTATATTGCAGAAATGCAGGAGTGGATTTTATAGTCAAGAATCCCTTACTTCCTTAGACCTTTTAATGAAGTGTTGTATTGATTTCTACTTCTATGCCCACCAAAGTCTGTAGGTACACAGTGCTGTCTGTACTGAAATCTGAAATGATTTAACTTTATTCTATTTAAACATTTTCCTTGAGCCAAATAGTCCAAAACATGAAGAAAAAATGTTCTAAGCTACTGAGACCCATTTCTCCAGAGAAATTGTGGGAAATAAGGCAAGGTGGAATGCCACACATCTGGCTTTGAGTGGCTTAATTCTTTTATTTTTGTTTAAAGGTAAATTAACATTATATTTGGTATCTGAAAAGTTTCTGTTAATTGTATTCTAAACAGATATTTAAATCTTCCAAAGTATGCTATTATTGATTAAATGTAACTTAAGGCAGTTGTATAATAAAAACCTGTTAAGAAAGATTTTTCCTGAGAATTAAAAAAGAAGCTTTTCTCAATCATTTTGTATGCCTATTCTTTATATAATTATTGCTGGCTGGTGCTAGCGGAATATAATAAAATATATATATGACTTGTTAACAGTTCATCAGACAACATTGTTTGTCTTTCTCAGTGCTCTCATTTTAAGTAATGTAGTCACAGATAAAACCATTCGCATGCCTTGCCATCACAATCATACATATAATTGTTTGTAGTGAACTTCAGTGCTAATCAAAAAAATAATATATTTTTTAATGTTATATAATGCTGTAAACAGTATGCACTTTAAAATATAACAGAAGTAAATATGGGCTGGCATTTTCATAGAATGATCACTATCTGCCACCTAAGTACCATAATATTCTGAACTGTGCTTTCTGATTAGCCAACATGAAACTGCAGCCAGTTATGTTTTCTTTTGTAAGTATGTAGAGCTGATAAGGACCATTACTTTCACTGCTTGCAAATTTTCATCAGTTTTATTCAAGCATAATCCACAGCATTACTTTAGATAGCCTGACTGATGTATCTAACATCAGCATCAAATTTCATGCTCTTCAGCCATTGATCTAGGACCTGTTAATGTGCACATCAGCCTTATACATCTCTGATCCTGGTTTACAGTATATAACTCAAAATTGTGCTTTTTTAAGTCAAGTAGTATGTTTTGTATGTGTTTTGGTAAACTACAAAAACATTTGATCCACATTTTCTGTTTTTCTCTGCATCTGTGCATAAAGTGATAGAATTGCTGGAGCAGAAACTCAAAGTTGAGGCAATGCTCTACTGCCTGGAATGGCTTAAAATTATAACCAGATCAGACAAGTCATAGTCTAACATGACAAGGATGAATGTCACCAGAAGCTGTATTTACTGCATCACCAACTTATGTTGAATAGTTTTTTAAATGAGCCTCCTTCTGTGGCTTCCTTATTTCAAAAAGTCTGGGTAGAAATTCTGCAAGATAAATAACACACCAAGTGCATCACTATCCTCACAACTGATAATGTCAACATTATAATGGCCATTAATAATTCTGAATCCAATTGAAAACTGCTAACTGACAAGAAGTGACCTTTCCATAAAGGAAATCATTTTGGCATCATAGTTGCACCTGTGTCCTCATCAGCATCCCTATGCCATACTATCTGGATGTTATCTGCAGTTATTTTTATGACCCTGAGACCTACCAGTTATTTTTTTACCTCTGTTATTGGTAATGCCAGATGGGAGTTTAGGCCAGTTCTTGCTCCCCAGGATGTTGAGGTCTGTTATGTAACTTCATTCAGCATGAGGCTTGCACTGTAGAAAAACATCCACTGTATCCACTAGAGGCAAGTTCTTAGCCTCTAGGAATTTGTAAAGCACAACTTTGAAAATTGCATTTTGTATTTTGTGCTGTGAGGAGTGAATATGTTGATTAATGAATAAAGCATCAATGCAATACCGCAGTTTGTCAGATTTCTTAATAGCACCTAATCTACTCAGATACCTCGATCACTGTGAGCATAGGCCCATCAGCTTTACCGAGATCTAGGTGTGGAAGTGCACAATTGACTTAACAGAGCTAACCAATTTAAACCAAGCATCATCTTTCACAGATATCATGAGTGCCCTTTTACTCTCCTATTATATAAAATATCTTATTTGTGCTTGCTATAATAGACTACCAAATTGATTAAAAAAAATCATACAAGGAGAAGTAAATCATAACAGTAAGTGAAATTCCTAATCCTCATTTTAACTTTGAAAGTCATGTTGTTACATGTGTTGTCACGTGACGTTTGTGATACCAATATATAGAACCACAGTACATTGGGCCATCATTTGCTCTTTTGTTCAAAGTCCTGGTTTAAATTAACACAGATGACTCTTTAGACCATGATGGGTTCAAATCTGGTAATGACATTATTGTTATGGATGCAATAAGGTGATCCTGATCGCCTGAAGTTGCAAATACACGGTCTACAATGTAAGATAAGAATACCAAAGGGTCAAAAATATGAACCAAGGGCACAGACAGTGTAGTCAGAGCCAGCCAAAACTGTAAAAGCTAGGATAAAGATAAGAGAGAGTTAGAAGAATTGTCATGATTAAATGGTCATACATGAAAACACCAGACTAAAAAACAGGAAACCCAAAGACACACAAAAAATAACATAATAACTCAAAGGTCAAGGCTCAACCAGATATTATGACAGGTGGCAACTGCATTATTGGAATGAATTGGCATTAGGAGATATAGCTAAGTATATAACACAGCTTTTTTGATATTTTACTGTTGTGTCAATGCTGAGGAATTCTTTCAGGGCAAATGCATTAACTGTCAAAAGTTCACCGCAGATCTAGATTTTTTTATGCCATGAATGTTCTCTTCTAAAAACATTCTTTTCTTTACTGGCATAAATGACATAAAGATTGGCATAAAGAAGTATATAAAGAATATAAAGAAGGATAAGACAAGGATAAGAGAAACAACAAAATTGACAACAGAACAGACAAACTGCTTCAGTATATGAAAGGTACATTTAAGTAATAATTTTACTGCCAGCTTTAAATACATTCTAGCAGGAATTGATGAAAAAATACAAGAAAATATGAGTACATTTGAGAATAAAATTAGAGTACTTAGTGCTCAGCTTGAAGAAGTTAAACAAATGATTACAACTCGTATTGAAGAAGTTGAGCAATTGACATTTGCCGCTGACAACAAAGCAACTGCTGTAGAATCCACTCAGTAATAAACTGGCTGTGCTGGAAGACTGATATATAAGGAAAAACAACAAAATTTAAGGTCTCTCAGAAAACCATTAAAATCCAAACCCAGTGAAATTCATAGCTGAACTATTCATTAAAATAATTGGAGAGGACTTCATATCGGACACCTAGATCTCAGCAGCTTATCGCATATAAGGATTGTATGCCTCAAAACTAAGAAGCCAGATTGTTCATGAAACTAGAGGTTAAAGAACACTTGATGTTGATTCTCAGACAGAAAGAGAGTATATTTGAAAATAACCGCATTCGTATTTTCCCAGATTTCACCCCTTCAACAGCTGCTAAATGAGCCACATTCTACAGCATCAAACAGCGCTTACACAAAGCCAAAATGTGATACAGTGCCTTGTTTGCTTTTTGATGACCAATTCTACACCTTCAGTATATTTGTAATGTAACATTTCCTGTAATTACACTTTCTATTTCCTTTTTGGTCACTTTTTGATTTTGTTTTCTTTTTCTTTTCAATTGCAATATTGAAATTTCTTCTATTAAATATATGTATGTTCTGGTAGTTAACTAGTTATTTACAGTGTTATTACTTATTTTTTCTCCTTAAGGGGACTTTTTAAAATCATACTCTAGGTTTATTGTATCTCAACTGTACTATAGTAAATTATCTCAGTTTCCAAGGGGACTACTTCACATGATACACTAGGTTTATTGCATCTGAACTCTACTATCTTAAAATATCTTAATTTTAATCTTTACTACACTGCAAATGGGGGTTTGTTTTGTTTTGGACATGCTCAAACTCTGGTCATGTTAAAGGACTGGGACTTTGCAAAGTGTGGCTTAGCTTCACTTGGAGAGGCAAAATGGTGGAGGTCTGGCGGGGAAAAGAGCAAGTCACTTCTTATCTATCCATTCTGCCTTAGCAACTATGCCAACATGATAATAGGCTCCATAGCCACAATACTCGGCAACAATATGAAATTAAGGTTAAAGCTATTGTATGAAACAATGTGCTACTTTTACTAAAGCTTACAAAATGTCCTCAAAGGTTCAAAAGCAGTGCCTCTGTAGATCAGTAAGTACAGATACATGATATGAATCAATATAAATATATGAACTATTTTTATGTTTAGAATAGGTATATGTAAACAGGTGAAAATATACATAGAGTAGAGTCAGAAGTTATTGATATTTAGAAAGGTCAGCTATTGAGTGGTAAGGGTTGAAAGTTCAATATGGTGATGGTGTTATAAAAGAAACTGTTACTGAGACTCCTGGTATGGGACAAAATATACACAAGCCTCATCTGCAATATAAATAAAATCTTGCTCTGCTTCTTTATATGCCCTATTTTGTGCCCCAATAAATACAAATTATCACCAATATACTAATAATCCAATTATCCATTGGTCACTCAGAATATGGAATCAATGTAGGAAGCACTTTACGACAGAGAAGCTTTTATCTGTTGCACCTTTACATGATAATCACCTTTTTCTGCCCTCTCAAACCTACACAGTATTTAATGTTTGGAATACATCTGAGATTAAAACACTAAGAGATTTGTATATAGATAATGTCTTTGCATCTTATAAACAATTACGCTTCAAATTTATCCTCCCATCAACATAATTTTTCCACTAGTTTCAAATCAGAAACTTTGCTAAAAGGTACCTGTCCAACTTTCCTCCTCTCCCACCCATTTCTGTTGCAGAGGCAATACTGATCAGTCCTGAAGACTCAAACAGCATCACAATAATATATAAAAACATTTTGAAATCTCTTCCTTTGAAAGATCTGAGGGTACACTGGAGAAAGGATCACTTAACATCTCTGAAAAGGAGAGGAAGGCAGCCATGTATAGAATATATTCTAGCTCCATACATTATGTGCAAAGCATTTAATCTTTCAATTTAAAACTTTTATCTAGCACATTTATCTTGTTTAAAATTGTCCAAAATGTATCCAAAGCAAGATTCAACCTGCGAGTGTTGCAGTTTAGCTTCAGTCTCACTGGGCCACATGATTTAAGTGCGCACCAAATTAACATCATTCTGGACCAAAATCCTTAAATGCCTTTCAGACAGCCTTGGAGTCACAGTACCTCCTAATCCATTAATACTTGTGTTTGGTAAACTCCCAGATGGCCTTAAACTGGAGAAGGACAAATTGATTGTAACTGCTCATACCACACTACTAGCACATAGACTGAAAGACTGCTAGTCCACCTCATATAAGTCAGTAAGTAACTGATGTTCTATACTATTTGAAATTGGAAAAAAAATTTAATTCTTACTTAGAGGATCTGTTCAAAACTTTTTAAAAAAAATGGCAAAGTCTAATTAATCAAATCTTATATCAGGGAAATGGACTCTTTGTTGTTTTTAAGGATTAGCTCTTGTTATAGTCTCTCCTCTTTTTCTCTCTGGTGGGGGTTGAATTATGGCTTGTTAAGTTTGACTTGATTCTATGGAATGTTTTCTTCAAATAAAATCAATAAAATTAAAATATAAATAAAAACATGATTTTCTCCCGATGTGCAATCATGCAAACTTATTTTGGTCCCTCCAGCTCTGCTGCAGTGTTTAGCTTGAAACAAAGATGACACTCTATAAAGTAACAGCTACAAACAACAAAAAGAGAAAACAAAGAAAATGCTTAAGCATTGTCCATGACCCAATTGGTTTCCTCAATTCCCATCAGCTATGTGACTGTGCAATAATTAGCCACACTCATTAAAGAGTGAGACAAGAAACAACTCCTGATCCCAGACAGAGTTATGCTTTGATTTACATGGCTAATAAACTAAGCCAGTGTACACTTAGTATGAACAGAAGCCATACAAATTGTAAATAACTGAGAGTAGGTCAAAAGTTTAAAATGTTCTGGAATTTCTGGCCACAATCCTGACATGAATAAACTTGTATTGAGTAACTGAGAGATGTCAGATCATTTTTCATGTTATGTCTATATCAAAAAAAAATCTATACAACTTTAAATTTTAGTTAATGCTGATGCCTACAAGAAATCAAGACTCTTTTCTGAAATCAGGACAAGTTATGTCAGACTTTCATTGACCTGTAATAAGATTGTGTAATCAATAATATCTGATTAATACATCATGTTAGGGAAAAGTATTTTTTTAAATTATATTGGCATAGTTTGGTATTTCATGATTTTATAGTTATACGTTTTCAATCTGATTTTCTGTATATTAGCTGTTTATTGTGAATGCTAGGTCATTTCTTCATTATAAAAAGCATTAGGGCTATAAACATGCTATTATTGTTTTGATTTCATATACTTTGTTAACTCCTAATCCCCTTTTGGGGGTCACAGCACAGGGGGAGCTACTGTACAGCAATTTCAGGTTCAGGTACTTGCTCAAGGGCCCTTGTGGCAGTAACGGGATTTGAACCATTAACCTTCCAGATACCAGGACAAATCCTTAGCCACAGAAGCCACCACTCATTCACTAGATTAGATTTAGAAATTAATCTGAAAATACTTAACTTAAAAACTGTAAATAACCTAAAAGTGAGAATATGTGATTCATTTTTACCTTAATCAAAGTAACACATTTTATTTATTTAGCATCCTTCCTAAACTGAAAGTACTTCAAAAATATTCAAAGTGATAAAGAATAAAATGAATCTCAATAAATAACACTGGATAGAAGCAAGTATTAAAACAAAAACTTAAATACATTTATGAGTTCAGAGTTAGAATAAAAAACAATGAACAGGAATACAATTCCCTAATATTAAGAATACCTTATCTTTCTACTTCACCTTCTGGATGGAATACTTACCGCAATGAAGCTGAAAAACTAAAGACTTGCATGTTTTGTTGGTTTTTTGTGGATGTATTAAGAAGAGAGAGGAACATAGGATTACATACAAGAGTGGAGGAACATGCACACAGATAGATTACATCCTATGCAGAAGATTCGATCTGAAGGAGATTGAAGACTGCAAAGTGGTGGCAGGGGAAAGTGTAGTTAAGCAGCATAGGATGGTGGTCTGTAGGATGACGTTGAAGATCAAGAAGAGGAAGAGAGTGAGGGCAGAGCCAAGGATCAAATGGTAGAAGTTGAAAAAGGAAGACTGCAAGGTTGATTTTAGGGAGGAGGTGAGACAGGCACTGGGTGGCAGTGAAGAACTACCAGACAGTTGGGAAACTACAGCAGATGTAGTAAGGGTGACAGCCAGAAGGGTGCTTGGTGTGACTTCTGGACAGAGGAAGGAGGAAAAGGAAACCTGGTGGTGTAATGGGGAAGTACAGGAGAGTATACAGTGGAAGAAGATGGCAAAGAAGAAGTGGGATATTCAGAGAGATGCCGAAAGTAGACAAGAGTACAAAGAGATAAGGTGCAAGGTGAAGAGAGGGGTGGCAAAGGCTAAAGAAAAGGTGTATTATGAGTTGTATGAGAGGTTAGACACTAAGGAGGGAGAAAAGGACCTGTACCAATTGGCTAGACAGAGGGACTGAGCTGGTAAAGATGTGCAGCAGGTTAGGGTAATAAAGGATAAAGATGGAAACGTACTCACAAGCGAGGAGAGTGTGTTGAGCAGATGGAAAGTGTACTTTGATTGGCTGATGAATGAAGAGAATGAGAGAGAGAGAAGAGGTTGGATGATGTGAAGATAGTGAATCAGGAAGTGCAACGGATTAGCAGGGAGGAAGTGATGATAGCATTGAAGAGAATGAAGAATGGAAAAGCTGTTGGTCCAGATGACATACCTGTGGAAGAATGGACGTGTTTAGGAGAGATGGCAGTGGAGTTTTTAACCAGATTGTTTAACCTTCCTCTTATGTTAGCTTTCTGTTACTATCTCTTATGTTAACGGGTCGGTTTTGTCTTTAATCAGCCATATTACCCTCAAAACAATTATTTATAATCCAATTTTTTTCCTTACATCTTGGTTACTTTGTTACGCTTCCTTGTCCATTAAAAGAATGTTTTTAATATTTTTGCTGTGACCTCATGAGCTTTTACTTTAACAGCATACCTCTCGTTTTCAATTTTAAAAAATGATTAAATGAACCTCAAGAGAATTATTTAAATAAATAAAAGGTTGTTATGTTACCTGACTATTACTGAAGGGTATTAGAACACATCTCTTAAATAAATATGTTATATATATATAAAACTACACGTTTTCCTTGATTTTTCTCAGGAATGCCACTTGCATGTTTGCCTGTAAAAATCTGCAGATTCCATGCATAGCTGGTTTTTGCATCACAGGCTGCCCAAATTTTTATGCCGTATTTCCCTGGCTTTCTAGGCATTTCCTGCCGGAAAGGGCATCTTCCACAGAAAGGGACAAAACGTTCATCTACTGTTACCTCTGGCCCTGGGTTGAACATCAGTGGAAGGAGCTGCACCCACCTTTCCCAGACATGCCTGATGGGAGCAAGCTTGTCAGATTTTTCTCTTGTTTCTCTGTTGTCAAATCTAAGGACTCTTGATATCATTTGAAATGACTGAAGTGACATTTTTGCCCGGAAAATATTTCTGCCTGTCGATGCATCCCAGAGACTATCAGTGGCCTCATTGCTGGATTTGTAAACACCAGCAAGAAGAAGAACACCAATATAAGCATCCTCATCAATGTCATTCCACATGTCGCCATGAACCTTTTTTCCTTCAAGGTTTGTCATAGCAATCATGACTTTCTTTAGTGACAATGGCATAAACAGATCAAAACATGTCTTGATGTCACTTACTCTCGTCACAGCAAACCATTTGATTCCAGGGGTCATTTTGATGACATTTGCAGCAGCTGCCCTGCCATGTAAGTCAGGAAGTACTGAGCTCCAAGAGATGTTACCACTTTTGGATTTGAACGTTGCAGCAGGATTGAGTGCAGCTTCAGCATCGGTGACCTCCTCATCAGACTCATCAGATGTGTCTGTCTGTGCCTTCTGGTAGATACTCTACAATGTCTTCCTCCTCGGAAACCTGCTCATCTGTATCACTATGCTGTTCTGTGTCCTCTGCCTCATTTTCAGAAAAGATATGATCCAGAGCTTGGCTTACTGTAAATCTTCTTCTCATTTTTGACTGCTGCAAACAGGAGATGTGTACTCTGCAAGTCACCAACGCTAAATTAAATTTGTCTGAACATGTCTGTCTTTGTTTGTTTGTTTTGTTTGTTCAGGTAAGGAGACACACAGGCAAAGAGAGAATCCCCTCAAAGTGTGTTTATGATTTGTGTTTTGACCCTAACTATAGTTTTATAACCTTAAATTATAACTGGGTCAAAACTGACCCTACCAACACAAAGGTAATAATTTTCACCAGAGCATTTTATAATTTAGTACAATTGGGTTTTTTTTTTGTTTTATTTTAATTAAATACAGATTCCTGAGAAAGTCAAAAAGCATTGATGCAATAAACAAGATTAGGCAGTAGTTTTATGCATTTAAAAAGTAAAATGGGTTGGTGCTGACCCTAACACAAGAGGAAGTTAATGGAATCTTGAAAAGTGAGAGGATGCCTGAGGAGTGGAGAAGAAGTGTACTGGTGTCAATATTTAAGAATAAGGGGGGTGTGCAGGACTGTTGTAACTACAGGTGGAACCACAGCATGAAGTTATGGGAAAGATGTTGATGGAGAAGTATAAAGAAGGCCAGAAGGAGTTGCATTGCGTCTTTGTGGACCTGGAGAAAGCATATGACAGGTTGCCTCTAGAGGAGTTGTGGTATTGTATGAAGAAGTTGGAAGTTGTATGAGGGAAGTGTGACCGTGGTGAGGTCAGCGGTAAGAGTGATGGATGCATTCATGGTGGTGGTGGGATTACATCAGGGATCGGCTCTGAGTCCTTTCTTATTTGCAATGGTGATGGACAGGTTGACAGACGAGATTAAACAGGAGTCCCCGTGGACTATGATGTTTGCTGATGACATTGTGATCTGTAGCAATAGTAGGGAACAGGTAGAGGAGATCCTAGAGAGGTGGAGATATGCTCTAGAGAGAAGAAGAATGAAGGTCAGTAGGAACAAGAATACATGTAGAATACATGTGTGTAAATGAGAGGGAGGTCAGTGGAATAGTGAGGATGCAAGGAGTAGAGTTGGCGAAGGTGGATGAGTTTAAATACTTGGGATTGAAAGTACAGAGTAATGGGGATTGTGGAAGAGAGATGAAAAAGAGAGTGCAGGCAGGATGGAAAGGGTGGAGAAGAGTGTCAGAAGTGATTTGTGACAAACAGATATCAGCAAGAGTGAAAGGGAAGGTCTACAGGATGGTAGTGAGACCAGCTATGTTATATGGGTTGGAGACAGTGGCACTGACCAGAAAGCAGGAGACAGAGCTGGAGGTAGAAGAGTTAAAGATGGTAAGATTTGCTTTGGGTGAGACGAGAATGGACAGGATTAGAAATGATTACATTAGAGGGTCAGCTCAGGTTGGATGATTGGGAGACAAAGTCAAAGAGGCGAGATTGCATTGGTTTGGACATGTTCAGATGAGAGGTGCTGAGTATATTGGTAGAAGGATGCTAAGGATAGAGCTGCCAGGGAAGAGAAACAGAGGAAGACCTGAGAGAAGGTTTATGGATGTGGTGAGAGAGGACATGCAGGTGATGGGTGTAACAGAACAAGATGCAGAGGACAGAAAGATATGGAAAAAGATGATCCGCTGTGGCAACCCATAACGGGAGCAGCCAAAACAAGAAGAATAAGATGTTACTTTATTTTACCTAATATATTTGCTTTAATTAAATTTATTTTGGTATTTTATTACATTAAGCAGAATCATACTGATATTTTAATACAGTACATGTGTAGATTACCTTGGCTGGAGTATAAGCGTATGAGGTCTAAAATAAATATAAGTAAAAATGTAGCAAAAAGTAATAAAACATTTTTTTTAAATCCTCAAACGACACTTTCCTTTTGTTGATATCACTGCAAATTAGTGTTTATTGCTATTAATATCACCTTGGCTTTTTCTTTTTGGACATATTGAATGTAGGCAAATTTCTTGCAACAGTATTATTTTTTCAGAATACAGTCCAATGCATGGCAGTCATGAGGTATGCTGTTTGTCTCTTTGGTGTGTGTGTTTATTTTGAGTCTTTAGGAGTTCACATATTCATGTTCAGTGAAGAAAAGGGAGCCGCAAGGCTCAGTTCACCCAAGGAAATCTGGTCCACCAATGCTTCTTTTTGACAGTTTTCCCAGTTGCATTGTGACTACCTGGGGGCAACAGGGTTTGATAAATGAATCCATTTGAACCTCCTAAATGAAGTGTTCCTCATGAATAAATCAATTTATCAGAAATTAACTCCTGAAAACAGAAGCTAAATGATGTTAAATGTTTTACACTCTCAGCTTCTCATTTTCGCTTTCCATTGAGAGCTTGACATGTAAATTAAATCTTGTTTGTTATTTTAGATTGGCCTAATATGTTAACTGATAAGTTAAAAAAACTGTTATATTAGGCGTTCACATTAGTGAGCCATTAAACTGTGAGCCTCTTATATTAACATCTTAAATCAGAATAGCTGCCAGTAATTTTACAGTTCAATAAGAAGTAAAAACAAGATCACGTGCTGTGAAAAGTATTTGTCTGGAGAGCTTCTGTATTAGTTTTAGCCAGAGCTTGATACGAGAGGACCCAATACCTATTTCATTATACAAGGCATAACCCAACTATAATTAAGTGTATGTTTTTTCAATAAATAACTGACAAACAAAACTAAATATTTTTGTAAAAATGGTGGTGATGGTTGCTTGTCTAGCCTCCATACCAGCCTAGTACAAAACCTCTGCTCTAAGATCAGGTATTTTGAGATTTCCATCTTCCATCTTCCTCCTCATGATTGGGCACAAACAACAATGCTGTGCAGCACTGCTCACACAACTATCACACTGCAACACTAACCACTTAAGAGGAAATCTCCTAGTCAAAGTCAAAGGAAACTTTATCGCCATCTCAATCACATACAGTACATGTATACAGATACTGTATATAAAATGATGAAGCTCAGGGCTCATAGTACACATAATGAAAATAAGACCCATTTAATGCAAGTTCCTCAGGTCAGTGAAAGTGGAAGTGACCTATCTTTTCATATTAATGATAAAGTGACTTGTGCATAAACTGGAGTGAGAGATCGTGATCTAACATGTTAGAGTAGAGCAGAAGATTATGAAAGGTGCATTGCACATGGGAGCAAAAATTACTACATAACCTGACAGATCAGGCTCTGGTGCTTTTTCAAGATGGCAAAAAAATGAAGAAAGTGTGAGAAGATTGAGAAGGGTCCCACCTGCCCAATGCAGCAGGCCTTCTGGACACAGTGTTGGAAGAACATGTCTTCCAGAGAAGGCTGAGACACCCAAATAATATTCTCTGCTGGTCTCACTATTTTCTACAGTCTCTTGTGGTTGGACTTGTTACAGTTTCCATACCAGGCTGTAATGCATCTGGTCAGAACACTCTTGATGGTGCCTCTGTAAAATGTGGTAAAAATAAAGGTTGGGATGGTTGTGTTCTTCAGCCACCTCAAAAAGTTTAATATCTGCTGTGCCTTTTTAATTAAGGAATTGATATTATTAGTTCATGCAAAATCCTCAGTTATGTCCCCACCAAGGAACTTGACACTGTTTACAATCTTCATAAATTGGATATCTGGTTCCACACAATGACTAATGAACATTGTTGAGGTGTTTTCCGTGTATCTGTGTTGCATTACACCACACTGGTTTTAATCATGTGCTGCTTTGCACTGTTTACCATCTGGAAGCTAGTTATGTTGGTCACCTAATCACCATTCACCACTAAACTTCCAGCTTCTTGCCTTCTGACTTGGCTCCAATGAAAGCATTGTGGATGCTGCTTGATCGCTTTGTTCCAATATCCATAAAAACTTTTTAGAAACTTTTTTTAAACTCTGTTTAATATTCAATGCAGAGAACAACAGAAGACAGATGCATCTAGGCTCCAAGAGGCTAGGAGAATCAATGGGGAGTAGCTGCAACCCAATGATTTAACTTAAACAATGCTTTTTTTCTTTTCATCACAAAAACGTTACAGTGTCTAAACTTTAAGTAGTGAAAAGTCAAGCAAAATGACACCATTTATTTTCTAACTAAAAAGATTACAATATGCAAGCTTTCAAGGCAACTCAGACCCCTTCTTCAGGCAAGATGTAATTATTATTGTTGTTATATTATGTTATATATGGTTATTATTGTTATTATGAATTTATTATGTTCTGTCTGGTGACCAGATCATGTCACTAAGATTGATATGAATTAGACAATTTAAAAAGTGTTTAGTGATTAGCAAGTCATTCTGGGAACAAAGAGGTTAAACTGCTACTTTAGTTATGATTGTTTATGATGTTCTTAGCACTACAATGCTTTTGGGGGAAACTTATCCAAGGGCATTAGTTACTCTATTTTCAGGCATTTGTTTAACCAAATATTTTGTTAATTGCTCCTATTCTCAATCTGTACATAAAAAGTACTGTATACCCTTGCAGCATGCAGATTCTCCAACAAGGGGTGTCTGTATATGATACATTATTTTTGCTGTTGTAAAAAAGTCTTGCAAATGTTGTCTGTTTGCTTTTTTTAAAGAAGTCATTTTCTTTTGATTGCTTCTTGTTTTAGGGGTTGTGGTATACGGCTGGAGCCCTTGCCTGGCCGGGACACCTCTACACTGGAAGGACCGGGGATGGAGAGTATTCAGAGCATTACCTCCATCAGAGCACTAGGTGGCAGCCCCCCTGCTACTACTCCTGGAGCCAGAGTTGGTTGGAAGAGGACGAAGAATGCCAGGAGGAGTGCAGGTGAAGAAAGAGAAAGAAGAGAAAGAAAAGAAAGAAGGGAAGTTTGCTTTTGACTTGTGCCGTGACTGTGGAGTACACGTGGAAAACGGGGGAAATCATTTCCCATGGGGAAAGGAAAAAAAAATGAAAACATGTGCCCTGAACTTGTGTCCCACATCTGTCTGTGTCGGGTTTGGGTGGCGGTGCGCTCCATGGTGGTCCATAGTGGTCTATAATTAACTTTAACTGAAAATGGCTTACTATTAAAGAAAGAAAAGACAGCAAGGTTTAAATATTGTTCTCTTGTATTCTGAATTCCAACATAAACTAGCAGCCTCATTTTCAAAAGAATCATGAGCTTGGGTAGCACTGTGGATGTTATGGCTTGCGTACATATTAGCTGTTGTTTGTTATTTTTGTTGTTTGGGAATTCTGTAGAATACTCTGCCCTAGAAATCTGAGAAAAATATGCATCATTCAGTACAAAGACATACATTTGTAAAAACCATTTATTTCTTGCATATTTGTTTCTTTAGTTGTTAAGATGTTTGTCTCTCATTTACAGTACATTTAAATAATTACCTAGAAATGTACCAGGACAAAAGAGTGTATCATGAAAAGGAGCAGCTAAGCTTATGTCATTTGCATTTGTGTGTGAGTGTTCATCATCAAACACTAGTAGCAGACCAGGGACTCAAATCAAATCAGCTGTACAAGGTAAGAGTTATGCAACAATTATCATTTTAAAATTCAGTGTGCAATTAGATATGTTTACATTTAAGCACTGTCCAAATGAAGAATTTCAGCCCCTTATGCACTAAGGGGTTTTGGCATTATTGTACCTAAATTACATACCCAAAAATAAACACCTATTTCTCCTTTATTGTGCAAAGGAGTGTGCAAGTACAACACTTTAAATTTTTAAAAGAAAGTATTTATTTGATTAAAACCCTTTGCTTACACCAACATCAACTAAATAAAACACAAACAAAATTTGGTGCTTTTTCTGGATTTTACAAAACATTGGGCATGGAATTTCTTGCTATTTATGCACAGCTGTGACATGTAGTACAAATGTTCAATCATAGACATCTATACATCATTAGAATGCTCTGAACCTCAATTATCCAATGGAAATTAGCCTTTCACTGTACGCGGCTTGATTTAGGTGAGATATCTGGTAAAAGCAGACTAACTCAGCTGTGACTCGCTCTTCACCTTGGGGTGTATGTGTGCATATCACAAATTTTGATAATGAAAGACAACAGACAACATGGGAAAATTAGGATTTATTTGAAATAAGACACCTTTGGGTATGTAAAAATAACATTCTTGGTTTTGATTGACTTTTAGGTTTACTACATCATACACAAACAACTTAGAAATATGGCGATGTCCTGCCAGTGGAACACCTTGCGCATGAGTGGTTACGCAAAAGCTTGATGATCCGATGGTGGAATATAACTTTTAAACCTGTTTAATTAAAATAAGGATGGGCCAATCTCACCACCTACAAAATTCACATACATACTCAAATATGTTTAAATCAGTTTAGGATTACTGGTAGCCTGGATCCTGTTCTTGCCAAACCAGGTGCAAAGCAGCAAGTCTTTGTAGACACCACATAAATAAAAACCCATATTAATTTAAAAAGGGGCTGGGCAATTTAGAGATGTCTAGGTAATCGAATTGTGAATGTCTAAGAATAGGGGAAGAAAAGTGGAGTACCCAGAGAAAAAACATGCAAACTTCACACAGACAACATTGACTGGATGTGCAGTTCAAACCCAGGACACAGGATTCATGAGGCAGTAATCTTAAATATTGTATCATGAGGTTTGTGCACTCGAAGGTTGTCATAGTATAGAGCCAGAATAGCCAGACATTAAGCAAAGGCCACTAAAGCTGTGTGGTTATATTGCCAGTCTCTCCCTGGTGTGACACCACAATGCAGTCCACATGTTTGCTTTTTTATTCTTAAAACAACATGGATACACTATTTTGCAATTGTCTCTAGGATATGAGAAAGTTAGGAAAACCAAAAGTACATAATTTGTAATATACACTGTGAAAAGAAGTGAACAACACACTCTGTGAGCCCCGTATACTGTAAGGTCCAGAATAGCCTTTCCTGGCTTATGCATTCACTGAAATAATGAATCATACAGCAGACAAATTGCAATGCAAGAGAGATGTTTATATAATAATGAGACTGACAGGAAATTGATCACAGAGGGAATGCTGGGAAGAAGGTCGAGCGGACATGACATGGAATGGAGAGGCCAGAAGTGCAGTCGTCAGGTAAGGTTGGAAGTGTTGGGTTTAATGGGTGAATGGAATCGTCTGCCAGTCTTCTTACGGTAGGTTTTATTCTTCCTGTTGAACGAGAGAGAGAGAGACATTAGTGCCTTGTACAAAACCCACTTTCTTTGTGCTGTCCTGCATCGTTGAACGCATCAGCTGCTCTCCAAGCGCGCGTGTGTGACAACACGAAATACAAGACTGAAATTCATCAAACAACCAGCAGTTTCTTCAGAAAATGATGTCATTATATAACTTATTTATGGCGCTGAATGCCAGTTTTATAGAAATCAACTGCAAAATTTAGTCATTTACCACATTTTCATTTTATCAGTTAACATTAGAATTACCAGAGCCTAGATCCGTCCCACCTGAAATCGCTTCTTAAAATCATTCACAGCTCTCCACCAGCGTCTTTTGTCATCTAAATGTGCTGATAAAATCAGGCTGCAAGCAGCTGGCTATTCCATCCCCCACCAACTTAGAACGTGCACAAACTTCTCCCAGCTCATGCCTTGATTGATTTTCTGGAAGTGAAGTGGAGTTTTAGAGTGGAAAAAAAAAGATCCTTATTTGGAACACACACATTTCATGTGTGTTCCGTTTCTACAGTAATCTGTGTAAACACATTTTTAAAACAGAAACGTTTTTCATATTCTAGTAGTAAATGACAAAATGTAGACATAAACTATATAATGTATGAAGCCTGAAATCCAAATATCAAAGAAACACTTTCACAAAAGGTACAAATATAACAGAACAAATGCGCTTTTATTCTAAAGTGTAACTGCAGAAAAAAAAGCTGCCTTAGCAGGCCATACTGACACACATTCACTATAACTGGCGCAGTGGTGTAATGGTATCAGCTGCTGACTGGCCATCAAAAGGTCATGAGTTCGATCCCTCATGACTCTGTTTTGAGAAGTAAACTGATCTTATTCTTACTATTTTAGAATAAAAACATACATTTGATTTCAGTCTGTAACAGCCGGTGTAATTTATGATACTTCTTAAGGTTAGCTTTAGGTTTTTTTATTCACTTTTCATTCTCTCAGTTGTATTCCGGATCCTTCCCTAAGCCAAATTCTGATACTGCTATTTTCACATAAAGACGCGCTATAGCTCTGCAGTGTATCACAATACATTCTCTTACCAATGCTAGCGAAATGAAATGTCTGCATGCACTTTATGTGGCATTACACGTGTATTTTTGAGCATGCCCGTGCCAAATAAATAACATTCGAGCTATAGCATGTCTTTATGTGATCCAAATAAATAACATTCGAGCTATACAGTAGAGCGCCTTTATGTGAAAAATTGGATCACATAAAGATGCACTACAGCCCAAATGTTATTTATTTGGAGACGTGCTATAGCTCGAATGTTACTTATTTGGAGGCGCGTTATAGCTTAAATGTTATTTGTCTGGATCACATAAAGATGCGCTATAGCTCGAATGTAATTTATTGGAGACGCGCTATAGCTTGAATGTTATTTATTTGGAGACGCGCTATAGCTCGAATGATATTTATTTGGCATAAACATGCTCAAAAAATACATGTGTAATGCCACAAAAAGTGCATGCAGACACTTTATTTCGCTACCATTGGTAAGAGAATGTATCGTGATACACTGCAGATCTAGCGTCGGAGCAAGAATGCACATTGCACTTTTGCCATCGCTGTACTTTGTATATGTATATGGGAAGCTCTGCATTTTACATGTGCCTTTATGCGGTAGGAGTGAGTAAATAAATAAAGGTAACTAAAGGTAAATAAAGAACTGAAGCTTGTTGATGCTGCATCATCTTTTCTTTTTCCATCGCCTTTTCCTGTAAGAAGTGTTGTACACACTTCTCTCTATAGTATGGTGTGGTTTCTATTACACACCTGAAAGAAAGAGACAATATATGTGAAAACATCATTGCACAAATGCAATATTATTTGAAAACGAACAGCGTCAGATCGGGTTTGAATTTATGCTGGCGCTATTACTTAGAGTCAGATCAGGAGCTTATTCAGTGCGCGCAAGAACATGCAGGTGGCCAGTTGCTGTGGGCTACATACAACATGCTGGCGGTGATCAACACACATTTTAGAAAAAGCTTGTGATAGAACAAGCAACCGGTCACCTGCGTGCTCCTGCCGCACTGAATCAGCTCACGCCTTCTGGTGCACGATGTCAGCGCAGCAGCGGAATAAAAAGAAGGAGACAAATACATGTGACATTTTGAAGAAATCATTTTATGACCTGAATAGTACCAATCAGAAAACATCACTGCACTAATGCAATATTATTTGAAAACGAACAGCGTCAGATCAGCTGTAAAAGTATGGCATTTCTAAATGTTTGCTTTTTTTCAGTCTGATTCTCTCAGTCACACTGTATATTTGTCTCTTATTCAGTGCGCTTATTCAGTGCATGCAAGAACATGCAGGTGGCCAGATGCTGTGTGCTACAAAATGCTGGCGGTGATCAACGCACATTTTAAAAAAAGAAAGAGACAAATATATGTGACGTTTTGAAGAAATCATTTTATGACGCGATTTACCTTTATTTATTTATTTACTTCCTAAAGCCTAAAGTCACAAGTAGTGTGCAGAGGGCATGCTCAAAACTGTGTGCAATGCCATGAAAAGTGCCTGCTGACACTTTAGTATGCAAGCAATGGAATGTGCATTCTTGCTCCGATGTAGAAGGGAGCTGAGTTTACCTCTGTTACAGCTCGTCTGTGTGAAAACAGCAGTGTCAGATGCGGGGGTGGGGTGTGTTTGGGCTTGTGAATGCGGCTGAGATAATAAAATTGACTAAAAAAAAAAACAAAGCTAACCTTTACAAGTATCATAAATTACACTGGCTGTTACAGACTGAAATCAAATGTATGTTTTTATTCTAAAATAGTAAGACTAAGAGCAGTTTACTTCTTAAAACAGAATGGTGCAGGATCGAACTCGTGACCTTTTGATTCCCAGTAAGCAGCTGATTCTATTACACCACGGAGGAAGTCATAATAAATAGCTGTCAATGTCGCATGTTAAGGCGGCTTTTTGTTTCTGCAGTTATATATTTGAATAAAAGCGCAATTGTTGTGTTAGATTTGTACCTTTTGTGAAAATGTTTCTTTGATATTTGGACTTCAGGCTTCATACATTATATAGTTTATGCCTACATTTTGTCATCTACTACTAGAATATAAAAAACATTTCTGTTTTAACAATGTGTTTACACAGATTACTGTAGAAACGGAACAGACATGAAATGTGTATGTTAGAAACAATGATCTATTATTTCCACTCTAAAACTCCACTTCACTCCCAGAAAATCAATCAAGGCATGAGCTGAGAGAAGTTTGTGCATGTTCTAAGTCGGTGGGGGGATGGAATAGCCATCTGCTTGCAGCCTGAGTTTATCAGCACATTTAGAGGATAAAAGATGCTGGTGGAGAGGTGTGAAGGGATTTAAGAAGCGATTTAAGGTGGGACTGATCTACAAGTTTTTTCGTAGGCTCTGGTAATTCTAATGTTAAAGGAATACTACATCCAAAAATGTTTTTTTTAAATTATAAGTTATTTACCCCATGCAGTTTCTAGTGACGCTGAGAAAAAAATGTAATCTCCTGTTTTCATGTTTGACATCTTTGAATTGAAGACAGTGGTGAACCTACAATTTTAGGCCTTGAAGCCTGAACTGTTATGGAGGCCCCTTCACAACCAGTGACAAGGTCTGGGTAACTGATGTTATCTTGTTCAAAAGAGGTTGTTCCACAACAGATCAACACAATTAAAAAAAAAAAATTGGGTTTTTAAAAACCTTTTCTCATACAGTCAACCAAAATTTTTAAGCAATGAGGACTTAGGTTGTATCTGGGATCCCTATGTGTTTAGGGTTCCTGAAGCATAAGCTTCATTAATTTCATAGTGGATCCGCCCCAATTTAAGACAGGACTCTTGACCAGTAAATGAAAGGGGTGGGGGGGAGCAAATCTCCAATGCGAAAGGGTGGGCTTTTGCGAAGGGCTTCCTGTTTGTGGATTACTTTCATTTTCCTGAGGTATTCACATGCCATTATTTTACCAAGAAATGCATAAGTTTTACACTTTGTGAGCATATGACAGGATGGTTTGACATGTGGACTATGTGACACAAGCAATGTTTTTGATATTAGAACATCATTACAACAATCTAGACAAGAACATGCCATATAGCCCAACAAAGCTGGCCAGTCCTACCCTAAAATAACATCAAGTCAAGTTTTGAAAGTCCCTAAAGTCCTACTGTCCACCACACTACTTGGTAATGTATTTTGCGTGTCTATGGTTCTCTGTGTAAAGAAAAACCTCCTGATGTTTATATGAAATTTATCCTGAACAAGTTTCCAACTGTGTCCCTGTGTTCTTGGTAAACTCATTTTAAAATAACAGTCTTGATCCACTGGACTAATTCCCTTCATAACTTTAAACAATTCAATCATGTCTTCTCTTAATCTTCTTTTGCTTAAACTGTATAGGCTCAGCTCTTTTAAGCTTTCCTCATAATGCAAACCCTATAGCCCTGGAATCAGCCTAGTCGCTCTTCTCTGGCCTTTTTCTAGCGCTGGACTAGAGACCAAAACTGTACACAGTACAACAGATGAAGCCTCATCAGTGCGTTATAAAATTTGAGCATTAACTCCTTGGACTTGTTTGCTGTTGTCCAGCACTGGTCCCCAAAGGCTTCCATTCTGTCAGAAACATCGCTATTTGCATTCTACATGAAAACATATTTAAAATTTTTCTTATCTACCACTACAAGCTACATGAGCAAAGTAATATATACAATATTTGTGGGCGGGGTATTCCTTTAAAATATAGTTATTGAGATGAGGTGAAGCTGTAAGTTGAAAATGCTCACAAATGTTCCATAGCCTTCTTGCTGCATTCCCATCAAATCAAAGTTTAGAGCACAAAGTGTGTGATTTACAAAAGTAATGCTCCCAAGCACTGATTAAACTTCACAATAAATAAACTTGACTAAATTCAAAAATTAACAAATAAGACAAAAAATTAAAAAATGACTAAATGTGAGTGAGTAAAATTCCAGATAAACCTAGAAGTAACAATATCAATTGTCAATAACCAAAACAAAAAAAATCACATACTAGAAAAGACAAATGACATACCAAAGGAATTCATTCCTCAGCTTTTCAGAGTAGGACTTGCTCTTACATTCCATGATGTACTCTGTAATGTGTATACCTTTTGGATTTCCCATCACCTTTTTATAGAATATTGTGGAGAACCGTAAATAATGCTTCTGATGTGTTCTTATTTATGCATAAGAGTGTGAGCATATAGTCCCTTGATTTATATTCCATGGGTTTTGCAACAAAATATTTTGTTTTTCTTTTTAATTACTTCTGCACACTGCCTAGGTGATTTGATTGTTGTAGCAATGTAAACCATTAAATTGTTGTCAGAGGTTTTTTGCTATGGTAGATTTGTTATCTTTATTATTAATGTTCCTTTTCCTGCCTGTACAATTTGTGCATGTCTAAATTAAACTGTATTTCCCAAGTGTTTCTCAGTTTTGAAGATTGTACAGATCTTTTCTGCCTCCTCAATATTTGCTTTTCCTTCAGTTTACTGAGTATTTCAGATTCCAAACTTTGATATAAATTAGAAAGAATAATTGTCTTAGCACAGTGCACAACAAACTCTGTCGATGACCGCACTCCATTTGGAGCATTTTCCTCTTATCTGTATCCTTTGTGTCTGGCTTATTAACAAACTTGAACTTGTAAGTTATTTCTGATGTCAATGGGTTCTTTTCTGAAATTAAACTCTGCTGCAGAACCATATGAAATACTTTTTGAACCTGTAAACAAATATTTTGTACATTTTCCTTTTATCTACTACTCCAGCTGCCTGTTCAAAGAAATCTAACAAAATGGTTTGGCATGACCTTCCTTTGATGAACCCAGATTGGCTATTATATAGTATTTTATTTTCAGGCAATTAGTCTTCTAATTTATTTCTGATTACATTTTGCATAATTTTTCACAGGATGAAAGCAAGACTTATTGGCTTATAATTATTGAGATCCATTTTGTCTCCGTTCTTGTGGACTGGAGTCACGCTGGCAATTTTCCAGGCATCTGGTACTTAACCAATGTGAAGTAATTGCCAGAATATGCTTAATGAAAGTTTAAAAATAATGTTTCTCATTTCCTTTAACACTACTGGTACAATCTCATCAGGCTTGGGCACTTTGTTAGTCTTTAATGCATGAAAGCAAATCTGACACTGCTGTTTTAAAATATGTAAACTATGAGCTTGTTTTTTAATCTGCCTGAGGCATTCCATTACTTTCTGTTTTAGAAATATGTGGGTGAAGCATTTATTTAGTTGGAATATAAAATAAACAAGGTGCCTAAACTCTATCATGGTTTGTTCTTTAAAAAGAAAATGACACTTAAAATAGCTATTTGTACCCCCATGTTGTGATACTCCATAATTTAAGGAAGTCCCAAATCAACCCTTCTACTTACAATACCTACAAGTTGAATACATGAACTTTTGGGAACACTTAATGATGTATTGGCCTGTGTCTCCAGAAATGAGCTCTTCAGCCTTTGTGCTCAGTGCAGGAGCTAGAAGGACTTTCTGGCCTTTATCCCTTTTCAATGAAGATGTTCACAGAGATGATAAGAAAAGAAACCTGTTAGGACATTAACAGTAAGAAGAAAGGAGAGGCAGACATGTGGGGATGTGTAGCCAGGTTGATCAGACATGATATTCTTTACCTAAAGAAGAAATGAAGCTGTGGTCATCAATGAAGAGGTACAGTGCTGTGAGAGAAACTGTAGCTTCAGATGAAGAGGAATGCAACCAACTAATAGTGTACTGTTGGACAAAAAACAATACATCCTACTGTTTTCTGTACAAGAACATGTTGCCCCGGTTAAAAAGTAAGGTAGAATTTTGTTATTAACAAAGAGTGACCATCAATGTGTGAAGAAGTAAACATGCCAATGCACGCAGAAAGATATTTACCTCTAGGGTGAAAAAAATCACTACCCCTGGTGTATTATCGTGGTATTTCCCTCTACTTGCCCTTTTACCTGTTTCCTCAAGGGTAAGGGTTCTCGTCAAGTTCGTTATCGGGTTGGTCTACTGTTGCACTTTAAGATGAACACACACACACACAGATAAACACACACACAGACCCTAACCACAACAGTGCTCCATGAATGACACACACACGCTGATTAACCCTTAGCACTTTAAACCACACAAGTGCTATAGGAATAACAGCCTGTCATTCAGCACTTCAAGAGACTTACTTATTTTCGGCACGAACAACAATACGATGTTTTAGTGATATCTCAGACCTAAATATTACTTTTGGTCTACAAGAATACATTTAAACATACAAAGACTCAGCACTCTTGACTATAGGCCATTCAACAGCCAAGAATACCTTCTTTATCGTATTTGTTCCTTCTATTGAGTATAGCGCTCTTCACTCTCAGCCATATAAACCTCGCAGCACAGAAATAATGGCAAAAATCCGGCTGTCACCAGGTGCTCAAAGAAATCTAACTTATTACTTCAATCACTCTAGACATTAAGACAAAGCATTGAAAGTTAAAAGCAGCATGGTATTTATTACAAGAATAATAATAATACCACAAGAACAAAGAATACTAGAAAATAGGTAGTGATAGGAAAGTCTGAATATATAGTCTTTAGAAAAAGCTTACGAAAAAGTTACAGATGACAAGGATGAATGTCCCAGGGAGGCGTTTGATTTAGCAATCAATGTTCATGATGCCTTTCTGACGACCAGGGCCGTCTTCGTCCGTTCCTCTTCTTCTTTCTCCCTTTGCTTCTCTTTCTTCTCCCTTTGCTTCTCTCCTCTTCTTTCCAAACCAAGGCATATTTATTATGAAATGTCAAGCCTTGGTTTCAAAACACATGCACCTGATTGGCTGGCTGTCCAAATGATTGATGAATTAATTCACTGTCTGTTTTCCCACACAACAAAACCTTTGATGTACTCGGAGAAATACTAGTTCTTCCTGTCCTAAGCCATAAAGCAAATTGTTGTTCCAGATGTCCATCCATCAATAGCCTAAGGTATCAACTCAGCATCCTTTCCCAGGCTATAAAACCAAATTAGCATGAAGCTATGAACAAGTGTTATAAAAGTAAGGTGTAAGGGAAGAAAACCTGCTTTAATTTGTTAATTTCATCTGTTGTCTTGTCTTGAACAAAATATAATGGAAACCAAAATGTACAGATTTTATACACCATAACACCTGGTTTTGCCTTAATACTAAAATGTGAACAGCCGTCATGGTCATAAAGTGGATGAGTAGTTGGGCCCCATAGTAAAATCAAAGGATGTCTGCCACTACAGTGTGACCCCTTTAAAACTGGAGTAATTGCAGAATAACTATTTTCACATGCATATTCATTAATGTATTCTCTTTTTATAAAGGTGGCTTTGTTTTACGGGATCAGTGCATACCGCACATTATCAGCTGTCTTTACAAACAGTGTCATCATCCAAGGGGCTACACTATACACTGGGGTATTACTGTATTTCATGGAATAGCTGCAAATCTCATGAAGGACTTCTGTCTTTTATGAGCTACTACTTGCATGTTCACTTCATTATAGAAATTTACAGTGCCTACAACAGTCCTTGATAAAGATTACATGTATGTTGTGTAAGAACAAGACAGAAACAGCATGAAGAGTTGGGGCTCCCATAGGCAAACCCCGTAAAACTGAAATAAAAGAAAGAAAGAAAGAAACGGCACTTAGCAAGCATTGCAGGGACGTCTTTTCAGGTGGGAGTCTGGTTCTGCTTGCGTAAGATAGCGTTTCTTCTGGTTATGACTATTTCCAGAAGGAAGAGGGGGGTGCAGGTGGACAGACACCGGAAGTGACATCAGCGATGGAGAAGCCTTCAACATTCTTGTCTGCAGAGGGAGGAAAAGAAAAGGTGCCAACCCCTGGAGTTGTGGAGAATTACCATCACAAGAACCCTTTAACTGTCCCCTATGCGCATGCACATGACAGCTGATAACTCCACACTGTGTCTGTTAGCATTTATTGTTGCTGTGTTTCATGCTGAATTTAGAGTGTGACTGGCTGCATGCACATGTTAGAAAAATGGTTCATTTATGTAATAAAATAAGTACAGAAATAAAATATTAATAGGTAATAAAAGACATTCATGCCATCTTTTGCTGTTTCTCCCCATGGCAAAAGAGACAATATATTTTACACAGATTAATAAGAGTAAGTGTGAGGATATAGGTGGGTACTCCACTGCCTCACAGCTCAAAGGGAATTAGACACAAATTCCAGCCAGGTAACTATGTGGAATGTTGTTTCCATTGTGTTTGTGCAGCATTTAGCTTGAATACTTCAGGTTGGCTGCCATCTTTAAACTGGCTCTTTATTGTCCCATCTTTGTTGTTCCATCTTAATTGTCTTTATGCATTGATTTCTGTATGTATGGGTATGTGTTTATGCATTTATGTATTTTTGTGTGCATGTACTTACGCATGTGTGTACTATTTGTATTTATTTGTTATATTTTGCTTGAGGCACAGTACACAGTGATCAACTTTTTACCATGTAATATAGAACAGTTCAAGCTGCTGAGGCTTAGTTCAGAGCAGTGCAGGCTTTGTCTGGCTTATAGCTCTTTTTCCAGTTAATTCCTCTCCTCGGCTACTAACAAGACAAGAGTTGTTTGATTGTCAGATATATGCAAGTTAGCTTTCTAAAACATGCTTTGGAGAAAGGTGAAAAGGGAAAAGAAGGTTTGGAAATAGGAAAAGTTGATATAATGGTGTTTTTTGCTTTGGAGAGGATGATTTTTATTGACATTTATGGTCAGTTTCTATAAAGTCTGTTTTTATTTGTTTTTGTGCTGTGTAATTTTGACATTTTAATGATTTTTCACTTTTTGCCATTTCTTTATTTCTAGAAAGGGGGTGCAATAATAATAAAAAATAATAATAATTCATTAATTTCATTTGTATAATGCTTTTCTAGTGCTTGGCAAAGAGGAACCACCACTTCAACCACCAGCAATGTGTATCACCCACCTGGATGATGCCATTATTGCACCAGTATGCTCACCACACATTAGCTATTAGGTGGTAAAGGGGTGAGAAAGAGATAGCCAAGTAGAGACATGGGATGATTAGGGGGTCAGAATAGATGAGGCCATGATGGGAAATTTTATCAGGGCATCAGTATGAACCCTAAACTTTTGAAAGATGCCCAAGGACCTTTAATGACCACAGAGAGTCAGGACCTCAGTTTTGTGTCTCATCTGAAGGACAGGACCATATTTACAACACAGTGTTCTCATAACTGCATTGGGGTTTGGGGATCGACTCACGGACCACAGGGTAAGTTCCCATCCTAGCCTCACCAACTAGGGTTTTCTAGATGATCTCTCATCCAAGTACTGGCTGGGCCAGAACATTCTTAGCTTAAAATGTATAACTGTTTCTGAAGCGCAGGTGGTATGGATGCTGACTGCAATGAATAAAGTTTGTGGACTAGGGTTTGGGGTGGAGTGCCGATAGATGAGCACATGGAATACTACAGCAGGCTCAGTACTGATGTTGCAATGAGAGGAACAGGATATCAGGTATGCCATACTTTGTGGCAGAGACTAACATCTAGATGAAGAAATACCACTGTCCTGATGTCAGGTGTTCCATTTGGTTTAATATTTATATTTACACAATATAGAATTTATTTTTGAATGGTATGTGACATACTTTGCTGTACCAGTCTTGAACTACAAGTGAAGCCTGACTCAGTCTCTCATCAAGTATCCTGAGGGAGCTAGAGCAAAGGCTGAAGACTTCATTTGTGACAGCCAGATGTTGGCATGATAGGCTTTGGCCCCCTGAAACGCTATAAGTGGATTACACATGTTTATGAAGGAAGTGAAGTTTGTATTTTCAAAATTGAATTATGAAAAATCAATGTTAACTTCATAAGTAAGTGTAGCACAGTGAAAAATAGAACTTCTGTTAACCTGTGTCGGTATATTGTTTACATGGTGTTACCTTTGGTTGTCTGCAGATTTTCATGTGCTTCTTAAGATCACTGAACACTACATACATATATGACGGGGAACAGCAACAGCTGAAGTTTCCCTGATTGTCCCCTACAATGGACTCTTCAGGTTGACTGGCTTTAGCTTCCTGAAGATTTAAAATAGACAGAAGATTAGAAGACAGAAGGAGAAATTGAAGAGCATTCTTTTTTACTTATATATGAATTTTATATGTTAGGAAAGCAGTGTGAAATAGTGGCCAAAAATCTGGTGTCTTGTATCTTAACGTGCTGGTTTAATCTCTACAACTTACCGTTTGAGTAAATTTCAGAAAAATTAATCAGTTGAAAACTCACCTTCTTACAGTGAAGTTGTTGGGAGCAAAGAGAAGATCTTTCAGAAAAGAAACTATTCCTTTCGCTTTTATTAATGTAAATGAAATTGCCTTGGAAGAAGCATGTATCGGGATATAACTGGAAGATCCAATGTGTGCATTCAACTCAGGAAGACCAGCCTTTCTGGCTGAATGATCCTCAGCTGCTATAAAGGAAAGATATGAGCAGGAAACAACAGCTCCAATAATGCTTCCAGGAAGCAAGAAACTCTTCCTGTTAGAGAAGCTCAAACTCAGTAAACTTGTATCATAGCTACAAAATATATGAGGGACCAAACAGGCCATAAATCATATATTTTTGTGTGTAATCTATTGGTTTACATGTGAATACTATTGGTTTATGAATATTTACTATCAGTTTGCATGCATACTTAATTGTATTGTGTGTGTACAATACTGGTTTCATTCAGATGAACTATACTGGTTCGTATCCGTATATTATTGGTTTGTGCATGAACTATATCGATTTCTATATGCATGCCACTGGTTTGCATATGAACTATATTGATTTGCGTGTGTATATCACTGGTTCCAGTTCGTTTGTTATTGGTTCGTGAGTGAACTGCATCAGTTTGTGCTCGCATGTTATCGGTTTGTATATGAACTATATTGGCTTGCAAGTGTGAGCCAGTCTAACAATGGATTTGTGTATGCACAACATTGATTTCATGCTCGTCTTATACTGGTTTCATGTGGGTCATAAGTTGGTTTTGTGCTTCAACTCTATGGGTTTTATGAGTGTACTATGTTGATTTCTTGTGCGAAACATACTGGTTATGCATGCACACCCTATCGCAACTTTGTGTATAAACTATATCGATTCTGCATGCGAACGTGGTTGTTCACGTGATCTTCAGCAGCAATAGGAGGGACAAGAAACAGGAACTCAAGAGTTAGAAGAGTAATGGAGTGTGAAGAGAAGCATAAAGGAGACTGATCTGCGTTAAAACAGTGGGGTATTTTCTTTTTCGCACAATACATTTATGAAAGGACTTGGTAGTAATTATTGTTATTTAGCAGAATCTAACATTGAGTCTGAAATGAACACAAGGCTGAAGTTAGGTACATATTTGACCATCTTCTTATTCGCTCCCAGCTCCATGTTTGATCAGAACCAGCTACCGTACATTTTCACACAACTTTTGAAACCAGTTATCTAAAGGCAAAAATATTTACATTTACAACTGACACCTTTATCCAACATACAACATTTAGATACTACTGGTTACATTTCTTTTGCCCAGTGCCCCTGCACTGTTCCGCATAGACAGGTGATGTGACTTGCTCATAGTCATACAGTGTCAGTCTCAGGACTTGAACCCACAAATGCTGAGTGCAATGGAGCTTATAAGTGGCTCAACAGATTTCATATACAGCAAATTCCAATTTGAGTGATGAGAAAATGGCATCAATTGATTTGCGTTACTGGTGGAATGTTTGTGAATAGTTATTGTTCAATTGTCTTAAACGTAGCATTTTTAAAAGTACACGCGATAGAGTGGTATCTAATAATTAACAATTGAAAAAGATATTACAAATTAATCATTACTAGTATAAAATCAGTATCTAAATTATCCTATGAAAAGAGAAAAGGAAGTGAAATAAGTTCCCAATCTAATTTTTAACATTAACATAAAGTAATTAACTAAAATTATATAACTAAGTAAGAACTTGGAAAGGAATGAAATAATTGTATAATGGAAATGTAAAGGGTATATGATGAGCAAGAAGATCAGGGGCTTGCCACGACTGTTAATGTATATCTGGAACTGAAAAATCTGGGGCTTAAGCCACTGAAGCCCCCAACCTCCCGACGCTACTGTCCATTTTTAAACCTCCTCCATGTTTCTATCAGTTAGGGCAGCTGTACCTTTCCCATGTTATTATTTAATATCGAACACCATTTACCTGCAGGTTGGTAACGTTGGCTCTTTACAACAATAATCTCCAGATAATATTGTTAAATCAATTCAGTATTATACTGTATATGCTTGCATAATTGCTTTACCCTTTTATTTCTAGAAAAGGGACTTATTTTGTTCTTTATTAATTAATTTAACTAAAGCAGCAGCAGAAGGGCGCAGCTGTGTGAGCCATTTACGTGTGTGCTCTTCCTGGCGTGTGATTCACTTGCACTGGGCATCCGAGTGGCTGTCAGATGAGTAAAAGAGAGAAATAAGCAAAATATGCAAGTTCATGAAACCACTCTCAAGTTAAAATTGAAACAGTAAACTAATTCCACAAAACATTTCTCAGTTTTAAGATTGGCAAGTTCGCAAATTTAGCAATGCTTTTAAATGGGAATTTTTTAAATTTTAAAACTTCATACAACACAGTCTGTTCAAGATAATTGGATGAAAATTGAACTCTCTCAACAAATTTTTTTGAAAAACAACTACATTTATTTAGTTTAATGCAGTCAGGCATATGGACAGGCAGATATGGGTTTTCACAATAGGTGCTTTGCACCTAAAAATAAATCATTATAATTTTGTATTTTCTTGAACAATTGATTTTACTTAGAAAGAACAGAGGCATTGACAGACTGTTATCAGTGATTGTCCCTAAATAATTGTATTATTACACCAACTCTATTTACTGCCTTTTTATTATTGTTGAGAGACAGAAGAACAGGAACTTCTGAAGTCTACATCCTGTGAGCCACTAGGGGGCGTACCGCCACCCTAACCCAGACACAGACAGGCAGGAGACAGGTTAGCTACACTCCACATATTTATTTACAGTTTTACCAGTCCACAATACCAGTAAAAAAAATGCAACACACCAACACCATTCAGTTCCTTCTTGCCGCCATTTCTTCTCTCTCCACTCCTCTTCAGGCTTTGTCCTCTCCTCCTGACTCTGGCCACTTATGGAGTGAGGCGGCTCCTTTTTATAGGGCACCTGGATGGACTCCAGGTGCCTAACGAGCTTCTTCCAGCAACACTTCCGGGTGTGGCAGAAGCGTGATCAAATAAGGCCCTGGAATGGTCCATGAGCCCTGGCAGTGTCCACGGGTTCCAACAAGGTTGAGCCTCCGTGCTCATAACCTGTGGCCCCACTGGAAACCAAAGGGGCTGCTCTCTATTGGCCCGGGGAAGAAACTGCCCCAACAATCCTCTTTCCCCTGGTCCTTCCACACTTTGGGCATCCTGGCTGGGCAAGGTCCCTGGCCATCCGTCACAATCCATATCCTTTGTCTTACAGATATTTAGTTGTAAAAAGGACTGATCAAGCCATCAAAAAACTCATCAAGTATAAATAGGCCCAGGATTGTTCTCCTTATCTTATAAAATGCTCACAATGACAGACTAAGCTGCAGATTTTAGATATGCCTGTCCTTATTTGAACTCCCACCATCATTTGTATATAAAATAATCAAAAGAGGTGACATGCGGTAACTTTGAGGTGATCCAATGGATGAAAGGCATTTGCCAGAAAAAAATGCCATCAACATTTACTCTATTAGTTAAAAAGCCCAGAGGCAGGTCATCACTTTAGGCCTCAAGCAGAATGTTCATATGTGTACCTAAAATAATGCAGTGAAAATTGATTTGACAATTCATTTGACAAGTATATAGCACTATAAGGATGTAGACATATTCTATACCACAAGTTGTTTCTCCAACAGGCAGTCAATAGCTGTTTGACTTTAATTACTAGGGTTTTTAAAAAGTGTAGAAGCCACTTCCATGACTACTAGAAATCATTATGCACAAAAAGTTGCATGGATCTTCAAGCTGTTCAATACTTTGGTAAATGAGCAATTCATTATTTAGCTGTCTTTTAACTCACATAAATATCATAATATTAGCCTTGAAGTACAGTACATTTCAATTCATCTTCAAATTCATCATTTCATATTTGGAAAAATGTAACACATTTTGCCCATTACTTACAAAAAGCATTTCTCTACTTCTAGGGCTGTTATTTAATGAGCGCACATATTCATTTTTCATATTTTATTCTTCCCTCCCACACAGTTGAGGGAACAAACAACGAAAACTTTAGTAGTGCCTGAGCAGCTGAAATTTCTGTAGCCAGACTGGGTTTCTCAAATAAATCATATCATGGGCATATTCTATTTGCTTTATACACATCTGATACTGCTCAACTAAAACTGGTAGGCTTTAAAAAGTAACCCAGTATGAACGAGCTTAGCCATCAAATAGATGAACTAGAGTTTGATGAGAAATTTTCAGAAATACTGTACAGTACACATTCCCTGTTTGGTGACTGTATCTCTGATATCTGTAGACTTTTGTCTAGACTTGTACATTTTTACGATATACAGCATAGTCATAGAACCTAAAGAAAAACATGTACTTCGACTGCCTGCTATTCTTGTAGAAAATATAAAGATAATGGATTTAATTGAAAGTTAGAAATGAGTAAACAGAAGGGAAATCCTCAAAATAACAAATGGATAAATCTTTCTTTCATTCTTTAAACTCAATGGGACTAACTATTTGTTTACAGAACACAACTTATGTATTACCTAAAAGACATATTGCAATAACTAAATAAACTCCGTATTTCCAGCTCCCAAAATTAACAATTTCTAAATATGGAAAAATGTATTCACACATTTATTTCTAGTAGTTTTGACTGTGGCAATGGGTCATTCATTGGCTCTGCATACCATTTTATAGGTAACTTTCAATTACTTCAAAATACTGCTGCAAGAATCACTACAAGGTCTATGCAGTATGATCTCTTAACTTCTGTTCTCATGTTTTCACATTGGCTGTCCAGTTGAGCAATGAGATGATTTCAAAATTCTCATTTGTGTGGGTAAACTAATAAATGGTCAAGGCTCTGCTTACCTATCTGAACTTATCAGTACAAACCAGATTGTGCATTAAGACCTCAAGATACTGGCCAACTAAAGATTCCAGGAATTAAACAAATTAACAGTGGAAGTTCAAGATTATGGCTACAAGCCCTCAAAGCTGTGGAATGATTGGTTTCTGATATGAGACACCTCTTCAGTCTCAGGTTTTAAATCCATGCTGAAGACTCTCTACTTCCACCTAGCCTATAATGATTAGATTTGTTGATTAGCTGTACGTATTACATTTTAGTCATGTATTCAAAAATATAATAAAATAATGAAGAACTGTTACTAACCCTCCTCTGTTTGATTTCTCTTCTTGGTTTCCTATTGTGGAACTTGGTATCACAGTTTTACTTCCAAAGCTGTTTCCCTGCTTGTGGAAAGATATCTGAGATACTCAGAGCTCTGGAAGCAATAGATGGATTCTGTCATCATATTAGATGGCCCAGCACAGACTTTACTATAAAATATCCAGCAGAAGGTGGACGGCCAGTTGGTCTCCATTACTATTTCTGTGTCTGCCTTTGTCTTTTGTCTTTCTCTGTTATAACTCACCATGGAACCTCCAGAGGTTTATTTTCTCAAGGGTTGCTGCTGACTGGAGATTTTGTTTTCCTCTCCTCTGTTATCAACTGACCAATTAAGTAATAGAGAGAATATTTTTAGGTTCTATTTATGTTAATCAGTTTCTAATTATTCTGTTTTCCTAGCTGTTTAAGCAAATGTGTCTTTATATATATTCATTGTGTAGGTAGTAATTTATGTTGTTTATAATTGCATTTATATGTTGTGAAGCCTAAGGGCGTGTACAGCCGCCCTAATCCAACACAGACAGACGCAGGAGGCACAAGTGGGAAACACCTTCACCCTGTGTTTCCCATAACACAGTTCACTCAGCATAGCACAACGTAATACTTTTCTTCTCGTTCTCTTTCTTTTCTCCTCCACTCCTCCTGGCAAGCTTTGTCTCCCTCCTCCCAACTCTGGCTCCTTTTATAAGGCACCCGAAGTGCTCCAGGTGCTCATTAAGCCAGTTCTGGCAGCACTTCCAGGTGTCATTAAAGAGCTGCATTCAGGGGCTCAGCAGAAGCTGCAGCACCCCCTGGCAGTGCCCACAGAGCCCAACAGGGCTGCACCGAACTCCAGCTCACATGGAGCCCTGCAAGAATCCTAGGCACCACTGCAACCCAGGGTGGCTGCCATCTAGTGCCCTGAGGGAGGTACTGCTCTGGATATGCTCCCTCCCCTGTTCCGTCCAGCATGGAGCCATCCCAGCTGGGCAAGGGCCCCAGCTGTACGCCACACAGTGAACTTATCATAGTGCTTTGAGCCTTCAATAATTGAAGAATGCTATACAAAAATAAACTGAATTGAATTTAGTCTTATTTAATGGTGTAATTTCAGAGCATGCATGTATTCTTGGCTCCGGAATACCCCAGGGATACCAAAGTCAGGGGAGAGCAATAGGAGATTTTCAAAGCACTATCTATATTTTTTGCAGACCCTGAGAAGGCATCAGAAATGTCCAAGGAAGAAATAATGGATTTTACGTTTAATGTGAAAGACTGGCCTCCCAATTGTAATTCTGTGTGCATAGCTCTTTATCTACAAACCAGTGCTCTATTGTGCAGACTATTAAGGAAAAAGCAGGGGCTCCTGATTATGGCTATATTTGTGTGTTTATCCTGGAAATTCATACAAAAAAGTATTTGTTTTTTGAGCTCATAGGTGTAAATTTAATAAGATCAAAGCCAGAGTTGACTGGGTTATAGCATGGTCAGAGATAAAGAAGCATATCACATCAGAGGACACCCATGTCTTTCCTGTTTCTGTGCTGGACTAGAGGAATTTTAGTAGCTAAGCGAGACAAGAACAGATAGAGCCATTGATTAAAAATGGGTGCAGTGTTGTAGAGAAGATGGCAAGAAGCTGCTGAGAAAAGGTTCTTTTCGCAAGTTAGAAATCACACAAAGAACTCACAAAAAAATAGAATTTTCAAGCACTGAAAGTCCAAAAACAAAATGGGCAAAAAATGCTGTATTAATACACAGGCTTGAGTGAGAAACATGTCAGAGGTGACAGGTATGTGTGGGTGAAGAGGACGATCCATCTGACAAGGTCAACCAGGGGCTAACTTTATAGGTTGGCCATAATAGAGTAGGATTTGCAAGGCCTTGTTTTTTATTTTGTATGTTGTATCACTTCTTTTTCTTGAGCATTTTTGGGAAAAAAGCAATCTTGATTGAATTTGTGACTAATTTTATCCAGATTTGTTGATCCTTAGGATCTGTACTCTAACTGTTTAGCCAGAGAAGTCAAACAAAATGACACATTTTATTGACTAACTAAAAACACTACAATATGCAAGCTTTTGAGGTAGTTCAGGCCCCTTCTGTTTAGTTATCAGAAAGGGAAAAAAACACTTGCTGTAGCAATGCCTCATTGTAGTGTAATTGACAACCATTATAAAAACCTAGAAGAAACATCACAGAGAATTTGCTTTAAATGAATTTTTACTTAAGCAATTAATCACCTTTAACAGCATTGCCAGCCAATAATATTGACATATCCAGTTGTAGGCAATGAAGAATGAACAAATTAGGGGCCATTGATGCTACTGAATGAAAATTTCATCATTAACCAAAGTGAAAAATAACAATAATCATGACCTCAAGTAGGTAAATGACAGGCCTTGTTAAATAAATAGGTAGGGGTGCAAAACCAATCTGTGTATCAACATGGCAAGAAAAAAAGCTTTTTAACATAGTTAAAGACAAAAATATGCTGATGAATGACACACAGTAGGTGCTGTAGGTGGATTAGCAGATTTCAGTAACAAAGCTCTGTTTTTTCCTTTTGCATTGTCTTCTACTTGCTTAGTAGGTTCTGAACAAAATGGAAAGACACTTCTCATGTGCACAGATGAGGATCACACAAACTTGACTTTCACTGTACATGGGAGACCTAGAGCACATCAAGAGTTAATTACTCTTATAAACTTAATTGTTTGGGTAATAAAAAGAATCTCAGAATTACTTTTATGTGTGCACAAAATAATCATGTGAAAAAATGAAAAATTAATTAATACACAAGGTAGCTTTGTAAAACTAGACATGGAAGTCAGTATCTACAGTATGTGCTGTAATTTGCAAAAGACTCTAAAAAAAAGAATCTCCGTTCTGCAATGATGACGTTCCACTTGCCTGGGGTAATCTATATTAGGTGTGAGATGTGGCATTAACACTATTTCATGTGTTTTCCTGTACCCGTGCACTGATGGCAGTGCTCCTGAAAATGATGCAGTCTAAGCCATGAAAGATCTCCTTTAGTGCATTAAACTCGATTCGTTTGAGGTGAGGCTAAGAGCTTTAAGATTTAAGCTATGGGTTGATACTTCTTGTGAAAGCATTTTAGGGATGTTAAACTTTTCGTTCATTTACACCCTTTTGTTTTGTTTTGGCATTTTGGCTAACACATTTTCCGAACTAATCATTGCTACACCTCAAGATCAATCTTTCATCCTTCTTTCAAGTCTGATGATTAATAATAAATATTAACTCAAATACCTTTGATGGAAGTCAAGAATCATACACTTACTTAACTGCTTCGGTAGTTTCAGCTCCAGGTTTTCCTTCACCTATAAGGCACAATAGTTGAGTTATGCTGGAAAAGTTCAGAAGCTGCTGCTCCGCTGGTTCTTGCCACATGATTTTGAAAGCACTACTTCTTTCTAATGACATTGAGGTTCTCCTTAAAATAAGTGAAAGATACATTATTTCAAACCACTGAACAAGGTAGGAATGGGCCAACTATCTTGTCCCCTGTCTCTTCAGATAACTCTCGAGGTGTCTCATGATATGGATCTGATGCTGGCTGCAGATTATATAACTTTGGAATTCTAAGATATTAGCCCAACCTTGATATACATGGGGTACTGGAGGCACTGCCCAGGAAAGCATTAATGGCACATTTAATTGTATTTCAGATTTATCAGTCCAAGCCTATGCTGGACATGATGTTGATGGACTGTTTTATACAGATTCTCTTTTAGCAGAGTGCAATATGACAGAAAATGTCATCCTCCTGCTCCAACTTACTTCGATTCAGTGTTTACACCAAAAAGTCATCTATTAAGTGTATTAAGGCTGCCACACGGATAGGAGAACAAAAAAAATGCATGGAAGTAATGGATGTAAAAACCCAAGACGCCAGGCAGGACAAGACCATTCTCTTCTCTAGTGCTGTGAAGAGCCTGGCAATGTAACTGCCAAATTTCCTCAAGAATGACAGAGCTATACGTTGCAGCTGGGAGATGATCATCACAGCATGTTGTACTGTCTAGCAACATCATCTCCTGAATAGGCAAATAGTATAAGCATCTGTAGATGTGGAAAACAGTAATAATTTTGCTAACCACTTCTTCTCATCACAACAAATTCATGAAGCTTTGAAGTACACAAATTAATTGGGATATCCAAGGCTATAAGAAAAAGATGATAGTGAATATTTTCAAAAATGGTTATACTTCACTGTCTCACTGTCATTGTTCTAACTAATCTTTTGTATTCAGTAATAGTTGAGGATTATGTCGTAAGGCAGAAGTAAACAATGCTTACATCATGTCACTTAAGCCATGTAGCGATTGTCCCACCAAACAAGAGTGACTTGTTCCAAGACACTGCATATGTGTAAAAGCAATGGATATCACCTTATGAGCAGCTGCCTCAGTGTGACCGATTTGTAGAAAACATGGATCACAGCACCTGCAGATGACATTGGGTTCTAACTACTCATGTTACCTTCATACCCCATCAACTTAAACTCCCTTTTGTTTCTGAAGAGAACTGGTAAAAGCTGATAAAAAATCAAATGGGTACAAATTGTTGTATGGGTAGAGACCAATCAACATCATTGTGTATTATTTCCAGAAAGTTGGGAACAGCAAACTACCACTCACACTAATGTATTAGAATTCCTTACCAAGGTCAGACAATATTTACAGTACAATCACCGAGTAGTTTTCTGAGAATTCCTGTCAGATGATCAAGTAATGGTAGCAATACTAATCCCTCAATCCCAGATTTTAGCACATTACCAAGGACAGTATGGAAGCAAGGAGAGAGAAGACATAATGTATTACATCATATTTCAGTGTTAAGAAAAGCTGAAAGGCACAAATATATCAAATAAATGTTGGATGAGGCAGAAGGGTCTATGTCTTTAGAAACTAATCTCTCTGACAACATATCATTCAAGGTAATAAAGAACCAGTTGCTCAAACTGTGTAATACAGCTGCAGATAAAGATGATGAGAAACCAGGACATTTCTGTAGATTGCTGCTCTTTCTGCAGATATTCATCCTTTTAATGGGATTCTGCTTACTAGGTAACCATGTCATATCCCCAAGTTGAAATAAGTAAACATGAAAGTAGAGCATGAGAAAATGTTACATTTTGAGTCACAGAGGTAAGCTATACCCCATGATCCAGAGTTATTGTGTTAATATCCAAACCAGAGAGCTACTTGCAATTTTGAAATGACTCTGGGAAACTTAATCAAGTCTCAAAATTTGCTGTTTTCTCTGTGCTAATAGTTCAGGGTCCTAATGCGAGGCTAGGACGGGAGGTTTCTTAACCACTATAGATATGCTCAAAAGCAAATTCCACTAACAAAGAAGATGAAAGAGAAAACTAATTTAAAAAATTTCAGAAAAAAACAACACTTATTCCAGTATGTTGGGCATATTGAAATAAACGGAATGTTAAGCAATAATTTAAAGGAGCATTGTTTCTGTGGCCTTTTCAATGTGACACATGCAGACATTAATTAATTTTACATTTTGTAACATCAGCATAGTGTAATAGCACTTCCTTCTTACATACAAAATCTGAACACTGTCATCTAATGATTTTGGTTCCTTTGTGTTCAATCAATTTCTAGACACTGTAAAAGAACCATTCTTTTCACATTTTTCCTATTTATTTTAAACATTTGAACTATTAAATAGCTGTACATTTACTTTTAATCACATACACAGTCAAGAAAAAAACTACAGTGCTGTTAAAAAGTATACTAACAGAACATAAACTATGAATGATCAAGACTTAATTAATACAATTATTTTCAGTTAAATATTCCACATTTCAATTGCTAATTTGAATATAATATTTAATTATGTCCATAATTGTACATTCACAAACCCTCTTGACCTTCCTCATTTTAATTACAAGACTACCCCTTATCGCCACTTCTCATAAATGAGCATAAGAAAAATTGTAATGACTTTTATGTTCATTTCATTCAGCAGGTCCTTTTATTCCGAACTTACAATAATTCTTACTTTCCAGTTTGGGAATAAATACAATATGTGACTGATTGCATACATTGCCTAATATCTGCTAAATGCTGAATATGCTTCCAATGGAAGGCACATCTTGCATTATGCACTAGTAAATGTTATACTTAAGTCTGTGACCTGTTATAGCATCCATTTTAATTGTATTAATGTTCAGCATACCTGTCTTAGAAGCTATTATATTATACTATGGGTGTGTGCCCCTCTGGCTGCCTATTGTGTCCCATCCCCTCCTCAATAGCTCGCTTTGCTTGCTATTGGTCCACGGGTATATCCCAACATGGTTAAAACTAGCTCTGAGATTTTTTATAGTTATAGCAAATGCTAAAACAACTGGAAATTATTGTCTATGCAAGATGAATGGTAATCTACTTGCGGGATGGCTCCGCTCTCCCAATACCGTAATGGGAGCATATTGAACCTGCATCCACTGTTTGTCATAACCATGGCAAGCGAGGACACCCCTAACAACTGCAATGGTGGAGTTTTTAATCCATAATTGGTTTCAAGAACATTTCAAAGAAAAACAATCAAAACAGTCCATCTTCCCATATTAAATAAATAAATAGTACAATAAATAATTCCCGTGTCCAGGAAACTCACCTTTCCAGGTCTGACATTTGGCTGAGATGTCAGCAACCATGGTCCCTTTCAAATGTGGATTAGCCACGACTGCCTCCTTCAACACATCTGCCCTGAATCCCCAAGCCGTCTTTTTTTCTGTCTTCCTCACACAAAAATTGACACTTGTCAGATCCCTAGGGTGATCTCCAATTGTCCCTTGCTACCCTATTACTGTTCAGCAGGAACTGATCCATCTCAAGAATGTTGATCACTTATACCTTCCCGGGACACCTGACTGTTTGCCTACACTCCTCCATACAGACTGACCAAGTATTGATTTCACCAATCTTTTCTGGTTGTTTAAGCTCTCCCTGTGTTTCCCATCTGACTCTCCCTTATGCAGCGACACTAATGCAGACCCCAGGAAGCCAATGAAGCAATAAAAACACACCACACATCAAAACGTGCGGGTGTGCCCCATCTCAGTCACCCCAACAACTCCATACACCTGTGCAAGAGCAAACACACCCATAGAGACTGAGCCAGCCACTTAATTATTAATCCTAAAAACCACTTGCTGCTTAGCCACAGACCCATTTTACCACACAATCTAAATTAATATGCGGAAGGAATATGACTTCTCCTGCATGATCACCAGTCATGATTTTGCCAGCAATTAAATGTATATGCATTTTTGCAATTTGCAAGCGTGTGCCATTACATAGGCTTTATTTGTTGACTGCTAACACACAACTGAAATATTACTGTTCTTAACGTAGCAGATATACTGTAAATAAGGCATTTTGTTTGATGTATGCATGCTAAATTGGTTGTATTGACTTGAGAGTATCACAGTTTTATTCTCTTAATGAAGACAAAAGAAAAAATGATATATAGATATATACTATATGATGTACGGTTTTGAAGAAACCTTAGGGTCATATGAATAAAACACATGAAAATGTTGCACGATTAATCTTTTATATACAGTATATAGAGTACATTTTCTTAACCCAAACAATTTTTATAATAAATAATGCTCAATGATATTGAATAATTGGCACACATTTTAAGAATTCAGATGAATGTTCCCATACCATTGGGATGTTTTCTAAAAATCTGATCCTCACAACAATGAAGAAAGCAGCTGTCTATGTGAGAGTTATTGAGGGAGCAGATTCATTCCTAACATTTAGAATTGCAGTTGTCTGATTCCAATTTTGACAGCAACGTGAATCTGGAAGTGTTGTATCATCTCTGATACTGATTCTTACACAAGTTGTTTTTATTAGTACATCTGTATATTTAACATACCATATACGTTACCAAAGTAAAACAAACAAAAAAATTATTGTCCCATCAGTGGAAATTAATTTAGGAATTTCACTGACTACTCCTTCAAAATTGAATACTGTATAACATAAATTTATCACAAGAGAGGGGTAGAGTCTGAAGTCACCAATGTGTTCGGAGCGGTGATCATCCCTTCATTCTCTTGGCATCTCAAGTTTCTCAAGAAATGGTAACACACAACAGATGGCTCAAAATTAAAAATGTAGAAAAAGACATGTAAATCTGACTCTACCTAAACAAGTTTTTCACCAAGTCACATGGTTTGTGCACCCCTAGATCATAACACCAAAGCAATCCTCCCTCATTTTTTTCTCTGCTTTCTCATGCTCTCACATCCTTAATCAAAATGGTATACCTTAACCATTGTTCCCCTTCCAGTATGTCTGTGTTAAAGGGGCAGAATAGTCCCTCTAACCCCAGTTAGAGACCATAAAGGTTTGAGAAAAAAATATAATCCCCCTAAGACTCTTTCCTGAACTTGCCCTTAAAAGTGTGTCATGATCCCAACTGTCTTGGTGCCATGCTCTATTTCATATAGGCCTGTTGATCTCTTGATATTCTATGAATGTTCCATTGCCTCCCACTCTTTATGGTGGCCTCAAGTAAATTACATTCTGGAGCACTAAATATGGCTTGGCAATCCATGGTGGCATTTTATTTCTCATACTAGCATGTTGGGATTTCCAATTTCCAATGTGGGGTTGTCTCTTTACTTTTCTCCCTTGGTCCTTTGCCAGGCCCTTTCTCTGTTCTTTGTCAGTCTTGTATTATTGCCAGCCCTATTAACTCTTTGTGAAATGGACCATCTCCACTGGTATTTAATTTTCCTATGAGGTACTGAGGCACACTAAAGGTAGAACCTTCTGTATAAGAATGGCAGCTTGCTGATTACAAATAAGTAGCCTAACATCCAACACCCAGTGGATGCAGACAGCCACCATAGCACATAGCATTTCTGGACTGAAACTGCACAACATAGATGATTGTTACTTGATTTTCTCAAGGGTCATTTTATCAAAACATGGCTATCCAGTGGTAATGGCTGTAATTGTGTATATAGGTAATGCAAAGATATTGTGATTTGGCATTGGATTCATTTTTTTGCTGTGTTTTTAATAACTGTGTTCAGAATTTATTGTGTTTATTCATCATCATGAACAAGGAAATCATAGGGTTTCCCTTGTGAGTACAGGGGTGTCTACATGAGCAACGTATAATGAATTCCTTTAAAGTCAGAAGATCAGATAAGTGCAATTGAATACTGTCATACTTTTCAGAATCCATCCTACCAGAAATAAACACAGGGAAGTTGAATCCTGTTTAATTCATGGCTGAGATGTGTAAGACAGGTTGTCAAGTTGTGGAGCAAAAATAAAATTACTCAATGGGAGTAGCTTTGTCTCTGTACAACCAAGTGTGCCACTTTCTCCTTCATGTGTTGTGGAGAGTGGCAGCATGTTACAGCAGCTCTGAGCCTCTGTTCATGTTCTGCTTATTTTCTAGTGTTGCAGTGTTTTTTGTGTTGGTTCTACCTAGCAGTGCTATGCTGTAATAATGGTAATTGACTAGCTGTGGGAAGTTTTTTATCCTATGTTTGACTTTTGAAACACTTTATTCCACTGAGCTTTTTGACAACAGCAGCGATTGCGTACACATGATGTTAGCCCTCCAGCAGCAGATTTAATTTGTCCAACTGAAGGTGGATATACCAAAGGAGCTTCAAAGCAGATACAATGGCAGTAGAACTGGTGGTAAAAGAAGAAGCAAAAAACATATAAACCGCATCTTTATTTCCGTTATGTGAAGTATAAGATCACTGGCGAACAAGATGGAAAAAGTGACCATACTGGCGCGATCACAAATTGGTTATCAGTTTATTGTGCTTTACTGAGATGTGGCTGCACAAACTTGTCATAGAACTTGCCATAAATGAATTTACCATACTATGAGCAAAGAGTAAAGGGGTGGGGGAGGGGTGGTGGAGGTGGGGGTTGTAGCTGTGCTTGTTAACAACAAATGGCACAATCTTGGACATATTATGGTTAGAATATGAAGTCTGGACTTTGAGCTGCTTGCCATCAATATGTGCCCTTACTATCTGCCTCATGAGTTTTCCCACACAATTCTGCTTGTAGACTACATTCCACCGTCTGCTTCCTCGGATATAGCATATGACATAATACACACGACTGTTGCTAAATTTCAGACTAAGTACTCCAGTGCATTCAGGGTAATCTCTAGAGACTTCAATCAGATGTTTCTCAGTAACGTTACCCACTTTTGATCAGTTTGTATTGCGCTACACATGAGATAACAGAACTCTTGACCTCTTGTATGCAAATGTTAAGGACACGTAAAGCTCTAAAGGTCTTCCCCTCAAAGGAGATCAGATCAAAGCTTCATTCGTCTATAACCCCATAACCAGGTCAGTAAGGAAGTGGTCACCTAAACCATTGGACTCTTTGAGGGGCTGCTTTGAAGGTACAGACTGGGAACAGTATGGTTAGGATATTGATGGATACTGCCTGCATTGCTGGGTATATTCATTTTTGTATGAACACTCCATAAAGGACTGTTTGCTGTTTGCACCAGTGACCATGTCTTAACCAACAAAGAAAGCCTTTGGAGTTGGAGATGGTGGGGAATGAGAAGGGTGCAGACAGAGCTTAAGTAAAAGATCAAGAAGGTTAAAGAAAACTATAGGAGAGAGCTTGGGTCAGATTCTACTGTGTTCTGACAGGTGTGATCATGAAAATCATGGGGGCTTAGGAAGAAAAGGACTCTTAGACTTGAATCAGTGTGCAGACCCCACCTAGCTGTACTGAGGGAAACAAAGAAAAAAACAGGCATGTAGTGTGAAGGTTAGGATTGGTAAAACTTGAATAGCCAATGTATAAGAATGGTAAACCCATAATGAGCAGAGTAAGAGCAGGTAATAGGAATATGGGCAGGCACAAAACCTCAGAGACAGCATCTGAGATTAAGAACAATATATATATTATCAAACCTGTTTATCCAGAGTAGGACTGCAGGAAATCTGGAGCATACCTCAGGAGGTTTGGATACAAGGCAGGAAAAATCCCTGGTATGCAATATGGATGATATGGCTGATGTTAAGAACAAAAAGAATAAGATATTTCAACTATCTATTTTGAGAGAAAGAGAAACATTGAAAAAAGGGGGACAACTAATATAATTCTGTTACTAGATTATTTTCAAGATATCAGGTATTTTAAGTTATGGATATGAACTAAAAAAGATAAATTAATAAATATAGAATAAATACAAAAACACATTAGTATGTTTAATTTTTCATTACTTGGCACACTCTCTTTGCATACCTACCTGTAGTTCGGTAGAGGCTTTGCCAACTGAGTAATTTTACAAACCTTTTATTGCTTTGTTGATAAACGAAGTTTTTAAATCAAAAGTGATTGGTCAGTAACAATATGCTGATCTTGTATGTTGACCTAGACTGTCTCTCGATCAGTGTCATTTTATTTTCAAAAAGTCTACCCCAGACTTTCTCGTATACTCATATGGGAAGGGATATTTGAGAAGTCAATGATGATATTTTTATATTTATTCATTAAAGAAAAATCAATAACAAATCAAATTAATAATATATTGAACAATTATTAGAAAAGTAAAGTTGAATACATCAGACTCTGCAGCTGCATGAAAAAAAAAATTGAGTATTTGTTCAGGTAACGTACCACTTCTAGTTGATGGATTTGGCCCAAAAGTTAATAAAGATCAACAATTTTGCTGTAACAACCACATTCTGAATTTGATCCATCTACCTTGTTGCATTTTTTAGTTATCCTGTTTACACACACACATACACAGATAATTCCAAAAAACTGTATTTTTAGGCTCAGGGACGTCTATAACTTCAAGATTCATCAAAATCTTGAGGTCAACTTTTTTCATGATTACTATACTTTCTCTATACTTCACATACAAGAAAGTAAAAACGATTTCTCCTTGTGCAAAATGGCTGGTGAATTACTGTCAACAAAAAGCAGTCACCTGAGAAATAAACTGAAACGTTCCTCAATTGTGATTTTTCTGTCCATATGCTAAAGGTTTTGTTAACCAGCACATTTCGATTTCAGCTATTTGAATTACAACTTGATATACAAGTGCAAAGAAAGGCGGCACGTAAATCGCTTTCTATTTCACACGCTTTTCGCACCTGCATTTAGCTTGCTCTGTCACTGCAAACGCTGTGTAAGAACACTGCCCTCCGTCACCAGCTACCGTTCACTAGATAATTATATGTGTGCGGCTCGTGATGGATGACTTTCTGTTTTTGATTTAAAAGTTACAAAGGTTAAAGACTAACGGCAAGAATATTCATTCAAAAATGAAAACTAAAAATGTTTTTAGTAAATTATTGTTTTATTTCAGTTAGTCTTTCCAGCTACTTTAATAGTTTCATTTAGTTTTAATTTTTCATTTCACTTTTATTAATTATTTTATTTCAGTTTACAAAAATGTTTTTTTAATAATAGTTTCAGATTTGATTTTAGTTTTCCTTAATTTGTGGCAATCATTCAGTATTTGTCAAGGGCTATATGCCCTCTGGTGTTGGGCATGTTCTATAAAGTCCAAATGGATATAATTTTATTAACTAAGTGACAGAAATTTACAGGTGCATTATGGAAGGCAAGTCAGACATAGCCAAAGTCAGTATACAGAAAGGTTTATTTTTTCATAATATCTCTTTTATTTTGCTAAAAATATTAGACAATACTTTAAGTATGAAGTCATTTTAAATAATAAGGCCAACATGCTGTCACAGGTCACATGGCAAATGCCTAGCAAATATGTACCATTATAGCAACTAGTCACATAAAATGATGGTTCTGGTGGAAACCAGAAACACAAAATGGCATTTACACAATGACGATGCTACCATAACATCTGTAGGATTAAAACAAATTATTTACACATTCCTCATAGCCAGGAGGTGTTGCTGCCTCTAGTATTTCCTCAGGGTGTTGTCTTTATTAACCTTTCAGCATCATGGACTCTTAATTTAACAAAGTTTTTCTAACTGTGTTAAATAAGGTAACATTATTCTTTGGGAGGCACGGTGACGCAGTGGTAGCGCTGCTGCCTCGCAGTTAGGAGACCCGGGTTCGCTTCCCGGGTCCTCCCTGCGGAGTTTGCATGTTCTCCCGTGTCTGCGTGGGTTTCCTCCGGGCGCTCCGGTTTCCTCCCACAATCCAAAGACATGCAGGTTAGGTGGATTGGCGATTCTAAATTGGCCCTGGTGTGTTGTGTGTGGGTGTGTTTGTGTGTGTCCTGCGGTGGGTTGGCACCCTGCCCAGGATTGGTTCCTGCCTTGTGCCCTGTGTTGGCTGGGATTGGCTCCAGCAGACCCCCGTGACCCTGTATTCGGATTCAGCGGGTTTGAAAATGGATGGATGGATGGAACATTATTCTTTTTTAGAGATGCAGTTGTGTCCAATTTATTCTTGAAAGGTTGCAATCAATCAAAGCAACAAGAATATATTCCATCATTTAAGTTAATCTTCTTTTACATTTTTAAGTAAAATGCATTTGCCCATAATTTGCATGCTATCAGCTATATGCTAAGGATGCTCCTGTAGACTCGTATCTATATAAGCTTTCCTTTAAGAAAGAATAGTTAGCATATCTGTGATTTCAAGGCCAGAATACACATCTTGCTTGGTGTGCTCCAGAGACATCTTTGATTAATACATTTCTTATATATTAGCTTGCATCCTGAGAGCCTTTATATTCTATCATCGAAGTGAACTGCAGATCGAGAGGAATTTGGGATCAAACATTTTAAATTGCCAGTGCCTCACTATCACTCTCTTTTTGGTGTGAAGACCTGGGGGAGCATTGCATTTTTTCTATCCAGGCCATTTTTCTCCCAGGCTTGTACCCTTGCCTAGTGTCCTACTGTGACATGCAGCCCCTATGCTGTCACTACCGCTTCCTCTTCTCTGAAGATTTTGTTCACAACTAAGTCCTGCTTTCTGCCATCCTGATTGTGCCCTTGTCTTGGGTACATCATGCTACCCTAGTTTCCCTCAAGTGGGTGTACATTTTTACCCAAACATTGCATGGTGTTTTTGTGATCAGCATTGTGTTTTTGTTTCTTTGCAATTATGTTCAGCGTTCTGGATTTTTAAATGCAATTTAAATTGACCTGAATGAAGTCTGTTTTACATTCTTTTCTAAGAATTTCTGACCTCAATTAAATTACAGAGATAATTACATCTATGGTAATCAGATTACAAGGCAAATGTCATTGCAGTGCACAAAAAAATTCAAACTAGTAAAAGGCAGCATTTAAGTTTGAAGAACTCATAGCATTTATTTTCATTCCTGGAGAAAGCTTTCAAGTACAAGGATTAATTAATGACTGTATTGTAGAGAATCCCAGAAACTGATAAGATAATGTTAAAATTAAACTGAGAATGCAGAAGCATGACAGGTCGAAATCAATATTCATGATCAGGCACTAAATTTGAAAAAATAAATGATGAAAAATTACAGGAAAGAAGGTTGGTCTTTAACAATGACACAAAGCATAATGTTAGACAAATGATCAAAATAAGTGTGCCACTTTAATTTCTTTGTAATTGATTGTTGTATAATAAATGATGACAAGCTTTATAAAAAGAGCATTGTGCACAGAAGCATGCAGCACATGCGATGAGGGGCATGGGCAGAGTTACCAAAAGAGCCAGAAACATAACATCATGCTGCTTGTAACCAACCATAAACTGTAATCACAGTTTGGTAATAGGGATGTTCCTTTAGGAGCTCACTTCAGCAGCCATGAACACTGTGAGAAGGACTTTCAAGTTACAGCACTTATGGGCAACTTTAAAACACAGCAAAAGAGGAAGGAATGGGAAGTTAAACTGATGCTAAAATGTAACACATTACAATATGGTTTAAACAGAGACAAGAGTTTTATGACCAGATTTGAGGATTATTTACATCTCTCTGACTGACACAGACAACCTGACTACAAATCCACACTGTATGGAAAAACTCATCAAAAACGTCAAAAGATTTTGCTGGATAGTTATCTTATCAACAGGTCTTGACTATACATTGTTCTTCTCTCTGGCTAAATGAATCTTAGCCTGGAGAGGTCTGTTAATTTTTTACATTTAAGACGACTGACGTAAAGGTTTTCCAAAGCTGTATCTGTTCTGGTGTCTATATAAGCAAAGGGAATTCCAGTTTCTGTATTGCACCTTGCCTGAAGAAGGGGCCTGAGTTGCCTTGAAAGGTTCCATATTGTAATCTTTTTTAGTTACCCAATAACAGGTGTAATTTTCATTAAGACTTCTCATTGCATCCATAACGGCTAACACGATACAACACCCTACTAATACAGTTACTTTAAATGTATATAATTATGTTTGCTGTTAAGTTTTATTTAACTTTTTTTACTTAAATTTATCTTAAATTAATCAATTAATTAATTTAACTTAAATTTATCAGATGTCACAATAAAAAAATTAATTTATGTTGAAATAAAGCAATCAGATTATTTTCATTCAAAAGAAGCATAATCTGTCTCAGGGACTGTTGTCATTACTCCCTTATATTATTTTAATCTTACCTAAATTTAACACTTTTCTAATCCTTAAAACATAATATTCCCATTTTCCCTATACCCAGTTAAATGAAGTTGATACAACTAAAGTTAAATATACATGACTATCCCATATTTGCATAAAGCATGATTTTTTGCATAAATAACCACCCATTTGATAACATATTCAAGTGATCAACAGCCTTGTATACTTAAAAAGTGATTTTCGCAAACTGATCTTTTTCCCAAATGTGGTGGTTTTTGTGGTGTTGTGAAAGATAACTGTATGAATATTTGATAGACATCTCCCACATCAGAAAAGCATCTTTTTCTTTGTTTCCAATACAACAATATAATTAATGATAAGATTTAATGAAAAATGCAATAAACCAAAATACCTTATGCGATAATAAGTGAATCACTACCCGCTTATCAAACTTTTAGTGCTGTAGGCATTTATTAGTTTAAACCGCTGTCCACAATTTGCATTCATATGTAGTTAAATAAGGTTGAGTTGGATTGACTTAAGAACAATATGTATATGTAGGATTGGTCTTGTCTGCTTCAGGAGATGGACGTCTGAGATGGAACTCTTTTAGCAGCTGTGTTATTTTACCTTTTTTTAATCATCCTGAGGTATCTTGTATTTACTCAACCTGAGGGACCAGCATATGCAAGTATATATAAACAATGAACAGTAGAAAAGGCTCAGAAAGAAATGGAAATGACAGCTAAAGCTTCATCTAAGTCTAAGGGGACCTCAAGTTCAAGATACGGCTTGGCAGAGACTGACCTGAAACAGATAGGCGAAAGAATGGATCTCCTGGGACCTAACAACGCAGCAACACCTCCAGCTAAGAGCGAAAATGGGAAAGAAAGTACGAGTGAGTTGGGCCGGGAGACTCGTTGATTCCAGAAGGTTCATTTAAACTGAAAATGGCTTTATTTTTAACACAATAGCTACCTCAATAACTACCACACTTGTGGAGAACATAATGAGATAAAGTGTACTATAAAGAAGTTGTCAAATGATACAAGAAAAGGTATAAATGATATAAGGAAAGATATAAAAGACATAAACATGACAAATGTGAAGCTGTTTCAGGATATTAAAGAGTGAAAAATGTTTAAGTAATCACATTCAGGCAACCTTTAAAGGTATGCTAGAAAAAATTTATGAAAAAACACAGAAAAATGTGAGTATTTTTGAAAATAAATTTAGAGCACTTGATGCTCAGCTTGAAGACATTATGCAAATGTTCATGATTCGTATTGAAATAGTTGAACAATTGGCTTCCGCTGCTGACGATAAAGCAACGGGTACTAAATCCAAATGCAAAGTGCTTGGAGGCAGACTAACTGTGCTGGAAGACAGATATAGAAGAAATAATATCAGAATTGAACGTCTCACTGAAAACCATGAAAGTCCAAACCCAGTGAAATTCATCACTGAACTGTTCTCTCAAATAATTGGAGAGGACTTCAAATCAGTCACCGGGATATCAGCAGCTTACCACATATGTGGATTGAATGCCTCAAAACCTAGAGGCCTCATTGTATATTTCAATAAACTACAATCTAAAATGAATCTGATATTGCTGCTCAGAATGAAACAAGAGATTTTTCACCTTCAACAGCTGCAAAATGTGGTACATTTTACAGCATTAAACAGCGCTTACATAAAGCCGAATTTAGATACAGCCTCTTGTATCTAGCTAAATTAAGAGTGGATATTTATGGTAAGTCCTACATTTTTAGTTCTCTGGATGAAGCAGAAAGACAGCTAAAAAACTGATCCTGACTCTTTTTTAAATACGATTATGAGTCATATCATGTCTTGACAAGGCAAAGAAGACTGTACCAGCAATTTGGCCTATTTGCAGTGATATTTTTGCCGTAATTATTTTATTTCCTTCTCTGCTAATTTAACATTTTAATTATATTTATAATTCTATGTGTAAGTGTATGTGTGTGTGGGTGTATGTATGTATATGTATATGTATATATATATATATATATATATATTCTTAAATTAATGCGCATATACATATTTACATATATATTTACGTATACATGTGCGTATGTAAGTGTGTATGCATACTTTATATATATATATATATATATATGTATCTATTTTTTTTTTCAAAAGGGGCTGTTTAACATCACACCCCTGGTTTATGTTTTAGTATTGTACTGTACTATCATATGTTATCTACATCTCCATGGGTACTGTTTAACATCATACCCTGGGTTTATTATTTTGAGCCTGTTCAAGTTTATATTCTAGGTTCTAGGTCTATTTGGACGGTATTGCCAATAGTTATCTGTGCTCTATTCCTTCTACACTTCTGCTTGGGGGCTTGTTTTTTTCTGGACATGCTCTGTCTCTAGTCATGTCAGAGATCTGGGACTTCATGAAGTGTGGTCTAGCCTCACTTGTGGAGGCAAAATGGGGAGATGGGGGGTCTGGGGGAGAAGAGATATGGAGCAAGCTATTTCTGACAACACAACAATAGGCTTCATAGCCATTCATAGCAGTGTTGGAAATTAAGGTTAAAGCTATCATATGTAATAATGTGCAACCTTAATTTAAGATTATAAAATGACAACAAAAGTTCAGAGGCAATGTCTCTATGACCAAACAATGAACTTTGTGAGCTGGAATGTCAAAGGTCTTAATCACGAATTAAAGAGGAAGAAAGCATTCTCTCACCTAACAGCAGTGTTTCTCAACCTGTGCGGCAGGCCCCCTAGGGGGGCGCGAAGTAACAAAAACGGGGGTGTGAAGATGTGAAAAAAAGAAAACAAGGATCAAAATTATGAAAAAAACATTTGTTGAAACCAAAACAAATTAACTTAAACTATATTCTGATACTAGAACAATAAATATAGAGTTAGATAAATGTCGATAAGAGTTAAGTAGGTATAATAAATATGCATCTACATTTCAAAAAATGTTAGGGGAGGGCGCGATTAAAACTGTTATGAAAACCCGGGTCGCAAATACTTAAAGGTTGAGAAATGCTGCCTAACAGGTTTAAATTTCAAGATAGTATTTTTACTGAAGACTTACTTAATCAGCAAGGACCAGTTTTGGTTGCAAAGAGACTGGACTGGCCAAATATTCCACTCCAACTGTACAAAGAAAACTAGAAGCGTGGGAATCTTAATTCATAGAACAATCTCATTTGCACTATTACATGTAGTATCTGATCCTGAAGGGCAATATGTGATGGTGATGGGTAATTTATTTAATTGTAAAGTGATTTTGATAAAAAATCTACACACCCAATGTGGATGATGGAGACTTAATCCAAAATGTATTTGCATCAGTTCCTAACTTGAACACTCACAAAAGTATAATAGCCAGAGATGTTGTGGTTTAAATCTAGACCTGGAAAGGTCTTCAACTACAGGGGTGACAACATCTAACACTACAAAAAAATCACAGTTTTTAATTGATCATAACTTATCAGACCCATGGAGATATATGAATACATACTTAAGAGCATATTCATTCTTCTCACCAGCAGATCATTGTTACTCAAGATCTGATGATTTCTTTATAGATAACAATTTCTTGTTCGCGATCAAATCTTGCAAATACAACGCTATTGTTATCATTGACCATGCCCCTCTGATCAGGGAGTTCACATCACTATGCCCCACATACTCATCTCACAGCTGGTGTCTTAACCCCCCCTGTTATTAGCTGAGGAGAACTGTACAGAATTTATATCCAAGCAAATTGATTTTTGTTTTAGAGACAAATGAATCCTCAGAGGTTTCTGCAGGAAAACTCTGAGAAACTCTGAAGGCATTTTTAAGAGATCAGATTAACTCATATCTCTCCCACTAAAATAATTTGGAAACCAAGAAGGCCTCAGTGTTAATTAGTGGAATTACCAGAATAGATCAAGAAGATACTAGGTCTCCAAATGAGGCACTTTTTACAAAAAGACAGGATTTGCAATCAGGACTCAACCTTTTGACAACTAAAGAAACAGAACAACTCATTTTTAAATTGCAACATCATTACTATGAACATGAAGAGAAGGCTAATAAGATCTTAGCTCAACAAATCCGCAACCAGGAAGTTCGCAATGCAATATCAGTAATCACTAACACAGATGGAAATAGAATCATTGGCCATAAAAACATAATGCATACATTTAGAGACTATTATGAGTTCTTGTATTCTACTCAGCTTAAAGGATACAAGACGCAATCTAATGTGTTTTTTTATACATTACAGATACCACAACTAGATACTCTCAGTGCCCAGGAATTGGATAAACCTCTGACACTATCAGAATTACTAGACTCTATAAACTCACTTCAGAGTGGGGAAGCACCAGGTCCTGATGGTTACCCTGCTGAATTTTATAAAACATTTCAATCAAGTTAGCTCCCCTTTTATTAGCGACCTTTATAGACGCCAGAGACAATAAAAGTTTACCTCAAACCTTTTGCTAAGCATTACTTCTGAATACTCATTTTAAGATACTCTCCAAAGTCTTAGCTAGAAGTATTGAGAAAGGGGATTTATTAAAGTTAGACATTTGGCTTCCAATTTAACCTATTTGTTGAAAATCTATACAAAAGGCTGTAAATATGAAGTGTTTTTTTTTTTTGCAAATTGGTTGAGAAAAAGTAACACATTACAACAGAGGATTAAAACAACTCACATAGGATGTGACAAAAAGTTAAGAAGTGTTGTTTTCCAAGGCTCGTGGACATCCCCAAGGACTGTGTATGCTGTAGGAACATATCTTCTACCTGCCCAGACTGCACTCTGCAACAGTGCATGTGCTTTGGTTAGTGGTATTATCTCTCCCCAGCCATAGTTTCAACACTGGAGTTTGCAACTATTTGTGAAAAGGATAGCATTTGTCTTCCAGTAACCAGCCACCAACAAATGCACTATCCCTTGCCATTGGACACACTCCAGAACTGGACTTGATATAAGCATCATGCATAGTCCTAGGCTGCTTGCTAACAAGGTCTGTAAAAAGTCCCTGTTAGTTGGTGGCATATCATCTGGACATTTAACACTGAGAACCCTTATCAACATCTATGGCTGGGATTTAAGATTTTGTCATTTTATAGTGTGCAAGCAGGTTTACCAGGTAAAACTTAATTACAAATTATATATTACTAAACTTTATTACCCCTAAACTCCTTGCAATTAGTGAGTAACTTTTTGTAGTTTTCGAAAGGTTCTTTGTATACAATATTCTCATTTCTTTTGACTCCAAAGACAACACAGACTAACCCAGGACAGCTTGAAACATGCCACAAATAGGGATGGAAATGTTTGATTTAAGAGAAATGTAAGCAAAATATGCAGAAATCAAACCAGGATTTCTTGGTAGAAAGGCAAGCATGATAACCATCTGACTACAATCATTATCTGTACGTTGGTTTTTTGATGTTGATTGATCACATTACTGCATTTCTTGACACCTGATACCATTCCAGGTTGTCCCTGCTGGCCTCAAGGATGGAAAATGCTGTTATATGCCAAAGAATTGACCTGAAAAACAGTGATTGTGCTGCATAGATATACAGATTTTAATGTATCCTGTTACTTTGTAAAAAGCCATGTAATGATTAACTCAATGAAAGTGGTATTTGAAATATAGCAGGCTTGTTAGAATAAAGTGGAAGTCCAAGGAAGAAAGGTATTTTATAAGCGGCAAAGACTAAGGATGTAGAGATGTTTGCATATATATATATAGTTATGGAAATTGTAATTAAATTATATCCTAGCAATGAAGCACAAATCAAGACCAGTATTAGTGTTTGTTATGGTTGTTGTTTGAATGCTAGTCTCCAGTAAATTCTTTTCTTGCATTATTCAAAGTTCAGATGCCTTACTGTGCATGCTGCCTTCTTTTATAGTGCAATTGTGATATCCCAAGTGAGCACCATGTTGCATAGCAACACTCAGAATCTGTGGCCATCAGATGCCAAGATGCATTGAAAAACACACAGAATGATAAAAAAAATCAAACCACAACAAATAAAAATTAATCATACATCAGAATATGAAAAGTCAGATATTAAATGTGCTCTTGACTACGAGTCTAGTGGAATAATGATAAATGGCAATAACAATATCAAAACACAAAATTAATACACATGGAAACCAACCACAAAACTGCACAAGATCTTTGGATCAGAAATTATTCATTAGATACAACAGAGCACAAAATCTTTAAGATTCTGTATTTGCTATTTTTGTATAATTTCAGTTAATAGCAGTTGCTTGATCAATTCTTGAAAAATTCTATAGTCCCATGTCCTTGCATTTATAGGATTTAAGAGCGCATATTAGCTTCACTGTGCATATTTTTATTATACGCCTTCACTCCACTCCATTCTTCTAATTTTAACTAACAGGTCCCAAATTTAGTTCAAAGGTATAAAATGCTGTTAGAAAACATTATGTCTTCTGCAGACACTTGAATATTAGAAGAGTACTGGCAATTCATGAGATCAAAAGCAGCTTATTCCACCGCTTGGAAGCAAGAAATGAGAACAAGTATACATTTTTCTTAAATCTTGTGCCAGAATTTTTTACACTTTTCCCAAACAGCTCTACATTTGCTCATTGGTATAATTTTTTTTTAACCTGAATTAAGCAAACATGACCTTCCCCATTCTACAGGTTTAAATAAGGCATTCAATGTGAAAGATATTGGTCCTTCCTCTTAACTTGTGTAGGAGTTAGGTTCAAATCAATGTCACTTACTGTCTATGTGGAGTTCATGACGAATTTCTCAGAATAGTCGAGAACATAATAAGTTTAAAAGCAACAGAAGACCACTCAGTCTAACAAGATCATTTAGTTGGCTAATAAGTAATATATTTTTAAGATAAAAGATGCCAAGGTTTTTGCTTCAGCTATGCGAAGTGGTTGCTTGCCCCAGATGTCCACAGCATTTTATGTGAAAATTTTCAGTACAATGTCATGCCCATATTCTGAGGGTGTATTGTTGGCCCAGAGAATGATCACGTAGCAAGGATGAGTTTTGGGATAGCATGTGTACTAACTGCTCTTCTTCTTCAAGCTTGAGAGTGAAAGAGGAGTTCTATGAGGAAAACTGACAACACGTCTGGAGGCCTCAGGAAGGCTCACTTCTTCCAACGCTGGATCCATATAAGTACTGCAACGAATGGAAGATGCCATTCACTTTCAGATCCACGACTGTTGAAACCACATCCACCTGCAGAAATACCATAAACACAGCAACAGCCAGCTAAACTTTTATTTTGTTTTCTTCTTTTTTCCTTACTTTATTAGAGATCTCAGGGAGTCTCTAACACCTCTCAGTGTTTCGTCCTGTTTAATCCAACAACAAATTGCGTATAGACAATTTTCATTAAAGTATACATTATGTTACATAGAGTGGTGGCAAGTATGTGTGTAAGTGTATTGGTATTCTGCCACATTGTCCCAGAAGACGAGGAGTTGCTTAATGGATAGACAGATTAGGTCTTTTTTGTATAAGACCACTAACAATGGGCTAAATCTCTTTGATCTAGGTGGTATATGATTTCTTTTAATTGTATTTCTCAGCTCAATGGTTTAAAGCTGACAATTACAGTAAAAATCATCAAATAGAAAAATATTTGAAAGAAATTACATAATATGTGAATCAGGAAAAATCGTGGTCAAAAAAAAAAAGAAATCATGTCCTGAATTTAGTCTAGAAACATATTCCTTAACTCTTCTTCAACTGTTTTTCTGTAAATAGAAAGATTTGGATGCATCTTAATGTGTTCCACTATCTTATATACAACACAGCAGGGGAAGCGGTGCCATAAACAGCATGGCTACATCCATGTCAAAACAAATAAAACACACATAAAATAATTAATAAAACTACAATAAACTCAAAAATGTGTATTAAACAAGGATTCACAAAGTTTAATTATTTGCAAATGTTCATGACAAAAACATACACTAAAATCATTATTATTATTATTCATTTAGAAATGCATAGATATGTGAAATAAATTACCAGGTAGTGTGGTAGACAGTACGACTTTAGGTACTGCCAAAACTAGACTATTTTAGAAGAATTAGGTGGATAGGACTGGTGAGTTTTGAATAGCCTTTTCTCATCTAGATTGTTCCAATGTTCTATTTTAAATGTAAATTTAAAGTTAATGTTAGAAAATGTAAAGTATTATATTTAGGAAGTAAAAATGCTAGGTTTGATGGGAAGTCTGAAAATTGAAAATACACCTTATGAGAACACTGCCAGACAGTGTATAGAAGCCATTAGGAAGGCTACCAGAATGTTAAGTTATATAACACGATGTGTGGAGTACAAGTCCAAGGAGGTTATGCTCAGGCTTTATAATGCATTGGTGAGGCCTCATCTGTAGTAGTATGTGCAGTTTTGGTCTCCAGGCTACAAAAAGGACATAGCAGAGTCCAGAGAAGAACTTCTAGGCTGATTCCACAGCTACAGGGGATGAATTATGAGGAAAGATAAAAAGCATTTTCAGTTTAAGCAAAAGAAGATTAAGAGAAGACATGACTTAAGTGTTTAAAATTATGAAGGGAATTAGTACAGTGGATCAAGACTGTTATTTTAAAATAAGTTCAACAAGAACATGGGGGCACATTTAGGGGCTTGTTAAGGGTAACATTTGCACAGAGTACCACAGTCTTATGGAATAAGTTACCAAGTAGTATGGTAGACAGTAGTACTTTAAAAACCTTTAAAACTCAACTTGATGATATTTTGTAAGAATTAAGTGGATAGAACTGGCAAGCTTTGTTGGGCTGAATGGCCTGTTCTTGTCCAGATTGTTCTAATGTTCTAATGTCATATGATAAAGTATTTAATAGACAACATTATCCAAAATAATGTTAAAATTAAGAGACATACAAAGCATTTGAATACATGACAAAATGATTCCAATTATAACAAATGCTGAAAACAATCTTAGAATAGAGCATAAGAAGTTAAGTTTTACAACTAATGTGAGTAACCAGATGAAAAACTAGATGGCATTTAAGGACCCAAGAAATGAGACTTAGTAACACATTCAGGACATGCTTTCCTTAGAGATCAGTAAGAATAAGTGTCAAAAATAATGGAAATCTGTATCAGGCCAGGCATAAGTCCTGAGTGAGATATTTCTTTCAAATAATAAATAGCCTTGAGCCCTCTCATCTTTGGTGATTGCTATAAAGGGACTGCTCTTCTGTTGTTCCATTTCCTTGTACATTTAGGGTCATGTGATTTAAAATGACAGTCATCCTTTCCTTTTCTCTAATTTATTAAGATAAGCAGACTCTCTGGTACAGCATGTGTCCCTCCAGTGCATGTTTTGTACAGCATGATTTGTATCCTGTCCTGCAAATAGAACAAAAATGGCTATGGAACATCTGTGCTCCCAGCTTGGATTGCTTGGGGAAGCCAAAAAAAAACACACACAGGAAACAAAGGTGGGCAGGTTAGCCATTGGAAGAGGGTTACATAAATAAGGTAAAATGGAAAAAAGCTTAAGCAGGCCTAAAGAGTTTTGTGAAAAAGGAACATCCTTCTGATACACACTAACATTTTGATATTAGTATACAATTATCTAAACAAGAGAGAAATATTACAAATCTTTAAAGCAAGAAATGAAATTAAGTATGCATTTTTAGTTCATGTAGAGAATGGGACATGGAATGTAGGCAGGAAAAAGCAGAACCCAGACTTCTTTAAGGAATTTGGGGAAACAGGAGAGAATGATAGTAGCAATGAGCAGAGTTATAAATTGGAGACTAACAGCAATTGAAAGTCAACAGAAAGTGCAGAAAAAGATAACTGTGTATGAACTGTGGTGTCTCGGCTGTGAGGTGGCCCATCTGTATGTGTATGTGACTAATGCAGCATTCAGAATGGCACTTGGCAAAGCACAGAGAACTGGCTGCCTAGGCCTGCAGCTCATGCAAATGAACACCACTAAGAGATGCTATTTGGGGAGTTCACTGGGCTTCATGTAACCAATCAGCAGAGAGCACTGTCTGGCTCACTCTCCAAAAAATGGCAAGAAGTTAGAAAGCAGAAGACACAGCAGGCTGGGCCAAAGAAAGTAAGAGACAAATAAGACCAAATAGATACTATAGATCCAGAGTAAAGTTGTGGCAGCCCTTTCATTAGTTTTGGTATGGCTTGAGGCTGAAACAAATACCAGCGCCATGTGAGCCAAGGTGTTCACCATGGTCCTAATAATGGAGAGGTATGAGTGATGTCTGTAAATAGTTTAATGCTGAAGTTCAAGGCACTGTTGCCTTTTTATTTTTCTATTTGAAACCATTCAACAAATAAAATGTTCTTTTTATTTTCAGTACTACATCTGCCCTCTTTTCTTCCTCTACTCAGCAATAAAAGAAACGTCCCTTTTTCAGGACTGTGTATACTATATGTTTATATAGTATATATATATAACAAAATACCCACGCTTCGCAGCGGAGAAGTAGTGTGTTAAAGAAGGGAACATTTTAAAAATAACGTAACATGATTGTCAATGTAATTGTTTTGTGACTGTTATGAGTGTTGCTGTCATCAAGGATTTGATTATCATTATTTCTTTCAATCAGGTTCATATTTGAAGGATGTGTTGTGTTCAACTTACTTTCCGTGTTTGTCAACCATTGTAAAGATATCAGGTTTTATTCATCGATTCCTTTATTACTGCATCAATAAACAGCTTGTCTTCCTCTTTATTTGAGACATCACACACTGCATGCACGGGTTTTTTTTTTACACTGTCTTCCTTTAGCTGGACATTGACTTTTTCCACTGTATGCTTTGTTTCCGCAGTAGCTGCAGTTATGAATATGTTTGTATGCGTCACTCGCTTCATATTCTTTTGCTGCCTTCTCAATTGTGTAATGCTATTTTGTTCAGCGCTCTTTGGAGCTCTTGCTTTTGGTCTGCGTACTGTGTTCACAGTTTGTTCACATAGGCCGTTCGGACTACATGAATCGAAGGTTCTGAGCTGTGCTTGTGCTATCTCGTGCTTTATTTAATGTTAGCTAAGACCCGGTGTTCTGAACACCGGCACTTAAAAGTTTCTCTCACAGTTTCACTGAGTTTGTGCCAAACACCACCCTGAACATCTCATCTTCGTTTCCATAAGCACAGCCCTAAACCCGTGAATATTTAGCGGTAGAGTGTTTCTATTGAATTGCCGCTGATGAACGGCCTTATATGGGCAGGCACTCAATTACGTGGGAGGCGTAATGATGTGAGATGCAACTCCGCCTCACACGGCGACGGAGCTGCAGGCTATGGCCTGTATATATGTACATAAGTAGGTTCCAGTTATGACTGTTTACCTCACTATTTACCTCTTTCTATTTGGTCATTGCCACCATCTCCAACCCATATAACATAGCTGGTCTCACTACCATCCTGTAGACCTTTCCTTTAACACTTGCTGATAACCATCTGTCATTACTCCTCACACTCTTCTCCACCCATTCCACCCTGCCTGCATTCTCTTTTTCACCTCTCTTCCACAATCCCTGTTGCTCTGTACTGTTGATCCGAAGTATTTACACTCATCCACCCTGTCCAACTCTACTGCCGGCATCCTCACTATTCCACTGACCTTCCTCTCATTCACAAACATGTATTCTGTCTTGTTCCTTCTGACCTTCATTCCTCTCCTCTCTAGAGCATATCTCCATCTCTCCAGAGTCTCCTCAACCTGCTCCCTACTCTCACTACAGATCACAATGTCATCAGCAAACATCATAGTCCAAGGGGACTCCTGTCTAATCTCGTCTGTCAGCCTGTCCATCACCACTGCAAATAAGAAAGGGCTCAGAGCTGATCCCTGATGTAATCCCACCTCCACCTTGAATGCATCCGTCACTCCTACCGCAGACCTCACCACTGTCACACTTCTCTTGTACATATCCTGTACAACTCTTACATACTTCTCTGCCACTCCCGACTTCCTCATACAATACCACAACTCCTGCTGAGGCACCCTGTCATATGCTTTCTCCAGGTCCACAAAGACACAATGCAACTCTTTCTGGCCTTCTCTGTACTGCTACATCAACACCCTCAGAGCAAACATTGCATCTGTGTTGCTCTTTGCTGGCATGAAACCATACTACTGCTCACTAATCATCATCTTCCTTCTTAACCTAGCTTCCACTACTTTTTTCCATAACTTCATGCTGTGGCTCATCGGTTTTATCCACCTGTAGCTACAGGTAGTTGCACACCCCCCTTATTCTTAAAAATCAGTACCGGTACACTCCTTCTCCACTCCTCAGACATCCTCTCACTTTACAAGATTCCATTAAACAATCTGGTTAAAAACTCCAATGCCATCTCTCCTAAACAGCTTTATGCTTCCACAGGTATGTCATCTGGACCAACGGCCTTTCCATTCTTCATCCTCTTCATAGCTGTCCTTGCTTTCTCATTGCTAATCCATTGCACTTCCTGATTCACTATCCCCACATCATCCAACCTTCTCTCTCTCTCATTCTCTTCATTCATCAGCCTCTCAAAGTACTCTTTACATCTGCTTAACACACCCTCCTCGCTTGTGAGTACGTTTCCACCTTTATCCTTTATCACCCTAACTCACTCGAGAAATCTTCTTTCTCATTCATTGCACACCCAACTTCCGGGGCATATGCACTAACAACATTCATCATCACACATCCAATTTCCAGCTTCATAATCATTACTCTGTCTGACACTCTTTTCACCTCCAGAACACTCTTAACGTACTGTTCCTTCACAATAACCCCTACTCAATTTCTCCTCCCATCCACACCATGATAGAACAATTTGAATCCACCTCTGATCCACCTGGCCTTACTCCCCTTCCATTTAGTCTCTTGCACGCACAATATATCAACCTTCGTTCTCTCCACCATATTGACTAACTTTCTCCCCTTACCAGTTATACTGCCAACATTCAAAGTTCCTATCCTCAGTTACGCTGTCTTTACCTTCCTCCTCTCCTCCTACCTCCATACACATCTCCCCACTCTTCTTCTCCTTCTTCGGCCAACAGTAGCTCAATTTCTGCCAGCACCCAGTTGGATAACCGTACTGGTGGTGGCCATTGTTAACCCAGGACTGGACCGATCCGGTATGGAAATCTGTATTGTTGTCTGCATGTTGATCTGGTAAAATTTTACACTGGATGCCCTTCCGGGCATAATCCTCCCCATTTATCTGGGCCTGGGGCCGGCACAAAGAAACACACTGGTTTGTGCATCCCCTGTGGCTGGGTTGGAGTATTTTTACCTTTACTGAACCAAAGAATTATAAAATTGAGCCATCATTTACTTTAGTGTGGTGTTACAGTCAATATATTGTGATCTATTTATCTGACCACATTAACCTAAAAAAATGTACTATTATTTTTCTCTTTAACTTGCCATTGGATGGCTTTTATTAGTAAACCAGCCCAAACATTCTTCAGTCAAGCATTTACTGATCAAACATCTTTGGTAATAAAGAATCCAAAATGTGCAACTACACAGATTCTATATCACCCTGTAATCCTTATTGCAGGTATTGAATTTAAATTCTGTTTATAAATTTTTCATTTTAAATTAAAATTCACCAGGCAGAGCCTGAATTACATTAAGCAAATTTGAGAATGTTAATTAACTTATTTTATTTTTGTTTTGTTTTACTTTTTTTCCTACCAGCAAATAATCTTAAAGTTTGCTTTTACAGAATCTTAACTCATAAGATTAAGAGTAGGTTGTTTGACAACTTGGGAGCAAGAAGTGAGAATAAACATGCATTTTTGTGTACTGGAGAAAAGGGCACAGTATTTATACTCCTTGGATAAACCTATGGAGGTACCGGACTGGAAGTAGCAAGGAACAGAGTGACAAATTGGACTCAAGGCAACAATTTAGGTCAGTTTAGTTTTGTATAGCGCTCTTCACTGAGTGCAGGCACAGAGTGCTATGACAAGTTATGAGTTAACACAAGTATAGATTTTACAGATTACTAAATACAAAATTAGTTAGCATAAAGGCGTTGATTTGTTTAAACACACAGCAAACAAAGCAGAAACGTATTAGCATAAATGGAAACCAACAGCATCTGTTTATTAATTAATTGTTGAACCATGGCCAGTTTACAAAGGAGGAGAAGAACACAAAAACTCAAGTCAGCAGTATCTCTGGAGGAAATAAACTTCTGGGGGCCACAGTCAATTGTGAGAGAGAAAATCAAAGACAAAGTTAGACACAGACAGTCACAGTCCTGGAGATCTCTGCCAACTAGCTGCCCACCCCCTCATGCGCAATCTGTAGTAGAGTCAGTGCTGGGCTGTCCATTCTGATTAAAGAATCTTCACATGCAATGATTGCAATACTCCCAGAATCTCTGAGATGACTTTTCCATGCATAGAAGAACAGCTTGGCAGTAGAGAAGTGTTACCGAGTGCCACATCAAGATACAGAGATAAAAAACAGAACAGTGGAGGGTTAGTACCCATTTATACATATCCAGCAACTCTACTCAGGGTATGTTAGACTAAGGTAGTGAGTTTTCTGCCTGGATTTAAAAGCTGAGACAGAAGAGGTGTCTCTTTTATTAGCAGGCAGATCATCTTGTACCTTTGGGGCCCTGTAACTAAGAGATCAACCTCCCACTGTTATTTTATTAATCCTTTGAATTAGGTAGGCTGGCATCCTTCGATCTTAATGTATGCTCTGTTTTGTACGTAATGATCAGTTCAGATTGGCAAACAGGTCCGGGCCATTTAAGGCTTCATAAGTTAAAAGGAGAATTTTGAAATCCATCATGAAATGGGCAAGACAAAGCTCAGGAAACATCCAAAAGTTATGGCCATGGCTACGATACAAGCAAAAAGTTGTAAACAGGCTAAGTCGATTTTCAAAGGGCATGTATGAATATATGAAGGTCTTGAGGGAAGTAATGTATATGAGGTATGCATTCGTCAGAACTGTCTTATTCTATAGTGACAATAAATCAGCAACTCAATCTAAAAACAGTCAGATGTACAAAAGAATGTGTCATATCTACTGCTTTACCACATCTTTTTCCATGACTTCTGCTGCTAGTCATGGCTTTACTTTGAAGGCCACCACAACCTTTGAGAAGTTGGTGAGGTAGCAAAGATTTTCTGAAAAGATTTTGCATGACAGCAGAGAAAGAAACAGACAGTGTAATGATGACAATAAAAGAAAAAAATCACAAATATGTGCACCCTCTGTTAATTCAGATTTGGATCTGCACTTTTAAAAATGTGGTGCATACATTATTTATTATGTTCAACACACAAGTAGGCAGAAGGAATTATAACACAGCAATCATCAATAGCAAAGGCACTCAATGAAAGTATAATCCATCAATATTTTTTCTTACCACTTCACTGGTGGGTTAGAAATATCTGATGTGTCCTCATTGCACTTGGAGAATGCTGTTACAGGCCAACAACAGCATTTGAAAGTTTACGGTGCAAGTTTTAATACCACATGAATAGTTTCATTCTATCACAACCCTTAAACCCGCTGTTTGACTTTAAAATGATGCCAAATTAAATATTTTGTTTTCAACCATCTGAATCAATCCCAATTTTCTTCAACGCGCTTGGCTAATGAAGTTTTAAGACATCTTTCATTATTTCAAGTGTTCTCAAATGGCAGATATATCCTTTTTTAAACATTTATTTGATTTTATTAAAATCCAATAGCATTCCATACAAGCAAGTCAAGTTTAACAAAAATCAACCCCCATCCATGAGAAAGAGAGCTAGACCAACAAAGTAGAACTTTAATAAAAGTAAAAATAAATAAATAAATATAATAAAAAAGAGGAGAGAGAATCTGCTTCCTCAATTTAAATGCTTCTTCTAAAATGTTGTTGATTAGATACTGTCAGGCTTTGAAAATGTTTTGAACAGATGCTCTAAGTGAGAATTAGATTTTTTCCAGTTTCAGAGAATATATAACATCAGCTACCTACTGAATAAAAAGAGGTGAGTTAGGATACTTCCATTTGAACAAAATAAGTCTACTTGCCAATAGCGAAGTACTGTAAAGACAATTACAGTTTTTATCTCCTTCTTCACTTTAAGCCCATACACCAAACACAGCTGTTAATGGGTTAGGAGGGATTGTGACACCAAGGCTGTCTCTGAAAGGCATTTAAAGATTTTGGTCCAGAATAATGTTAATTTGGTGCATGCTCAAAACATATGGCCCAATGAGGCTGAAGCTTTATTGCAACATTCATAGGTTGGATATTGCCCTGGAAACATTTTGGACAATTTTAAACAAGACAGAGGTGCTCGATATGTAATTTTAAGTTGAATAATTGTATGCTTTGCGCATATGGAGCTCAAGTGAATTCTGTGCATTGCTACCTTCTATTCCTTTTCTGAGATGTTCAGTGAGAGATCCTTTTCCCACTGTACTCTGGGATCTTTGAAAGGGAGGGATTTTTTTGTTTTTACATATTACAGAGATGATGTCTGAGTCCTCAAGACTGATCGATATTTTTTCCAAAATAGAGGTAGGTGGGAGGTGAGGATAATTGAGCAGGTTTTATTTAACAAAAATTCTAATTTGAAGGTAGTGAAAGAAATGTGTTGCTGGAAAGTTAAATTTAGAGTGTAAGTGTTTGTAGGATTTGAAGATGTTGTCTATGTACAGATCTCTAAATAATTTAATCCCAAATGTTTTCCAGACATTAAAAACTGTGTACGTTTGAGACGGTGGAAAAAGGTGGTTCTCGTGTAGAGGTGCCACAGATAAAAGCTTCTCTATCTTAAAATACTTCCTACATTAGTTCCATATTTTGAGTGAGTGACGCATAATAGGGTTGTTAGTATACTGGCGATGACTTTTACTTATTGGGGTACAAAGCAAGGAATACAAAGAAGTACTGCAGGATTTTATTTTTCGATTGTAGACCTAGCCTGTGTCTGTTCATCTATTCCTGTTTATTTCCAGGTTTTTATAGCTTGTATATTAGCCACACAGTAATAAAATTGATAGGTAGAGCCATGCCACCTTCTGCCTTAGGTCTTTGTAGGGTTGCCCTTTGGATATGTGGATGTTTTGAATTTCAAATAAATGAGGTTATAGTTGAATCAAATTTCTTAAAAAATGATTTATTGATGTATATTAGAATGTTTTGAAATAGAAAAAGAAGCTTAGAAAGGATATCATCTTGAAAATGTTCATTCTTCCAGCTAAAGTGAGATGAAGGGTTGACCATTTATGCAAGTCTTGCTTAATTTAGTCCATGCAGACAACAACATTTTGTTGATAAAGAACTTTATGTTTACTTGTGAAATTTACCCCTATGTATTTAAACTGATCTGAAATGATAAAAGGGAAGATATCCTATCTAATATTCTGTGCTTGAGAATTCACTGGAAAGAGCACACTTTTATTCAAATTAATTTTGAGACCAGAAATCTTTTGAAGTTATGTTAGTGCTGTTAGGACTACAGACACAGTATTTTGCATATAAAGAAATTTTCTGTTCAAGTCCTTCTCTGATTAACCCCTTTAGCTCATAAGCATTTCGACAGTGAACTGCCAGTGGTTCAATGGCAATTGCAAAGAGCAGTGGTGACAAGGGGCATCCTTGTCTAGTAGCACGTTCTAGTTTGAAGTAGTCTGAATTAATGTTGTTAATACATACTGAAGCTTCTGGACTGGTATATAATAGATTGATCCATGCACAAATGTTCGGGCCAAACCGAAATTTCTCCAATGCAGTGAAAAGTTAGATCCATTCAACCATATCAAATCCTTTTTCCACATTCAACGATAATAATATCTGTAGGATGTTGGACTTTGTGGGTGAATATATTGCATTAAACAGGCATTGAAGATTGGAAGCTAAGTGTCTGCCTTTAATAAATTCAGTTTGGTCTTGTGATATTACCAAAGAAAGCACTTTCTCAATCCTAGGACTTTGGAGAGTATCTTCACATCATTATTCAGAAGTGAGTTGGTCTGTATGATGCACATTGTAATAAGTCCTTATTTTGCTTAGGAAATATGTTAATTAATGGTTGGTGAAAAGTCTGAGGTAGAATTTTATTGTCTCTAGCTTCTGCAAATGTTGCTAATAAAAGGGGAGCTACCTTGATTGAGAATTTTTTATAAAATTCGGCAGGGTAGCCATCAGGGCCAACATGTGAAGTGAACTTATAGCATCTAGTAATCGTGTCAGATGTTTATCCAATTCCTCTGCACTGAGAGTATCTAGTTGTGGTATCTGTAATGCATCCAGAAATGCATTAGGTTGTGTCTTGTCTTCTTTAAACTAAGTAGAATATAAAGACTTATACTAGTCTCCAAATGTGTGCATTATATTTTTATGGTCAATGATTTTGTCTCTGTCTATGTTGGTAATTGCTGGTATCACATTGCGAACTTCCTGCTTGTGGATTTGTTGAGCTAAAACTTTATTAGCTTTCTCTCCATGTTCATAGTAATGATGTCTTGATTTTAAAATAAGTTGTTCTGTTTCTTTAGTTGTCAAGAGGTTGAGTTATGAATGCAGAGCCTGTCTTTTCCTATGAAGTCCCATATTTGGACACCTGGGGCCTCATGTATAAACGGTGCGTACGCACAGAAATGTTGCGTAAGAACGTTTCCACGTTCAAATCGTGATGTATAAAACCTAAATTGGCATTAAGCCACGCACATATTCACGGTAGCTCATACCCTGTCGTACGCAAGTTCTGCGCTCGGTTTTGCAGACTGGCGGCACCCAGCGTCAAAGCAATGCTACTGTTCCTGTGTGATTTATGTTTCTTTTTTAGATCAACATTACTGATGTGGCTTTATAAATACACTGAAATTAACCGCATATTGTTTATTAGTTTAATGCATCTGATTTTAACTAACCTGTAACAATATAATGGTCCACAGAATGGTCAAACTATTCCAAATACCATAACTGCCTTAGCGTTGTTACTCTCACTGCACCTTGTTCTTCTTTCAGCTGCTCCCGTTAAGGGTTGCCACAGTGGATCATCTTTTTGCATATTACTCTCACTGCACCACTCGGAGTATTTATATCACTGTATCTGAGTGTGAATCACAGCAGCAGCTGATCGGAAAGAGAATTATCGGTATACACATATGCACATACTGCCTCAGCCACAGCAAAATATTTCAAAGCCTTTTCTGTATGGACCTCGCGGTTCAGAAACAGTTTTATCCCAAGAACTATAAACGCACTCAATCAATTGCTGTTTTTAGAACTGTTTTTACTTATAAGTACAATTACCCCACTGTAAACTTGCACTACAGTTATAATATTGCACAACCTGCGCCACTTTATAAAGCACATATTTACATATGATGACGATATTATTTTTAAGATGAAATGCAGCAAAATATGTTGATTATATTATACAGATAAAACTTTAACTTCATTTAAATATACTGTATTGTTAATAATTAAACATGTGAGGACACGGTGCCACAGCGCTAGCAAGTTCACGTATTGTTCCTGCAACACGCTGTATATTTACTGAGGCTGGTGTGACACTGGAAGGATAGACGGATAGAATAATTAAACATGTACTATGAAGATATTTTAATGTTCCTTAAAAGTTTTGAAGAATCGTCGTTGTAAGCTTACAAATGGCTTAATGTCTATTACAGAGCTGATTGTGTATTTGGGGAAAGAAAAGTAAGGACAAGAATTGGAGGTTAGTACGTTTGAAAGAGACAGTACTGCTGCAATAAATTATTTCATCAAAGGTCGCGCATGGTGCAACAGCATCTTGTGTGAGACATGAACAATAACTGCGCCATCGTGTTCCCATGTTTAATAATATGCTTTCATTCCAATCATCAAGAAAATGATATCACGTATACATCTCAGTATGTTAATTATTCAGAGAGCTGTAATATCACGAATGTAATGGATTCTGTGTCCTGTCGGAGAAAGAGAAAGAACGGAAGCACATAGTGATTCACACACATAGAGCACATTGAAGATCAAACGCAAAACAAAGCATTTAACATGCTACTTTAGTTACGATGGGATTTGAGAAACTAGTACATTTAATGATTTTAAGATGAAGTTTATGATGTTCTACTTCAATGACAAAATAAACTACGTGATTAAAGTGGAAATTTTGAGATTAAAGTTGACATTTCGTGGTTTTTTCCCACTGCGTGCCTATTTTTTTTTTTGTCTGTACCCTAATAAGCTCAGACAGTGGGCTACAAATCACCTTTTCATGGCGACTTTGATATGTGACTTCTTTTTTATTTTGGCACTGTGCGGCTTTGTGAACTTGAGCTTTCGAGTTTCCCCAACACGCTATGTCACTCGATCAACTACCTTTTGTTGATTATATCACTGTTTAAATCAACAAATAGTATGTTTTTCCTTTGCCTCCACTTGGTATTTGCTGAAATTCTTATATTTTCCATTTGTCTTTTCACAGAATGCTGGGCTTAAGGGCTATTTAAATTGATTTGCATATTCAAAGAGGCGTAATTCTGGGAAGAGTTGGGGCGGGACGTAAGGCGCGTTCACGAGCATTACTTTTCACGCTGACCGGGATTTATGTAATGGAAAAACATGGAAGTTGGAGTATGCACAGATTCCCGCATCTAGATTTTTCTGTGAGTAAAAACATTTTAGCTTTTTTTGCTTGCATCATGTTATAGTGCAAATTCTATGCACGTCGTTATGCATGAGGCCCCTGGCATGTTCTTGATCTGGTAATTTCACTGATTAGCTCTGATACCTTCTTGATTTCCAATTTACTTCTGTGGGAAAGATATGAGATAATCTGCCCTCTTAAGAAAGCCTCAGAATTTCCCCAGTGTGTTCCTGCAGAAACCTCTGAGGATGTATTTGTTTTAAAAAAAAAAAAAATCAATTTGCTTGGATATAAATTCTGTAAAGTTCTCGTCTGTTAATAAAAGTGTGTTAAAACACCATTTGCGAGATGAGTATGTGGAGCATAATGACTTTAGCTCCTTGATCAAAGGGGCATGGTCAGACATAACAATAGCGACTTACTTGCAGGATTTAATCGTAGGCAAGAAATTGTTATCTATAAAGAAATAATCAATTCTTGAGTAGCAGTGATGCACTGGAGAGTAGAAGGAATATGCTGTTGAGTTTGGTTTTAGAAATCTCCAGGGGTTGTGATCAGTTACAAACTGTGTAATTGTCTTTGCAGTGTTAGATGTCTTTGCCCCTGTGGCAGGAGACCTATCTATCTAGGTCTGGATTTAAAACACAAAGTCCCCAGCCATTGTAATTTTATGAGTGTTCGCATTGGGAATGGATGCAAATATGTTTTGGATGATGTCCCAATCATCCACATTAAATGGCAGAAATATCTGATGAGTAGCTCCACTTAATGACCACATAGCGTCTCACATCTCACAAATTGTTTTTGCAATTCATATACAAATGCTGTTATAAAAACTTACATTTTAGATTTGCTTACATTGTAAAGTGTCTGGAAAATATGAGAGCAAAATGTTAAGTAAAAGTTGCACAAAGAAGATTGTGAATATGGAACAAATAGTACAGAATTAATTTTACACTGCACTTTTTATCCAAGCAAGTTTTAAAATGGGATAAACCCTTAACTAAATTAATTTAGTTAAAAGCAAGAATTAACCACAGACTAAATTATCAAAGAAAACCTGCTGCGAATGTACTTCTCAAGGGACCAGATTGCATACTATCAGCTTCAGCGGTGCTTATGTTTCATTTCAGTTACATGTAATTGCACAGTTAAGTTATTTTAATTAATGCTTAATACTTCTTTAATAAGTCAATTTAGGCATATATGGTCATTAGTGGCATGTACAGAGGTTAAACTCTTACTTAATGCTCATGTATATCCTAAAAGTACTGTATTTAAATATTTTACATGAAGTGTAGTTTACACATAAACTTGAAAAATGAAATGTAAATTTAATTTCTTAGATACTTCAAATATTTCTTAGTACTTCAAATTTTTTCCCCCATGAAGTATTTTGTAGCCTTTACAAAGGTGCCCACTTAGCTATTAATGTTTAGAATTAAAATAATTAAAATATTTAATTATGTGACATATTTAAGTCATTAATGGCCAAAGCTGATGATAAAGCTGAAACAGCATGCACTCTTAGAAATAAAAGCAATTTTAATGAACTTAAAACAGAAACATTTACTCATAAACAACTGTTTACAGTAATTCCATACTGAAGTGAAATTTGACTCTTTAGCTCTCCTTGTGAATGAAATATTTTCATTTTTCACTCTGTTTTTGTGTTTTGTTTCCAAGCTAATTAATGAACTTTGAATGACAATTCCCTACAAACTACAAACAAACTAAACATGCCAAAGTACCTTATTTAATATTTAACATAACTACTTCTTATGTTCCTTTCTTACAGTAGGTAACCAGTACTCCTAATAAATAATTATACCCTTTCCCAGTGATTTAAAGTATAATATTAGTTATAGGAACATTCACATTACAGTGTTGTATCTATTTTTAAATTTTTTTAGGAAAAGACCTCAAATTAGAAAAATTATCTCTCTAAATAATGAACTGACTGGTTCTTTATTTCTTTGTTATAATGTTTATTGTATGTTTCTATTATAAAATGTCATCATAATGATTTTCCTGCAATATATTCTTAAAAGTGTATTTTTCTTTTTTAAATTTGAAAATATCCTCACCATTTCAGTTGAAAAAAAAATTCTAACTTTGAAAGAACTACTGAGTGAGATTCAGCTGTACACAGCATTGTTAAAGTCAAAAACGTCAAGACAAAGTCAAAGTAAACTGTCCCCCTTAGTAAATGGTGAGGGAACATTTTACTTTTAAAGCAAACACGCTTTGTATATGATTTTAATTAAATTATTTTCCAGAGGGCTAGTGTGGTAGAATTGTTTACAGTACATTGCTACTCATGGATATGACATCCTCGGTTTAAATTGCACACCCAGTTGCTGTCCGTTTGGAAGTTGTGCATTCTCTCAACACCTCTTTGGATTTTTCTTCAATTTTATATAAAAAGTACAGTTTTTGTGTGTAAGTGAGCTGCACAATGGACTAGCACACATCAGCCTGAACTGGGCCGGACAGGCTTCAATATGATATTGCCCATGATGGTTAGTTTTTGTTCAAATGAAATGTGGAAAACCATTCTAGTTCATGCATTACATGTGACACCATACACAATAAGGCAATTGTCATAATGTAAGAAAATGGTAAATGGCCTGTATTTGATATAGCGCCTACTAGAGTTCAAGAACCCCCCCTAGGCGCTTCACAACACAACAGTCATTCACCCATTCACACACACATTCACACGCTGGTGATGATAAGCTACTTTGTAGCCACAGCTGCCCTGGGGCGCACTGACAGAGGCGAGGCTGCCGAACACTGGCGCCACCAATCCTTCCGACCACCACCAGCAGGCAAGGTAGGTTTAGTGTCTTGCCCAAGGACACAACAGCTGCATTCTCATGCCGGGAGCCAGGATCGAACCTGCGACCCTCCGATTGCTAGTATTTTTGGACTGCAAAATGACACACATTTGAAGCATAATTTCCCCTCCGAAGGCTCACAGATTCAAACCTGAGCCTTCTGTAAAGTGTAGGGCAGACAGGCATTAACTAATTTGCCATGCTGGAACCCAAATCCTGGCTTAGCGAACTGGTAACAGATACTCTTAATAGTAGCTAAAAATATCTCAATTTGCCTGAATGGGCATCTTTGGAATGCAGCATCTACAGACATATCTGAAAAGATGATTGATACCAGACCATGTAACAGCCAGGGACATCTCTTTTAAAGGCACAACATAGACTCAAGTTTTGAACAAAGGACCATAAATTAAGGACGAATAACACTGATGGACAGATCTTTGTAATAGTGGTCAACCAAAAGGACAGGCTTATGTGTACCCAAGAAGCCAATGACATGACCTTTGTCCCTCCCTACAGAAACCTTTGTAACATCCTAATTAACTGCTCATTACACTATAGATTGACCTGGTCATAATTTGGCTGCCCATAGCCAGTACCGATAGGTTATAGGGTTTAGCTACAACAGAGGTTGAAGCAATCCTCTTACTCCGGATGGCAACTGTGTTGGATGGAAAGGGTGGAATACTTTTTTTTTTTCGAGTTGGGATGAGGTTGCCATTAATTCATGGACACAAGCAAGAGAGAGTGAGACGTAAACCATTCTTTGCCTTGTTAACAATGGTCACTGGTAGATCACCAGCTGACCTACCAGGCATAACTTTGCTAGCATCTAAGGACACTTTGTGTAAATACCTTGAAGAGAAACTGAAGTATGGCCAATAGGTGTGGTTAAAGGCGAAGAAAGAGAGTTATTGAACAAGAAAAAGAATGTGTGCTGAAAAATCCTTCCACGTTTCTGAACAAAGTTGACCAGCAAAGGAATAAAGCATCTCTTACTAAAAACCATACGTACAAATGACTTTGATCCCAAGAACTGTTAATTGGAATTTAATAGATAGTACAAAGCCAGCTAATAGATGTTGGTATTGGTGTAAATTTAACTATAAGATAATAATTTTGTGAAGGATATGTTCTGGCACTGTGTTATAAGTTCCTTCACAAACCCAGTCAGAAAGTGCAGCAGCATTTCACAGGCAAGTATTCACGCACACACACACTGTGATAGAGAGAACTTTGTGTGAGGGGTTTGGTGAAAAGCCTGAGCAGAGGCTAGCTACTGCAAGCAAGTAAACACTACTGGAAGGCAATAGAAACATCATAACCTGCCAGAGAACTTATCCATCTTGACTTCATGAATTGAAAAATCAGAATTTATAAATTGTGAGCCTCTCCCTATAAGAGAGGAAAAATTTATGTAAGTGATAGAATTTATAAGTTATGTACCTTTTATCTATAGGAGAGAAAAGGTTAAGCTTGGCTTTTGGAACTTCTTGTTTTACGTTGTTTGTCAGTGTTATTCATCTATATATATCTATATACGCAAATATTTATATATACACTCACCGGCCACTTTATTAGGTACACCTGTTCAACTGCTTATTAATACAAATATCTAATCAGCCAATCACATGGCAGCAACTCAATGCATTTAGTCATGTTGACATTGTCAAGGTGACCTGCTGAAGTTTAAATCGAGCACAATGACAAACAAAGGTGATTTAAATGACTTTGAACGTGGCATTGTTGTTGGTGCCAGACGAGCTGATGTATTTCAGATACTGATGATCTGCTGGGATTTTCCTGCATCTCTAGGGTTTAAATAAATGGCCCAAAAAAGGGGGAATTATCTAGTGAGCAATAGTTCATTGGGTAAAAAGGCCTTCTTGATGCCAGAGGTCCATGGAGAATGGTCAGACTGGTTCAAGTTGATAAGAAAGGCAACAGTATACACTCGCTTAAACTGAGGTGTGTAGAAGAGCATCTCTGAACACACAGCATGTTGAACCTTGAAGCAGATGGGCTACAGCAGCGAGAGACCATACCGCATGCCACTCCTGTCAGCTAAGAACAGGCAACTGAGGCTACAGTTCATACAAGCTCACCTAAACTGGACAACAGAAGATTGGAAAACGTTATTTGGTCTGATGAATTTCCATGTCTGCTGCAAAATTCGGATAGTATGGTCAGAATTTGGCATCATCAACAGTTTGTATTAACAGTTCAGGCTGGTGGTAGTAGTGTAATGGTGTGGGAGATATTTTCTTGGTACGCATTGGGCTCCTTAGTACCAAATGAGCATTGTTTAAATGCCACAGCCTACCTGAGTGTTGTTGTTAGCCATGTCCATCCCTTTATGACCACAGTGTACCCATCTTCTGATGACTACTTCCAGCAGGAAATTACGCCATGTCACAAAGATAAGATCATCTCAAGCTCCACAGTGGCCTCCACAGTAACCAGATCTCAATCCAACAGAGCACCTTTGGGATGTGGTGGAAGGGGTGATTTGCATCATGGCTGTCCATCCAACAAATCTGCAGCAACTTCAGGATGCTATCTTGTCAATATGGACCGTATTCCCTGAGGAATGTTCCCATCTCCTTGTTGAATCTACGCAATGAACAGTTACGGCAGTTCTGAAGGCAAAATGGTGACCAACCTGGTACTAGAAAGGTATACGTAATATAGTGGGCTTTGAGTATATTCGCATATATCAATCTTTTTTAATCTTTATGTTAAGAATAAATGGCATTATTCAATTTATTTCAACAAGTGTGTCTGAGTTATTTGCAAAAGTAAGTCTTTGGTCGTGTTTCAATCACAACAGAGAAAGTGAAAGTGCTGATTTATGAACCTTGTTAATAAATTGTACAGATTTATTCCTATTACTGGCATCTCTTTCAGAAGGTAAAACAGTGATCCTACACCCCATTAGCTGCATTAATTTGCCAGCCCTGGGGTGGACAAGTTAAATCACTCACCTCCCTACACCCCTGGATGGGCAAGGTAAAATTCATTTAAATTTTTTCCTATAAAAGCAACAATGTTAATCCATTGTACCACTTTGAAGAGATATCTTATTCTTTGGGTTTTATTTAGTGAATCTAATAAAGTCCAGTGTAAAAGACTGAAGACTTGGACAAATGGTTCTTCATAAACATCAGTCAAAGTCTATTTTAAATTGTGATTTAGGATAGAATAATAGCAAGTGTTTATTATAAGTTGTGTTTTCAAGGAAAGTTTATAAAAAATATCCCTTAGGCAAATTAATCATACTAAAAAATGGCTTACATAGACAATGGACATGCCGTATATGCAAATTATACTATAATTGGAATACATAAGGAGGCACCTTATCAATTAAGAAGAGATACTAGAGCTGTGTAGAAACACGGCAGATGATTTTTTTAAGGTGTAATGTATAATGTAAAACCATGCACAAAAATAACAGGACACATATATTAAACATAACACAGGAATATTTTTAAAATGCATTACTAATAATAAACTTGACATTGCTAAATATTGCAGGTAAAGTCGCCTAGCAGCTAAGACAGTGGACTTTCAATCAAACGGCCAGCCAGTGCCATAAAAGATAGATGAACAAAGAAATTGCTGGTACAGCAGGACATGCATGTACAGTATGGATAAAATGAAATACATTTTATGGAAAGAGAAACTATAGTTTATTTGTGTACTTTAACAATAAAACGTTAGTTTTATTTTTAACCCTTTGACTAACAATATGGTTTATGAGTGAAGCAGATGCACAAAACCTTGAGTGTTTGGTTGAAATGAGGTCAAGGTGAAATAATGCCGGGTCATGTTGCCTTTAAAAAAGCATGAATTCAAATCATAGGTCACAGCAAGACAAAGCCCTCCTTTAGTCAGTTTATATTTCATAATACCTCAAATGTTACCAGAAACAATGGCAAAGGTTTAAAGGGAAAGCATTTTATGTGTTAGTGTTTCCAGAAACTATGGATTTAAGCTCTTTCTCTGTGCCCAGACTGCGGGCAATGTTTCCATAGAAACATGAAACAGATGACAGTCCATGATTTGGTTGCCCTTGAGTAACTGCCATAGCAGGACTAAAACATCAGATTGAGATTATGCTACCCATACCTCTGCTAAAACTGTTAGCAGTGACAAAGCCCACATTAGTCAGAGGACAGTGATGGACAAGGTCATTGCTGTTGGCCGACAGCAAGGTGAGCTGACAGAGGCTATCTGCTTATACTTATACTTATACTTACTTATACTTATACTTCCTTTACATCTGACCCTGCAGGATGACAATGCCAAGCCATGAACAACTTCTGTTGTCACCAGTGCCCTGGCTTCTCTCATTAACCTAACTCCATAGAGCACTTCTACGATACCCTGGATTACAACATTAAGAGATGTGACTCTGTGACTTGCAATGGCTACCAACTAAAGCCTTTCTTTATTACCTTGATAACATCTCACAACAAGATACTGAAGGAGACAACTGTTTCTAATATTCATAGTTGGTACTGTTTTACTTTTGATTTTGTTGCTGACTTTTTTTGTATTTATTTCATATTTTCTTCTTTATTAACTAATTAGGGTATCCGTCACTTTTCAGGACAAAAACGGGTACTGTCAAGGATGGAAGCATCAACTAAATTTCAAAATGAAACATAGCCAATGGTGCTCCCCTGTACAAATAGGGAGGTAAATTTTTTGGAGACAGGTTCAACAGTGTGGATTTGAAATCTCCCAAGCTAATAAAATATCACCAACTTTTGGTTACATTGGGGGAAAACCCCTCTGCCACAAATGAAATTCAGCATCTGAAGTCAGTACTCCCCTTCAAAAACAAGGTTCAAAGAGACACAAAGGGCAGGCGCCAGGCCTTGGACTTTGATGGATAAGTTTATTTGAAAGAGAAGATATTAGCACCTCTCATTGCCCTCTTTTATATCAGAAACACTTTCTTTGAACATCAGACAGATCAGCTGAGCATTTCTGAATGATGGTATTATAAAAATATACTTTTCGGTCCTTCATTACGGTATCATCAGGACCAAAACATCTGTTCTGTATTAGAATTTAGCCCCAGTGAATATATGCATATAATGAATATACAGTATTCATTACTTAGCCAAATTTTAGTTAAGGATATTTTACACCTCGAGAAAAGCCTTGATTTATCTATACTAATAAAAGGCAAAGCCCTCACTCACTCACTCACTCACTCACTCACTCATCACTAATTCTCCAACTTCCCGTGTAGGTGGAAGGTTGAAATTTGGCAGGCTTATTCCTTACAGCTTACTTACAAAAGTTAAGCAGGTTTCATTTCGAAATTCTACACGTAACGGTCATAACAGTCGATAACGGTCAACAACGTCCGCCATGTTGAACTTTTATATTTATAGCCCATCCTCACAAGATTTGGTAGGCGGCTTCCCTGCGCCAACAGAAACCGATGTACGTACTTATTACGATGGTATGACGCCACTGTCAGCCGCCATATTGAACTTTCCACCGTCACTAATTTTCCAACTTCCCGTGTAGGTAGAAGGCTGACCCCATCTTCATGAAATTTGGTAGGCGGCTTCGCTGCGCTAACCAAAACCGATTTACGTACTTATTTTGGTGGTATGATGCCACTGTCGGCCGCCATATTGAACTTTCCAACGTCACTAATTCTCCAACTTTCCGTGTAGGTAGAAGGCTGAAATTTGGCAGGCTCATTCCCTACAGCTTACTTACAAAAGTTAAGCTGGTTTCATTTCGAAATTCTACGCGTAACGGTCATAACGGTCAACCACGTCTGCCATGTTGAACTTTCTTATTTATGGCCCCATCTTCACGAAATTTGGTAGGCGGCTTCCCTGCGCTAACCGAAACCAATGTACGTACTGTCAGGGATGCCAGGGGCAACGACCCGGCCGGGATGCCGTGAGGGACCAGATGTGGGTCTGTGCCCACCCTCGATCATGTGGGGGCCGCCATCCTGGTTGGTGTAGGGGCCCGTGGTCACCGCCAATGCCTTGGGGACCTGTTACCTCAGCACTTCCGCCACACCAGGAAGTGCAGGGGGGAAGAATTAGGAGGACACCCAGTGAGCTGCCGGGAGAACAGCCGGCACTTCCACCACGCTGGGGCGTGGCCAACGGGGGATGCTGGAAACCACCTGGAGCTCATCCGGGAGCATATAAAAGGGGCTGTCTCCCTTCATTCAAGGCTGGAGTCGGGTGGAAGAAGGGCGAGGCAGGAGCAGAGATTGTGGAGGCGGCCCGAAGAAAAGGCATTGAGTGGCCAGGACTGTGTGTTTGGGGTTTGTGCACTTTATTCTGTGTCTGAGTGACACCTCATAATTGTATATAGTGTATATAATAAATACGTGTGGAGTTGAAAAACAACATGTCCGCCTGTCTGTGTCTGGGTCGGCTCCACAGTACTTATTTCGGTGGTATGATGCCACTGTCGGCCGCCATATTGAACTTTTCAATGGTCTTTGTTACATATGGGCTCATCTTCAAGAAATTTGGTACGCGGGTTCCCAACGCTAACTGAATCCTACTACGTACATATATACGTCCATAGCCTGCAGCTCGGTCACCGTGTGAGGCGGCGTTGGGTCCCTCATCCCAATGCCTCCCATGTTGTTGGCTGCCTGCCTATATAAGGCTGTACGTAGCTCCAGTCTCTACATTCCCTTCCTTGCTTCGCCACGGGATTCATGTCTCTCTGCTGATAACTACAGCCTTTTTATTTAATCCACGGCTTCTCCGCTGTTTTATTGTTCATTTATTACGATTATAGTTATTGTGTAGGTATTTTAGACTTACTTTACATTGTTCAGGTACCCATTTCCTTTATCATTCCAACCGTAGCCCCATTAACATGTCTATCGAGGTGATCACCATCGATCAAAGAACTGTCACTTACCGAGTGGTTTCCATGCCCGGAGATGGCACCTGCCTTTTCCATTCTCTTTGTTACATATTGCACGGCCATATCAGGCTCACCCTTGATATCCGGAGGAACATTGTGTCTTATGTATTGAATGACTGGGACAGGTTCAAGGTGTGGACTGATGACGGTACAGGAGATAATTAGACTACACAGGAGCACTAGAAGAGTGAAATGCTTAAGCCCTTCACCTGTGGTTCTGCATGTGAGTTGATGGCTGTCGGTGAATTGTTCGGTTGTCGATTTCAAGTGTACCGAAACGGCCAAATATTTTACACCTTTGGACAACCGCCAATGCCTCTTAAACATCTTAGATTCACAGGTGACGATTTCAGTAGTGGACACTTTGATGTTTATGAATGTTTAAACTCTCAAAAGCTGGATGTGAAGTTATCGATGAAACCGGTTGTGTGGTTACAACGCTTGACAGATGCCGAATGTCACTTCAACACAAGTCCTACAAATACTGTCATAATTGAAACAAACCATGAAACTCAAACCGATTATGACAGCAGCAATCCAAGCTGTGAGATTTGAGACAAGATTACTGTTCACATGGCTGACTGTACGTTACATGCTTAAAAGTAAGCTCAGCGCACAGCTTGGTCATATTACAACTGGAGTGCCGAACTCACAATGTGGTATACAAAGAGATCCTTAACAAATAATTATTGGTATATTTTCCTTCAGTTTAAAAAAGGTTTAATTTTCTTCTAAATAAAAATTTTAAGGCAGTACTTCGCCGCTGCGAAGCGCGGGTATTTTGCTAGTGTTATAATATACAGCATAATAACCATCTTTACTGATATTGTGGTGCACATTTATTGATTTATTTATTCATATTAGTATATAGAAGCATTATCCAATTTGGCGGATGCCTAATAACACCTTTATTGTGTTGCAATTTCCATTTTTCCCCTCCGCATTCTTTGTCTAAAATCCTTCAGGGCTCTTTAAATAGGGTCAGGTTTATTTATATGTTTAGAAATTTCCCTTTTTATTGTGCACACCATGCTTAACATTTCTAGAATAAGTGTACACTATTATAAATGTTTATACATTTCTGTATTTATACCACTGGTGTATTAAATGAGTTTCTCAGGGCCACACAACTAGTCAGCTTGATCTTTGAAACCCATGCTTCTTTAATCAAAAGCTTCAAAAACAGTTAATGTCACCAGCAGAATGAACAGGAAGTCCCAGAGGACAGACCTTGCAGTTAATGACAGATTTTAGGAAAATAGTGATAGTATACAGAAATTACTACTGAACTTTCAACACATAATTCTTGCAAAACTAGATTCAAGATTGTAAAATGCACAAACCCTTAATTGTTGTCTGTTTTTTTGTTTGTTGATCAAGTGTTAGTTTTCTAGCAAATGTCTTTTCTTTGTTTGAATTAATGTTTGGACACTTTTTTGTTGTACATGCCATCATCTTTTATAGTATTGTGACTAGCAGAATGACACATCCTTTACAAAGAAAATGGAAATCCCAATGGAATATACTGCTGCTCACAGAAAAGCATGAACACAAAAAACAATTCAAAACAGCAAGAAATAAAATTAAATGTCCAATGAGAATATCACAGTATAAATACTAAAACATTCTTGACAACACCTTAAAGCAAATATCATTTGATTGATGTCTACCAGAATTTCAGCACAATAAAGCTGAAATTTCTTCACAAAAATACTTAATATCTCATTATTGTTAAAATTTAGAGTCAGAAAAAAAGCTCAGCTATAGGAAAGCAGAAAGACCATACTTTAGGAATGAGATGTTTATTAAAGGAATGAGGTATTAATTTCCTCTCGTAATGTCACATTGGCAACAGATAAAGAACAAAGAATGGTGATATGGAGATGTTTTTGAGTATCCTGAGTAGCCCCCGATGGGATGGATTTGTGACATGGTGCAAAAATGTACATTTTCTGGATATCACCAATTAACTCAGTAAAATAGTACAATAATACAAAATATGCAGAGACAAGCCATTGTGAAGGTCAGCATAGTGTGGCCATGGACTGCAGGTTTTTTTTTTTCCTCCAGTCCAATAGCTGGTCGAGACCATGCAAAGGAGCCATCCAGTAGTTAACGATTCCATCCCAGATGGTGTAGTAATTCCAGCCATGTGCAAACAACAGGAAGCTACATCCTGGTTCCAGCCAAATATAGGTGCCCCTAGCCTTTTAAGTTGATGGCTGTATGCTTTCCAAAGGGTCAGAGATGACCCAGAGCCATTTGGTTCCTGACCCTGGAAGAGCTACAACTTAAAAGAAATATTTTCTCTCCGTCAGACAGCCTTAGAGTCAGGAGCAAAGCGGAGACAGGGCTCACCTGGTAAAAAGGTGGAGTTAGAATAAAAAGAAACAGAAGTGCAATTCGTGTGACTAGAAAGAAGTGGAGAAAGATAGGCAGGACCGAAATATTGTGTATTATGGGGTCAGTTTGGGCTTTATGTAAACCTGTGTTCTGTACCTCTCTAAGAGTCTTTGTTCTGAACTATTGGTTTTGGGTCATTCTGTGTGGGGTCTGCTCAAGAACACCACTGGTGACACCATTTAAGCCAATATCTCTTAACATCGCTTGTCATTAGCAGCATTAACCAATGAGGCACAGACTCATCTCAATATAGGTTTCTTCCTTTAATCCACTTATTGAATTACATTTTCACAGTTCAAAATAATAGGGTTAAATCTGCTGTAGTTTAAGAAGTAGTGTATAACACAAAACCTGCTGCATACCCATGAAGGTGTGTGCATTAAAAAATTATTATTATAGTGCCAATAGGAACATTTTTATAGTAGAAATTTGTGTTACAATTCAAGCTATCTCCTAAGAAGAGGCTGAAATCAATTACAAAAATCATTTGCAGTCAGTAGTCTTTTATGAACTTTTTATATGCTTTGAAAACTACATTTTTTGCTGCATATTCCATTACTGCATTTGACTTTACATATATATTGTAGTATGCTAGGCACAGAGGGTACATTTGACTTTTAAATTACATTTGGGGTCCTAAGAGGGAGCATGAAAGTGTTTTACATTTCTATGTATTCTGCAAGTAATGAAAAGGTTATTTAAAAGGTGCCTGTGTATTTAAGTGTATTAAACTTATCATACACCTTAATAAAGTTCTGCATTATTGAAACAAGGGAATATCATGCTTCTGCATGTTCAAAAGACATTATGTTGATCAGAGATTGTAAATTCTTTTTTATAAATGTCACACATGTGTTTCTGGGATACAACCTTGGGGCTAATTTAATAGTTGTTACACTCCGAACCAGAAGGTGGAGCTGTTGCCTAATGCCTCCTCTCTTCCACTCATTGTTGAAAGGATTACTGAAGGCTTTTCTATCTCTGACGTCACTTCCAGTCTCCGCCCTCCTAAACCGGCTGAACTTGTAGTTTTCTATATTGGTCAGGGCAGCTACGACTGCTGTCAGTTCAACCCACTCTGTGATCCATCCACCCATCCATCCTCTTCCGCTTATTCAAGGTCGGGTCGCGGGAGCAGCAGCCCGAGCAGAGATGCCCAGACTTTCCTCTCCCCGGCCACTTCTTCTAGCTCTTCCGGGGGAATCCCGAGGCATTCCCAGGCCAACCGGGAGACATATCCCCTCCAACATGACCTGGGTCTTCCCCGGGGCCTCCTCCCGGTTGGACGTGCCCGGAACAGCTCACCAGAGAGGCGTCCTGGAGGCATCCTGATCAGATGCCTGAGCCACCTCATCTGACTCCTCTCAATGTGGAGGATCAGCAGCTCTACTCTGAGCCCCTCCCGGATGACTGAGCTTCTCACCCTATCTTTAAGGGAAAGCCCAGACACCCTGCGGAGGAAACTCATTTCAGCCGCTTGTATTCGCAATCTCGTTCTTTCTGTCACTACCCATAGCTCATGACCATAGGTGAGGGTAGGAACATAGATCGACTGGTAAATTGAGAGCTTTGCCTTACAGCTCAGCTCCTTTTTCACCACGAAAGACTGATACAGAGCCCGCATCACTGTGGACACCACACCGATCCGGCTTTCAATCTCACGCTCCATTCTTCCCTCATTCGTGAACAAGACCCCGAGATACTTGAACTCCTCCACTTGGAACAGGATCTCTCTCCCAACCCTGAGAGGGCAATCCACCCTTTTCCGGCTGAGGACCATGGTCTCGGATTTGGAGGTGTTGATTCCCATCCCAGCCACTTCACACTCAGCTGTGAACCGATTCAGAGAGTGCTGAAGATCACGGCCTGATGAAGCAAACAGGACAACTTCATCTGTAAAAAGCAGTTCGCCAATCCTGAGTCCACCAAACCGGACCCCCTCAACACCCTGGCTGCGCCTAGAAATTCTGTCCATAAAAGATGAACAGAATCGGTGACAAAGGGCAGCCCTGGCGTAGTCCAACTCTCACTGGAAATGGGCTCAACTTACTACCGATAATGTGGACCAAGCTCTGACACCAGTTGTACAGGGACCGAACAGCTCTTATCAGGGGGTCCGGTAACCCATACTCCGATAGCACACCCCACAGGATTCCCCGAGGGACACGGTCGAACACCTTTTCCAAGTCCACAAAACACATGTAGACTGGTTGGGCAAACTCCCATGCACCCTCCAGGATGCTGCTAATGGTGTAGAGCTGGTACACCGTTCTGCGACCAGGACAAAAAACACACTTTTCCTCCTGAATCCGAGGTTTGACTATCCGACGGATTCTCCTCTCCAGAACCCCCGAATAGACCTTTCCAGGGAGGCTGAGGAGTGTGATCCCTCTGTAGTTGGAACACACCCTCCGGGGGACCACCAACCGGTCTGCCAATCCAGAGGCAACATCTCCGCTGTCCATGTGATGTTGCAGAGAGGTGTCAACCAAGCCAGTCCTACAACATCCAGAGCCACCCCCGGGGCCCTGCCACCAAGGAGTTTTTTACCACCTCGGTGACCTCAGCCCCAGAGATGGGGGAGCCCACCTCCGAGTCCCGAGGCTCTGCTTCATCATTGGAAGGCATGTTAGTGGGATTGAGGAAGTCTTCAAAGTACCCCCACCGACCCATAATGTCCCGAGTCGAGGTCAGCAGTGCACCATCCCCACCATATACGGTGTTGACACTGCACTGCTTCCCCCTCCTGAGACGCCAGACAGTGGGCCAGAATCTCCTCGAAGCCGTCTGAAAGTCATTCTCCATGGCCTCCCCAAACTCCTCCCATGCCCGAGTTTTTGCCTCAGCAACCACCAAAGCCGCATTCTGCTTGGCCTGTCGGTACTCATTAGCTGCCTCCAGAGTCCCACAGGACAAAAGGGTCTGGAAGGATTCCTTCTTCAGCTTGACGGCATCCCTCACCGCCAGTGTCCACCAACGGGCTTGGGGATTGCCGCCACGACAGGCACTGACCACCTTACAGCCACAGCTCCGGTCAGCTGCCTCAAACAATAGAGGCACGGAACATGGCCCATTCGGACTCAATGTCCCCCACCTCCCTCGGGACGTGGTCAAAGTTCTGCCGGAGGTGGGAATTGAAGCTACAGGGGACTCTGCCAGACATTCACTACACCTATGGGCCTACCAGGCCTGACTGGCATCCTCTCCCACCATTGAAGCCAACTCACCACCAGGTGGTGATCAGTCGACAGCTCCGCCCCTCTTTTCACCCGAGTGTCCAAGACATTGGGCCGCAAGTCCCACGACACGACCACAAAGTCGATCATTGAACTGAGGCCTAGGGTGTCCTGATGCCAAGTGCACATATGAACACCTCTATGCTTGAACATGGTGTTCATTATGGACAATCCGTGATGAGCACAGAAGTCCAATAACCAAACACCACTCGGGTTCAGATCGGGGGCCATTCCTCCCAATCACGCCCTTCCAGGTCTCACTGTCATTGCCCACATGAGCATTGAAGTCTCCCAGCAGTACGAGGGAGTCCCCAGAAGTTATGCCCTCTAGCACCCCCTCCAGGGACTCGAAAAAGGGTGGGTACTCCAAACTGCTGTTCGGCGCATATGCACAAACAACAGTTAGGACCCATCCCCCCACCCAAAGGCAGAGGGAGGCCACCTTCTAGTCCACCGGGGTAAACCCCAATGTACAGGCCCCACGTCAGGAGGCAATAAGTATGTCCACACCCGCTTGGCGCCTCTCACCGTTGGCAACTCCAGAGTGGTAGAGAGTCCAGCCCCTCTCAAATTGATTGGTTCCAGAGTACAAGCTGTGCATTGTGGTGAGCCCAACTATATCTAGCCGGAATCTCTCGACCTCGTGCACTAGCTCAGGCTCCTTCCCCTTCATAGAGGTGACATTCCACGTCCCAAGAGCCAGCTTCTGTAGCTGAGGATCGGACTGCCAAGGTCCCCGCCTTCGGCCACCACCCAACTCACACTGCACCCAACCTCCTTAGCCCATCCCATAGGTGGTGAGCCCATGGGAAGGGGGACCCACGTTGTCTCTTTGGGCTGTGCCTGGCCGAGCCCCATGGGTGCAGGCCCGGTCACCAGGCACTAGCCATCGAGCCCCACCTCCAGGCCTGGCTCATAGGGGGGCCCCGGTGACCCGCATCCGGCAAGGGAAAACGCCGTCCAAATTTTTTATTCATCATAGAAAGTCTATTGAACCGCTCTTTGTCTCATCCCTCACCTAGGACCAATTTGCCTTGGGTGGCCCTACCAGGGGCATAAAGCCCTGGACAACAGAGCTCCTAGGATCATTGGGACACGCAAACCCCTCCACCACGATAAGGTGTCGGTTCGAGGAGAGGCACTCTGTGATGCTGGTGAAAAACCTGCCAACTACACCACTGTAATAAGACACAAGAACACCTCAAAAAGAGTAGTGATCCCCATATATTATGATTGTTCAAAAGCAAATAATAAAGTTGGTAAATAAGAAACAGTCATTTTCTTCAGATGGGAGCCTTCTTCAGACTGGATTCAAAATGGCATTGATGGCATTTATGATGTCTACAAATTGGAAGATGCAGGTTCAGGTGGGTGGAAACCATAAGTGATGTCAGAGATGGAAGAGTCGTCGGTCATACTTTCTGCAGAGGGAGGAAGAAAAAAGGCAGGCAACAGTGCCATGTAATGAAAAAAGTTATTTAATAAAAAGAATGGCGCTCTTGTTCAGAGAATAACGACTATTAAATGAGCCCTCAGGTTGTCTTCCAGATGCACATGAGTGATAATCAGTGACAGTAAGGTTTATGTACAGAACTTCCTAATGATGCTGTAAATTGGGTTCTCATGTTTAGGTGGTTTATGCTTTAAGTCTAGTGTTGCTAAAATAATCTATGTAATGAAAAAAGTTATTTAATAAAAAGAATGGCAGATTTTCTTTACAATTCTTGCTATATCAGATTTATTATTAAAGACGTGTTTATTAATGGAGGGAAGGCGGGCGCGCCGCCGAAACAAAAGCCACCGACAAAGAGGGGCGGGTTGTGGCTGGCTACTTAAGCAAAGCGAGCGAAAATGCAGCCGGCGTAATAACTAACTGTTTGTACTTAATGCAATGTTTTAAATTTTAAAATACATCCAGTATTGCAAGATAAGCACTCATTCAGACCTAAACAACAATATACCACTAAACGTTTAAAATGAAATCTGGCTAAATATGCAAAAAGTTTGCTTTCTATGTTGGTAATAAACTAAAACTAGTTTTTTATATGGTGAGCACTTTTTACTATTCTCGTGATTAGTTGTGCTTGAATGATTTACTAAGAATAAAGCTGCAACAGAATGGTTATTAATCACATAATTAAAAACACAGACTACATCAGTCCTTTAGTGACTCAGGACTGAAAGAAATGAAAGAAAAAACTGAGAGGAAACGCATAACATAGCATAAGAGAAACTAAATCAAAAGGACAGGGTTAATTAGAAAGAGAGAAAAGTGTCCTATATCGAACATAAGTATGTCACTTTGAGTGATGACTTTTTCACTTGGATTTTGAGGAGCTTCAAGGACAGACATTCAGACAGAGGGAGTTAAAGACTGTGGATGCCATAAGAAAACCAGAGGGAGACTTTTGAATTTTGAGGAAACATTTATTTTTTAAAGGATTTATGTGTTACTTTTATTTATTGTATATGGGGAAAGCAATTTTGAATGTTTACTTTTGGAAATTATATATGAAAATAGCATGATTTTCAAAATGATTCCCAGAATGATAGAAAGTTGAACCAAAGCTTTGTGAGAGATTATGAGTGAATGAGCACATGATGTTAAAACTTTGCCTAAAAAGATTCACATTTATTTTATAGCAAAGCAGTTTCAAAAAAAGAAAAAAAATCAATTAGGGCTTTGATTTTTTTTAAAGAAATTAAGACTCCTGATTTTGGGTTTGTGTTTCAGTATACTGTAGGTGTTTACTGTAGTTGTCTTGCTCTGTGTACAATAACTTTTGCCTGCTTTTAGAGTATTCTCAGTTTGAGAATTTGTGCATCCAAAACTGATAAATATTTTATCTATTATTTACCTTATTACCTTGATTGTAGTGATGGCAGAAAAAAAGTTTTAATGTCACTCTGAATAGCAAACAATATCAAAATGTCCATGAAAAAAATGACTCAGATTACTAGTGTCTTCTTCTTCTCCTTCTTCATCATCATCTTTTCCTTCATTTGTGTGAGGTCAGTATACAATGACCAACCTTCTCCAAACAGCTTCTTCTGCACGTCCTCACCAGTCAAGTCCTTTTCCTTCAGATCTTCTTTTACTTTATCTATCCACCTCCACTTTGAACCTCCTCATTTTCTCTTCCCCTGTACTTCCTATCACTCTTTTGCCAATATATTCATTGTCTCTCATCATCACGTGTCCATACCAGTTTAACCTACTTTTCTGTACTTTGTTAGATATTTCTTTCACTTTTGGGGTACCTATGATTGTTTCATTTTGTATTTTGTCCTCTTTAGTAAGTCCACACATCAATCTCAACATTCTCATTTGTGCCACTTCTAACTTCTTCTCCTGTGCTCCCTTTACTGGCCATGTCTCAGCTGCATGCATTGCTGGTCTTATATGTCTTGAAAACCTCACCTTTAACTTTTGTCTTAATTCTTTGATCACACAATATTCCTGGTACCTTCTTCCAATTGTTCCATCCACACTGCACTCTATTGGTTATCTCTGCATATAATTTTCCATCTTGGCCTACCACTGATCCTAGATATTCAACTTTTCAATACCTCCTCCTGCAGGCTATCTCCTGAACCCTGTTTGGGCTGTGATGTGCGCTGAACAGCCCAGCCACACAAGACCAAAGTGGTTTTTCAAGAAGTGCCAGACATTGTCTGTGCAAATGTTACTTGTCACCTGTGTAAACACCTGATTATAGCCCAGTAACGGTAGGTGTGTTTTGGGAGTAAATTCATTTCAAGAGCAGCAGAACAATGCATGTGTACCATGCATTAACCATCTTAGCATGAAAAGGCAGTCTCTCTGAACATATTTGTAAAACTGCTCAATCATGTTTGCTTAACTACAGTATGTGGAAGTCCTAAGTGTGATCCTATATAATATTACTCATTCCTCAGATAATACTGGACCATCTTGTCAAAATGCAAAATATTAACTTTATTTTCTATTTGAATCAAGAGAATATTTATTTATGTAATTTCTTTAGGGTTGTTTTAGAATATGCTTTTCAAAAATGCCTTTTCTTTTTTTCTTCCCCAAAGCAATATAATCTTATCCATTAACATTTTACTTCAGATGAGCAAAGCTGGCATGTTAGTCAATAAATAGTGGTGGTTGAAAGAGAGGGTGCAATTTTTTAAATAATTGATGCTTATATTTTTATTATATTTTGCTCAGACAAACACAATTAACTAAACCTAGGGGGCAATTAACATCTTTTCCTGAATTGTACCAGGACATCAAAGCATTTTCTCTTCCTGGTTTGTACCATTAATCTATAATCTTAAAACATCTATTTCAAGAGTATACAACATTACTGAAGCAGAATAGTTTTACTGAATACCAGAAAATAGCTATGATGTCTCAGGCCATGCTCAAAGTATTTTATAATTTGGGAATAGGAGATAAAAAGATCAAAAACTTTGAGTAAAGTCATCCATCATATGGACAGCCAGCCAATCAAATGTGTATAATATCACATATCCTAAAGCCCCACGTGGAACTTTAACATAAATATGGCTTGTCAGATGGACCAAAAACAGTGTTGACAAAAAGAACAGAAGAGAGTGAAGGTGGCATCAGAAAAGGAAACCGAGACATGTGCGACTGTTTCATCTGAACATCAGCGAAAGCATCTTATGAATAACACCAATTGCTAAGTCAAAAGTTGCCCTAGGACATCTTCCAATCCTTGGCGCTTTCCATAAGCTTTTTCTAGACACTATATCCAGACTCTTACTATTAATTTTATTTCCTATTATATCTTGTTCTATTTTGTTAATGAATAAAGTAATAATATTAATAAATACCATTTTGCTTTTACATTTTCTATACTTTGTTCTTGTATCTAGATTGATTGAAATAATAAACTGAATATTCAGACACCTGTATTAGGAGTTTGTCGCATTACTTGCTCATAAGGTTATCAAGGCTAGAGGTCACTCTTCAAAAGACAAACAACTGTGGTAAAAGCAGGACATATTTTTTGGTTGGTAAGTGGCACAACCAAAATAGTTTGCATTTTTCTTTGTGTTGCAATGACACCTGCATGTTTCTCTGTGCTGGTAATAGTAACTTCTTAAGTTGAGACTCCTATAGAATACTGTGTAATGCACTTAGTCATTACTATTGTCTAAATTAGGATGTCTGTGTATGATTGTGAAGGGGTTCTAAGTAGAAAATTGCGGGGTGACTGGCAAGTAGGCTTTCACCTGAGACTTTGTCTGTAGGATCCCTATGTTTAGGTGTATCTTTATGTTTGTTAATCTTAAGGTATGAGAGTAGACCAACATAGTAACGGACTTGGTAAGCCCCATTGAACCCATGATAATACAAAAGAGACTGGATAATGGTACCCTGACTGCATGTTTTAAATTATAGTACCACCACTAGATAAAGTGTGCAGGCTGAAATTGTCAAACTACCATTTTGCATTTTATCTCTACACGTCTTGCTCTTACCAGTCTTGGCTTCTCTGTCATGTCTCAAGGTTTCTACATGTGATGTGCCAGCGATAGCTGCACTCAAAGCAACAAATATCATTGTTTCATTATCTATTTCTCTTCTCTGCGTTCACAAACTGAATAATTTGTAGACATCCTATACTCAAAATGTTGTAAAGTAGTGTAGCAGTCATCATGCTTTACTCATAGTGGTCTATCACCCCGTGTCACATTTGTCTGATGAAGTGATTGTTATTCATTTTTATATATCTGTCACATTTGGATTATTTAAACAATTAACAGTGAAACAAACAAACAACAGTGAAACAAACAAATCACTTATGTGCCAAAAACACAACTGAGTCACTTTCAGCTGCATTGTGAATAAATCCATAGACTAAAGAGACAACAGACTTCTCAGGGTTATTTGCATCGCATCATGCTGTATATTTAAGCCTGCAACATATATTTTTTTTTCTGGTCACATTCATTTTGGAGAAGTACAATACACACTAAATATATTTAACTATTTTTTTTTCCTAATTTCCTTTTACCCTAATTTTTTTCAGTAATAATTATGATGATAATAATAATAAATAAATCTTTCATTGATTTTTTTTTTGGTGCAGATTGATCAGCAAAAAAAAATTATGAGGTTTCCTCCATAGTTTAATTCAAAAAATGTGCATAACACTGCCTTTCTCTGACTTGATTGTTTCATAATCCTGTATAAGCAGTGGACAGAATGTACTCGATTCGCTACTGGCTTAATGCCACCATGTACAGGCAACCAAATGTTTTGAAGTAAATAATTTGGAGCAGGGTGTGCAATGTCTGCCACACCACACCATTGTATGTCCATGGATGCTATGGGCCCTTTTATGCAGAACCACTGTATGTATTCCATGCGCTTAAATAATGAATTGCAATAAATTTTCAAACCACCAGTTAGGTTCTTCTCTGCTCCAAACATGAGGAATTACAAATAGCACAGAAGCAGGGAACACTTTCAAGAAATAAGCTTATATTAAGAAGCATTTTGAAATAGAAGAAATATTTCTTACATCCAAGAAATAACTGTCATATCTGGTCTAAAAATCATGTTCATTCTCCACAATGTTAAATCCTAGATTAAGGACAATTTCAAGAATGAGATAGACCCAGCTGTTAGTGATATTTTCTACTTCCAAGATGTCAGCCCTGTCAAAAGGTCTGTCCTTTCCTAATTATGACCATTTTTCAATGCAAGTAAACTTGTTTAATTTTTTTTTAGAAAAATCCACTTAATGTTGTTTTGTAAATGTCAGAGGAAGAAAAATGCAAAGGGTTTACCATTTAAATCCTTATTTTAGCCCTCCCGATCCAGTAGATTCGGCTGTAGAAAGGTTTTGTCGTTAGAGCTTTGTCATATATTAAACAATGAAAACCAACCTAAGCATTCTTTTTACAACATTATTTAGAGTGAATGTACTGAATTAGACTCAATGAACAGGGTTCTTCATTTGTAATTCAGCGGTCTGATAAGGATGGAACTGTTGTAATGGACACTGTGAAGTATCTGTGAGAGGGATTGAGACAGTTTAGAAACACATTCTGCTATGAACAGCTCAAATGTGATTCAATCTCTAATATTCTTTCACTAGTGAAGACAATTACAGAATAGAAATTTTCCCTGTAATTTGATTTCCAAACAAATGGTATTGTTTTTTTTAAAAAAACATTCATCCTTATAGCTGAGAAAGGCGATGAAAAAACCTGAATTTGGAAAACTGTGGCACCAACAAGACCGGCTCACCAACCTTGACTTCACCGATAATATAGCACTACTGGAAGACAGTCTCACTGATTGTGCCGCACCGGCCGACTTCATAGTGAGTGGAGAAAAATCCAAGGTATGAGAGTAGGTACAGTAACCAGCACACAAACTTTACTGGAAGAAGTTGACGAATTTAACTACCTTGACAGTGCCATAGCAAAGGATAGTAATGTTGACAATGACATTAATGCAAGACTGAGCAAGGCAGCTGGGATTTTCAGGAGCATGAACAACATCTGGAAATCTGGAACAGTCTCCTAAGAAAAAAGAGCTTGCTCTGACCTGTCTTATATAGCTCCTCTGTGTCACAAAACCAGTCCAACCTGTCATTAATGTGGACCCCCAAGTACTTGTAGGAGTGCACCACCTCTATATTCACTCTTTGATAAAGGGACTAGACATAGAGACACTTTTGTTTGGCAGGTTAGTTTTCTTGGGTTTTTCTGTCTGCAGAAATTGCTAATAATTTCTGTCTCTCTCTTGAACTTGTCATTGATCCAGATTAGATATTTTGGAGAATGAACTTCATATAGATATTATTCCTTAGATGTACATTTCTTATTTAAAAAACTGCATCAAAATATTGTTTCTTTTTAAATTTTTCTTAATATGAGCTGTTTCTTGAGAACAATCTCTGCTTTTGTGTTATTTAAACTTTAATAATGAGTGAAGTGGTTCTTTGTTTTCATGCTGACATAAATGTTAGATGATGTGCTGTATGCTATGAAAAGTTCCATGTGATTTCCAGGGCTTTGCCTGTCACCTCAAAGGGAACACTGGTTTGCAAATTCTTCTGTGCAGAATTATAGCATTTATATTTTTCTCTCAGCTTTTTTGTATTTAATTACACTATCCTTGAGCATACATAATATGTGTTCTTAATTATACTGTATATACAGTAATTTCTGGTATATTCATTGCTTGTTCAAAAAGCACTTTACACTAGTGTCTAGTTACACTTCAGTGCTTGGTGAAGGCGTTTGGCAAGAGTTCCATGTCCATAAGCACAATAGTTTGGTTATTTTGAAAGTAGCTCTTCAGGCAAGTCTCTCTTCTTTAGAAAATACAGTAGCCTCAGAGTGAACAGAAACTTACAGTGGCAGGGCTTTTGAAGTAGTAGATGCACCAGAAGAAGTAGGGGTGAAAGTAATGTCATTGTCCTCCTCTACTCTGACTGTGGAAATGGAAAAAAAAAAGTTACAGACCCCAGTTCTCCGCCTTCCAAAACTTACCTGACAAGAGCCCATTAGATGCTCCCTACACTCACATGTTTGACATGGTCCAGGTGAAGAACACTAGCATCTGACTAGTGTGATGTTGGGTACATGGGAGGTACATCAGATCTGAAGGGGAAGAGAAATGTTCCATGACCAGGATAGCTGATTAACAGAGAAATGACAGGCAGACGTGCGGGTGTAAGCAAAGTAGGGTCAGCTGCCTCAAAAGCCCAAAAGAGGTCCTATAACCCTTAAAATTAAGCTTTCTAAGGCTGCTAGGTGATTTCTCTTGTTGTATTGTGGGTCGTCTGTAATCCCTCCAAAGTTTTGTTTTTTAGAAAAGTCAGTTGTTTAATTATTGCACTTCATGTTTAGTTTTACTGGATACGTTTTTGTTCAAATTATTGTAAAATTTTAGATGAGCAAACATTACACCACCATTTAGCAATATAATGCGACTGGCTGTAAACAAAAAACTGTACCTTTAGTTTTCAACAAGTATAAATTATTCACTAGCAGGGTCCCCGCAGCTCTCCCACATTTTACTTAAAGCTGAATAATTAATTACTTATTTCAAATAAAATTAAATTATGTCAGTGGTAAACATAAAATGTGGCAGAAAGACTTAGAATATTCAATATTTTTAATCACGCAATGCAGCTTTAAATGATCATAAAATCAATAGCAACAGTAGCCTAGCATACTTTACAAAATTATATTCTTTGGTTCTATGGCTTCCAGTGTAAAATCCATCAGCTTTAAACAATGGCAATATTCCAAAAATCATCATGAAATCAATGTTCTTACAGTAAAATGTAAACTAGTCATAGTGGGATGCAGAGAACACATACACCGTATGTTGACCTAAGCAGCACCAAATTGCAGATGTCACCACTTAATTTGGCTAATGCACTGCCAGATCCTCCACAACACTAATAATTCATGAAATCTGTGCTGCAGGAATGCACAACCATCAAGCAAACAAACATGTTTCCTTCTCAATATTTATATTCACCTCCATCACTACTGTCCCACTTAATTGCAGAGGCATGGCAATTGTAAACCGAGTTCTTAAAACAATAATATATTATACAGTGCACTAAAAGAGAGACATTGGTAGTAACTTCTTTCACAAGCACAGATTCAGCAGAGTGGAAAGCAATGCTGCCTCACACATCCACCTTCCCGGGGTTCAAATCCAGTGGCTGGTGTAGTGTGTGACCTTTAGGGGGCATTACTGAGCCCCCAAGGACGAAACACAATGGCACCAACACAAGTCTTGGGTTCATCCATCCATCCATACATTCATTATCCAACCCGCTATATCCGAACTACAGGGTCACGGGGGTCTGCTGGAGCCAATCTCAGCCAACACAGGGTGCAAGGCAGGAGACAAACCCCGGGCAGGGCACCAGCCCACTGCAGGGCGCACACACACACACACACCCACACTCACACACCAAGCACACTCTAGGGACAATTTAGGATCGCCAATGCACCTAACCTGCATGTCTTTGGGAGGAAACCCATGCAGACACATGGAGAACATGCAAATTCCACGCAGGGAGGACCTGGCAAGTGAACCCGGGTCTCCTAACTGCGAGGCTGCAGTGCTACCCACTGCGCCACCGTGCCGCCCCGTCTTGGGTTCAGATAATATTTATTTTAGTAAACACCTTCAAAAAGACTTGTTTGTATCCTTTACAGAAGTACCCTAACACAATTGTCTCCCTTTCCTTCTTCTTCTCCTTCCACTCCTCCTGGTGAGCTTTGTCCTCCACCTACCGACTCTGACTTCCTGAGGTAAGGTGTCAGTGCCCTTTTATAGCAGACCCAGCAGTATGTCTGGTGTTACAGCACTGCACATTGGAAGCACTTCCACGACAGATCGAAATTCCTTAAAGTAGAGGCAGTCTGTCCCTGTAGCTCCCCCTGGCAGCACTGGTGGAACCCAGCAGAGTTGTGTCACAAGACTGCAGTTCCAAGCTTGTCCTGTGGCTATCAATGCAGGCATCGTAGCCGCTTATTATATTGGGGGAGAAAATAAACCATGCAGTTGGTCTTTCCCTGTCCTTTCATTATACTGGTCTCCCTTGAACCAGCCTGTGCTTAGTGCCCATGATAAGTGGATGCATGTTCTTCGAAGGTTACATGGGATTTCATTCACATACTCTGATTTTCCTCTCACCTCTTCAAATCCATGCTAGTTAGCTTCATTGGCGGGTGTGATTTGGGCTTGTGATGAATTGGTGCTCTACCCATCTCTGGTTGATTTTCAAGCTATATAGAGTGCACACTGTGTTAATTAGGTATTCAGGACTTCAATGTTAAAGTTCAGGATCAGCATTAATGCAAATAAAGACTTCCTTTTGTTAAATTAAAATATTGTGTCTTATTTTTTTTCCACACTTTGCATTACATAGATTTGGGAATGTTATATACATTCAATTTATGAAGACAGGTTCAGAAGAGATTACACCGATTTACATATACAAAACATAATAGAACGTACATCATCATGTAAAAATATTTACAAAAGATGTCATATTTTAATGAACAGTAATTAGATATTTTGGCTAAAGGCTAATAGAAATCATCCATGTATGTGATTCAGTTAATTAAAAATTTGGACAGTTTGGAACAGAGGAGCAGATAATAGAAACTCCAGTTAAGTACATTTCTGGGATGTCCACAGTCTTTTTGATTACATGAAGTCAGAGTTTGGTTGGCCCTTTAAATCTTCACAATGAGAACCTCAAATAACGTACTGTGTGTCTGATGGTGGTGCTTTTTATGATTGGGCTTAGTTAAACTTAGCATTAGTAATGTTTGACATTTTTTAAGTATTTGTCTTATATTTTGAATGAAAAACAAAAAAAAGCATGTATGTGTAAGATATCATGATTTGTGCAAATGTACTTAGCAGCCCTAACACAAAGAATAATCTTAAACATCTGCATTGCTGGTGTTAGTAAAAAGTCAGCTATGATTGCATTTATATGTACATCTGAACAACTGCAATGCTTGACAACCTAGCAGGGAAAAGATTCACTTTTTTGCATTTTACTAAATGTATATGCTTTTTGTAAATTAAATACTTGTTGTGATGGACATCACATATGATTCCCAATGAGGATTGGGTGAGGTCCTTTACCTGGATGGGAAGCCAGCCCATCAATGGCACAAGAACAACAAAGAAGAACATCCTGCCTCAGCCAGAAGGCAGGTAGGAGATGCCCTTAGAGAACTGGGTTTTGTTGGAGTCCTGACTGAGATGAACCAAAGATCCTTGCCCAGTTGGGAGGCCAGTATAATGAAGAGACAGGGCAAGACTGTCTACTCCTCCAGTATGTTAGATGGCAGCATTCTTTGTCACCCACAGGGTATCCTGGGAACTGTAGTGCTATGGAGCAGCCCTGTTGGGTTCCATGGGTTCAGCCAAGGGGTGCTATGGGGATTCAGGGTCTCCACTTTTGCAGACTTCCGCTTGACCAACAAGTACTTCCAACGGTGTATGCCCTACTAGCAGAAGTATTCCTGGGTCCGTTTTAAAAGGAGCCACTCTACCTTACCCCAGGAGTTTGCATCAATGGGCAGAAAACAGAGCTCACCAGAAGGAGTGGAAGGACAGGGAAAGATCTTGGAATATCTGTGCCTATGGTACTTTATTTGAGCTTTTCTATAAATTAAGGTACTGGACTGTAATTGATCCTGTGACTGTGTTGGGTGTGAGTCTGGGATTTGGGAATTGGTGGTGCCCCCTGGTTAAATTGCTTAAAACTGTTATTGTAATAGTCTTGTTTGCTTTGTGAATTAATTCTTTAAGTCTGCAATTCATAGACATCGCCTGGTGCTGAGGATGTTTTCTGTTGATGCTTTGCCAAGGTCTCTGTGGCCATCTTCAGCTCTTACTTGTTTTGGGGACTTGTCCCCTTAAGTTTTATCCTTAGCATATGACAGGCATGCTTAGTTGAATTTAAATAACGTGACAGGCTTGGCCATTCAAGAATTTTCAAATTTTTAGCTTTCAAAAAGTCTCTTATTGCCTTAGTAGTATGTTCAGGATCATTAGGTTGTAGTAGGATGAAGTGTTGTAGAATGATTTTGGAAAAATTTACTGGGACTTGAGCAGATAAAATGTTTCTATATACCTCAGAATTCATTGTGTGACTGCCATTAGCAATTCCACCATCAATGAAGAGAAGTGTGCCAGGACTTGTGCCAGCCATACAAGCCAAGCCATAACACTTTCACCACTATGTTTAACAGATGAGGTGGTATGGTTTGGATTTTTGGGCAGTTTCATTTCGTTTCCACACTTTGTTCTTGGCATTACTTGGATGCAGGTTACTCTTTGTCTTGTTTGTTTACAGGTCCTTTTTCCAAACTTTGCAGGCTCTTTTCAGTCCATTTTTACAAACTATAATCTGGTCTTCCTGTTTTGGTGACTGACTAGTGTTTTGCATCTTGCATAGGTGGCCTCTGCATTTCTATTCATGAAGTCTTCTGTGGATAGTCATCTCTGACACACATATATCTGCTGCCTGAATGCTATTTCTGAGCTGGTGAACCGGCATTTGGGGCTTTTTCTTTACCATAGTCATCAGCAGTGGAGGTCTTCCTTGGCTTACCAGTTCCTTTACAATTACTGAGCTCACCAGTGCGTTTTTTCTTCTTAATGTTATTACACACAGTTGATTTAGGTAATCATAAGTTTTACTGATGTCTTGAATTGTTTTATTCTTGTTTTTCAGCCTCACAATGGCTTCTTCAATTTTAATTGGCACAGTGCTTGTCCTAAGGTGAACAACTGCAACAAATGACAACTGCAGGCTCCAAAGAGTAGAAGCAAGTTGAGGTATTGAGTGCCTTCTCTTATGAAGCAATGAGACACACTTGAGTAATCACAAACAACTCTGACACCAATTGTGCCAAACATTATGGTGCCCTGAAATGGGGGGACCATGTAGAAAAGTGTGGTCATTGCTACATGGTGTGACCAAACTGTATGAAAATACCCTTAAATTAAAGTCTACAATGTGCACTTTAATCAGGTCTGAATTATTTGATTTGTCATTTTAAGCTGTGGAGCAGTGAGGTAAATCGAGGGAAAAAATGTGTCTCTGTTCCAAACATTATGGAGGGCACTGTATCTGTCCATGTTTTAAAAAAGCCTTCTCATCTCCCATCTCTTCCTCTCTTTCTCTCATCCTAACCTTGGTCTCTTTACCACTGCTACCTCAGAAAATCCACACTTATCTCAGCTGTGAGCAACATGGAGGAAGGGTGCTGGCCTCCAGTTTCTTCAATTTGAACTTGCTTATAGGAGCTGCAATGTTAGTCCAATTTTGTTGCCTGCCCTTTACTGTACTGAGCTTTATATTGCTGGACACACATTTTTTATCTTCATATAATGCCCCCAGATTTTTTTAATATTAGGGGCAACACATTTAATATTGGGTGGCGCAGTGGTAATGCTGCTACCTCGCAGTAAGGAGACCAGGGTCCATGTTCTACTTGTGTTTGTGTGGGTTGTGGGTTTTCTCCAGGTGTTGTAGTTTCCTTCTGTTGTCCAAAATTATGCATGTCAGGTTAGGTGAATTGGTGATGCTAAATTTGCCCTAGTGTGTTTTTGTTGTGTGAGGGTTATGCGTTCACCCAGCAATGCACTCTCAACAAACCCCAATACAGCCCTAGTCTGGATTAAGCAGGTTTGAAAATGACGTAATATATCATGTTGTTGTCTGTGCTCTAGCATTCCTCATTCAACAATTGTGACCATGTGTGCTGTCTTCTAAAGAAGCCCAGATAATATTTTGAAATCTGTTTATCTTTTCACTCTGTTAATATGAAATATTAATGGTAGTAAACTTCCAGTCTCACATCTTTTTCACAGGTGTTTTAAAAGTCAATATATTCAAATCTTAAATAATTATTAAAAATATTTTAGAGATTTAAAAAGAACGTCAGACAAAATGCCTGGTAGTGTTTTAGAAATATGTGTCAGTAGAAGTAGGAATTAAGAATACTTTACCTGATCTGCAAAGTTTTAATTAGGCGTCAAATTTGGAAGCATACTAACCTGGAGCCTCCAAGGATTTTAGTATACTTTTGACTGCTTCTTGCTGCAGGGAGTCCTCTGGCTGAATGAAAATCCCAAAGTGTTTCCAAGTAATGGATTCTGTTTTAAATGGAACCCAATGCTTAAAACATTGCATTAGAATGAAATTAAGCAGCAAGGACAAAACAGTCAGAATACATTCATTACCTGTATTTCTAAGCATATATGAAAAGAAGACCTTGTGTTTCCTCAATCCTATTCCAAAATAAATCCAAAACTTTTATAAAACAAAACAGGAACATTCATGTGTGTCATTTCTTGCCTGCACATGTCAAATTAGTTTCACTGATGATAGAAAATTATTAGAAAGGAAACATTGATATCACATTTGTCTGAAAGCTGTGGTTTTACTCAAAGTTTTAATTAGATTAAGTAACACTTCCTGCTTTGCTACAATTAGCCTTGATATACAGTATATTAAAATAAGGGGGTACAAATGTAGCAGCTCTTCAATATTCATTGACCACTGTAAAGAACAGCAAGCATGGGCTGGCATCCCAGTCAGGATAGTTCAAGATTCTTTACCTGGCCAGGAGACGCTCCAATATTTGGGCAAAAAGGATGAGGACTGGTAGAAGGATCCAACACCACAACAGAGAAGCTGGGGTCCAGGAAGGTCTCAGACAAGTATCCTTAACCGTTTGGGAGACCAGCATGCTGGAACAATAGGAGACGATAACTTATATGAACTATGGACTTTGATTGATACCCATACAGACACCTGCAGGGCACGATGGGAATTGTAGTCCCGTGAACTGGCAATGTTAGGTTCCTTGGGTGCCGCCAAGGGGTGCTGCAGGAAATTGTGCCCCTTATGTTTGTGAAGTTTCTATCTGATCTACACATACTTCCTATGGGGGAAGTACTTGTAGGTCTTGTACAAGAGGAACAGCTGTGCCTCCCTCAGAAAGAGTCGGAGAGGAGCCAGATGACTCTAGCTGGGGAGAAGTAGAGGAGAACAGAGAGAGATTAGGAGAAGAAAAACAATTATACTGCTGCGCTGTGTTAACAGAAAGAGACCTGTTAAAGGTATTGTGTCCAATCGTTCTATATAAAACCGTTCGGGATTGTCCTTCTGTCCCATGAGTGCTACGCAGGCGCGGAGTTTCACACACGCCCCGTCCATTTTGCAATGCACGATGGGTTTTGTAGTTTCGTTTTTCCAGGTAAAAGATGATTTTCTACTCCAGACTGTGCGGTATCTTCTTCTTCTTTCTTACTATATAAAAGCGGTCGGGATTGTCCTTCCGTCCCATGAGTGGAAAGCATAGTGGTATTCCGCTTATCACAGACTTACTACTTGCAGCTTGCGGTACGAAGCGACATGATGTGAGCAGAGTTCTGGTGCTCCCATCGTTCCCTTGCTTTTGTGCGCGATGCGCTGGAAAAATAGACAAAATTATGTCTCTGAAAATAATTAATGTGGAAGGAGTACAAATGCCTCACCACGTAGTAAATATCAGGGGGGTTCAAAAGGGCAACCTCAATATAGAAAAAAAGTTTAAATTTCATCACAGAAATAATAGAAACTACAAGTATTAAAGTAATACCGCTCAAATGCAATATAACCAAATTAATGAGTTTGTATAAAATATCAAATTGATCTACATATTGAATTGCCTTAACAAGTGGTCAACTTAAAAGTCGGTCGCCTTAAAAGGCGGGTCAGCCTAGTAAATATTCATTTTTGAACCTGGAAAGTTTAGGGTTTGGGGTACTGCCACAATATCACATCGTGCTACGAAGACCCCAGTTTCTGTATTTTTTGCATCAATTCATTTTAACAATTTTAGAAGTAGTTTTCTCACATTACATACACAGATTTACCATGTGACACAGTCATATACATATTTTTGTGAACAGTCAGTAGATACAACATTAGAAGAGTTTAAATGAAAACAGGCCACTAAGCCCAACAAGCTTGGCAAATCTATTGACCTTATTCTTCTAAAATAACATTCAGTTGAGTTTTGAAAGGTCCGTAAAGTAACTAACATACTACTGGGTAATTTATTCCATGTGTCTATGGTTCTCTGTGCAAAGAGAAAGATTCTTAACATTTTTGACAAATTTGCATTTAACAAATTACCTTCTGTGTTTTGTTGGAAGAATTTATCTTAACAGCTGGAATCCAATTTACTAATTCCTTTCAAAATTTTGAAAACTTCCATCATGTCACCTTACACTCTCTGTTTACATAAACCAAAAATGTTCATCTCCTTCAGTCTTTCCTTATAGTTCATAAAATATAATCCTGAAATATTCCTAGTCTCCCCTTCTTTGGGCTTTCTGTAGCGCTGCTATGTCTTTTTTTTTCTTAAATATGGTGGACAAAACTATACACAGTATTCCAGATAAGGATTTCCGAGTGAGCTATATAGCTTAAGCATAACTTCCCTTGATATGGGCTCTGTACATTGGGCAGTATAACCTAACATCTTATTAGTTTTCTTAATGGCTGCTGTGGGCCGCTTGAATGCATACAGTGAACAGTACGCTACGACTCATAGATCCTTTTCATAATGTAGATTAATATATCTGAAATATTCTACGGTATATTAATTGGTGTTAATGTTTCAAATCATGAAACTTAAGAATTATGTAAATGTAGCTAACCAATGATATAACCTGTGGAAATTTTAAAAAGTAAAAGAAAAATCATTTTTTAAGGAAAATAAATTTTGACATCTTCCTATGATGTTTTGGAATGAACAGCCTGACAGCCTAATTGACTTGGGCTGAGCATTTTATACATAATCTGCAGTATGTGTGGATTGATTGAGGCCTTTCTTTCTGAACCACTTTGATTTTAAGTTTCATACCTGTTGTCCCTAAAGATGTTTTTCCTTAATATTTTAGCAATATATTTTTTAAATCAACACGTCATTCAGTTTGCACTGAGTTGGATCTTGCTTGCCTTTTACAATTTTCACATAAAGCAATAGGCAAACCATCCTACTTCCATTATGTGTTGTGTTTCAGATGTTGCACAATGGGAATGTAACATATACTTAAAACATTAAATCTGAAGAAATATCAGATCTTGCATATTCTATTTGAGTATCTCTTATATTCAGGTTCATATTCCACTTGTATGTATACGTATATCTACAGTCAGGTCCATAAGCATTTGGGCAGGGACACAATTTTCATAATTTTAGGTCTGTACGCCACCACAATGGATTTGAAATTAAGCAGTTAAGATGTAATTGAAATGTAGACTTTCAGCTTTTTATCATTTATGTTAATTTTATACATGGTCCCCCTATTTCTAGGGGCTCAAAAGTATTTGGATAAACTAACATAATCATAAATATAATGATGGCCTTCAATACTTGATTGAAAATCCTTTGCAGTCAATGACTGGCTGAAGTCTGGAACACATGGCCATCTCCAAGTGCTGAGTTTCCACCCCAGTGATTTTTTTGCCAGGCGTTTACTGCAGTTATCTTCAGTTGCTACTTGGTCGTTAGACTGAAATGCATGTCCGATTGGGTTGAGGTCACTTGATTGACTTAGTAATTGAAGAATTATCTACATTTTTGCTTTGAAAAACACTTGGTTTGCTTTAGCAGTATGCTTTGGTCCATTGTCCATCTGTACTGTGAAGTGTCGTCCCATCAGTTTTGCAGCATTTGGCTGAAACTCAGCAGATAGCATAGCCCTATACACTTCAGAATTCATCCCAATACTTGTGCTAACAGTCATATCATCAATAAGCACTAATGAGTGACTTCCATTCGCAGCCATGCATGATCAGGCCATAAAACTGCCTCCACCATGTTTCTCAGATGATGTGGTATTCATTGGATCATGACACTTCTCTTCTCCATACTCCACTCTTTCCAGCATTCTGGTATATATTGATCTTTAAAATTGTTCCAGAACTGGACAGGCTTTTAAAAACAATTTTCTGGCAAAGTCTAATCTGTCCCTCCTCTGCTTGAGATTTATCAGTGGTTTGCACCTTGTGGTAAACCCTCTGTTTTTACTTTCATTAAGTTTTCTCTTGATTGTAGACTTTGGCAATGATAGGTCTATGTACCCAAGAGTGTTCTTGGTTTGGCTAAATGCTGTGAAGGTGTTCTTCTTCAGCAAGGACACAATTCTGTGGTCATTCAGCACTGATGCCTGCTGTAGTTTTTCAGACTTCTGGTGTTTCTGAGTTCACCAGTGTGTTCCTTCTTTTTAAGAATGTACTAAATGGTTGATATGACCACTCCTGGGGCCTCATGTATAACGCCGTGCGTAGAACTCGCACTATAACATGGCGTAAGCACAAAAGCCGAAATGTGCTTACGCACAGAAAAATTCAGATGCAGGAATCTGTGCGTACTCCAACTTCCACGTTCTTCTGCGACATAAATCCCGATCAGCGTGAAAACTTACGCTCATGCACACACTTTATGTAACACTCTCCTCCCCAAATTACGCCTCTTTGAATATGCAAATCAATATAAATCGCCCTTAAGCGCAGCCTTCTGTGAAAAGACAATGGGAAAAGCACAGGGGAAAATTTAAGAATTTCAGCGAATACCAAGTGGAGGCAAAGGAAAAATATACTATTTGTTCAAATAAACCGTGGTATAAACAACAAAAGAAAGTTGATCGAGTAACTTAGCGTGTTGGAGAAACGTGAAAGCTCACGTTCACAAAATCGCACAGTGCCAGAAATAAAAAAGAAGTCACATATCAAAGTCACAGTGAAAAGCCGAGTTGTAGCCCACTGTCTGAGTGTCATATGAAAGCTTATTAGGGTACAGAGAAAAAAAAAGGCACACAGTGGGGAAAAAGAACAAAATGTCAACTTCAATCTCGAAATTTCCACTTTAATCACATAGTTTATTTTGTCATTAAAGAAGAACATCATAAACTTCATCTTAAAATCGTTTAATTAACCAGTTTCTCAAATCACATCGTAATTAAAGTAGCACGTTAAATGCTTTGTTTTGTATGTGATCTTCTATGTGCTCTATGTGTGTGAATCACTACTTGCTTCTTAAACCTGGTCTCTTCTTCCAACTGGACACAGAATCCATTACATTCATGATATTACAGCTCTCTGAATAACTAAAATACTGAGATGTATACGTGATATCATTTTCATGATGATAGGAGTTAAAGCACGTTATTAAACATGTGTTTCACTTCGATGAAATAATTTATTGCAGCAGTACTCAGGGGCGGCTTTAGGCTTGTGGTGGCACTGGGCAGAGGAAGAATCGGTGGCTCCTTCGCTTGCCCGTCAGTAAGGTAGCTTATGCACGGTGGATGGCCACGTCCGTTGCAGACACTGCATAGCCGCCTCGTGCTCATGACACAAGCATTTAACTTTTGCCAAAATTTGTTGCTGCGTTTTTAGCTGTGTTGTTATTTTCTCTTTCTGTTTTATATTCAATATATATTGGCGTGGCCGCCCCAAGAGTCCTTGCTTTTCTTTCCCCAAGTAACCGATCGCCACACAATCAGCTCTGTAATAGAAGTTAAGCCATCTGTAAGCTTAGCGCCGATTCTTCAAAATGTTTAAAGAACATTGAAATATCTTCGTAGTACATGTTTAATTATTCTATCCTTAACGATACTCCCAGTGAAGAATACAGATTATTTAAATGAAGTTAAAGTTTTATCTGTATAATTTAATAAACATTTTGCTGCATTTCACCTTAAAAATGATATCGTCATCATATGTAACTATGCGCTTTATAAGTGGCTCAGGTTGTGTAATATTATAAGTTTACAGTGGGGTGATTGTACTTATAAGTACAAACAGTTCTACAAGGAGCAATTCATTGAGTGCATTTAAAGTTCTTGGGATGAAACTGTTTCTGAACCGCGAGGTCCGTACAGGACAGGCTTTAAAACGTTTTGCAGTGGCTGAGACAGCATGTCCATGAAACTATATATATCGATAATTCTCTTTCCGATCAGCTGCTGCTGTGATTCACACTCAGATACAGTGATATAAATACTCTGAGTCGTGCAGTGAGAGTAATATGGAAAAAGATAATCCGCTGTGGCAACTCCTAACGGGAGCAGCTGAAAGAAGAAGAAGAAGAAGTAGGAGAAGTGAGAGTAACAACACTAAAGCAGTTATGGTATTTGGAATACTATGGCTATTCCCTGGACCATTATATTGGTACAAGTTAATTACAATCAGATGCGTTACACTAATAAACAATATGAGGTTAATTTCAGTGTATTTAGTGTATTTGCCAGGAAAATAAGGTGTAACCACACAGGAACAGTAGCACTGCTTTGATGCTGGGTGCCGCCAGTCTGCAAAACCGAGCGGAGAACTTGCGTACGACAAGCCATGAGGTACCGTGGAAAAGTGCGTGGCTTTACACCAAGTGTAGGTTTTATACATCACGATTTGAACGTGGAAAAGTTCTTACGCAACATTTCTATGCGTACGCACCGTTTATACATGAGGCCCCTGGTGTTTCTGCTGTCTCTCTAAAGGGTTTGTTTTGTTTTCTCAGCCTAATGATGGACTGTTTTTACTTGCATGGATAGCTCTTTGGACCTCATATTGACAGTTCACAGCGACAGCTTCCAAATGCAAACTTTACACTTAGAATCAATTCCAGACCTTTCACTTGCTTAATAGTTAATGAAATAATGAGGGAACTGCTCCATGGAACAGCTTGTCAGTTAAATGTCCAAATACTTTTGAGCTCTGGAAAATGGGTTAGCTATGTAGAAAGATGTCTGTCATTCCTAAACTGCACATGTGCCATTTTTGGAAAATCCATTAAGTTAAAGCTGAAAGTCTACACTTCAGTCACATAATGATTGCTTAACTTCAAATCCATTGTGGTGGCAAACAGAGCCAAACTTGTGAAAAATTGTGTCACTGTCCAAATATTCATGGACCTGACTGTATCCTGTTATGGTTTACTAGACTCAGCATCAGAGCTGTCAGGAAAGGGAATGCCCTTAGGGACCACTTGATAAGGGCAACAAAACAGTTCTGCCATAACCCCTTCAGGTCACGTGACTCTATGGACTGCTAATAAAAGTGGAGCAGAACCTTGAAGAGTGAGAAAAGCTAACAGCAAAGCACTTACTGAAGCAGAAGCCTCAACATCTGTCACAGAATGAACAAAGGGCTCACTAAATGAAGTGGAGATGTAAGCTGGGAAAGGCTTTAAACTTAACACATCACATTAGAGTAAGACTTCATTTAAAACGTTTGTGAATTTTGAGCTTATTTTTTTTTTACCCTTTTTAAGAAATAAATCTTTCATGTTTACTAAAGCATGAGGCCTGTTTCTGGTTGTCTTAAAACCCCACATACAGTATACACCCTCACATACTGTATAAACATGTCCTTGGGTCTGATTTAAAATATTAGAACCATTATTATCATACTTTTTATTCATTTGTTATCTGTATTTAAGGCAGGTCACAATAAATACCTTTCCCTAGTTAAATTTTTACTGTTTTGTCATTCTTTGAATTTAATCCATGTTCTGATTACTTTAATTAAAAAAATGATGTTTGCCTTTAGGGAAATTCATTCATTATTCTGCTGTTACAAGAAGAAGTCAACTTAGGTGTGAAAACTGTGCATTTTTAAAAAGCACTAAAGATAGAAAAATCATATTTCCATTTCTAACCTTTTCATTTGATTTTAACATCTACCTGCTTCAAAATTAAACAGCTTTCTACCACAGTTGGTGAAATAACTCATCTTATTTTAGTCATTTAACCCCAAAACCTTTAGTAACATTTATTCTAGCCTTAAAAAACATGCGCTAAGCCAATGTGCTAAACAAAAGTCTAATTACAAGTAAGCTGCAATGCAAGGTTCAATTTAAATGAACTTTGTTTTCTCAAATTTACACTTTTTAAATTTTATTTATTTGTGAACTTTTTTTACATGAAGTAACTACTTTACTTTTATTCAGGTGGAAAAAAAATCTACAGACAGTTTAGTGCCATAGCAATTAGACATTTTAAATGCTCTTGTTTATTTTTTTTGGAAAAGTCACAAATAGAGTGGATATACCAGCTTAGCATATTCTTTGTTAACACCTTTTAATTTCATCGATTTACGTCAATTCTACTTTTATTCCACAAAATTCATTATTTTATACAGAGTTTTGCTATTGTGTACACTAACAAAAATGCTGCCTTTTACCTACAGGCCTATAAAAAGAATTACTGTATATAGATAGCAAAATGATCTGGGCAACAAATAGAACAGGCAACTGAACTTGTACAGTGCTCTTATTATTTTTAAACTCTTTTCTGGTTATCATTGCAAGACTTTGTTCTTGCAAGCAGGAAAAATAAAATTGACTTCTGTCATGTTTTTTTGCTGAAATTATTACAAGTACACAAACTCATCTCTTCCACTGTGTCTCATATGACCTTTGAAAACAACTGCAGGACTGAATGATGTTGGTTTCCTAGTAGCAGTGGCACAGAGAAATAATATGTGTTTGCCATTTGTCTTTCAGGTTTACTTTGAGGGCAAAATGGACAGCCTGTACATATTGGGTTGAAGTAAACAGGTGATTGACAATAGCACCCCTGAAGGCAGGACGTCTTGTTTCCAGAATCTGTAATTTGCATAAATTGCACCATTTTCAAAAGGGAGAAAGAGAACATCAATCTGAGGGAAAAGACTTGCAGACAATCTAAACAGATCAGCAACTGCATCGGGCAGTTAGAGAAAGTACTGCTACTACTTAGATAGGGGAAGATGAGCATTCATCTCCAGAGGCAATAGTTCCTTGAATCCTGCATTGCCCCTGTAATGTCTAGTGGAACCCTATGAGGTCATTGAATTTTTTTATTATGGCAAAATGCTGACTATGGAAACATTTTACATTTAAAACATTCAGATTCTTTCAATGCCCAGCTTCCGTATTCATCCAGCCAGTAAAATAAGATTCTTCGAACTGTGGACTATTGCGAACATTTTGGGAAGGGCTGGGGTGTGTAATTCAATCTATAAATATTTATTCATACCATAGGTGTTATTATGTTGTGGAGAGAAAAAAAGATCATTGCTGTTTTCATCTTTGTATCTTTTCTTATAAACGTATAATTTTATTTTCTAGTTTTGCTAAAATTGTGTTGTAACTGTCTTGCATATTGATATACTGTATATGTGTAAATATCACACACGTGCGCATGGGACACAGATAATGGACGGGAATAATGTTACTTACTCACAGAACCAGGGGTTGGTGCTGTCCACTAATCCTTTCTCTCTTTTTCCTTCTGTAAATTAGCAGACTGAACTCGAGTACTCTGATATCACTTCTGGTACCGCTGATGACACTTCCAGTTCCTGTGGACCCGCCCCTTTCTGTCAACTCACCATATAACTACCATCTTGTCTTTTGAATTCACTTTTGTTTTGAACTCAGTCTGCAAAGACCATTTTTTTCAACTTGTTTGCCAAATATACAGGGTTGCTACCCTAAATCTTTATCTGTGCTCTTTGTATTTATTTCAGAGTGGCATAGTCAGCAGTATTTTGCTGGAAAATGACTGAACAGCAAGACATTTCTACCATCATTACCGACATGAGAGTAGATATCCAGTCTTGTGGGTCAAGTTCGGCAAACAGGGGACACAGCTCACCGAGAGTGAGGTGAGTAACCAAGTACATGTTGCTCTCTGACAGGACTAATCACAGGCTCCGTCCCCAGTATTAGTACCATTACAAGATAACAATGATATTGAATCATATTTTCTTATCTTTGTACCTTTATCTGTACTCTTTTTGTTTACTTCACTATATATATTATGGCGGATGGCCAGGACCCATGCCCAGCCGGGATGCCTAGAAGTACCACGAGAGGGCAGCCGCCCTGGTCAGTATGGGGGCCATGGGAACCAAGCATGGAAGCTGAACCCTATTGGGGCCCATGGCCACCACAGGGGGGCGCACGGAGGATGGGAGATCCCTGGATGTCAGCACTTCCGCTACACCTGGATGTGCTGCCAGAAGGAATTCCACGTACACCCGGAATGCTTCTGGGTGCTCATGCTGCACTTCCTCCAAGAAGACCCTCACGGAGCACCTGGAGCACATCCGGATGGCTATAAAAGAGGCCGCCACCCTCGAGTAGAGGGAGCTGGAGTCAGAAGGAAGAAGGCAATGCTTGGGAGGAGAGGTGGGAAGGCGGAAGGAGAAGTCCGGAAGGGAGAGAACCAAACAAAACAAAGGTGTTTGGTGCATGGGTACTGTGTTGTGTGCTGGACATTGTAAATAAACATTGTGTGTTTTGAAACATTCTGTGTCTGCCTGTCTGTGTCCGGGCTGAACCTACCACAATATATTATATATACAGTATATATATATATATTGTAAGGTTTCTGAACTCTTTTGGAATGACACGCCAAAGAGCGTCCCAAAGAATTTTCGCCATGTCTGTGGAAAACAGTTTATACGTTGCCAGGGCAAATGCAGGCTTGCATCAATTCCCGGGGTATTAAGAATAAGAATAATTAAGAATAAAATATGCGAATTGGATTTATATGTAGATGCACATAATTATGATATAATAGGATTAACAGAATACTGGTTAAATACAGTAATAGAGACTGAGTTTAGTATAATATAGACAAGTACACAGACAAAATCAAAATGGTGGGAGAGTCGCTATTTATGTGAAACAGGATTTAAATGCAAGTCTTCTTTAATTAGCTGGTGTGCCATGGCATAGTGACGACTTTTGGATTCGACCAGAAAGCATTACGGATCGAAGCCGTGTGTTATAGACTCCCTAATGCAGATATTAGTTTCACTTCACATCTTTTTAATAATATTACAAATGCAAATTAAAAAGGGGTATTATAGTCATGGGGGACAATTATCTATATATTACCTGGTCTAACCTTACAAATAGCGGAGCACAAGAGTTTTTGAATGCAATGATTGTCTTTTAACACAGTATGAAGGCACCAATGAAGCAATACAGTCTGACTGCAGACATCCACTGTGAGACCAAAAGTCCACAGTCCTGGTGAAAGTGGCATTTATTTTGTTTGTGGAAATCAGGCCACATCCACCATCAGGTTAGTTGCCCTTACATTGGAATAGCTGAACAAAATGATAAGTATGTTTTATTTTAATTTTCAAATAAGCCCACAGTCTGAGACACTAAATACATTGACTGTAGCATACTGCGTATTTGTTATTCTGGACAATTTTTAATGTGATTTATTTATTTATTTTACTTTTGGGATTGTAATTTTGAATGGCACAGTAGTGATATTGCTGCTGCCTCACCATAGAGAGACTGGGGTTTGCATCCCAGGTACTCCCCATGTAGAGCTTGTATTTTCTCCTTTAGTCCGTTTTATAAAACACTAGCAGAATACCCGCACTTTGCAGCGGAGAAATAGTGTGTTAAAGAAGTTATGAAAAAGAAAAGGAAAAATGAAAAAAATAACGTAACTTGATTGTTAATGTAATTGTTTAGTCATTGATATGAGTGTTGTTGTCATATCTATCTAAATATATGTCTATATATATATATAAATATATATATATATATAAAAATACCCACGCTTGGCAGCGGAGAATTAAAAAGAAAAGAGAACATTTTAATAATAACGTAACATGATTGACAATGTAATTGTTTTGTGATTGTCATGAGTGTTGCTGGCATGTATATATATATATACACACAGACACACACATATATAAACATATATGTACACGTCATATATATATATATACATATACATACATATATACATATACAAATGTACAAATATAGACATATATATACATATATACACATATACATACACAGTTATATATATATATACAGTGGTGTGAAAAACTATTTGCCCCCTTCCTGATTTCTTATTCTTTTGCATGTTTGTCACACAAAATGTTTCTGATCATCAAACACATTTAACCATTAGTCAAATGTAATACAAGTAAACACAAAATGCAGTTTTTAAATGATGGTTTTTATTATTTAGGGAGAAAATAAAATCCAAACCTACATGGCCCTGTGTGAAAAAGTAATTGCCCCCTGAACCTAATAACTGGTTGGGCCACCCTTAGCAGCAATAACTGCAATCAAGCGTTTGCGATAACTTGCAATGAGTCTTTACAGCGCTCTGGAGGAATTTTGGCCCACTCATCTTTGCAGAATTGTTTTAATTCAGGTTTATTTGAGGGTTTTCTAGCATGAACCGCCTTTTTAAGGTCATGCCATCTCAATTGGATTCTGGTCAGGACTTTGACTAGGCCACTCCAAAGTCTTCATTTTGTTTTTCTTCAGCCATTCAGAGGTGGATTTGCTGGTGTGTTTTGGGTCATTGTCCTGTTGCAGCACCCAAGATCGCTTCAGCTTGAGTTGACGAACAGATGGCGGACATTCTCCTTCAGGATTTTTTGGTAGACAGTAGAATTCATGGTTCCATCTATCACAGCAAGCCTTCCAGGTCCTGAAGCAGCAAAAAAAAACCCCAGACTATCACACTACCACCACCATATTTTACTGTTGGTATGATGTTCTTTTTCTGAAATGCTGTGTTCCTTTTACGCCAGATGTAACGGGACATTTGCCTTCCAAAAAGTTCAACTTTTGTCTCATCAGTCCACAAGGTATTTTACCAAAAGTCTTGGCAATCATTGAGATGTTTCTTAGCAAAATTGAGACGAGCCCTAATGTTCTTTTGCTTAACAGTGGTTTGCGTCTTGGAAATCTGCCATGCAGGCCGTTTTTGCCCAGTCTCTATCTTATGGTGGAGTCGTGAACACTGACCTTAATTGAGGCAAGTGAGGCCTGCAGTTCTTTAGACGTTGTCCTGGGGTCTTTTGTGACCTCTCGGATGAGTCGTCTCTGCGCTCTTGGGGTAATTTTGGTCGGCCGGCCACTCCTGGGAAGGTTCACCACTGTTCCATGTTTTTGCCATTTGTGGATAATGGCTCTCACTGTGGTTCGCTGGAGTCCCAAAGCTTTAGAAATGGCTTTATAACCTTTACCAGACTGATAGATCTCAATGACTTCTGTTCTCATTTGTTCCTGAATTTCTTTGGATCTTGGCATGATGTCTAGCTTTTGAGGTGCTTTTGGTCTACTTCTCTGTGTCAGGAAGCTCCTATTTAAGTGATTTCTTGATTGAAACAGGTGTGGCAGTAATCAGGCCTGGGGTGGCTACGAAATTGAACTCAGGTGTGATACACCAGAGTTAGGTTATTTTTTAACAAGGGGCAATTACTTTTCACACAGGGCCATGTAGGTTTGGATTTTTTCTCCCTAAATAATAAAAACCATCATTTAAAAACTGCATTTTGTGTTTACTTGTGTTATATTTGACTAATGGTTAAATGTGTTTGATGATCAGAAACATTTTGTGTGACAAACATACATATATATATAAACACACACACACATATAAACATATATATATATATACATATCCATACATATATACATATATATACACACACACATATATACATACATATATACACATACATCCACATATATATACATATATATATATATCTACATATACACACATACATATACATACACACACATATATACACACAAATACATATATATATATACACACACACAACTATCGTATATGTTAAAGTTCTATTTAAATTTTAAATAGAAGGAATTTTTATTTAGTTGACAGAATATTATTCCGGAATAAATCAACTCAAACCTTAAATAACTATATAATTATAATATTTTGCTCTCCATAAAAATATATCCTGTCTAAATTATACAAGTTAGAAATAAAGTAAACGTTAAAAGAACAAACATTCAAATTTCTTTACTTTTATGTAATTTTATATAAAAAATAAACTTAAATTTTAAATATCCCAAAAGATTTTGCTCTCCATAAAAATATATCTTGTCAAAATTATACAAATTCAAATATGAACATGGTGCATAACAAAACCTGGAAATATAAATGAAATTTGTTCTTTTCAGCAATAACAAATCAAATCATTCAATTGTCTTTGCTCTTATGTCATTTTATCAGATTTGGACGCCTGGCATCTTTTTTTGGCAAGAAGTTCGTTTATGTTTGGTGTGAAGTTCTGTGTTGTGGAGATTCTCAGGATGGATTGTAGGTGCTCATCAGTGAGGCGACTCCTGTGTGCTGTTTTGTTAGTCTTTATCACTGAGAAGAGCTTCTCACACAGATATGTGGTACCAAACATGCACAAGGTTCGAGCCGCATGTAGACGGAGCTGGAGCATTTTTGCGGGAATGGAGTGAATAAACTGTGTGGGCCGTGCAGTATCGAACTTTGCCTTCAGTGTGCCATTACACTGCAGCTCAATCACCTCCATCTGAATCTGCAGAGGTGCAGTTTCCACATCGATGGCAAATGGGTTGCGAAACAACTCAAAATTCTTTTTTTGTTCTTCAAAGTCACCAAAGCGGCGTGCGAACTCAGTGCGCAGTGCGCACAGTTTATCAGCAAAGTGCGTATTTGGGAACACTGTAGTGCCGACTTGGTTCAACATTACTTGGCAACAGGGAAAGTGGGGCAAGTTGCACTGGTGCATTTGTGTCTCCCATAAAAGTAGCTTCACTTGAAATCACTTTGTGATTTTGCACGGGTAAAAACGTCTGTTGAAGTGTCAGATTCTTCTTTAACTCTTCTGCTTTCTGTATCTTGTGCATTACATTCAGGTCTTTCAGGTTATCTTGATGTTTTGTCTCATAGTGCTGTCTTAGATTAAATTCTGTAATTACAGCCACATTACCTCCACAAATGAGACACATGGGTTTACCGGCAATGTCAGTAAACATATACTCAGCCTCTCATGGGTTTTTAAAGGCTCTAAGTTCAGAATCACCTTTTCTCTTCGGCATCATGTGGGCTAGCTTCGCAATAACTTGCAGCATCATAAGCTAGACTTGACTAACGCGGTAAGTGTTCGGCAAGGCAGTTGAAGCGCTGCATTATGGGATCTGTAGTTTATTGTATTACCAGAGCTTCATATCCCCGGGCCATTAATAACAATAATATATAAAATGATCTCGGGGGCCGGATATAATTACACGCCGGGCGGATGTGGCCTGCGGGCCTTGAGTTTGACACATATGGACTAAATAGAACTTGAAAAGATATATTTTTTCAAATGTGATCGCACAATTCAGATCGAGTTGACGCGCACTACAGTACATCGAGCCCGCGTGCTATTGTGGTTTTGCTTGCATGCCTCAATAAGTCATTCTCCCCTCGCTCTTACTTTTTTACCATTCATCTAATGAATACACTGAGTATGGCTTTACCAAAACAATCATTGATCGGGAATAAAGTATCCATTATTCATAAAGCTTCAATTGGTGATCTGTCTTTCTGCGTTAACCGCATATTTTTTCATACGTCTCAAACCAAGGGGATGCGAGGCTAAAATGTATCGGGAAGCGCGCGTACATACTCAGTGTATCCCCTCTCGGGAATCGAACTTCAGAAGCCGGCGCAGCCTCTACTATTGCGCCACGGCGTGTGGTTTGTCTGTTTAAGCGTAGCAGTGTAATTCAGTTTTTGTTCAGCACTCTTTGGAACTGTTGCTTTTTGTCTGCGCACTGCGTCAGTTCACGTCACTCGCTCGCTTCTAATTGTTTCGCTGCCTTCTTAATTATATAATGTATGTTTTCTTTTCAGAGGTTTTTGGAGCTCTTCCTGGTTTTCTACGTACTGCGTGATTAAGTGGGATGCGTGATGATGTCACACGAAACTCCGCCCCCACGACTTTCGAGCTCAACTCCATTACAGTAAATGGAGAAAAATAGCTTCTAGTTATATGACCATTACGCATAGAATTTCGAAATGAAACCTGCCCAACTTTTGTAAGTAAGCTGTAAGGAATGAGCCTGCCAAATTTCAGCCTTCTACCTATACGGGAAGTTGGAGAATTAGTGATGAGTCAGTGAGTGAGTGAGTGAGTGAGTGAGTGAGTCAGTGAGGGCTTTGCCTTTTATTAGTATAGATTTCCTTTTCATATGTTATGTGTATATTTTATTTTTTTTATCTTTATTAGGACTAATTTCATTTTGATTATAAAGAATATCTACCTGTCTTTATCTTATTTTAAATAATTCTAAAAATTCTTTGTTGATTATGCATTTATGAGTGATGGTGATAATAGTTTATGACAGTGTGTGTGAATCTTTGATCCGAGTTTATTGTAATACTTGTAAATGTTCCCCAGACGCTCCAATTTCCACCTACAGTCCAAAAGATATGCAGGTGAACTGATGTTGCTAAACTGGCCCTGATGTGCGAATGTGTGTGTGTGTGTGCTTGTGAGCATGGGTGTGCGTGTAATTGTGTGGGTTCATCCTGTGATGGACTTTCATACTGTCCAAGTATTGTTCCTGTCTTCTGCCCAATGCTTTCTGAGAATGGTTCATGCTGCACCACAAACCTGGCCTGGATAAGCTGGTCCACAATATACTGTAGATGGATGGATGGTTTGTAATTTTCATTTTGTTTATTTTCCTGTACAGTGCTTTGAGCTACACCCTTTGCATGCAAATGTGCTATAGAAATAAAATGTTGTTGTGGGCTTTGCAGTGTATGTCTGCAGCCAGACTGATGGCATTTGTGTCTAATTTTCATTTCATTATTGTTAGTTTTTTTTTATAATAATATAATTTTATGCCTGTCTCCTCAATATTTTTCCTCTGATGTTTGCAGTCTAGTTCTTTTTTAATGTTCTTTACATATATATTGCATTCCTGTGATCTCAGTATAAAAAGGTTACCTGCTTGGATCTTTTGTTCTACATAGCATTTATATTTCTTATATTGTGATGTATTTATTTGTAGTCTGTTGTTGTTGCTGTATGTTGTAGTTTAATTTTCATTATCCAAAGAATATCCAGACTTCAGTGGGTCTTAGCAAACAGACTGGGAAGGTGGGGGATTTAGGTCTTTGAATTTCACTTCAATATTGTTAATTTTAAAAATATTTTTCAATTATTATGGAAATTAAGCATGCTTACCTTTATAATTGAAGCACTTTTAAGATAATGTGGAGAGCTCACTGTCATGTTCATTTGTTGTTGAAATTCTCCATACTGCATCCCTTCACATCAGCCGCTTCTGCTCCAAAACACTATTTTAAGTATTTGTCCAGGTCAGAGGGATGTGCTTCCAGGGTCAAGTTATGTGTGCTACAAATTATGGATCTGTGGTGTGGGAAAGAAAACTCGTTGTCAGAGTGAAGGAGAAGGAGGCAGAGTTTCCTCCAGAATCTTCAGTAGCTTCCACATTAGGTTCCCTACTGCAATGTGCTCTTAAAACAAAATGCACAAATAGGTGGATACACTGAAACCCAAAACATTATATGACGCTAGAGGTCACTGTTGCCTCTTTCAACCCAACAGACAGACACACTGAACACAGGGTAAAATCAGCAAGAAGGTTTTTAATTATTCTTCCTGATTTTATACAGTAGTACCCAAAAGCACCTCCGTCACCATAAACAGGCAAGTAACAAATATAGTAACAATAATTACAATAAACAATACAAATCTCTCCTCCACTCCTTCCAGCAAGCTGGATTTTCAGTAGTCCTTTATATAGTCCTTGACCCGGTTGCTTCCGTTCTTCTGTGCCTGTGACTTGCCAGCACCTCCGGGTCAGATGGAGGACTTGAGGTTTTTCTTGAGCTCAGAAGTACTTTTTGGGCTTCCAACCCCATGACTTGGGAGTACTTCAGGGCTATATAGGAAATACAAATCCCCAGATCTTCCTGCAGCATCTCCTGGCTGCACCCATGGTACCCAGCAGGGCTGTGATGCCGAATAACAGATTCCATGATGCCCTGTGGGACTCCAGGGCACCACTATGCTGCAGGGAACATGCGATCTGGCATCTTGGGGGAGGCAGTGTCCCACAGTAGCTGCCTTCCCCCATGCTTCTCTTCTTTGGGTGTCCCAGCCAGGTTGAGCAGCAGGCTGTCCGCCACAATATTTACTCGAAATTCTTTGGAACAATCTTCATAATGAGAAGTATTCTCTTTTTAATGTCATTCTGGTGTGTGTTCAGCCCATAGTTTGTGTGTCTCTGTATCTATTGCGTATATCCATCTATTGTGGTTGAGTAAAGGAATTACAAGATGCCACTGGAAAATGTTTCCGTGCCAAATTGGTCATTCTTGATTAATTCCAACAAAAACATTTTGTTTTTTACGTCAATAAAAATTAGAGCCACTATATGTATCAACAGAAAATCTCCAAAATGAGATTGCTGTCAGGCTTTTTCTTCTTCTTTCGGCTGCTCCTGTTAGGGGTTGCCACAGCGGATCATCTTCTTCCATATCTTTCTGTGCTCTGCATCTTGTTCTGTTACACCCATCACCTGCATGTCCTCTCTCACCACATCCATAAACCTTCTCTTATGCCTTCCTCTTTTTCTCTTCCCTGGCAGCTCTATCCTTAGCATCCTTCTCCCAATATACCCAACATCTCTCCTCTGCACATGTCCAAACCAACGCAATCTCGCCTCTCTGACTTTGTCTCAACAACAACATTTATTTATATAGCACATTTTCATACAAACAGTAGCTCAAAGTGCTTTACATATTAAAGAATAGAAAAATGAAAGACACAATTATAAAACAAAATAAATCAACATTAATTAACATCGAATAAGAGTAAGATTCAATGGCCAGGGGGGACAGAAAAAACAAAAAAACTCCAGATGGCTGGAGAAAAAATAAAATCTGTAGGGATTCCAGACCATGAGACTGCCCAGTCCCCTCTGGGCATTCTACCTAACATAAATGAAATGTCTCCCAACCGTCCAACTTGAGCTGACCCTCTAATGTATTCACTTCTAATCCTATCCATCCTTGTCACACCCAGTGCAAATCTTAGCATCTTTAACTCTGCCCCTCCAGCTCTGTCTCCTGCTTTCTGGTCAGTGCCACCGTCTCCAACCCATATAACATAGCTGGTTTCACTACCATTCTGTAGACCTTCTCTTTCACTCTTGGTGATATCCATCTGTCACAAATCACTCCTGACTCTCTTCTCCACCCATTTCACCCTGCCTGCACTCTCTTTTTCACCTCTCTTCCGCAATCCCCATTATACTGTACTGCTAATCCCAAGTATTCATCCACCTTCGCAAACTCTACTCCTTGCATCCTCACCATTCCACTGACCTCCCTCTCATTTGCACACATGTATTCTGCCTTGTTTCTTCTGACCTTTATTCCTCTCCTCTCTAGAGTATATCTCCACCTCTCCAGGGTCTCCTCAACCTGCTCCCTACTATCGCTAGAGATCACAATGTCATCAGCAAACATCATAATCCACGGGGACTCCTGACTAATCTCGTCTATCAGCCTGTCCATCACCATTGCAAATAAGAAAGGGCTCAGAGCTGATCCCTGATGTAATCCCACCTCCACCTTGAATGCATCCGTCACTCCTACCACAGACCACACTACTGTCACACTTCCCTCGTACATATCCTGTACAACTCTTACATACTTCTCTGCCACTCCCGACTTCCTCATACCATACCACAACTCTTCTCAAGGCACCCTGTCATATGCTTTCTCCAGGTCCACAAAGACGCAATGGAACTCCTTCTGGTCTTCTCTATACATCTCCATAAACACTGTTAGAGAAAACATCGCATCTGTGGTGCTCTTTCTTGGCATGAAACCATACTGCTGTTCATTAATTATCACCTCACTTCTTAACCTACTGTAGCTTCCACAACACTTTCCTGTAACTTCATGCTGTTGCTCATCAGTTTTATCCCCCTGTAGCTACTACAGTTCTGCACATCCCCCTTATTCTTAAATATCGGCACCAGTACACTTCCTCTCCATTCCTCAGGCATCCTTTCACTTTCCGAGATTCCATTAAACAATCTGGTTAAAAACTCCACTGCCATCTCTCCTAAACACATCCATGCTTCCACAAGTATGTCATCTGGACCAACGGCTTTTCCATTCCTCATCCTCTTCATAGCTGTCCGTATTTCCTCCTTGCTAATCCGTTGCACTTCCTGATTCACTATCTCCACATCATCCAACCTCTTTTCTCCCTCGTTCTCTTCATTCATCAGCCTTTCAAAGTACTGTTTCCATCTGCTCAACATACTCTCCTCGCTTGTGAGTACATTTCTATCTTTATCCTTTATTATCCTAACCTGCTGCGCATCTTTCCCAGCTCGGTCCCTCTGTCTGGCCAATTGGTGCAGGTCCTTTTCTCCCTCCTTAGTGTCCAACCTCTCATACAACTGATCATGCACCTTTTCTTTAGCCTTTGCCACCTCTCTCTTCACATTGCAGCTTATCTCCTTGTACTCTTTTCTACTTTCTGCATCTCTCTGACAATCCAATTTCTTCTTCGCCAACCTCTTCTTCTGTTTACTCTCCTGTACTTCCCCATTCCATCACCAGTTTTCCTTTTCCTCATTCCTCTGGCCAGATGTCACACCAAGCACCCTTCTTGCTGTCACCCCTACTACATCTGCTATAGTTTCTCAACTGTCTGGTAACTCTTCACTACCACACAGTGCCTGTCTCACCTTCTCCCTAAACTCAACCTTGCAGTCTTCCTTTTTCAAATTCCACCATTTCATCCTTGGCTCTGCCCCCAGTCTCTTCCTCTTCTTGATCTCCACCATCATCCTATATACCACCATCCTATGCTGCTTAACTACACTTTCACCTGCCACCACTTTGCAGTCTTCAATCTCATTCAGATTGAAGCTTCCTCCACTCTTGTATGTAACCCTATGTTCTTCCCTCTTCTTAAAATATGTATTCACCACAGCCATGTCCATCCTTTTGGCAAAATCCACTATCCTCTGACCTTCTACTTTCTCTGCTTGACATCATACCTACCCATCACCTCCTTGTCTCCTCTGTTCCCTTCACCAACATGTCCATTGAAATCCGCTCCAATCACCACTTTCTGTCCCTTGGGTACACTATTCATCACTTCATCCAATTCACTCCAAAAATCTTCTTTCTCATCCATTGCACACCCAATTTGCTGGGCATATGCACTAACAAAATTCATCATCACACCTCCAATTTCTAGCTTCATAATCATTACTCTGTCTGACACTCTTTTCACCTCCAAAACACTCTTGACATACTGTTCCTTCAGAATAACTCCTACACCATTTCTCCTCCCATCCACACCATGATAGAACAATTTGAATCCACCTCCGATCCACCTGGTCTTATTCTCCTTCCATTTAGTCTCTTGCACACACAATATATCAACCTTCCTTCTCTCCATTATATCTGCTAACTTTCTCCCCTTACCAGTCATACTGCCAACATTCAAATTTCCTATCCTCAGTTCCTTCTTCCTCTCCTCCTGCCTCTGGACATGTCTCCCCCGCTTCTTCTCCTTCTTCTTCGGCCAACAGCAGCCCAATTTCCGCCGGCATCCTGTTGGCTAACAGTACTGGTGGCGGTTGTTGTTAACCCAGGGCTCGACCGATCCGGTATGGAAATTTGTATTGTTCTCCGTATATTCATTTCGCAAAATTTTACACCAGATGCCCTTGCTGACGTAACCCTCCCCATTTATCCGGCTTGGGACCAGCACGTAGAAACACACTGGTTTGGGCATCCCCTGTAGCTGAGTTAAGATCGCTGTTAGGCTAGTTGACCTAAATAGTAGTCTTAAGGTAGGAACACTGTTCTATGTGGGGTTTAGTGCAATATACTGTACACACCTCCTCCCAGCAGAAGCAGGATTTATAGCTTGGTGGCTGGAAGGGGCGGAGTCAGTTGTCCTCACTAGGTGTCTTCTCTGTGCTGTTGTGGGAACAAGATAGGAGCATGTTAACATCGGCGTCCCCTCTCAACTTGGAGTAGTATTACATACTATTGATAAGTCCAGAGAGTGGTGCACTGACACACATGTATGAAATGATCTAACAAGTTATCTCCCAGGTCTCTTATAGCACTTGTAAAAGCACCAAACAGTACTATTTTATTATTGTTAATTGAATACCTGCTAATGTGAGCAGCATATCTACATTGAGAGTGGATTGATAAATTTTGGAAACTTTAACATTAACAATAAAACTTCTTGGACTTCCAAAGAAGCCATCTTAGCTTTGAAAAGACTCCAAAGTCTTACCTTATGTGTTATTCCAGTGCATTGACTTTCAGTAGCACTATCCACTTATGTAAGAAGACTGTACTGTATTCCTGTGCACAGCTGCATCAGAGGAGGTACTGGTCTGCCAGAAGATTGAAGGCCATGTTTCTGTGTCATGGTCCTGGGTCCTCAAGTTTAATCCACTTCCAAAAGTGTTTTAAGCTGGCCACACAGGGGCCTCATGCATAATGGCGTGCGTAGAATTCACACTAAAACTTGGCGAAATGACAAAAGTGGAAATGTGTGTACACACAAAAAATTCAGATGCACAAAACCATGCATAAGCTAACTTCCATACACTTCAGCTCCATAAATTTCGGTCAGCATGAAAAGTAACACACATACATGCACCTCCCGTCCAACTCCGTCTCCTCTCATAATTTTGCATATTTTAATATGCAAATCAACATAAATATCATATTTCATTTGGTTAAAAGACAATGACAAAAGCATGTGAAAAAAATTTCAACAAATGCGAAGTTGTAGCAAAGAAAAATGTACTATTTGTTGGCTTAAGCAATGGCATCTATACTAATAAAAGGCAAAGCCCTCACTCACTCACTCACTCACTGACTCACTCACTCACTGTCTCATCACTAATTCTCCAACTTCCCGTGTGGGTGGAAGGCTGAAATTTGGCAGGTTTATTCCTTACAGCTTCCTTACAAAAGTTGGGCAGGTTTTATATCGAAATTCTACGCGTAATGGTCATAACTGGAAGCAGTTTTTCTCCATTTACTGTAATGGAGATGAGCTTCAACGCCGTGGGGGCGGAGTTTCGTGTGACATCATCACGCCTCCCACGTAATCACGCAGTACATAGAAAACCAGAAGACCTCAAAAAGCGCTCAAGAAAACATGCATTATATAATTGAGAAGGCAGCGAAACAATAAGAAGCGAGCGAGTGACATATACAACCATATTCATGAGTTCTGCTACTTCGGAAACAAAGCACGATGTAAACCTACACTTTAAATTAAGTTCATGGACAGGCTGCCGCTGGCGTTTGTAATTTAGTGCCTGCCCATATAAGGCCGTCCATCAGCGGCAATCCAATAGCAAACTGCCACGGGTAAATATTCACGGGTGAAGGACTGTGCTTATGGAGAGGAAGATGAGATGGTCAGGGTGGTGTTTGACACAAACTCAGCGAAACTGCGAGAGAAAGTTTTAAGTGCCAGGACTAAGGTAACATTAAATAAAACTATGGACATAGCACGAGATGGCACCAGCACAGCTGGGAACCTTCGATGCAAGTAAACCGAGTGGCTCACGTGAACTGACGCAGTGCACAGATAAAAAGCAACAGTGCCAAAGAGCTGAACAAAACCGAATTACACAATTGAAAAGGCAGCAAAAATATGAAGCGTCTGATAAGCATATTCATAAATGCAGCTACTGTGGAAACAAAGCACACGGTGGAAAAGTCAATGTCCCGCTAAAGGAAGACAGTGTAAAAAACCCGTGCATGCAGTTTGTCACATCTCAGATAAAAAGAAGACGAGCTGTTTATTGATGCAGTAAGAACTAATCGATGAATGAAACCTCTCATCTTTACAACGATTGACAAACACGGAATGTAACTTGAACACAACACATCCTACAAATACGAACCTGATTGAAAGAAATAATGATAATCAAATCCTTGATGACAGCAACACTCAGTAACACTCACAAAACAAATACTGTATATTGACAGTCATGTTACGTTATTTTTAAAATGTTCCCTTTTCTTTTTCTACCTTTTTTAACACACTACTTCTCCGCTGCGATACGCGGGTATATATATATGTAAATATATATATATATCCCGCTCTACATACTCGAATAATGGATACTTTATGATTGTTTTGGTAAAGCCATACTCAGTGTATTCATTAGATGAACGGTAAAAAAGTAAGAGCGAGGGGAGGATGACTCATTGAGGCATGCAGGCTGTAGTGCGCGTCAACTCTATCTGAATTGCGCGATCACATTTGAAAAAATATATCTTTTCAAGTTCTATTTAGTCCATATGTGTCAAACTCAAGGGCCGCGGGCCACATCCGGCCCGACGTGTAATTATATCCGCCCGCAAGATCATTTTATATACTGTATTATTGTTATTAATGGCCCGGGTATATGAAGCGCTGATAACACAATAAACTACAGATCCCATAATGCAGCGCTTCAGCTGCCTTGCCGAACACTTACCGCGTTAATCAAGTCTACCTTATGATGCTGCAAGTTATTGCGAAGCTAGAGTTATTGCGCACTGAGTTTGCACGGCGCTTTGGTGACTTTGAAGAACAAAAAAAGTCCGTCTACATGCGGCTCGAACCTTGTGCATGTTTGGTACCACATATCTGTGTGAGAAGCTCTTCTCAGTGATAAAGACTAACAAAACAGCACACAGGAGCCGCCTCACTGATGAGCACCTGCAATTCATCCTGAGAATCTCCACAACACAGAACTTCACACCAAACATAAACGAACCTGTTGCCAAAAAAAGATGCCACGCTTCCAGCTCTGATAAAATGACATAAGAGCAAAGACAACTGAATGATTTAATTTGTTATTGCTGAAAGGAACACATTTTATTTATATTTCCAGGTTTTGTTATGCAGCATGTTCATATTTGAATTTGTATAATTTTGACAGGATATATTTTTATGGAGAGCAAAATCTTTTGTGATTTTTAAAATCTAAGTTTATTTTTTATATAAAATTACATAAGAGTAAAGAAATTTGAATGTTTGTTCTTTTAACGTTTACTTTATTTATAACTTGTATAATTTAGACAGGATATATTTTTATGGAGAGCAAAATATTATAAGTTGTTTAAGGTTTGAGTTGATTTATTCAGGAATAATATTCCTGTCTGTTTTTACCATTCCTACCAAAGATATTTCTGTCGACTAAATAAAAATTCCTTCTATTTAAAATTTAAATAGAACTTGAACAAGTTCATAATATCCACGCAGACTTGCACGTAAGAGCGGGAGTTATCCGTTTTAACAAGCAGCGTATTGCACTGATATGAAATAGCTGTGTGTGTATATATGTAGATATGTATGTATATGTATATATATGTTTATATATGTGTGTGTGTATGTATATATATATATATGTATTTGTGTGTATATATGTGTGTATGTATGTATGTGTGTATGTATATGTATGTGTATATATGTAGATATATATATGTGTATATGTATAGATATGTATATATATATGTTTATGTGTGTGTGTAAATATATATATATATTTATATATATATATATGACAGCAACACTCGTCACTCACAACAGTGACAAAACAATTACATTGACAATCATGTTACGTTATTTTCAAAATGTTTCCTTTTCTTTTTCATTGCTTCTTTAACACACTACTTCTCCGCTGCGAAGCGCGGGTATTTTGCTAGTTGTACTTATAAGTACAAACAGTTCTACCGGGACCACTTGATGGACTGATTAAGTGTGTTTATAAGTCTTCGGATGAAACTGTTTCTGAACCTCAAGGTCCCTACATGAAAGGCTCTGAAGCATTTGCCGAATGGAGGAAGTTCAAATAGACTGTGCACATGGCTGAGGCAGCATGTGCTATAAATGTTCTCCAGGGCTAGATGCTGTATCCCAATAATAACACAATTCACCATTGAGCTTTCCGATCAGCTGCTGTACAGCTGTGATTCCACACTCAGATACAGTGGGTTAAAATACTCTGAGTGGTGCACTGAGAGTAATATTTTTATATTATTACAGGTTGATTACAATAAGATGCCTTAAATTTATAAATGATATGCAGTTAATTTCAGTGTACTTGATAAAACCGCGTCAGGGATGTGAATCTAAAAATCGGAAGTGGTCTCCCCTAGACTTTCTTGTATAATCAGATATGCGGATGGATATTTGAGAAGTAAACTGCAAGGCAATGATTATATTTTTATATTATGTATATTAAATAACAAGCAACAAAAAATCAAATCAATAATGAACAAATATTATAAAAGAAAAGTTGAATAAATTGGACTCTGCAGCTGCGTCAATAAAAGGTAAAGTACCACTTCCGGTTAACAGAAATAGTCTAAAAGTTGGTAGAAATTTTCATTTTGTCTAGTTGGTCTCGTCCGATGCGAGAGATGGACGTCTGAAGTGGAGCTCCGCTAGCAGTGGTGCTATTTTTCATATTATTTGCTTATTATTCTGAGATATCCTGTATTTATTCAACCCGAGAGGGACCGCTACAGTATATGTAAACACATATAAACATGGCCAACAAGAAGGGGGTCCGAAAGAATCGAAGACTAAAGCTACATCCAAGCTGCGATCAGCAAGCCCTAGTTCGAGATACGGCCTCTCAGAGACAGACCTGGATCAGATGGGCGAAAGTACAGACTCCTCGGGACCACGGTCCGCTACATCGTCGCCGGCTGAGAGCGAAAAGGGGAGCGAAGGTGCGATCGTGAGTGCAGATGTGGATAGCTCGCCGATTGGAGAGGATTACCTGAAACTGGAAAAGGCCGGGAGGTCCGCGGCTTCAGTTACGCAATTACGCGGGACTGGAGCAGCGGGACACCTGCTTCAGCAGAGTCTGCTGCTTCATCTACGGTACAAGAAGGCACATTTGAGCTATCTGAACTGAAAGTGTTGCTCGCTGAGCTCACGCAAGATATAAAGAAAAGCGAGAAGGCTAATGAGAAAGCAACGGCAAAGGCACTTGAGAGACTGAAACAGGAATTAAAACAGGAGATGAAACAGGCCAATGAATGTCTGCGACAGGAAATCCAACAGGCAAATGAAAGGCTGCGTCAAGAAGTACAACTTGAACTTCGACAGGTGCTGGGTAAAATTGAAGAGCGCATTGAGAAAAACTCGGTTAAACTGAGCACGCTTGCTGATCGATTGGAGCATCTTAGTGAGACATTCACGAATCGGATCGAAATAGCCGAACATCTAGCTGCCAGTGCCGAGGAAAGAGCAGTAAATGTCAGTTGAATGTAAAAACTCGGAGAAAAACTTGGAGACAGACTGGCTGCTTTAGAAGATGGGAATAGAAGGTATAATGTCAGAATTGAAGGCCTGCCGGAGAATCGAGAAAGTTTAAACCCTGTGAAATTCGCAACTGAACTTTTTTCTAAAATAATCGTTGGCGACTTTAAAGCAGAATCTGAGATAGCAGCGCTTACAGCGTCGCGCTGATCAAACACCGTCAGACCCGACCAAGATCTTTTATAGTTCGTTTTGAACGATTATCATTTAAGTTAGAGGTGATGGAACTCCTCAGGAAAAAAAAGGAAGATATTATATATGAAGATTGCCACATTCGCGTCTTCCCTGACTTCTCTCCAGCAACAGCTATCAAACGCCGCCTTCTATAATATTAAACAGCGCTACGGCAAGCCAATGTCAAATACGGCCTCCTGTATCCGCAAAACTGAAAGTGGAATGGCAGGGTCATTTCTATGTTTTCGCTAGCAAGGAGGAGGCAGAAAATGAATTAAGAAAGCTGATCCCGGGACTATTCTGATACATAATTGTGAGTCATGGCGGTAAATGATAAAGCTAGGATTAATAATCTACTGTCTGATCTATTTGTTTTTAAAATACGGGTTTTTTATCAGCATATATTCTCATATTCTTATATTATTATTACTTATCATTACTTAGTATTACTAGGGCGTTAAATGTTTATGTTTTATTGTGCTTAATTACGTTTTCCTCCTCTTTTTCTTTTCTAATTATTTCATGTGTACCCTAAATGAGACTGTTCAATATCATACCCTTGGTTTGCTGTTATTGCTATTACTGCATTAAGACTTGTTATGCTTGTTTTGGACACATCTTTAACACCATCACCTGGGTTTATTATCTGGGGATATCATCTTAATGCACTAAAATTGATGAAGATTATATATATATATATATATATATATATATATATATATATATATATATATTGCAAATTTTTTTCTTTTTTTTTTTCCTCTTTTAAAGACTATATTGGTAACAGATATCTCTATCTTTTAACCTTAAAGCGCCACTGCATGGGGGCTTGATGTGCTTTGGACGTGCTCTGTCTCTGGGTATGTCAGAGGACTGGGACTGCATGAAGTGGGTTTTAGCCTCACCTGGGGAGGCAAAAAGGGAGGGTGGGGGTTAAGGGGAAGAGAAAGAGAGCAGGCTTGATCTATATCTAATCTATCATCTCAATCTTTATAATTATAACTATCAACGTAATAATAAGCTGCATGGCAACAACTCTTGGGGGAATAGGAAATTAAGACCTAAACTATTTCACTTCCAGTTAAGACTATAATATGACACCAAAAACTCAGAATCAGTGTCTCCATGATGGGACAGTTAACTTCGTAAGCTGGAATGTTAAAGGCCTGAATCACGAATTAAAGAGAAAGAAAGTACTTTCTCACCTAACAGGTCTAAATGCTAAAATAGTATTTTTACAGGAAACCCACTTACTAAGTAAGGATCAGTTCCGCTGCAAAAGACTGGACTGGCCAAATGTTCCATTCTAGTTTTACAAAGAAAACTAGAGGGGTGGGAATTCTCATACATAGAACAGTACCATTTGTAGCATCAGATGTAGTATTGGATCCTGAAGGGAGATATGTGATGGTCATGGGAGACTTATCTAACTGTAAAATGATTTTGATAAATGTTTATGCACCTAATGTTGATGATAAGGAATTTATACAAAATTTATTTGCATCCATTCCCAATCTGAACACTCATAAACTTATAATGGCTGGGGACTTTAATTGTGTTCTAAATCCACTTTTAGATAAGACTTCCTCCACAGGGGAACGCAACTAACACCGCAAAGATAATTACAAAGTTTATAACTGATCACAACTTATCAGATCCCTGGAGGTTTTAAACCCAAATTCAAGAACATATTCTTTCTACTCACCAGTACATCATTGCTACTCAAGGATTGATTACTTCTTTATAGATAATAACTTCTTGCCTAAGATTAAATCTTGTAAATACGATGCTATTGTTATTTCAGACCATGCTCCGATGATCTTGGAGCTGAAATTACTAAGCCCCATACACTCACCCCGCAGATGGCGTCTCAATCCGCTTCTATTAGCTGACGAGAATTGTACTGAATTTATATCCAAACAAATTGAATTCTTTCTAGAGACAAATACATCCCCTGAGATCTCTGCAGGAATACTCTGGGAAACTCTTAAGGCCTTCTTAAGAGGACAGATTATCTCATATCTTTCCCACAGAAATAAATCCGCGAAGAAAGTAGCAGAGATAAAAGCGAAATTACTAAAATAGATGAAGAACATGCCAGACTACCAAGCGAGACTCTACATAAGAGGAGGCAGGCTCTACATTCAGAATTAAACCTCTTGACAACTAAAGAAACCGAACAACTAATTTACAAATCCAGACATCATTATTATGAACATGGAGAGAAAGCTAATAAGCTTTTAGCGCAACAAATTCACAAGCAAGATGTATGCAACGCAATCTCGTAATTACTAACACTAACGGAGATAAAATCATCGAACACAAAAATATAATGTACACTTTTAGAGACTACTATAAATCCCTATATACTACTGAGTTTAAAGAAGACAATATACAATCTAATGCATTTCTGGATAAATTACAGATACCACAAATTGACGCTATTAGTGTGGAGGAGCTCGATAAACCTCTGTCATTATCAGAATTACTGGATGCTATAAAGTCACTCCAAGGTGGAAAAGCAGCAGGCCCTGATGGCTACCCTGCAGAGTTTTACAAGAAATTCTCCGCTCAGCTAGCTCCCTCCTATTAGCAACATTTACAGAAGCCAGAGATAACCAATCTCTTCCACAAACCTTTCGCCAAGCACTAATCACTGTCTTTCCAAAACAAAATAAGGACTTATTACAATGTGCATCATACAGACCAATTTCACTTCTGAATAACGACGTTAAAATACTCTCTAAAATCATAGCTAGAAGGATGGAGAAAGTGCTCCCCTCAGTAATATCACAAGACCAAACTGGATTTATTAGGGGCCGACACTTATCTTCAAATCTTCGACGCCTGTTTAATGTAATATACTCACCAACTAAATCAAACACCCCAGAAATATTATTATCATTGGATGCAGAAAAGCATTCGACATGATTGAATGGAAATACCTTTTACTATTTTGGAGAAGTTTGGGTTTGGCCCAACATTTGTGCATGGATTAAATTACTGTATACTAACCCAGAAGCTTCAGTTTGCATCAATAACATTTGCTCAGACTACTTTAAACTAGAACGTGGCACAAGACAAGGATGCCCTTTGTCACCACTGCTGTTTGCAATTGCCATTGAACCACTGGCAATACATTGTCGAAATACTGATCAGATAAAGGGGATTAGCAGAGAAGGACTGGAACAGAAAATCTCATTATATGCAGATGACATGGTACTGTATATATCGGACCCAGAAAATTCTGTGCCTGCAGTCTTAGCAGCACTCACAGAATTTCAAAAGCTCTCTGGTCTCAGAATTAATCTGAATAAAAGTGTACTCTTTCCGTGAATTCGCAAGCATATAATATTAGATTAGACACCCTTCCTTTTATCATTGCAGAACAGTTTAAATACCTCGGGTAAACATCACAAGTAAACATAAAGCTCTTTATCAACAAAATTTGTCGTCTGCATGGAAAAAATTAAACAAGACTTGCATAGATGGTCAACCCTTCATCTCACACTAGCTGGAAGAATTAACACTGTTAAGATGAATATTCTTCCTAAGCTCCTTTTTATTTCAAAACATACCAATATACATTAATAAATCGTTCTTTAAGCAATTAGATTCAACAATAACCTCATTTATTTGGAATTCTAAACATCCACGCATCAAAAGAGCGACCCTACAAAGACAAAAGGCAGAAGGCGGCATGGCTCTACCTAACTTCCAGTTTTATTACTGGGGCAAATATACAGTCGATAAGAACCTGGACACAAATAGAAGAACATACACAGGCATGGACCGCAATAGAAGTAAAATCCTGCAGTACTTCTTTGTATTCCTTGCTTTGTGCTCCAATAAACACACGCTATCGGCAATACACTAATAACCCAATTGTGCTCCACTCACTTAGAATCTGGAACCAATGTAGAAAGCATTTTAAGACGGAGAAGCTTCTTTCTGTGGCACCCTGCAAAAGAACCACCTCTTTCAACCCTCACAAACATATGCAGTTTTAATATCTGGAAAAATTTGGAATTAACTTGCTTAGAGATCTTTATATAGACAACGTCTTTGCATCCTATGAACAATTACATTCCAAATTTAACATTCCAGCTACAAATTTCTTTCACTATCTTCAAATCAGGAACTTTGTTAAACAGAACCTTCCAGATTTTCCTCATCTTGCACCCTCATCCACGCTGGAAAAATTATTGCTCAATTTCAAGGAGTTAGACTCCATCTCTACAATATATAAAATCCTTTTACAATCCCTTCCTTTCAAAGATCCAAGAGGACACTGGGAAAATGACCTCTCAATTAATATATCAGAAAAGGAGTGGAAAGTAGCAATGCAGAGAATTCACTCAAGCTCCATATGCAAAGCATACAATTATACAACTCAAAATTATATATCGAGCACATCTGTCTCGACTAAAACTCTCCAAAATGTTTCCAGGGCATGATCCAACCTGCGAACGTTGCAACCAAGCCCCAGCCTCACTAGGTCACATGTTCTGGGCCTGCTCCAAATTAACATTATTCTGGACAAAAATTTTAATTACCTCTCAGACAGTCTTGGACTCACAATCCCTCCTAACCCATTAACAGCTGTGTTTGGGGTTCTTCCAGAGGGTCTTAAAGTGGAGAAAGACAAACAAATTGTGATTGCATTCACTACACTGTTGGCACGCAGACTTATTCTGATAAACTGGAAGAACCCAAACTCTCCTCTTTTAAGTCAGTGGGAAACTGATGTGTTATATTATTTAAAATTGGAAAAATCAAATACTCAGTTAGAGGATCTGTGCAGACTTTTTTCAAAACATGGCAGGATCTAATCAGTAATATTTTGAAATGATTTTATAAAGCACAGAGAATTTGTTGATTTAGGTATTTTTAAAAGCCTTAAATTTTACACCGTTTGGCTTGCTCTCTCTCAAGGGTGGGGATCGATCTGTTCTTAGCATAATTCTTTTTTTTTTTTGTAAAACTTGATTGCTATGTATTGATTGTAATAAAATTAATAAATTTAAAAAAAAAAAAAAGAAATTTTCATTTTGTCCCTAATACTTGTATGAAAAAGTTGGTTGACCTATATGAGAGCGTACTCAAGTCATTGTGTTTACATACATACTCACATAGACAGACACACAGACATAATTCCAAAAATGCTATTTTCAGACTCAAGGAGGTCTAAAACATTGAGATGCATCAAAATCTTGAAAATTGAATCTTTGGACGATTACAATACTTTCCCTATACTTCGTATACGAGAAAGTAAAAATGAAAGGGAAACAATACAGGAACAGTAGCACTGCTTTGATGCTGGGTGCCACCAGTTTGCAAAACCGAGCAGAAAATGTGTATACGTAGCAAGGGATTGTGCTGGTGTGAAAATGTGTGTGGCGTTACAGCAAGTTTAGTTTTTATACATCACAACGTGAGCGTGGAAATGGGCATAAGCAACATTTTTGTGCATATGCACTGTTTACACATGCGGCCACAGATATTTGGTTGTCTATCCTGGAAGTTGTCATTAAAAGTGTGGAGTGGCAGCAAAATGTTGTTATGAAGTTTTTATTTTTTTTTTCTAACTTCCACAGCATGCACAGCACCCTTGATAATCTCAACAAAATATGTTTTCTGAGCAATTACGCACCTTTGCGCTTGAATAGCTATAGAGGCTTTCTTTCTTGAAAAGAGAATAAGGCATGTGTAGGCTGTACACTAATGAACTTTTAAAGTTAGCTGTGATCTTATAATTAGTATCATTTATAAAGCTTTTGCACTCTAATGTTTTCGAAGTGTGAATTAATTATAAGACAATACTTGGACATCATGAATGAGTTTTACTGCCTGTGTAGCAAATATTTTCCAATCAATACAGTATTTTCCAACCCTGAATAATATGGATCAAAAGTTGCAGATTTACTGAATAAATTAGTTCATTTTTTAATTATCTTGGTAACAGTCCTGACCTTCTAACTTCCACAGTCCCAGGAACCGGAAGAAATTATTCACTCAGAGTTTTTATTACAGGATATGCATAAGGCATGGCCTTTTTTATAATTTCAATTTAACTTAATTTAACTTAATCCTGATACTCTGTATGTTCAGTTCATCATAATAACTATTCATGGTGGCTCTAAAATCCGTACTGACCCCTGCTCTCTTTTCTGTTTCTTTTTCCGGTTTCTTTGTGGTGGTGGCCTGTGCCACCTCCACCTACTCAAAGCTTCATGATGCTCCAACAATGATGGATGGATTAAAAGGCAGAACTCTACGTGTCCATCTTCATCAAGCCTTTCCGTGAGAACCCTAAATCCAAAGAGGACTGTTTCATTTATGTTAGGTAGAATGCCCAGAGGGGACTGGGCGGTTTCATGGTCTGGAATCCCTACAGATTTTATTTTTTCTCCAGCCGTCTGGAGTTTTTTTTGTTTTTTCTGTCCCCCCTGGCCATTGAACCTTACTCTTATTCGATGTTAATTAATGTTGATTTATTTTGTGTTCTTATTGTGTCTTTTATTTTTCTATTCTTTATTATGTAAAGCACTTTGAGCTACTGTTTGTATGAAAATGTGCTATATAAATAAATGTTGTTGTTGTTGAAGAGAGTCACTCAAAACCTTCAGCAACTATGATAAAGTTTTATGTGCTTGAAGAGTATACTCTGCCTGAATTATAATAAACTTCAATATTAATTTGTGCTGTGTGACTATTATGCAGTATAAAACAAATATGAATATAATTTTCTAAGAGACAGATGCCTGCATTATGTAGTGCTGATGTTACTTCAGATATTTTTGGGAGCCTTCTAAAGCGATCACAGATAATTATAGTATGGTAGAAGGTTGGTGAAACCTTAGGAAGAGTAGAGTTAGGTTAGGCTGCTATTTTGAACATGTCTAGAGGTTAGCAGCTGTTATTTAGGGTTTGTTGCAGTTGAAAACTGGTTTAGTATGGTGCTGCGGACTAAAGATCAGCATCATTGTTCATTGCAGTTGGGTTTCACATGGAACACAAGTTTTGTTTGCTGTTTTGTACTAACCGCAAGTACAACTCCTGTTAGTTGGTTGCCATTGACCCTTTGGAGGCAGTTGTAAACACTAGCAAAATATAGTTGCATTTAGGGTTTAATGCTTTTCTTTAATTATATAAAATTAAAAATACAGTGCAATCTTTCAACACATTACTTCCATCCAGCAATTTTCCAGCCCAGTGTTTTCAATTGGAGCTTTTTGATGAACTAAATGCAAGAGAGAAATTTCATCCTGGAGTGAACACAGCTCCATGCACACGAACATCTGACCATTTTAGAGCTGCCAATTAATGTAACCTCCATGCATTTAGGATATGAAAGAAAAACCGGAAAACCTGGAGAAAAACTCACAAAGACATAGGAAGAACATCCAAGGCCTCAATGCTAACTACAGGTATTCTGCCACCTATAGTAAACCAGACATATATAGACTACCTAATTTAATATGCCATTACAGCTATAAGTAGATTAAAATAAAACAAGTGTAAGGATTACTGATATTTCAGAATGCTGCTTTTCTACTAAGCCATTTAATTGGCCTTTGTGCTGAGACTAAATAGAAGGAAAGCATTTATCAGCACTTAATTATATAAAAGAAAATTCAACCAAATTCTGTATTAGATTTCAGAATGTTTGCAGCTAATGCCAATACATCATATCCCTAATACTGCCCTCACTAAATAAAAAGAGAATTAAAGGTACATTTCAAAAATCCTCCCCCAAAGGCACTGAATCGGAGGATTTCAATCACTGTAAAAATAGTGAAAAATGCTAAAGAGTTATGAGCAGTCAGCACTTTTCAAAGCCAGACAGCTCTAGGAAACTGCAGGCTTGACACTGTTCTTCCATGAGAGAGCTTAAGAGTTGTAGTTCGAGTCAGCACTGATTAATGAAAAGTCACAGACACCATGGCACACCAAAATATCTAGACATGTTTGACCTTGCCCCACTAGCAGACAGATGAAACCACAGGCTATCTGTGTGACCACACAGGGATTTGTTACAAGGAGTTCCATTCATCCCTGTCCTTTTTTTTCTTAATTGATCTTTGAAGTCATTAGTGAAATAGGGCAGCTTAATGGCACTTAAAAAGACTAATGTTGGTGTCCAGTTTCCAAACTATTGTAGCAGTCCATCATGTTCCAGAAACAGGAGCTCTGTTAAACAAAGGGTGAATCCCACTGGGGCCAAAGGAAAAAAAGTCATCAAGGTAATGAATAATGTGAAAAAGGCAGATAATAGTGGATCACTATAATTTACAAGGCTAATTGCTATACATGCCTTTTTAGCCATGCTACTGCAGAAGAGAGGCTTAAATGGAAAAACGTTTACACATTATGACTCCTGGCAGCTTTTGACCAACCAGATAATGAGAACTTTTATTAGAGCTTACATCCTCCTTAACAGAAGGATGCTTTTAAGAGGAGAAACAAATAGAATCAGAGTCAAAATCAGAGTCACTTTTATTCTCCAGTACTTAATGTACAGAATCACTACATCACACACAAATAACATTAATATCATAAGTTAAAAAGAAAAACTTCGAATAAAGTTGCAAAATGGCACAATTGTAAAGGAGATGTACAAATGATGATGTGCAAATGAGTGTGAATGAGTAATGTGAATGCACATGCGCACAGACATACATGTACATACACTGCACACACACACCTTCATACAGTATATGACAGAACACAAGAATATACAAATAAGACAGGCTAAGTTACTGGTTTGAGAGGGATATGGTTCTGGGAAAGAAACTCTTGAGGTGTCTGTTATTTGTAGTTTTAATTGACCAGAAGCATTTACCAGAAGGGTGTTTTTGGAATAAGTGATGAGCTGGGTGAGATACATCTGTGGTGATCCTTATGACAAGGTTAGTGACATGAGATGTATACAGGTTTGCAACAGATGGAAGAACACAGCCAATTATATTCTCAGCAGACCTCACAACATGCTGTAATTTAGATTTGCAGTGTGCCATTGTGTGCCAACACTGGAGAATGGGATTAAACTTTCAATTAAATTGTGAAATTGAACTAGGATTGGTTGGGAAATACTTAATTTCTTTAGTTGCCGTAAGAAGTACAATCGCCGTTTGGTCACAGAAACAAATATACCAAACCATCTCATATTTCAATCTCAGCAAGTATATTTCAATAGATAGGTTATATAAAATCTTCATTAAATATACCATCCTCCAAACTTAAACATTATATTCAAGCATCAAGGTTTCTAATCTGTATAACCTGAGCTTATCAACTTCCTAATTACAATATTAACAAATCAAATGTCCATCATAGACATAATGTCTTCCTTACTAAAATACAAAGTTATTCAAGTTTGAACATCATCATGCACTTCTGGCATTTCATTGCTTCACTTGTTCACCCCTTCCTCAGGGCCAAACATTCTAAATCATTATAAGACAGATTTATTAAGTATTAAAGTAAAATATTCAACAAACATTTAATACTCAGAATGTAAAACCAGTAAAACAACTTTATAGTAAAGTTGTTTGCTTACTGTATAAAGAATAATACCATTTATTTTAAATATTGTCTATTGTATTAAGTATAAAAACATTTAAAAATATTAAGGTAAAAATAAGGTTCTTACAAAATACCATCAGTTATACAGTTAATAGCGTCATGTTGTGTTTAAGTTGAACAAACTGAAACCTTTCAGTTTTACTGTGTGTTTTCATGTAATTTGTCTGTTCATGTAAGTAAATTTCTTGGTGCGCCGTAAGAGCTACCCAGGTGTGCCATGTAAATAATAATGTTGTGCACCTGGGTCTGAACCTGAGAGGGACAACCTCCTCGGGTGGTCGAAACCTATCTGAGAAGAACAGGACTACCTGAAGAAGCTGGCATAAAAGTAGCTCTGATATCGCTATGTTGCAGACACAGCACTTCAGATCACTTCAGATGTGTCTCCTGGCTGCTAGAGTTTATCTGCCTGGGTGTGTGGTCGCCAGCCAGTTTCACAGGGCCGGTGGATAGTGGGCATACACGTTGCCTCGGAAGCGTAGAGCAGCAGGCAAAGTGACAAAACAGCTGGGAGATGCAAACAAAGTGCTCACAAAGTGTCACGTGTGCGAACTCTGATCTCGGAGCTGCTTTATTACTGTAGTCCCGGACCTTTGGCTAGTTGAGCGTGTGTATGAGATATAATGTGTTTGTGGTTAGTAAGATACTGGAGTGCCTTGGAATGATTTTGGTTACAAAAAAGTGTGTCACTACACAAAAAAAGTCTGGAAAAATCAACTGCTAAAGCATTGTAGGTTCTAACTTGCATATGCACTTTGAGCATTGTCAGGGATGCCAGGGGCAACGACCTGGCCGGGACGGCTTGAGGGACCGGAAGAGGGTCTACGCCCATCCTGAATCACGTGGGGGCCTCCATCCTGGTTGCTTTGGGGGCCACGGGTAGAGGGCTTGGAAGCCCAACCCTGTAAGGACCCGTGGTCACCACCAGGGGGCACCCCAATGCCTTGGGGACCCTGGACCTCAGCACTTCCACCACACCAGGAAGTGTTGGGGGAAAGAAGAGAAGGGACACCCAGAGAGCTTCCGGGAGAACAGCCGGCATTTCCGCCACACTGAGGCGTGTCCAGGGAGGAACGCCGGGAAACACCTGGAGCTCATCCGGGATGAGATAAAAGGGGCCGTCTCCCTTCATTTGAGGCTGGAGTCGGGTGGAAGCAGGACGAGGCAGGAAAAGAGAGTGGAGGCAGCCCGAAGAAAAGGCATTGTGTGGCCAGGACTGTGTTTGGGGTTTGTGTGTGCATTGAAACTTGTAAATAGTGTTGTAAATAAACGTGTGGTGGTGTTTAACAACATGTCCGCCTGTCTGTGTCCAGGCTGCGTCCACATCATAAATTCAGTACCGACAACAATACAAAACTGAAGATTGAATTGAAAACTGAAACTGCCTAGTACTCAAGAATGCAAAATTGTCATACTCAAAGCACCCAGCATGAAGCTGTTTAGGAAACTTCCCTTGCATTTTATTGATGCCTTCTGAAATTATGAACCATGTTGGGGCAAAAATATTCGTATTTTATTATAAATGAAAAACTGTTCCATCATTGATGAATCCCTTCTGGCTTTCACACAGAACTGCAAAAAAATGTGTTAATTTAAAACATTAGCCACTATTGAAAGAAGCATCCTGAGATCATTTTAGGTGAGAGCATGGGTGACGAAGGCTTTAATCACATTCCATTATTATTATTTGTCTTTGCTTGGGGTAAAAGAGCATTTAATGTTAATTGTGGTTTATATGTACAGTCTTTCCTAATGTTGAAATAATCAACAGTTGATCACAAAAAAATGGCACATAATGATATAGCATTTTAATTATAAATTCACCTCTGTGTTTACACTTAGCAGCAATTTTTACCCTGATCCATTTTGTCTCTTTTCTTTATTTAAACATAACAGATTTTGTCTACTATTCCTTGCAATTTTGTCCAGTACTGGTCAATTTAGTAGGGTACATCTATCAGCCCAAACTATCATATGTTTCTAAACCAATTCAGATATTTAAAGTGGCAGATTATACTGAGTACATCATAAAGAGACAGTCAATTGTTCATAATGTGTTTTTCATCAATCTGTGCAAAACACATCTTAAAAAATGTAATTTTAAAACAAACACGTGCTTCTAGGTTAAAATGATTATATATCAGGGGCTGACATCATCTAGCACCAGCCTTACTAGGTCATATGTTTTGGGACTGTTTTAAATTAAGACTATTTTGAGGGAAGATAGTTGCTTATCTGTCGTATAGTGTTAGAATTTCAATAATTTCTATTCCTTTAACTTCACTGTTTAGAGTAACAGGGGATGGATGGATGGATAGATTTTGTTTACCAGGAAGAATTCCAAAGCACCTTCCATAAGTCAACAATAAAGTGATGCTGTTTATTATCTAAATTAAAAAAAATCAAATCAACTTTATGTGGAACAGTGCAAAGATTTTATTTAATTTGGCAAGAATGTTTTAATATCCTAAAAACAATAGTCTGCCGGGCTAGTGTTTTTATTTCCTGTTTACCTTCAGTGTTTTAACGCATTTGTTACTTGATAATGAATTTTATTTTTCTCCGAACAGCTCTCTTAATTGGGCAAGAGTGGGTTTTTATTATTTAATGTATTTTAACTGTTCTGAATGTTTCAATGACTGTAGCCAGTATGTTGTTCTATGCAGTGGTCTTGTGAGGAAGCAACTTGAGTTCAAGTGATGCAAAACTCCTGAACAAACCTATCAGTGAAGTCAGCGCCATCACAGGACTGGCTCTGGACACTCTGGAGGCTGTTGTTTAAAAGAAGATGGTGGCAACATTTGATGTCATCATGTACGATCCTGCCTATCCCCTCTAGGGCTTCTTTCCTGGAGTACTTTTAGTCACAGGCTCATTCCTGCAGCTTAGAGTACACAGTGCAGTAAGAAGCATCTCTGGAGATCTTTTCAGCCTGCTGCCATTAGGCAGTTCAATCCTTTCTCCTGGAAAGTATAGGTAAATAGTGCAGACGTCAGTTTATTTGGGTGTTTTTTTTTTAATTGCATAATTTTTATTGTACTATATGTTTTAATCCAATTGTCTTATATTGTACTTTGTGCTGACAACTGTGTATTTTTATGTTTTATGTTTTACTGCTGTATGCAATTGAATTTCCCTTTGGGGTCAATAAAGTATGTCTAATCTAATCTAATTTTTGATTGGACTGTGGTTTATATACAAGCTTAAAAATTAGCAATTATAGTCCGAAATGTTCTCTTTTGAACACTGAAACTAACATTACTGCTATAGTTATCAAGCAACAGAATATAACCAAGAATAACTATTACAGTAGGTTGATATTTTTTCTGCTTTACTGTGTCTTTCACATGCAGAGTGTTTGTATACATATTTGTTCTGTTGACATTTTCTTTTTAAAAGGAAGATGAAAAATGCAATTTTTATCAAATATTACGGCAGGATTTTTCTGGCAAGCTGCCCAGGGTCAGATGATTAATGCTGCTTCTCTTTTTCTGCAAGGTCGTCTTTTCAAAATGAAACAGATGTATTTTTTTAGACAGTGCTTCTTTTTCTCCCTCAGTTTTTTCATTATAGCAAGTGTTTTAAGATGTTTATTGTCTGATAATGTTGTAGTGCGAGCTGTGAGGTTCAGAAAATACTAAATACCATGTACTATATTTATACAAACACACACAGATGTTAGAAGCTTATTTGAACTTCTTGCCATTCCTTAGAGTCTTTGGCACTACAATTTCTCTTTTGTTCCTTTTCTGCAAAGCTTGCATTTTCTCCGGTTTTCTCTTTCCTCACATAGCCTAAAGATTGACTGGCAGTAGCATGCTGGTCCACTGTGAATAGCCGTGAGTGTATATCTGAGTGTACCCCATGATGAACTGGTGCGGCTGCCATAGATGAGCTCTGGTCTTGTCCTCTGCAGCTAGTAGAGGAAATGGACGAATGAATGCCAAATGCCTTCAGAGAAGATTAGTTGCATTATATGTTAAAAGTAAAACATTCTCTTGAGTGAGATAAGGGTTAGGTGGAGAAGAATGTAATTTCATGAGATTTTTGTAGTAGTGAATATTTTTTTTTTCATTCCTAAATGACTCAAAATATAAGAATATGATTGCATTTCCAGTTTGATTCTTCTCAAACAAGTTCTTGCCATGTACTGTAGTATCTGTATTTAAATAAAGCAAACTCTGCTTTAAAAATATCCTTATTATCATTTAAACTCACACCCACACTCACTCATACTACTTCAGTATAGCTGAACCATCTAAATGCAAGTCGTAGAACAGTTGGTGAGCACAGTTGTTGAAGAAATCCACATGAACGAGAGACATAAGTAACACATTAACCAGAAACTGAATTGTGGTCAAAATGCATGAAACAGCAATGCCATACAAGATAGTAAGCAATGGAAGATTCTTTGTGTATTTCTTCTTCGATGTCATTTGATTACACACTAAAAAGAAATGAGTAAAAGTAAAAAAAAATCCATGAATTTATTACAGTTTTAGTTTTTTTTCATCTCAAAAAAATGTAATTCCGAAAAGCAGAAAGTTGTAGTTAATTGTAAAACGTTGAACAACAAATGAAGGTTTTTAAATAACTTGACATCTTAAGTTCTTACTTGCTATAATATTTTCTCTCGCAAAAAATATTTTGTACAATACAGAAAAACATATAGCTATCTTAGTCTAAAATCAACATTTAGTACTAAAATAAAACATTTCATTATTAGCCCTAAACACTAACATTGAGATTCATTTAGTTAGTGTGACGATAACTGAGGTGACATGTTAAGGTATGTATTATAAATACCACATGACATGTTATGGGAAAGAAAGTGACAAAGAGTGAAAACACTCAGCTGATCCAATACTTTATGAACCTGCAGCCTATAAACCTCGGACACGAATGTGCCCCCATACCTACAAGAGTCCCATTCATAACTGAATAAGTTAACTATTTCTGCTGTTGCATTATGGGTAATCAGTTGGTTTTTTTGTGCTAATTGCATCCAATTGAGAAGCAGAGAATATGGCTGTCCCTGCAGTAATTTCAGATTGTGTCAACTGTGTTGCAAATAACTAAATTACATTCCACATAAGCACAGCATTTGATAACTTCACTTCAGATTTTGATGTCCTCTTTAGAGGCAATATAAGTTGTCATACATGTGCATCAGAGGGTCACTATCCTGGTTCCTCTCAGGTATGTAATACCACCTCTGGCTGACACTTTTGTTAACTTTGTTGTCTTCCTTTATCAAAAAAACGTTCAAGTGAGGGCAACTGAATCTGCCCCTTCCAGTCCCAGGACCATAAAAGCCCAGACACACTGATGGAGGAGTCACTTATTGACGGGAGTTCCTCTAAGCCTTAATAAGAAGCATTCCAAGAAGCCTTGATAGGCAGCAGTTTTTGTTAAAATGCCAGAGGGTGACATTTCTGTCTGTAATCACACATTCAAGAACAGGTTTATTTGGTTGTGGAAGTAAATGTGGATAGCTGAGTTGACACCCCAACATTTATCATGGTTATCAACCCGTTTTTACTTCGGGTGACCACAAGGTTGTTAATAAATCTTTTGAGCAGTGTGATGTACTACAGCAGGGCTTATGTTAAACAGCAGTTCCTCACATTAATGTCATATTACCCCATAATACTGATCTTCCTAAAACAACTTGAGTCTCTTCATATTTTTAATGGGTTTTGTGAAGCCTCTTCTGCTCTGTTTTCAATGCAGTAAAGAAATAGGGCAGAGAATCAAAACTTAATGGACCACATTCTGATTACAGCTATAGGCAAATGACTTGAATGAGACTGATGAATTATTCTTTGATTGAAGGAAATTAGATTAGAGTAACCCAACAAGGCCTTTTTAAAGTTTAAATATTTTAACTGAATTATTTTACACTGGGGTGTTAAAGCGGTAGTGTGGAGTGTTTTCCAGCATAAGGCACATCACAAACATTAGAACTGCTGCAGAGATTATTACACTAAATGTCTTTGCTGTTGGCCACAAGTAGGTATCCCTGTAGCCCAAATCCTCCACACTAGAGCTCCAAGAAGGTACAGAATTATAATTAAAAGGATATCTCAAATAATATTTACTTAAAAATGCTATCATCTGTTAGGCTTCTTCTAAACAATTATAAAAAAAGCATCATATTTATTGTATGTAAAAGTTAATTTATAGCCATCGCTTCTTCAAAAAGAGTAGTTAGTGTAAGGTTATATGATGAGTCTAAACTGGTCTCACCTAGGTGGGTGGAGGTATGTGTGTGTTTCAGTGAACCATGCACTCCATCTGGTGATGCCACCAGGCTTGTGCTTGATACTGTTGGGATATACTGTGCCCCCCATGGTTCTGTATTGGAATAGGGGTACAGATCACGCATGATACTGTATTCCTCCATGCATTGTTATTAATGGCATCTGTCCCATGTATTGAGCCTAATGGTTTACTCAGGTTGGAGCAGTTGCTAGGAGAGCCATATGTGAGTGATGTCCCAGTCATTTTTGCTTGACCTTTGTACAGAGGTGATTCAGTAGGTTGAAGAGAGAAATGTGTTAATTTTTAGTTTTCCATTCTGGTTTAATGGAAGAAAATAAATCTGAGGGAGAAGAGTGCATTAGTAGTAGCTAGTAAACCTTCAGAAAATGAAAGCCATTATGCAGAAACAGCTAACAACAAAATGAATACATGACTTAAGCTGTGTAAGTATGAAAGCATTTGAAAAAGTACAAAAGAGGTGGGTGAATGCTTATGGTGTTACAAGATTAATTATAAAATGTATTACTGGAATATACTGTACTCAAAGTTAAATATACAGTATATACTGAAATCAAAGGTAAATGTACTATCAAAATGCTGAGCTCCTAATGCTGCTAACCAGGTTAAAACTGTAGCCAATATTATAATAATAACAGTGGATGTTCAATGGTTAGCTAACTAAACCAATGACTATACTGCACCCTTAAGTTATTTTCTCCTGTTTTTAGATTCTAAAAGACTATACAGCTTGACTATTGCAGCTTGAGATGGAACATACTATAGTCTGGATTTACTGTTTTATGTTCCTTAAATTGGAGGATTATAAAAGGTTTACTTCTATTTTATGAGGAGACATTTTATAAGGAAAGAAAATACAATTACTGGTATAAGACTACAGAATCCAAGGTAATTTGATAAAAACTCCATTACGATATGATTAACTAGTTGATCAACATCACACTGCTTTAGTCTAACACCCTGAGGCCAAGAAGTTGGAGGTGGATATAATTAAATATGATGGTAGTACTATAAATGTATGCAATCCAAAGGAATGTATTATGTCAGGTGTAGGGAAATTAAGGTATGACCCACTTTAACTATGCACATCCCCCCTGCATCTTAATTTAATGTAAAACAATGTTGGATTCTTAAAGCTTACAAGAGTTCTTGAATGGTCAGTTTACCATGATGTACACTCTGAGACATACGCACACCACATTGCTTAGTCGAAATTAATGAACACATTAATGGGCTTTAAGGGAAAGAAAGAATAACATGAGAAAACTCATAGAGACAAAGGGCAAATGTTGAAACTACTCACAGGCATTGACAGGGCCAGAAATTGAATGTAGGTCCACGTAGCTACTGTATGCAGTAAAAGTACTGCATCATCATACAGCCAAAGACGTCAAAGTATAACTATAAATATCCGTAACAGTCCCATCTCCTGTGGGGCTTCTTTAAATTACAACTCCTTTTCCCATTTAATAACTTGCTCCATCAGTGGCTGTATCACACATGCAGCCAATAAAATAGGTTTAGAGGGTCTTTAATGTCACATGTATATAGTACAGTAAAATTCTCACTTGCTTGTGCTAATCAGCATGCAACATGTTCCCACTCTCCAGCACCAACATTAGTGATTATTACAGCCTTACCCCAAAACAGCTGTCATCAACAACCAGTAAACTCCAGTACAGCCTACATACAATATATAAAATGAGTACTCCAAGTCCACATGCTTCAATAAAAATAACAAACAAAAAACAGGAGGCAGCTATCAATGGAAAGCATTATTGCAATTCAGAGAAAGAATGGGCCAAACTAAAGATGTAAGTGGCTTTAAAAGATGCGTGGTAGGGGACACTGAGGTTTATGTTCATAGTTTAGCTACAGACTATTTAAAACCAGTTAATTTTACTGTAGCTCTCAATTCCCAACTGAAGGTGAAGACTGTTGCTCTTACCCTTTTGTGTAGGTCTATGATTTAGTTTCTCAGCATATAGTAATAACAGCAATAAGTGTACTTTGGTATTACCTGTGTCCTACTCTGGCTCCTTGCATGAACAACAGCAACCTTTATTTCTATACTAAATTTTCATACACAGAATGAAGCTCTAAGTGCTTTACAAGATGCAAAAGCAATAGTTACAAGAAAAGAAAAACAAACTAGGTAAGAATAATAGTGAATAAGTAATAAAAATAAATAAATACAAGCTTACATAACAGATATATAATTAGTACAAAAGTAGAGTCCTTATATAAAGGTGTGGGCAAAAGTAGGTTTGCAGTTTTACATATGGAAAAATACATGCAGGTTTTTACAATAGCTTTATTAACTATATTAACTCAAAAGAATGTCACAATGGCTTAAGTCCAATCACTATTAAATTAAAAGCCATCATTACCTAAAAGATAAATAATAAGTAAGGATATGAAATAATAATATGTGAGAAGAAGAGACAAGAGACATGGCAAGGGTTGGGGCAGCCACCTGTTTAATTTGGTATCCTGGCTGCAAAAGCAAATGATTCATGATTGAGTCAAGTTTACACGACAGAGTCCAAAACAGAACTGCCTCCCAGGGAAAAGGTGTGAGGCTTTATAGGAAGTTTGGGGGGAAGTGATGTCGTCGTTGGGGCCGGGACCGGAAGTGATGTCGTCCTCAGGGCCGGGACCGGAAGTGATGTGTCCCGAGTCGAGGTGGTGGCTCCTGGTGGGATTTCCCGGGAAAGGCCTGCAGGGAACTTAGAAAGAGCGTCAGTGCACCCCGCGCCCCCCTGGGCAGATGTATTATCATTCATCTCTAAGCCCTTCAGCTGCCTCCTATGCACACATGTGTGACAAACAATAATAATAAGAAGAAGAAGAAGACAAATAATACATACAAATGATACAATAATTAATAATAGTACAAAAATAAACTCTATGTTTCCCATACTCACAACTGTAATCCTACTTTTGCCCCCCCTTGTAAAATATTGTACTTAAGTCTCTAAGATGAGTACGATGATAAGGTCAGATACTTTTTTATTGTAATAATCTATCTTTGTTAGATTTTTTTTGTCTTTCAAGCAATTTTCCCTTGTCTTGTCTTTCACCAGTTTTCATCTTTTATTAGATATTCTTGCACAATTTATATCTGTCACCTTTTACCTCCACCTGACAATGGCCTCCCCTGCTGTTTTGTTCCTACATTCACCTGACCTTTTTATCTGTTGGCAATGTTGCCACATCTTCAGCTATCAATCATATATCTTTTAGTTGAGTCTAATGTCTCCAGCAGATCTTGGCTATGTGAGCTGGAAAATGTTTTTCAAGCTCAAATGAACCCATCTGATTTCTAATCTATTTCTTCAGTTTGATGTAGCAGTAAGCAAATGTGTAATTCAGCAGCAGCTGACCAGACCATTGTGACCAGACCATAATAAGGCACACACACACTCAAAGAATACTTGGTTAGTTTAAAGTTACTAATTAAACTAAGATGTTTGTCTTTAAAATGTGGAAGAAAAACCTACACTCTTAAAAATAACAGTTCTTTAAATGCACTTTATGGTTCTTCTTTGAACTATTGCTTGACCAGGCACCATTTCATTCTATGAACGGTTTTCTGCATTTTTCTGCATTATTATGGCATTGCTTCTTTCTGCTTTGTTTTAAATATGTACTGTAGTAAAAAAATTACATTTTTAATATATGGTAGGCTACCCTGCAGGACACTAACATATTAAGAAAACCTGAAGTTAGCCTATGTTATTGTATGCAGTAAGAGTCGTTTTAAAATTGAGAGCAATTGGTATTTCACAAATCTGCCGCGATCTAGTCATGGTTATTTAGTGAAAGGAACCCGTTACTGATTTAAAAATATAAAGGTTCTTTCTGGAACCCTGTCATGGATGGGTCTTTTGGGAACCAAAAATTGTTCCTCTGTCTCATTGCTCTGAAGAACCACTCTGGCACCTTTATTTTTAAAGGTTTAGGCAGACATGGGAAGGATGTGCAAATTTTTCATAGGCAGAGCTCAGGCCTTGATTCAGTCTCGGGATTCTGGATTTGTAAAGTAGCAGCTGTAACCAAAGTGTTATCCAAAAAAGCCATGATACCACAGCAAATTGATGATGGGTATGGATAGGGATGTCTGCTAGGTAGAAGACCACAAATCTAGAGGTGGTGACTAAAATAGGCTACCTTGATGTATGATTTTAATCTGTCCGTTTCCTAACCATCTTAATTTGCAAGTTATAATTATGGCAAGTAAGGAAGATGATGGTGTGCCCTCACCATAGATTAATGAACACACTGCTGCATTAGTGTCAATATAGTTAAATGTCACATAAGGTGCAAGCAATCAAAGTAATTGAGTACTATGTGCATTTTCTTCTCAAGTTCCTAATTAAGTCAGCATTATGTTCAAATTGGCTCTGCCACCTGAAGGTATTTCACTTTTTCCAGCATAGGCTTTTGAATGTTTTGTTTAATCAGGTGACATGCTGGTCAGCAAAATATAGTTTAATAATGAACTGGCGATGTAAGCAATATTTTATTGTTTATTCTCTGTAAACATTACCATCTGTTTAGTGAAGAGAAACACCAGAGAGGAGCATATGGGTGGCAGAAATGACTGGAGCTCTTCTGAGCAGACCACAATATGTGTTCTTTTATAAATTGTGATATAAACGACAGTCTAAGATGATATCTGTGTTTTAGTGATGATGGTCTTCTCTCCTGGGAAAAATTAACTAAATATCTTACTCTAGTATTCTGTAATCCATCCATCCATTTCCCAGCCCACTGAATCCGAACACAGGGTCACGGGGGTCTGCCGGAGCCAATCCCAGCCAACACAGGGCACAAGGCAGGAACCAATCCTGGGCAGGGTGCCAAGCCACCGCAGTAGTATTCTGTAATAAATAACACAATTATTAAATGGTTTTTAATTCTTGCTTTTTATCCCAACAGTTTTTCTGGTTTTTTTTTTCATAATTTTGATAATGGTTTTGTCCCATTTACATTGTACCGTGTGATTTAAATTTGAAAAGATTTACTTTTATGATAGTTTTTAATGCACTGCTCCTTTGCCTTCTCTATAATTGTTTATATTAAATTGCATTTTCCAAGTGTTTTAAATATTGTCTGATGTTTATATTTTGCCAGCTTCTTCATCTTTCCAAGTTTAGTGTCATCTGCAAATTTCACACATTTAACAATATCAGTGATATTAACATAAATTAGAAAGAGTAAAGGTCCAGGCACATGTCTTTAAGTGATTTCAATAACATGGCGGCTTATTCTTTTATCTGTTAGTCTTCAGCATATCAACCAAGTTGATATCCAAGTTTTGTAAGGAATTAATTTTGAGTTTACAAAAAATGTACTTTTTCATTTATATTTAAATGCCCAAGTAGCACGGTGGCACAGTGCTAGCATTGCTGCCTCAACATAATAAGACCCAGGTTTCTGTCCTGGGTCTTCCCAGCATGGAGTTTGCATTGGGTTACAGGTGGGTTTCGTGCCATTGTCAAAAGACGTGCATGTTAGATGAACTGGCAATATTAAATTGGCCTTAGTGTGTGTGTGGTGGCCCTAGTGTGCATGAGATGAGTGTGTGTGCGTGCGTGTGTGTGTGTATTTGCCCAGCGATGGACTGGCACTCTGCCCTGTGTATGTTTTTGCCTTGCGCCCTATGCTAGCTAGAATTGGCTCCAGCAACACCAGTGACCCTGGTCTGGTTTAAACTGGTTAGAAAATGACATGACATGATGCTCCAGAGTCCTTTCTGATTCTAGGAATCTTTCAGATTCTCTTTATCATGTCTCTTTCACAGTTTTTCCAACATTCACTTTTGTGTAACCTGCACAAAATATCTGGAGTCAAAACTGTTTTGCTTATTTTAGATTTTAAGATAAAGATTTCATATTTAGCAACCTTGCACGCTGCTGTATACAGTGGTTAGTGATAAGATTAGATAGATAGATAGATAGATGATGCAAGAAGAGATATATTCTATACAAAAAGGTGGGGGCTAAATTCTTTTTCCTTAGGTTTTGTCTCCTGAAGTTAGTCATTTGTTGTATAAGTTCAACTTGAATGTGTACAATGTTATCTTATTCAAATAAAATTTAAAATGTGGCAAGGTGATGCATTTGTTAGGTCAAATTTCTCACAGTTCCAAGGCCCCTGGCTTCAGTCTGTAATGTTGTCACTTTCTCTGGAAAGTATGCATATCCATCTGTGCACATTCTTGATAGTTTTATTGATATGCACAATAGGTTAGCTGGGAATATGTACAAACAAGACCAAAATAGAGGTGTCAATGAAGCACACCTTGCTTTCCTGTTTAATTTTTGTTCTCTATAATGCCTACCATGATTGTTGCTGCTTCAATTCATTTCTAAAAAAAGAAAAAAACTTTTATGAATTTGTAAAGTGCTTGAAACTGACTGCCTGTTAAACTAGGACATCCTGATTGAATTTGTACCAGTACATATAAATTAGAGATGAAATCACATAACATTTAAATTTTTTACCTAAGACTTTTAACATGGGCAGCACGGTGGCACAGTGGTAGCGATGCTGCCTAGCAGTAAGGAGACCTGGGTTTGCTTCCCGGGTCCTCCCTGTGTGGAGCTTGTATGTTCTCCCCGTGTCTGCGTGGGTTTCCTTCCACTAATCCAAAGACATGCAGGTTAGGTGCACTGGTGATTCTAAATTGTCCCTAGTGTGTGCTTGGTGTGTGTATGTGTGTGTGTGCACCCTGCTGTGGGCTGCCCAGGGTTTGTTTCTTGCCTTGTGCCCTGTGTTGGCTGGGATTGGCTCCAGCAGACCCCGTGACCCTGTAGTTATGATATATCGGGTTGGATGATGGATGGACGGACTTTTAATATGTTGACCTTTATATTATATTTAAGACATAAAAGGATGTTACTTGAATAATACCATTTATCTGTGTGCTGATTGGTGTAAATCTAAATATATTTGAATGTGTTATATTAAAAGAACCTAAATAGTAAGATGTTGCTCTGTTAATTATAGTCAGCATTGCCATGCAGTGATGACATCAACGCTCTTGGATGATTCCAGAGTTACATTAATCATGTCTGCCAATGCGGTGGCGTTAAAGTTACCAGAGTGTGGTTCACCCAAGCAGAGACACAGTTTGCGTGGCGGGACATTATGGCAGATGACACGAGGAACTACTAAGTCGTTGAAGCTCTCAGTGGCTCTATAGCATCCAGGGTGGTGAGTTTGCTTGAAAATCCCCTGGACACAGACAAGCATTTAATCTTAAAAGCATACCTTTTAGAGACATACGGCCTCATGGAGTCAGAGCGGGCATGACGGCTACTAACATTGCCGAACCTTGGAGATGTAAAACTCTACACGTTGATGGACAACATGTTAGCTTTGCTAGGTAGCCATAAGCCCTGTTTTATATTTAGACAGCTGTTTCTCCAACAGATGCCAGAACAAGTGCACACTGCCCTGGCCAACATTGACTATACAGAATTAGCCAAGATGTCCGACAGCCTGCACTCTGCTTTGCAGAGCTATCTTCCACTTGCAACCCTCTTCAGTCCCATTAGCAAGCCCTCCCTCCTGCCACCATACAGACAACTGACCTGAGTTTTTACCATGCTCAATTTGGCAACAATACAAAGAAATTGTCAGTTTAACCCACCCGGGTTGGTCAACACTATATCATCAGAAGCTGCAGACCACCTAATCTACATAACAGGTGCCCAATCTGGCTGCCATTTTCTATGTCATGCTCTATGCTGATCTGCTTAACAGCAACGACACCTGGCTTATATGTCAGAGTTCACAACAGATGTCCAGCATGTCGAGGGTAAGAACAATGTGGTGGCTGACTGTCTCTCTCAGCCCGCATTAGAAACCACATACAGTGGAATTGACTACTCCCAGCTGGCGGCTGACCAAGCTGAGGACTTGGAGGTCCAATCTCTTTACTTGGCAGAAACTGGTCTGCAGTTGTCAGAGGTGCAGTTAGATGGCAGTGATGCTAAGCTCCTGTGTGACACCAGCACAGGTTACCCACACCCAATTGTCCCCAGTAACTGGAGACGGCGCATCTTTGACACCATACACAGTCTCTCACATCCAGGACAAAAGACACCCCATATTTTGGTGGTGAGCACCACCAAAAGATGTTCATAGCTGGGCAGTAGCTTGTGTTGCTTGTCAAAAGGCTAAAATACACTGCCATGTTTAAGCCCCACTGACACCTTTCCCGGTGCCTGCTCGCCATCTCGACCATGTTCATGTGGACCTAGTAAACCCCCTTCCTCCTTCTCACAGTGTTAAACACCTGCTCACTGTGGTTGACAGGACCACCAGGCGGCCTGAAGCTGTCCCGTTGAAATCCACAACTGCAGCAGAAATAGCGAGAGCCTTTATCAACACTTGGGTTGCACGATTTGGTACGTCATCCCACATCACATCTGACCGAGGTGCACAGTTCACTTCACAGCTCTGGGCTGCACTGGCACAAGACCTTGGGATGATGCTGCACCATGCCACTGCCTACCACCCCCAAGCTAGGCCTTTGTGAGCGATTTCACTGGTCACTAAAGTCAGCCCTCAAGGCCTCCCTTATCAACAACAGCTGAATCAACCATTTGCCATGGGTACTGTTGGGGTTACGTACGGCTCTGAAAAAGGATCTGCAGGTCTCTTCCACTGAACTGGTATTTGGCCAATCTTTCCCTGTGCCTTGAGATTTTATCCCTCAGAGTTCTGCCCCCTGGACTGCATCCCGACACCAATCTCTGCTCCCAGACACAGAAGTCACCTTACAGCCGGCACCTCCTGCCCTGCATGGTTCTCCTCACTCCTGGTTTCCACGCCACCTGCAATCAGCAAAGTTCATGTTTGTCCAGTACGAGGCACATCGTAGCCCACTGAAACCACCTTATGATGGCCCTTTCCAATTCCTGGAACGTGGAGACAAAACTTTCATGCTTGACATTGGTGGCAAACAGCAGACAGTCTCGGTGGATCGCCTCAAGCCTGCACACTTGGATTCCTCTGAGGTTTTTTACTCTTTTCCAGCACCTTTTGGTGACCTGGCACCTGCTTCCCCTGACACACCTGTACCTACCAGGCATTCAGATGTTAGCTCCCAAGGTCTGGTCACAACCCTACCTAACTGGAATTGGACAGGGCACATAGTGTGCGCTCCAACAAAGTTTACGTTGCCAGTGCATGTGAATTCTAGGGAGACCTGTGCAGCGGCTGGAAGCACTGCGACTCTAAAGACATAATTCTCACGCACTGCAATGATGGAGGAGGCAGGGTGATGGGGGAATTGGCAACAGTTGTATATAGTTAATCATGTTCAATAAACAATAGTTTTCGCCTGCATTAAAAAAACGTTGTCTGGCATGTTTTCTTTCCTCACAGAGCACCACACAGAAACACTTTTAACTAAATGATAGCCAAGTTATAAACCTGAATGAAAGTTTATAATTAATACAAGTCATATTAATAAAGATTACTTTATTATGAAGAATTTCTATTTAACTTTCACACGAGGCACCCATACTCATGAGGCAACCTGGGGTGCCTGGTTTTTCATACGCCAGTAACAGGCTTCCACCCTTAGGACTGTTTCAGTCAATCTGGATTAAAAAGAGATCTTGTTCATTTTCTCTTTTGCAGTATCTCAGATGTTTCCCAGTTGGCATATTGATTGTAAAAGGGTGTGTGACATACGTAGAGTACTCAGTGTCACACTATTTGTTAAATCATAAGAACTAGGATGGAATACAGACGTGTTGCAGGGATCACGGTGATATAGTGCAGATGCTTAGAGAAGGTAACAAATTGTTAAAGTGTGAGTATGTTGGCATGTGTGTGAGATTTGATGAAGATTGGTGTCCTGTTCCTGATTGGATCTTGCTGTGCTTGACCTGATGTTGCCCTGAATTTAATGAAGAGTTTTCAGTAAATTGATGGATAGACATTCAACAGAATGTCTTCCTTAAATCACGGCTATAGATTTCCTTAAGAATTTTTATTCACTTTTTTAATCCCTCCCTACAATTTGCTTTAAAGGACAGGAGGCAGAGAAGCATCAATATAGCAAAATTATGCCATTTCTTGGCATCTTAATAGAACTGGTGTTCTCAGACTGCCTGCATCAATTACAATGCTTGTTGTTTTCTACAAAAGATAAACATTGACTTTGTCAGATTATATAATCACCTTACACTCAGCCTCTGAATGTCTTACATGCCTTCTGGCAAACTATACTCAAGATGTGAAGGTATTTTTCCCAGTGGTGGCTTTTCTTGTTGTCACGTTTTCAAACATAAGCCAGAAAAGATGTATGTACTTGACCTTGTGTGAAAAATGTAAATTGCACAACATGCAGTAGATTCCTTTCAACAAATTATATGGACATCTGACAGCAGTTATTAGCCACAGAGCAAATCATATGTCATATGGAAAGACTGTTGAATGCTTATGAAGTAGTAATTTTTTTGCTTCCATCCATCCATCTTCCAAATCTCTTTTTTCAGAGCAGAGAGGTGGGGAATCTTGAGACAATCCAGCAAGCATCAGGTGCCAGGGGCAGAAACAATCCCTGAAGGAGGTGCCAGGCCATCACAGGGTGCCTGAGTGCATGTGTGCACATGCATGTATACTGCTGCCAATTTAACATCACCAGGAGCCTCATGTATAAACGGTGCGTACGCACAAAAATGTTGTGTAAGAACGTTTCCACATTCAAATCGCAATGTATAAAACCTAAACTTGGCGTAAAGCCACTCACATTTCCACGGTAGCTCATACCCTGTCATACGCAAAGTCCTGCGCTTGGTTTTGCAGAGTGGCGGCACCCAGCCTCAAAGCAGTGCTACTGTTCCTGTGTGGTTACCTTTCTTTTTTAGATCCACATCCCTGACGCGGCTTTATAAAAACACTGAAATTAACTGCATATTGTTTATTAGTTTAATGCATCTGAATGTAATTAACCTGTAACAATATAATGGTCAACAGAATGGTCAAACTATTTTAAATACCATAGCTGCTTTAGCGTTGTTACTCTCACTGCACCTTCTTCTTCTTTCAGCTGCTCCCGTTAGGGGTTTCCACAGCGGATCATCTTTATCCATATTACTCTCACTGCACCACTCGGAGTATTTATATTACCGTATCTGAGTGTGAATCACAGCTGTACAGCAGCTGATCAGAAAGAGAATTATCGGTATACAGCATCAAGCACACGCTGCCTCAGCCATGCTGTCTATTGAACTGCGGTCACATGGCAAACGCTTTAGAGCCTTTCCTCGCGGTTCAGAAACAGTTTCATCCCAAGAACTATAAACACACTCAATCAGTCTATCAAGTGCTCCTTGTAGAACTGTTTGTACTTATAAATACAATCACCTCACTGTAAACTTGCGATACAGTTATAATATTGCACAACCTGAGCCACTTTATAAAGTGCATATTTACATAAGATGACAGTATCATTTTAACAATGAAATGCAGCAAAATATGTTTATTATATTATAAAGATAAAACTTTAACTTTATTTAAATTATCCATATTGTTAATAATTAAACATGTGAGGACATGGTGCCAGCACTAGTTAGTCGCTGGCGCTCCATTCACGGATTGTTCCTGCCTCGCGCTGTATTCTTGCTGGTGCTGACACAACACTGGAAGGATAGATGGATAGAATAATTAAACACGTATTACGAAGATATTTCATTGCTCCTTAAAAGTTTTGAAGAATCGACGTTGTAAGCTTACAGATGGCTTAACGTCTATTATAGAGCTGATTGTATGGCGATTGGGTATTTGGAGAAAGAAAAGTAAGGACAGGAATTGGAGGTTAGTACGTTTGAAAGAGACAGTACTGCAACAATAAAGTATTTCATCGAAGGTCACGCATGGCACAGCAAGCATTTTGCGTGAGACTTGAACAATCACTGCGCCACAATGTTCCCATGTTTAATAACATGCTTTAATTCCTATCAACATGAAAATATCACGTATACATCTCAGTATTTTAATTATTCAGAGAGCTGTAATATTATGAATATAATGGATTCTGTGTCCTGTCAGAAGAAGAGAAAGCTTGGAAGCACGTAGTGATTCACACACATAGAGCACATAAAACATCAAATACAAAACAAAGCATTTAACGTGCTACTTCAGTTACGATGGCATTTGAGAAACTAGTAAATTAAACAATTTTAAGATGAAGTTTATGATGTTCTACTTTAATAACAAAAACTACGTAATTAAAGTGGAAATTTCGAGATTAAAGTTGACATTTCGTGCTTTTTCCCCCACTGTGTGCCTTTTTTTCTTTGTACCTTAATAAGCTTTTATATGACACTCAGACGGTGGGCTATGACTCGCCTTTTCACGGCGACTTTGATATCTGACAACTCTGCTGCCTGTGCTTGGAAAAGCAGATCATAACCTGGTTCTGCTTCAGCCTCACTAAAAACCAAGAGTGAAAGCGCTACCTACAACCACACGCTCATTCAGGAAGGATTCCCCTGAGGCAGAGCAGGCTCTGAGAGACTGCTTTGGAACAACGGACTGGGATATCCTGCTGGGGTCACATAGTGAGAACATTGAAAAGGCTGTTGACTGCACAACTGATTATATCAACGTCTGTATGGACATTTTAGTTCCAGTAAGAATAGTATGCTGCTATGCTAACAACAAGCCATGGATTACATGTGACATCAAGGGCTTTTTGAACCAGAAGAAAAGAGCTTTTAAAGGAGGTGATCAGCATGAGCTCAAGCATGTGTAGAAGGAACTCCGTGTCCAGCTCAGGGCAGCGAAGTAGCAGTACAGGAGAAAGTTGGAGCAGAAATTGCAGAATAACAGCATGAAGGAAGTGTGGGATGGGATGAAGATCATCACTGGCTGCAGCTCGAAGCAAGGTGCCACCATCGAGAGAGAAGTGGAGAGAGCAAACCAAATGAACAACTTCTTTTACAGGTTTGACGACCCTAACCCACTCTCACCTCGGGGTACTTCATCCTCCAATCATCATTCTGCTTATACCAGCATAGGTGAGACATCCCCACCCACAATTACAGCAGCACAGGTGAGCAGAGAGCTGAGGAGACTTCGTGCCAGCAAAGCAGCGGGTCCAGATGGTGTATCGACACGACTGCTGAAGGCTTGTGTGCTGGAACTGGGGAGTCCTCTACAGCGCATCTTCAACCTGAGTCTGGAACAAGGGAGAGTCCCGAGGCTTTGGAAAACTTTTTTATCACCCCAGTCCCAAAGGTATCACGTCCTAGTGAGATGAATGACTTCCAGCCTGTTGCTTTGATGTCACATGTGATGAAGACCATGGAGCAGCTGCTGCTTCACCACCTGAGGCCACAGGTCCGCCACGCCCTTGACCCTCTGCAGTTTGCATACCAGGAGACGGTGGGAGGGGAGGATGCCATCATCTATATGCTACACCGATCCCTCTCCTACTTAGACAGAGGCAGTGGTGCTGTAAGAATTATGTTTCTGGACTTCTCTAGCGCCTTTAACACCATCCAACCTCTGCTCCTTAGGGACAAGCTGACTGAGATGGGAGCAGACTCACACCTGGTGGCATGGTTCGTGGACTATCTTACAGACAGACCTCAGTATGTGCGTCTTGGAAACTGCAGGTCTGACATTGTGGTCAGCAACACAGGGGCGCCGCAGGGGACTGTACTTTCTCCAGTCCTGTTCAGCCTATATACATCGGACTTCCAATATGACTCGGAGTCCTGCCACGTGCAAAAGTTCGCTGATGACACTGCTATTGTGGGCTGCATCAGGAGTGGACAGGAGGAGGAGTACAGGAAGCTAATCAAGACTTTGTTAAGTGGTGTGACTCAAACCACTTACACCTGAACACCAGCAAGACCAAGGAACTGGTGGTGGATTTTAGGAGGCCCAGGCCCCTCATGGACCCTGTGATCATTAGGGGAGACTGTGTGCAGAGGGTACAGACCTATAAATACCTGAGAGTGCAGCTGGATGACCACTTCTGATAAGGTTCCTTGCACAATAACCCTCTGTTTCCTGTGCCTGAGCTAATTCTGCACCCATTTACTCTTTTACTTTGATACTCAATCTCTAATGTGGCATCTTATCAAATGCTTTCTGAAAGTTAAGATAAATATTATTGTGGTCTCCACTTTGATCAGTGGCTATGTGGTTATGTTTGCTTCCCACTTTGTACTCGTTTGCCATATTAGACAGGAAGGACTTGCAGGGATACATTTTAATTGATAGCACCCAGATGTTGTGACTAAATGGCTTGCCTTGGTGTTTACCAAATAAAAATAAACCATAAGTCATGACAATGAATCGTGGCCAGGGTTTTCAAAGAGAGAAAGAGAAAGATGAGGGCTGAAAAGGAGAGGCACGCAGGAGGTGGAAAAGTGGGGAGCAGCCCCAACTGATAGATATGAGCAAAATTCACAGCAGTTTTCATTTTATTTCATTCATTACATTCTTTGTGTTACCTATTTACTACTTCTATATGTGACTTTATATATTTTATTTAGGAAAACACACCGATTCCAGGTGTGGAAAGATGCCAAGAGATCCCTTCCCGATACTAACCATGTACATCCTGCTTTTATAACAACTGTATTAGCAAATCAGCTGTATTATCAAGCCTCTTACGTTTGTCATTATTTAAAACTATAGGCTTTAAGATTTTAATTATTCATTGCATGTCATAACTATAAAAACATTTTTACAACATTGTCTACATAATTGTTGCCCTTGTGGGTGAGGAAGGTTAAGATTGAAAGGGCCTGTCTGCTGCAGAAACTTTATTATATGGTAAAAAGACCTCAAGATAATACAGGCAACGGCATTGTTACACTTTAGAAAGAGTTGATTGATTGCTTAGTTGAAGGTGAAGACTGATTAGTGAGTCTCTCAAAAGGGCTTTACACAGTTTGCTGAAATAAGTGAATTTGGCAAAATGAATTTCATTGATGCACTTTTCACTAGGCTTTCAGTGCTAGAGAATCCAAGCCAAGGGATTTGAGCATTAATTAAATACAAAAGAAGAAGCACAGTTAGAAAAAAGAGTCAATTCAGTCGCAGCAATACTGCAGATGCAGACCACCTATTCTCAGCTGAGACTTGGAATCTAGTGAGACAATCAACACTCACGTTCGAAAAGGATGCTGTCCATTTATTATGATGTTGTACAGCATTTAGCAGACTGCCTTTATCCCAGGTGACTAACAAAAATTAGAACATACTCAGTAAAAGACAGTCAGGATCTGGTAAAATGGTGCAAAGGTAACACTGTCATCTAGTTCAGTGACTACTATTTTGGGCCTGTTGTCCTTGTGCCCATGTGGCTTGTGGTTTCTTAGCAGTCTCCAGAGATGCTCAGTTAAATTTGCCTTTGGTATGTAATTGTGCCCTGCAGTTGTTTAGCATCACAATCTGGGTAGTCTCCATTCCTTCCACATGTTGGTTTTACCATGTGCTCTTCCCCTTTGTGACCCTGTAGTGACAGAGGTCCATGGTGATACACAGTTTTTAAATACATAAAAATGGAGTGTTTGGATTCCAAGCTGCTATAGGTACATGTGAAAGTGTGTGTTGATGGGGAGTTTAGCAAGACTGCTTACATGTGTGGATGTGTGCCCAAACAAGGTGTGAAGGAGCCTGTGCAGGAAACAGGAGGAGGCATGAAGAGAAAGAAAGAAAGAAAGAAAGAAAGAAAGAAAGAAAGAAAGAAAGAAAGAAAGAAAGAAAGAAAATTAAAGTGAAGGGCTGGGTTAAACCAGAGTTGGAGTTGCTTTGGAGAGAAGGCAACCAGTTGGGAATGAGGGCCCGGAAGAGGAGCAAGGGGCCGGCACTCAAGGGGACAGAGGTCACTCCTGTTGAGTGTAACAGGAGCAGGAGGGACTTACCAGCTGGTGGCCGAAATACCCAAGACCCAAGCCATTGATTAAAGGTTGATTGCGCTTGTAGGTGGGCCACTCTGCCTGTTGAGGAGGCCTGTTTAGATGAGCAGCAGAGATGCAGTTTTTAGAGGAAGGTGCAAGGATTCTGACTGTGATTTTAACCTTTTTTATGGACATATTTATTGTTATTTATTAACTTTTAGTATCCACTTGAAAGCACCTGTTTTATACTGGATTAATGACAGAAAGGATGGAGCTTTTATTTTTGTAATAAAAGCACCAAAGCTCTTTGCACTACAACTTGTTTGTTCCTGTGTCCTCATTGCATTTCTCATCTTGGCTGTCACTCTTGGTGGTCACAGGTTCAAGGAATATGGAAACTGTAGTCCATCCAGACTATCACAGACCCTGTCATGTAAACAGAGAGTTTGTAGAATTAATGACTAAAAAAGTAGGAGCTGAATGTTTCAGTCAAAGAGAAAGCCTTTACATCTTCATCTAGAAGGCAGCAGGATATTGTGGGCTTGGGGGATTAGGATAAAGAAAAAAGGAGTTTCAGAAAACTGATGGATGGACAGGTGAAGGTGATGGAAAGAAAAATTTTTGGAAGACAGTTGTTGGTTTGTATTTGAGAATTCTGAGGGAGCATCATCTAAAGTCAGTATTTATTTAAGCTGCAGTCCCTGCGCACTGCTAGAGGGCCTAGCTGCATCTCAAATTGCATATACCATAATTCACACTTCATATACTGCACAATATTGCTGCCAATGTCATGAAACATGCATGGTTGTAGGCGAGTGACATTAGTGTCAGTTACTGTGTGTGCAGATTTCTGTCTGGGATTGCCACATTAAATCTTGTCACCTGTCTTGTGCTAAACTTACTGACACTGACTTCTATTCAGTGTAAATTAGCTCCCCACAAACTGCAGGCAATACTGGCGTGGTTCCTCCGACAATGTGACATTTTAAATGATTTGAGGAATGGGGATTTGGTTGCGTTCCTCATTATCCCTAGTTATCTTTGGCACCAACTGAAAAGCCACTGCTCAGCCTGGGCTCTCCACATATGAGCTCTCTTCACTCAAATGCTAAGAAAATTTGTACCTGCTTTTATTTCACCAAGTAATTTGCATGCATCTTCCTGATTTCATTGATATCCATAAATATCTGAGAGTGATGGAAACTGTGCTCCATCCAGAACAGGATCTTGCCTTGTGGCTGCTGATGCTTATATCATCTGCCTTCCACAAACCCCTGCAGGATAAAACCTGTTTAGAAAATAGATGGATGGGTGCATAACACAGATCCTTTTGACTTTTCCTGTTTCTGTGCAGTGACATTTGATTCTGTTTTAAATTGCTCCACTAAATCTTCTAAACTGTGAATGTAGGTTGCACATGAAACTCACAAAAGTATAACAGTTTAATTTCAGAACCAATTGCCCCTGTTTACATTTTTAACTCACTCTATCAAAAGTACACAAACACACAATTTCATAACAGTTCAGAGGTAAAACACATTTCTTTTTGAACATTTATATCATACAGCACTAGAAATTATTCAGCTTACTAAGGTTGGACATCCAATGGAAAAAAAACATGGAATCACACAAAGGAAATGCCCTTCTTACTTATCTGGGCATATCATTACTTACCAACCAGAGTGCACATTGAGATCTCAAGATGCCAGCCTACTAAAGATTCCCAAGATTAAAAAAATATCAGTGTATGGTTAAGCTTTTAGTTACAGAGCCCCAAAACTGTGTAATGATCTGCCTGCTAATATAAGAGAAGCCCCTTCAGTTTTAGCTTTTAAAATCCAGGTTGAAGACTAACTAACTTAGTCTAACATACCCTGACTAGAGCTGCTGATTAGCTGTGAATACTGTGTTTCTCTTTGTTAGTTATTTGTACAGAATTATACATATCACCATATTTTTAAACCATTACCATCCCTTCTCTATTCTGTTTCTCTTCTCAGTATCTAGATATGGCATTTGGTTCCACAGCTATATTGCCAGTTTGCTCTCCTGCATACGGAAAATTCATCACAGATAAATGTGTATTGGAATCAGCAGATGGAAAGATTCTTTGATTAGATTGGACAGGCAGCACAGACTCTGCTATAGAAAACCCAGGAGCATTTAGGCAGTCAGTTGACCGAAGTCTCCTGCACTATGACTTTTTATTTTTATCTCTCACTTGTAAATTTAAATATCTTCACCGATGTCAACTGGCCATAGTTCATCAGTTAATTATTAGAGAGATATTTTTGGTTTCCATTTATATTTAATCAATTTCTTCTTTGTTCTCTGTGTGTTTTAACAAATCTGCATTTTTTGTACACCAGTTCTGTATTTATTAATTGGTATAATCTACACTTGTATTTTAACTAAGACTTGTTCACAGCACTCAGAGCCTGCACAAATAATCCCTTTCCATCTTTGACATACGGAAAAAAACATTTTGCCTCTACCTTTCCACCAAAAGCTCATTTCATTGCACTAGGTTTGTTCACAAGATCAAAAAACAGATGCAAAATGCAAAAACAAATTAGGCTATTGGTAAGCAAGCAAACAAACACTCCTAAAAGAATAAACACATAAGAGAAAAGTTCCAGTCCTCTCAAAAGGTTTTTAGTTTTCCTTTATTAATATCCATGATCATTTTCTTAGTCATACTAGGCCATTGTATAAGCAAATTGGAAATAATTGAAGTAAAATAGTTCAACATTAAGAATATAAAAACTTCCTGAATTTAGACATTTGAATTTTACATTTTTATATTTTGAATTTAATAATAAAATAATGTAATATAGTCTTGATTTTTCCTGCAAACTTTAATGGTTATGATTCTTATTATAAAACTATGTATTTCTTGGGCAAACATGTCCTGGTATTTTTCAGATAAGATAGTAATACTAACTAATCATGGCACCGGAGAGAGGCAACATGTTACATGTTGATTAGCATATGTATTTAAGAATTTTACTATACTCTGTACACCACAATAATGAGTCTATAAAGAGAACCAAACTGACTTCTGAACATGTATTTCGGTGTTATGATGCTGTAAAGATATCTTCAGGTGTGCATGTTGACAGAAAAGAAACAAAAACGTTCAAGACTATTTGATAGAGTTATACCAGGGACATTCAAAAAGTTTCTGTACTTTTTTTTAACTCTATTTATTAATAATTTCAGAAACAAATGACATCACTTTTCTACATAGTCACCTCCCTTTGCGATGCAATCTTCCCAGCATGGTAGCAACTGTTTAATGCCATCAGCAAAAAATGTTTTTGTTTGAGCGCGTATTCACTTCAACTCTAACTACATGGCTCAGTAGTTTGTTCTAGATTCCTACAACTCTTTGAGTAATGAAGTGCTTTCTGGCTTCAGTCTTAAACACACTTCCTCTTAATTTCCATTGGTGTCCTCAAGTGCGTAATTCACCATTAACACTAGAATCTCTGACGCCTACAAAAAACCACGTAATCCCAGCCCACCTTAAATTCCTTCGCACCTCTCCATCAGCATCTTTTGTGTTGCAAATGTGTCGATCAGCACAAGTAGTAAGCAGCCTGCTATCCCATCCCCCAAACCACCACCGCAGCTCAAGTCACAAAGAAGATTCTCAGTGGATTTAACTGGGAGTGAGTTGCCTAGAATTGTAGAGGGTAAATAATATATTGTCATTTGGAATACATACATTTCATGTGTGTTCTGTGTCTACAACAATCTATGTAAACACATCGCTAAAACAGACATGTTTTTCATGTTTTAGTTGAGAAAAGGTTTTTCTCTACATTCATAATGGCTAACACGGTACAACACCCTAGTACTACATGTTTTAGTAATAATTGACAAAATTTAGACATGAAGTGTATAATGTGTGAAGACTGAAGTCCAAATATCAAATAAGCAGTTATTTGCTTAAACTGTAAAGGCTCAGTTCTTTTAATCTTTCCTCATAGTTTAACCCCTGTAGACCTGGAATCAGCCTAGTCGCTCTTCTCTGGACCTTTTCTAGCGCTGCTATGTCCTTTTTGTACCTTGGAGACCAAAACTGCACACAGCCTCACCAGTGCATTATAAAGGTGGAGCATAACCTCCTTGGACTTGTACTTCACACATCGTGTTATATAACCTAACATTCTGCTAGCCTTCTTAATGGCTTCTGAACACTGTCAAGAAGTCGATAGCTTAGAGTCAACTATGACTCCTAAATCCTTCTCATAAGGTGTACTCTCGATTTTCCGACCGCCCATTGTGTATTCAAACCTAACATTTTTACTTCCTATGTGTAATACTTTACATTTACTGACATTAAATTTAATCTGTCACAAATCTGCCCAAGCCTGTATGCTTTCCAAGTCCTTCTATAATGATATAATAGATTCCTAATTATCTCCTAATCCACCTATCTTGGTATCATCTGCAAACTTAACCAGCTTGTTACTTATATTCCTATCTAAATCATTTATATATATTCAAAATAGCAGCAGCCCTAGCACTGACCCCTGTGGAACACCACTCTTAACATCGACCAATTCTGAAGAGTTTCCTCACTCGATCAACCTCTGCTTCTTGTGTCTGAGCCAATTCTGCACCCATCTAAAAACATCACCCTGAACTCACACTTCATTTAATTTGATGCCCAACCTCTCATGTGGCACCTTATCAAATGCTTTCTGAAAGTCCAGATAAATAATATCATAAGCTCCACTTTGATCGTATCCTTTTGTTGCCTCCTCATAGAATTCCAGCATGTTAGTAAAACATGACCTCCCTCTTCTGAACCCATGCTGACTGTTCAGAATAACTCCTGTCCTTGCCATGTGTTGCTCAATCTTATCCTTAATAATTCCTTCCATTAATTTTTCTGTGATGCATGTTAAGCTTACTGGCCTATAGTTGCTTGGATCTGCCCTGTCACCCTTTTTATATAATGGGATGATATTTGCCATTTTCTAGTCCTTTGGAATCTCTCCAGTGCACAATGACTTCCTAAAAATATGTGTCAAGGGTTTATATATATATATATATACACTCACTAGCCTCCTTAAGAACACAAGGATAAATATTATCTGGTCCTGGTGATTTGTTTGATTTTAGCTTATTTAATCTGAGCAGCACTTCTCCCTCTACAATTTACACATCCCTCAGTACCTCCTTAGTAGTCGCGTTTACCTCTGGGAGGTTATCCACTTGCTCCCTTAATTCCCCTTTACTATTTCTGATGCATTTCACCTCCTCCTTGACTATTCTTTTACTACTAAAATACTGAAAGAATCTCTTTGGGTCTTCTTTTGCCTGATCTGCTATATTCATCTCCAACTGTCTTTTAGCCTGACTGATATCCTTCTTAATGGTTGCCCTCATGATCTCATATGCTCTACGATTCACTTTGCAGTCATTAGTCTTATGTGCCTTATAAAGCAGTTTTTTCCTTGCTTGAGGAGCCCAATTAAAAAAACCTTGAAAGACATCTGGAATTTTGTACTGACTACCACTACACGATAAATTCATCACTTTCCTCTCATGTTACATTTACTCTCATTAATTACACCGGATTATCAAATTCTCCTATAGATTTAAGTTTGTTTAGTCTTTGTCCTCACATCAAGTTTAGTGAAATCATATCTTGAACTAGAAGGCACCATTAAAACCACAGTGGGCCTGAACGCTAATCAAAGACAATGCTTCACTGATACAACAATGATCGAGTCACTGTTTTTGAGGTCAGATGATACCCTGCATTACCTACAGTGCCTATAAAAAGTCTTTACCACCTTGGAAATATTAACATTTTTCAGTAGATTTAATTTGGCTTTTTGACACAGAGAAATACAATTTGATATCAAAGTGAAAACAGATTTCTACCCAGTAGTCTAAATTAATTATAAATATTAAACACAAAATAACTGTTCACATAAGTATTCATCCCTTCAAATCCATGTTTAGTAGATGTATCATTGATAGCCATGGGACAGACCTCTATAAGTTTTGTGCATCTGACCACCATTTTTTTTTCCATTTGTCTTTACAAAACTATTCAAGCTGTCAGGTTGTATGGCAATCATTAGTAAACAGCTTTTCTCAAGTGCAGCCACAAATTCCTAATTGGATTGAGATTTTGACTCTGACTTTGACACTCCACTACTATAACAATGCGGTTAATCTTGCAGGCTGCATTAGGTTTTCTGCCAGGATTTCCAAGTAGTTTGCTGCATTAATTTCAGCCTTCTTCAAGTCTTCTTCAGGGAAGCATGTCATGATTCTGTCACCACCATGCTTCATGGGTGAGGATGGTATGTTTTGATAATATGTAGTATTTGGCTCACGCCAAAAACGGTGTTAAGTCTGATGGCCATAAATTTCAATTTTATTCTCATCAGACCACAGTACTTTCTTACAGCTGACTTCAGAGTCTCCCAGGTGCCTTTTGGCAATCTCTAGCCAAGATGTCATGTGCTTTTTTTTGTCACTTTCCCATAAGGCTGCCACTGGTGAAGCACCCATACAACAGTTGTTGAAAGCGCAGTCTCTCCAGTCTGAGCCTTGTAACTTCTTCAGGGTTCTCAGAGTTGTCTTGGTGGTCTCGCTCACTAGTCTTCTTGCATGATGACTTAGTTTTTGTGGGTGGCCTGCTCTACTAAGACTAACAGCTGTGCCATAATCTTTACATTTCTTACTGATTTATTTAACTGGATGCTAAGGGATATTAAGTACATTAGAGTTTTCTTGTCTCCATCCACTGAGTTGTCCTTTTCAATTACCTTTTCACCTTTTCACCGAGTTGCTAGGAGTGTACTTTTTACCTTCATTGTGTAGATTAGAACACAATGCCGACTCACCACAAGTTGGACCTACGCGGCATTTCCACTATAGTCAACAAAAAAACCCCAGACACGTGATCTCCATTTAAATAATTCTGTGACTTCTAAAACCTGTTGGCTGCACCAGGGAAAATTTAGTTGTGTCATAGGAAAGGGGGGGCAGGGCATACTTTTGTGATTAATTATTTTGTGCTTTATATTTGTAATTAATTTAGAACCACTTTCTATTTTCACTTTCACATTAAAGAGTCTCTTTCTGTAGATCAGTGTCCAAAAGGTCAAATTAATTCCATAGTGATTCTGCATTAACACAAAAACAACTTATGGGATCTACTTTCTAAAATAATGTCACATATTTCTATTTAACTGAATTAAGCAGCTCTAATATAAACATGTATAGATGTAATGTGCAGATTTAATGTGATTACATCAACATTTATTAAATGGACGGCATGGTGACACAGTGGTAGTGCTGCTGCTCTGCAATAAGAAGACCAGGATTTGTGTCCCTGGTTGGTTTCCTCTGGGTGCTCCCAGAGACATGCAGGTTAGGTGAATTGATCCAAAATCGGCCCTAGTGAGTGTTGGCGTTTGTGTGTGTGTGTGGTGTGTGTGTGTGTGGGAGGTGTGTGTTTGTCAAATGTTTGTTCCTACTTTGCATACTATGATGACTGGGGTAGGCTGCAGCAGACCCCCATGTCCGTGTTCAGAACTAAGCAGGTTTGAAAATGATTGACTGATTATTACATTCAAAAAATTATTCTTGTGGTATGTTGTTTTTACTAAGCTAACTTAAAACGACTTTACTCAAAATCTGTAGATTTTAAAGCTTAATTATGGCTGACATAATTTTCTTGATTCTAACATTAAGAAGTAAAATTTACATAATAACAATTTGAATGAACTTCATTGCTTAATTAACAGCACCACTCACAGAAATCATATGTTGGGTATATTGTCATTACCCAATTTCCTTACGTTGACTTTACTCAAAATTAATGTTTTTAGATTTAAAATAGAAACATTTGCTATTGGCAGATAAAGAGGCATTTGTTAGAGGAATCTGTAAGCAAGTGACAAGCCACCTGAGGTCACACAGAGGAATCGAAGCATTACGCACATCTGAATTTGCTCCTCAGAGAGTCGCAGTCAGGGCAGCTGATGGAACGGTCCTTACAGATGACACTGCAGTTGTGACCCGTTGGGCTGGCTACTTTGAGCAGTTGTTCAAAGCTGATCCTCCGGCTAGGATGTTGTATATTTCTGGGTCCACGGTTTTGAAGACTGATCCTCCAATTAGCTATGAACCACCCAATCTCACTGAGATTCCACAGATGGTGACCCAGCTGATGGGGGGCAAGGATGTAGGGATCTCTGGTATCCGGGGTGAACTTCTCCAGGCTGGTGGTACGGCTGTCCTCTTGGCATTGCAAGCAATCTTTGCTTCCATTTAGGAGACTGGCATCATCCCAACTGACTGGAAAACGGGACTTGTTGTCCCTATCTGGAAAGGGTATGGTGATCACCTGGATTGCAGCAACTACAAGGGGATAACACTGCTCTCGGTACCGGTATGGTCCTTGCTAGGGTCATCCTCAATAGGATCTGTGATCACTTGCTCACCTACCAGTGACTGGAACAGTCTGGTTTTACGCCTAAGAAGTCTACCATCGACCGCATCCTGGCACTGAGGGTTCTCATAGAGCTCAAACGCGAATATCAGCAGAGTTTCTTTGCAGCTTTTGTCGATTTTTGCAAAGCATTTGACTCAGTTGATCAAGCTGCCCTGTGGAACATCCTGAGGGTTCATGGGATCCCCTCAAGGTTGCTGGATATCATGGGCGGCCTGTACACTAGTACTGTGAGTGCTGTGCAGAGTGGAGGCAGGACCTCTGCATTTTTCCCAGCTGATCCTGGGGTTCATCAGGGGTGTTTTCTTGCTCTTACTCTGTTCAATATTTGTATGGACTGGGTATTGGGCAAGGTCGTGGGGTCCAGCGGCTGTGGGGCATCTGTTGGTGAAGGAAGATTCACAGATCTTGACTTTGCTGACGATGCTGTGATCTTCGCGGAGTCAATGGAGGATCTGATCATAACGCTCAAGAGACTGAGTGAGGAGTCCGAGTGTCTGGGCTTGCGAGTGTCCAGGATAAAAACCAAGATCCAGGCCTTTAATGACCTCTTGGACACAGCCATCAGCAATATGTCTGTTTGCAGAGAGAGTGTTGACCATGTTAAGAGGTTTACTTACCTTGGCAGTGACATTCATGTCTCTGGTGACTCTTCCTGTGAAGTCAGTAGACGGATTGGGAGAGCATGGGGGGTCATGAGGTCACTGAAAAGGGGTGTGTGGCGCTTCCGATATCTATGCAAAAGGACAAAGGTCCAAGTCTTTAGAGTCATGGTGCTTTCTGTCTTGCTATATGGTTGTGAGACATGGACGCTATCCAGTGACCTGAGATGAAGACTGGACTCCTTTGGTACTATGTCTCTCTGGAAAATCCTTGGGTACCGTTGGTTTGAATTTGTGTTGAATGAGCGGTTGCTCATGGAGTACAGAATGAGGCACATTACCTGTATTGTGAGGGAGCGTCAGTTATGGCACTCTGGCCATGTGCTGAATTTCCCCAAGGGTGATTCGGCTCATAAGATCCTCATTGTTGGGGACCCAAGTGGCTGGACCAGGGCAAGGGGTCGCCCACGTAACACCTGGCTGCGGCAGATAGAGGGTCATTTCTGGAGGGCGAGACTGGATCGCATGTCTGCCTGGGGGGTTGCAAACCAGGATCCCGAGTTGCTTCGCCGTGTAGTGGGTGAGGCAACACACTGCACCAGTACATGCTCCCCAACTTGACTTGACTTGCTATTGTGCAACATCTTTAATCTGATTAAACTTAAAACATTTTGTGTTTGCAGGATTTATATGTTAGACATTCAACTATGCCAAATATTGCTAATGCATTACATAAAATAAATAAATAAAAAGACCCACCTGTCTTCACATGGAGAAGACTTTCATGGTCTTGTGATGCAGGGTGTGCAGTTTGTTGTAAGACAATTTGAAGGCACCTGAGTCCAAAGCCATTTGCATAGCCACACACATTTTGGCAATTAAAATTGTATTGTTATGTATGATGACTTTATATTTCATTTATACCACACAAATGAATGAGCTCCATAAAACTCTCTCAGCAATAGCTTTACAAAAAGGATGGTCCCTTAATGTAAATTCACTAACATTATGCAAATGTGACATTTTGCCAATTAAATCAACTGAAAAACTTTACAAACATAATCAAAGTTATTTAAAAAAAATAGCACTATGCACAGCCTTTTTGACCCTTTAGAAAATATTACAAAAATCACCGGAATGGTGTCAATCAGTCCACTTAGCCAATGGCTGTGTGAAATTCTACTGTGAACGGTAATTCTGTGCCATTGAGATTCATTTGCTTTGTTTAAACATAAATTACTCAAGCTATTGTGACATCCAACCAAATGATGTCAACTGTATCAGAAACAGACACGTGAACCGTACAATGCTTATATTCATCTGAATAAACAATGCCATTGTGTAATGACAAATGTTTTATGTTTTCTTTCAGTTTCATGCTAGTTATTTCCTTGCATAACTACATAAGTCTGCAACTGAACAAAACATAAGTGAGAGAACATAAGGTTGCCCATGTAAAGAATTTTACTGTTCACTTACTCATTGTGATATCACATCAATTACAATTTCAGTAAAACTTACTGGAACAACAAAATATACAAGTTATGTAATGTGAAGAAGAAAAACAACAAACATAGTACCAGTACAAATATGAAAAAGCATATATAATGGAAATGAAAAGTACAGGTATAAAGTACTGGCTAGTGTAATACATCGCAGAAAACACTATCTATGAGTTTAGATCTCTGTTCTTGATATGCTAAATTAATTTCTTTACACAAACTGAAATCTAACTTTTTCACATGATTAAGTGCTTGGCGTGCTGCCACAAACTAGTATAAAAGAAAACAGGCCAATGCTTCCAACCTTTCACCTTTAACTTGCAATTAGTTAGTTAGGTGCGTCAAATCATGCCTACTGTATGGAGAGTTGCCTAGAAAAGTATCCGGTCTTCTGTCAGCCAGCTAAGACTTGATAGTGGGACATCCCTGGCTGTAATAATTGTGTCTGACCACCACATTGCCGGTATTGTCTTGAGCAAAATGGCCTTTTTCAGCGACTGCTCTCTGTGCACAGTGTGACTAAAGTAAGACAGTCAAAGTCTTATAATTTGAGCATCCATTAGCATCTTTGGTTTACTCTGCTGCAATACCCACACATTTGTTTTCTGGGTTGTCCAGAGTATTTGCATGATTCTTATCTACCACCACAGTTCAAAGTCCTCAATTTTCTTACCACCTATCTTTACTGTCCAACTCTTGCATCCGTATGACGTAACTGGGAATGCTATGGCTGAAAGAGGTTTTTATGCATACAGAGAATTCATATGTGTTCAGGGTAACACATATTCATATGTTTGCATACTGTAACCAATAGCCTTAGGTAATGTAAGAGTTAAATATTAAAGGCTTATGCCCATACTTTTTATTCTCTAAGTAATCTGGGATGCCACCAATATTTACAAACCAAAGGTTAAGAATATGACAGGTAAATTAAGAGGCGGTCACTCCTTTGGTCAGATGGCGAACATGCCTCTCAGGTCAAGATAATGGTGGCAGGCGATGAGTAGAAAGCAATTATGTCCATCAGAAAAGTATTCATTCCTATTAAGCACAAGAAAATATTGGTGGTGTAAGCAAAAACGGAGGAATAGAGGAGTTGGGTACCCAGAGTCAGATAATGATGAAAAATATGCAGACTGAGGTCATCTTGTGATAAGAACTGTAATAAATATGAGGTTCCACCAGACTACTGGCACTCACTTCACTGAACTGAGTTCGCGTTGTGTTCTATGCAGTAAAGTTTTATTCTGATGGCTCATTCAGAAACTCTGTGTTTTCTAACAAGCAAGAATGAATTTTTCTCCACAACATGCACAGAGTCACATTCCTGCACTAGTGAATTTTGGCCAAACTCCTCATGGTGGTTTTGCCATGAATTTGAAATAACTACCAGGAAAAAAGCAATGATTTTAGTTCATGTTTTGTTGCTTATTTCAACAACTGTAATTTTCACTGTCTCCCACAGATAGTAGAAAGTAACTTTATTTGCAAAAAGTTATTTACATTAAGTTATTCATTCATGCATTTACATTAAAATAATTAATTGAAATTAACATAGCCATGCATTTGTCCGTTTTGAAGCAAGGTATCCTAAGAATATCCTTCTGATACTTTTCCTATTTCTTTTTATCTTTGAATCTAAGATCCCTAATTTGCTGTTGTTTTATTCCAAAACTGCAGAACATCCACTGTAATAAAAGTTTCCTTTTTCAAATAATCATATTGGAAAATACCTTCCATGTTTCTGATTTTTCTTTTATTATATCAGCTTTAAAAATGTCATTTTAAAGGCATTTTCAGTGTCAGCAAAGTACATTTAATCATCTCAACCAACACACGTCTCATCTGTATTATATTTTTGCTGAATCTGTAAAGTGGGAGGAAGGATCCTATTTAGTTTGATCCTGTCAGTTATTCCTTGACTTCTTGCTTTGGATTTCAGGAATCAAATGGTGTCCTGCACTACATGCTTATCAAACCAGGTCGGCACGCTTTATCTACTTTCCAGCAGCTGTCTTTTTCTATTTTAGACTATAGCTTATGATTTTTTTCTGATTAATTTTAAATTGTTCCTGTTTATTGCTAATTAATTTAATAATTGAATTGGAATAAAATCGTCTGCTATATTAAATTATAATGAGGAGAAAATAGTTCAAGCTTATTACAATAAACATTCAGTTAATTTTTGAAACACAAATAGATTCTCAGTGCCTCAATTTATGTAAAAGAGAGATGGGCAGTGATGTTACATCTTCTGTGCCAATGACCAAAAAGCTTCATAGCAGGAGAGAAAATAAAGTAATGGGTGAATTTAATCTGTTTATGTATTCATGAGCGATTTTCTCTTCGTTTCATGTATGCATTACAGGCATGTGAAGTGTCCCGGTTCCACTTTTCTCTTTTATCACTTCACTTTCTACACAAAAAATCCTGTTTTTGTAAAAGTGTCATTTTTGTTAGAAGGCTGCATCTGTGCATGCGTAATAATAATAATGCAATTCAAATTCTGATATTTTTCTAGGTGGTTTCAGATAATATAGTTTATAAATAACATTTTAGTATTTTGAACTCAGTTTGAATGTGAATAGGCAGGCCATCATTGAAATTAAACCTCTTAGATTTTAACATTTGCATGAGGACAGCTTAAGGGCTCTGGTAACAATAATGTCCCAGCTCTTTAAGGGTTGGCACTGTGTGCTAATGTCTTTTCTAATTCCTCCCTCTGCAGAGGTTGATGGCTATACCAAAACTGACATCGCTTATGGTGTCTGCTTACCTGGTCCCACCTTCTTCATGCTAGAAATACTCACAACGATCCACCATCTTAAATCAGTTCATGATTGGATATGCGCCAGAAGGACATTAATCGCGATTGTTATAAACTCATGTTTTGTTTTGTTTTTTTTATTAGTTATTTGGGGTTTGCATCTGATAGCCTCAAGTAATGTAAGAGTTAAGTATTAAAGGCTTATGCCCATACTTTTTACTCTCTAAGTAATCTGGGATGCCACCAATATTTACAAACCAAAGGTTAAGAAGGCTCCAGCGCTTCCTGATCTTTTTGTATAAGTTCTTACCATATGTATATTGTCAAACATGTGTATCTAAGGATCATCTTAATGGCTCATTTTTGGTAAATATTACCACCCCAGGACGAGAGGGGATACTGTCGCTAATGGTACTGTCCTTTTCTGTTCCCACAGCACAGAGAAGACTTACCTGAATATATTAAATACCTACCTGTATATACTTACCTGTTTGAAATGCTAACCTGTATATACTTACTATCTACGTCTACTATCTAAGTTTTGTTTAAATTTTATGCCTTTCATCACTTCATGTATTAGTCTTTGTATTATTTTTGACATCCTTAATTGCCTGGTTAGAGCCTGTAGTGGAAGAAGACGACACAGCCTTAATAGACCTAGTCGCCATTCCTCCCCTTATCCGAAAACAACTCTCCCCCGGGGGGTGAAGGTGACACAGCAGTCAGCAGACCCAAAACAGAAGGACTAAAACCAGTGTTTACCTTGTTCCAGATGGGAGAAGAAGCCTTAAAATGAGGTGACTTAGCAGGTGAGATGGTTGATGGAGTATGATCCTGTTGATTATTGGACTGAATTTGTTTCATATGATGAGATTAGTCATCAACTCCTGATCTGGAATATGAGTGTCAGAGGTGTATAGTGCACTATCTAGGTTAGCTCCTCACAACATTGTAACGCAAAAAAGTTCTGAAAAATGATTATGAGTCAGCAATTTATCTAATAAACATGCTTTTGGAATGTGGGAATACAAATTGTTAAACATGCCAAATCCATACAACTGGGGATGAAACCCAAGTGATTTGAGCCAGGAAGCAGTAGTACTCAACACGTCACCACGGGACCTCACTTAGATGACACATTTTTTTTGTGGAGTACATTTTTCTCTGGTGGCAGCTTTCTAAATGCTTTAGTGGCCTTATTTTTAAAGTCTTTTATTATTACAGCAGTTCTGTTTCTGGTGAAGTCAAACACCACAAATATAACTTAATTTAAAATGACCTTTAGCTTTTATCGATTTTTCTTTCTTTGATGTTGTTATGAAGCTTGTAAAAATCTTGGTTTAGATTCCTTGGAATTTCAGTGTTTGATTTGTACAGGAGGTGTAACATGAAGTTTGAATTACATTGTCCTGTATGATATGTCTTTTAAATAAGTTACTGCTTAAGGTTTAATCATGAATCACGAGCAGCCAGACTGCACTCCAGAGAATACCATATGCTTTGAAATCTTCAAAAGTGCCATGAAAAATCATAGAACAAGATGGAATAAGAACAGAGAAGTTGAAGTATCATTGATCCAGAACCTTTGAAATAATAAAAATATGACTGTGTTAACTAAATTAATTCCAAAAAATGACCCTAAAATAATTATTACTGTTGAAATGCTCCTCGTTAAAAGGAAATTGTGTTTTTCGCTTGACCTTTGCAAGTCAGAGTGCAGGGTCAACCAATGTACAGCACCTCTGGAGCAAATGTCAAGTTACAGGCCTTTCTCAAGAGCCCAACATAGGAAGATCCCTTCGGGCAGTAACGGGATTTGAACCTTCCAGATACCAGAGTAGATCCTTAGCCTCAGTTTTATTGCGAAATATTGTAATAGATGAATGTATCCATTTGCCATTTTTCTAATGAACTTATGCAGTGCAGCATCACAGGAAATGCTGTCTGTTTTATTCACATCACCCGTGACAGGGCACTAGTCCATGTGCAGGACATCCTGACATCAACAGGACAGATTTACAGTGTCAGTTTAGCCTAACATGCACATATTTTGAATATAAGAGGAAAACAAAGAATTCAAAGGAAAATGTATACAGACAAATGGAGAATATGCAATCTCCAGATTGGCAAAGGCTAAGATCTGAACCCAGGACTCTTTAATTTTGAGGCTGGCAATGCTAAACTTTGCACCAGCATGCCACCCTTAACTATAATTTATTTACGAGCAATGCACATGTGGGGGTGATAGATAATCCATGAGATCAAAATCCTTATGAAAATCTCTGAGTCAGGCATTTCATAGAGGGCTTTTGACCTCTTCACACATCCTGTCCTCCTGGACTAAGCTTTCACGTCTCTGGATGTCTATAACAGTCTCTCGAACAGAGTTTTTCTTCTTGTTTTGTATATAGGCCAGTGTGACGAGAATGGATAGGATTAGAAATGAGTACATTAGAGGGTCAGCTCAAGTTGGACGGTTGGAAGACAAATTCAGGGAGGCAAGATTTTGTTGGTTTGGACATGTGCAGGGGAGAGATGCTGAGTATATTGGGAGAAGGGTGCTAAGGATAGAGCTGCCAGAGAAGAGGAAAAGAGGAAGGCCTAAGAGAAGGTTTATGGATGTGATGAGAGAGGACATGCAGGTGACGGGTGTTAAAGAACAAGATGCAGTTGACAGAAAGATATGGAAGAAGATAATCCACTGTAGGCGACCCCTAACGGGAGCAGCCAAAAGAAAAAGAAAAAATTCTTTGTTTCCCCTGTTCCAATTTTACAAACCCTGGGACAGAGTTATAGCAGTACTTGTAAATCGCACTCCTGAGAATGGTTATCTGCTGTGGGCAGTGAATTTAGAAATACAGTAAAAAACTAAAGTTGAACATGTTTCCTAACAACAAATTTATTACTAATTAACTCAGATATCTTGTGTACAGTTTGTAGTGTCGTTATTGTCATGTTGTTGACTGTAGATATTGGTCTATCTGCCTCACCTTATCAGCTGCTTAGCTGTACATGTAGAGTTACTTTAAACTCCTCTACCAGTATGCTAGTGCCTGCACTGGATTCATTGTCTATAAGCCACCCTTCATTGCCGATTTGCCCCTTGTACCTGTTTGAGTGGTGAGGCAGTGGAAGGGGCATTTCCATGTCCTCCCCTAGCCAGCCCAAATCTAGCCTCAGAATCCATCTCTTACATATCCCATCTCCATAATTACAAGAAAAGTCCCTTTAACTCTGGTCTCGCAAACTCTGTGTTCTGCAGCTTTTTTAGTTCCTTCTTCACCACAACCTAAAAATTTCCCTATTCTGCCTCCTCTGCCAGCTCCATCAATGACTTCCTTAGCTTTGTTTCTGCCATTCTCACAACCCTTAGTTGTTGCTGATTGCATATACTGTAACCAAAAAGCTTTAGCATCCCACCTCCACCAGGTAGATGATTGTCCTCAACACTGCATCACTGCACTTAGTCACAAGCTCAACGTTTCAACTTTCCTCTCATCTGTCTCCTGTAAGGCTCCTCCCACAAATGAGTCAGCTTAGTCACCAAGATTGTCCTGATTGTTGCAAACCACACAGTAATGATAGATAGATAGATAGATAGATAGATAGATAGATAGATAGATAGATAGATAGATAGATAGATAGATAGATAGATAGATAGATAGATAGATAGTGTCACGCACGTGGGAGTAGGAAACCGCGGATGGATTCGAACGCACCTGGGAACACATTCGCCGACAGGGAATGGCGGGGTACTAACTTTCTCCCTCTGCTTCCTCATAGGAAAAAGGACCTTCCTCCTCCATAAGCCGGGTTTTGACCGCAGTACGGTACTTCCGCCCTTCCTCCGCCATCTTGTCCTGACGTCATCAATCCCATCCTCCCTCACAGTCCTTCCCAGCATTCCTCCACTTCTGGTTCCTCCCTAATAAAATGGCCGCCGACGCCATGATACGGCGTCGCGCTTATGAACATTTTTGTTTGTAATTTTGACCGTGTTTGTTTACAGTTTATTGTGGATCCTGCACAATATACGGGGCCGGAAAACCCCAAACCTTTGTGCTGTCTCCTCCTCAGTTTGTTACAATAGATAGATAGATAGATAGATAGATAGATAGATAGATAGATAGATAGATACTTTATTAATCCCAAGGGGAAATTCACATAATCCAGCAGCAGTATACTGATACAAAAATAACAATATTAAATTAAATAGAAATAAAAATGCATGTAAAAGCAGACAATAACTTTGAGTAATGTTAGCATTTACTCCCCTGGTCTTGTCTGGTCTTAGTGAGATTGTAGTGATTTTCAGTGTCTACTAGAAACAAGAATCACATCATTCTCAACCTGCATGATACCCTGTTTGACAAACTGGATCACTCATTTTTGTGGGGACTTGTGACCTTTGTTTAGTTCCAATCTGGTTGTCACCAGAATGTATATTAACCCCTGGTAGAAGATTATCAAGCTGACACTTACACTGGACCTTATTACAGTCCATCAGCAGGATAAAATACCTGAAATTTGTGGTTGAGGCATCACTTGTATAGGTTGCTGGTACATAGGGAGGTGGCATTAACTAGCAAACAGTGTTTGGTCAGTTGTATCTTCTACATGTCAGCCCACTTTCTAGCTCTCTTGATTACTATCTTCCAAGTAAATTAACTCTGGAAAACAGAAGCTAAGCATTATTACATATTTTACATTTTGGGCTTCTCATTTTCTATTTCCATTGGGAATTATTCTTCACCTTTACCCCTAGCCTTCTTGGGTGGCATTTTGGACAATCTTCTTTCAGTTGCTCTGCCTGGATGTACTGGACCTTGCACTTGCAGAGCCTCTCTGTGACAAGGAGAGAACATGTGGAGTTCTCAGACCCTTCTTTGGTGATCACCCTCCTCTTAAGAAGATGTAGCAAAATGAGACCATGTCCTCTTCACTGACTGGCGCAAAATGAAAAAGTCTATTTCCATATCCTCAATTTGCAGGCATTCACTTAACAGATGCTTTCATTGAAAGTGACTAACAAATGAACTTTAGAGGAGCTTAAAGACATCTGCAAAATGAGCACTGGCAGGTTACATGAGTGTTGTGAACTCAATAAGTAGCCGTCTGGTTTATAGCCTAATGCCTCTGTCATTTGCGCATTCAGCTCCAAGTCTTTCATTTTCCACATTTGGTGTTGTGCCTTGTAGAGTGAGAAATTTGCAAACCAACAGTAATAATAGATAAATGATTCAATGAGAGTGTGAATTAGATTGAAATATTTACATCTGGAGAAACTTTCTGTTCACACAGCCCATTGTCTGTAACAAGAAATTCAGCCTGAGTTCAGTTATTATCTTTTTTTAGTATTTGAGAAGATCTAAGTTTAGGTTGCCAGATGTAGCCCACTTGACAACTAACACAGAATGCAAATAAGGACAAGAAGGAGCAAGCTGCAGAATTGAAAGCATATTTTAAACATTGGGAGGAGTGCCATTCACATTCTTCAAACGTGGTTTTTGACTTTTCGAACACTTATACTATTTTTGATCATTTTATTTCATGTTAGCCAGAGTGTGTTATTGTTTTTGCCATACTTATGTGTTTTACTTGTATGACCATGTTGTAATAAGTCCTGCTGTTTTGCCACTTTATTCCATAGAGTAATCATCAGATGAGTGCATTTGGAGGTCAAGTACTGCAGATCAAAAAGGCTTTAAGACAGCATCTAAGAATTGTACCGCCTTCATATTTTTTATGACCAAAAGGCACAACACACTTTTTAAGTGACCATGGAATCTGATGACCTCTGCCATAGTCTTGTGCCTTTTTTTCACTCTTAAAAGAGAAAATCTTGGAAAGCACAGCCAGTGATGCCTTATTATTGAGGTCAGGGATCCTTTCTCCCAGTATAAGTCAGCCTAGAATATTTCAGCGTTCACACTGATACTCAATTGTATGGTGGGACTGTTGTGCAGCAGGTTGTCACAATATAATAAAGAACAGGTCTGAATGACCTGATGCAGTATGAACAGTATGTAGGATCGCTTTTGCAGGCTGCTTGGCTGGTGGCAGCATCCCAGAAGACATAGCTGTACACTTCTGTAAAGGAAAACGTTCTCCTAAATTTTTAAACACCATAGAGTAGGTATTTGTAGAACCTTTACTGCTAGATAGTACCTGACTAGATTTGGTAAGTCTGGGATTCAGAAAGGATGGAGAGCTCAGTTCCACAACTACTTTAGGTTTGCCTTAAAAAAACCATACCTTTATTTTTGTCATTATAAAGAAATATTCAATGCCTTTGAAACTATTACACGCTAAGCACTTTACATGCAATGCACCATAACAATCTCATTTTCATTTCAAACTCAGGTTCTTTTTTAACCACCAGCAATTGTTGACATATATTATTGTATCATAATGTCCATAAATTAAATATTTGAACACAAATTATATTCACTAATTATAATTCTGACTTCAAGGCAGTGGATAATTTTATGAATCAAGAAGTGCAAGACAACAGTCCAAGGGTGGCATAAGGTGTGCCAACAAAGGCAATTTGGTGACCATAGTTTAACTCTTTAAATGTTGAGTTATGTCATCTGCCTAATCAATAAATGAAATCAGCACTGTTTACTCACATGTACTGTATAAATTAGTATATCACTTTGTTGGGCTGAATGAGCTGTTCTCGTCAAAATCTTTTTAATGTGCAAATGTTCACTCTTAAATTGTTCTGCTGCCCACACTCTGACTGCAGACTCGCATTTCAGTTTTTCTTTCCTCAAGCTTATTTGATGCATCTTCGTCCCCATTGCTTCTCTCCCGATCCTTTAATCTCTCAACATCTATGTCTGCATCTACACCCACTCAACTGGAAGCAGCTTTTTTTTTTTTAACATCACTAGATCTAACAATTTATTTAGATTTTTTGCAGTTTGGAGTGATTTTAGTTTTTCACAATAGTCACAAAACAAAAAAGTATAACATTAACAAGGCTACTTTTATAACATTAAATAAAGACAGCATAATAAACTTTAATAAAAAAAAATTAAAAACAAATATTTTGTGGGTGCTGAAATCAGTGCTTCATCATGTTTTTTTTTTCTGTGCCCCTGTCTTGTGTTGACTTGAAGCCATCTCTCTGCTCATTAATTTAAAATTATCATAGTGGGTGACAGTCAACAATGTTAATTTAACGATTCATGAAACAGCAATAACACAAGGAGAGTCAAGCTGCAGACCCCCAGCACTGTGCTCTGTTGAGGAGGCTGTCGCTTTACGTTATACTTCAGTGATGTTACGCAATATGTCTGCTCATACTACAGTTAAGATTAGGGTGGGAGGAGGAGTTATCTGACTCAAGTCAAGTAAACCAGGTGGCAAAAACATGTAAGCCAATTGGCTGTTCCACAGAGATTTTGAATTACGGAGGTCTGCGAAAACCCAACAGGCACCCGCACACAGGTCCTGTGATCATGGGGCCCACACTCAGTACATGATCTGTGATAATAGGAAGGGTTGGAATGCATTCGGAGCTCCCTGAGCACAAAGTGTTCAAAATCAGAGGTACCAGAGCTGAGTCCTGACCATCCAGGTAAGTTAGTTATACTCACCAATCATGGCACCAGAGAATGGTGACATGTTGCATGTTGATATTCACATGTAAGAAAAAAATTCGCTGTGCTCTGAACATGTCGTAAAACTGAGCCTATGAATTTACTGTGTATACTTAGAGTACAGGTTTAGATTTAATAACATGAGTAGTGTAGCCCAGTATGATGTTATCCTATTAGGAGTGGCATACTGGTTAAGCTTAATGTGAAAGCTGCAAGGACAGACACCTTACAGTGGGAGTGTGTTATGGACACGCAAAAGAAATAGCCATCATCATAGGTGTCGTTATACTCAGATCCTGGGGGGCTGCAGTGGCTGTGTGTTTTTGTTCCAGTCACTTTCTTAATTATTAACCATTTACTGCTGTTCTTCCACCTTAATTACAATTGACTTGCTTGTTTGTTGTTTTTTTCTTTTTTTTTTCCATAACTGGCAGACAAAAACTATAGTGATCCAAAGCAAGCCAACACTTGAACAACTTACTTAGGGGTCTCAAACAGTCCTGGAAGGCCACACTGCAATCAATTTTCGATTCGGCTGTGTCAAGCATGTGCTAATGGGGATCACCTTCTTTGCTCAACAAAGGTAAGTGTTACCAGCCGCTGGCCTAGGGAAACTGGGCCAGGTACAAGTCACTGTTGCTATAGGGTATAGCCACAGCGATATGCTGTCAAAAGCATACAAGAAGCAGGCAGCAGTCACGAGTCTCACACCCTACTTCTCTATTCTACTTTATTCTCATTTACCCAGTAGAGAAAAGCCAAGCAAAATGACACCTTTTATTGGCTAACTAAAAAGATTACAATATGCAAGCTTTGAAGGCAACTCAGGCCCCTTCTTCAGGCAAGATGTAATCTTATACCCAGAAATATATAAATGCTTCAGTTTCTGAATAGATCAACATGACGATCAGTTAAACAATTTCCTCTGTGGAACAATAGTGTAAACACATTTACTTTGGTTCAACAATAGTATCGTTGTCAGCTATCAAGAAGTACCTGGTAAGAAACCAATGTCCCCAGAACTCATTCATTCAAATTCAGGCAGTTCTGTATCACCACATTGTGTGTGGATGAGATACTAATCAAAGCAGTCAAGAGTATTCAAAGCAGGTGATTCTTTTGCAAGATAGGTAAACATTTACAGTATATCCTGTAGATAGCCATCAACAATAACCTGTAGCAGAAATGTTCCAGGCATTTTGCCTTTTCTTTAAAACACTGGTTTGTAGCCCATTACACTAAGCAACACACAGAAATGTTATTTTCTTTAAAGCACTGAATTCTAGCCCATTACATAAGCAATGCCACTACGGGATGAGACGGGGCGCCTTCACTAATTGTTTCTTTTCTTCCACCCACAGCTCCAAAGACACAACCGGTGAGGGTACCTAATCCTGTCCACAGTGCCCAGAGAAGATCCCTCTCCTCAGCTCGGGGCTCCATAAAACAAAGTGGGTGCCTCATTTTGGACTCAGCATGGACAGATCTCCTGCATGACTCTTCCCTAACACCTGTGTATTCCTTGCTGACAATCCTTTTGTTGGGCTACTAAAGTCATCTTTTATGTTGCACCAACATGCACTAAATTTCTTTTGTATGTTTATGAAATGCATTTGCCCAAATGACACCCCGATTCTCACTGGTGACTTTTTGTGCTCTGTCTCCCAGGTCACAACTGTTAATAGAGCTGGTTATTTCCTTGTACTGTTTTTAGTGTTCTCATTTTGCATACCAGTCATTTCCAAAACTGATTTTATTTTTTCTGAGATCAGTGTCTAAATGTTTTGTGGAAGAAACTGATAACGTTTTCAAATATCTCATTGGGACAGATATTATATGAAATACACCAATGCAAATGGGATTTAAGTTAAGCCAGTATGACATTGCAGGACTTCTTGTTGTGAGGAAAGTCATACTTGATGAATGTATTTTGTGTACTACTTATGTGTACTACTTCTACTTATTGCTGCTGAATGCATGTGCAAAGCAAATACATGCGCAGGCTAACAAAGTGCAATGGACAAGTACAAGCTACACAATCCTTAACAGTAACACGGTTAAGGGTTTACATTGCCTCGCAATTGGATTTTTCTCAGAGAAATCAACCTCCATTACTGCTGAATCTCAGAGGCCAATAACCCAATTTCTCTAATTGGAATAAGAGTTAAATGGCATTTTAGAAGTCAGGTTGCTGTGAATAATCGGGTTATTGAAGTACATGTGAGCACACTAATTGTCTATGAAGTTCATCCCTTTTGACTGCAACAGTGTGCCTATCAGCAAAGGATTGTAGAAGTGTAATACTCCTGCCACAGGCTACTTAAAGAGTTCCAAGAACAATGTAGCTTAGATTGGCCTCCCCAGTCCCAGTTAAAAATATGTCAAATAAAACTGAATGACTCATTAAATGCAGAAATCTACTGACATCTATTGTTTAAGAATCACAGGATGCATTGGAGTCAAAATGCTCTACTCCCTGTACCACATTTTTGAAAGCTTTTTGATTCAGTGCCACAATGATTTCAGGAAAAAGGCAAGAATTTTTAGGTGTGTGTACCTAACAAAATGGCTATGTGGCATATCGTAAGTCAAAGTCAGACTTTTTTTATATTGCGAATGAGGCAGCGCATTGTAACTTTAATCATTTTCCTCTGTATTTTGCAGTTTTTAATTTATCTCTGCCCAAAATAAATCCATCAATATGCACAACATTAGCATCTACACTATTAGCAATACATGTTTCAATGAACAGGAAAATTGAAACTGTTGTGAATTTCTGCTCATAATTGATGTGAGCTTGAAACACTAGTTTAATTTATGACAAGCAAATGTTCCCAAAATAATGGAGGGCAATGACTTACACTTGTTCCTATGTTTAAATTGGTGTCTCAGTTCTCCTTTACTACTTTACTTGATGGCAAAGCTCACTATCGCTACCTTAAGGCTGAGAGAATGCCTCTTTTGGGGACAGTCCATCCTGTGAAATAAGAAAATGACCACAAACCTTTTTCAGATGGTGTGGGGACACTTGCGTACAGAATATTCAGTCTGTGAAATGCTGAGAAAACAAACGCAGTAAGCTGCAGCAGCATAGCTGAAAGTCATCAACACCGTAAAATAAATTCAATAGAAAGACTCAGAAAGAGTTAAGAGTCTAAGGTGGAAGCTCAGTATTACACTGTTGAATCAAAGGTGCACCAAGACACTGCCAGTGTTGCCAATGCAACTGTGTAAAATATGTTGCATGTCGTCACATCAATGCCATCAATTGAGCCTGATGGGATATTTTTAAAGGTGGGTGAAGTGGAATCGGAAAATCACAGAGAAGTAGGATGAGTTAGCCGGAGGTCACAGACCTTTTTTTCTGTCAGCAACAGATACGTGAATTTATGTGGCACCTTCTACAAACTCCCTTCTGTGGCTGTCTTTTCTGTGCCTTCTTAAACCTTTTTGAACCACTACACTCCTAACAGCCTGCTCATAGGGAAGCTGCAAGGTCAACAGAATCGCAAGAAATGTGTGGCATAAGTAAACAGGTTGCTTCTGGCATTAACTGAGATGAAATATTAGTATTTCTCTCACTGACTCATGATTAATGACTGCCCAGTGTCTCCAACCACATACCATTCTTGAGCCTGGTGACAACAAACAGTATTATATCATAAATAATTAATGTAGGTAGCAAAAATAAGCATGTTTACAAATACAGGTGTCTTCTGTGTTGTTTTTTGCCTTGTTAAGTACCCTGGAAAATACAATATACTTGCAAAAAATGAAAACTATCAAATGTGTTTCCTCCTTTAATCAGGAAGGGTTTGAACTGATCATCAACTTTGTGTAATATTTCTGATAACAGGTAAAAAGCTGCAATTATTGTGTGGTGTACTAAACATAGAATCAATCAGTGACTCTTGGGTATGAACTACCAGTATGAAAATGAGATCTAACATTGACAATCGAGATGTATTATAACAATGAGGCTGTCAGCATTGAAGTTATGGTCTTGATGCTTGTGGTGCATATACTGTAGGCTGTATAAAGTTAACATGTCTGTTAGGCTCCAAGCAGAAATCTACAGTTGTTACTCGAAAATAGCATCAGCTAACTTAGTAATTGTCCTGCCTTGAACAATAAAATGACACAGAGAAGTGATTTGCAAAGAACCAGGAGGTGGGAGCAGTGAATCAAATGGTGAAAAACTCAAAGCAAGGGTCAAAACAGCTGTGAAGTCAAAATGAAACCAAACCAACACACCAGATATGTCACCAAATTTCAAAATGTCAGAATAAACACACAAGCAAAGTCATCAGGTAAATAAACTCTAAACACCGCAAAGATATTTTTTGGAGAAATTTCAGACTCTTGAACTGTAATGACCAGATGTTCCTGTAATGTTCCTGGCTGGATTCTGACAATCTATATGTGTTGTTGAGCGTTTTAGTGTTAAGGAGTCTCAAATTTCTCATTAGATTTGGAGGAAAATATGTATTTAATACATTAAAAAAAACTTTTTTACCTTTTACTTTAACAGAATTTTGTTTTTTACTGTGCACCATGCTAGGATTTAGCATTAATTGTTTCTATGGCATATCCTCAGAATTATTTTGGTATACGCTCACTGGTGACGTCGTCATTAACGATGGCATAAAGATTGACCCAAGTATTTCTGGGTTATCCGAGTTTGCGGACAGAACCCAGTAATTTGTGAATTTTGAAATTGCAATTGTGTTTTTCTGGTTATCAAATCCTGCTCTGATCTTTGATTTTGATTCTTGCTTTCTGTTTTGGCTCTGATGTCTGTTTTATATGACGTTCGGTTTTGACCTTGATTTTTTAAATTGGTTTACACTTCTCCTGGTCATTTTTATCTTGTTTACTGTCTCTTCCTCAATTTAGTATACAAACACCAGAAAGACTAAGTCACCACCTGAACTAGCTTCAAGGTCATGATAGCTGAACTTTCTGGTGTTCCTGGTTTCTTTTGTCATTTGCATTTTATTGCTAAAAAGAAGCCATTAAAATTAATTAATTAATTTAATTAAACTAAATTAAGCAATAAGGGCTCAAAATCCTTACGACAGAGACAACTAAAATGAAGCAGAAGGGTTACTACAGCAATAAGTGCTTCTTATTAAGCAACTGGGTTGGAATTAAAACCTGCAGCCACTGCGGCCCTCCAGGAATGACTTTGCCCACCCATACACTAGGGCGTTCCTTATTATCGTTTAGGAAAGGTGGCAACCCTACCCACAAGGAGGACCACCTGATGGCACTAAACTTGGAAAAGTCACCAATGAAGCCTTACGTATATTCCTTCCACTTTGTGGAAAAGAAGCCAGCAGTGTGATGCTCGGTTCACCAAAACATAGGTGTAGCAAGGATAAAAATGTTAAAAATCATGCTGTCTAGTGAACACCTGGCTGCTCGGTGGTTGGAGCTGCCACCAGACAGCCCAAATCTTGTGTTTGAGTTGTGCCGTATGGGCTGTCTGCATGTTCTTTACATTTTATTGTAGCTTGTTCCTTTGCATTTGATTCTAATCTTAAGGTATTGCTGTTTCATTTTAGGCAGTTTTTTTTCCTGGGCCATTGATAGTTTCAATGCTATACATTTACTTAACACTTAAATCTGTGTTGATGAATTTCATCAGATGATGATGATGATGTCAGAGGGTATCACAATGAGCTGATGCCAATCAAGACAGACCAGACACTTGCATCTCTATGTTTTGATTGATATGATGTGTGAACTTCCATGTCTAGTAAGTCATTAAGAAAGGATGAACACATGTTCCCAGTGAGGTAAGGAAATGTTAATGTTAGAGAAGTCTGAATACATATAGGAAACAATAAAGTAAACTTGATGAGAAAGTTTGTGCTTTGCTGAGAGCTTCATCTTGATGAAGGCAGTGAATAAAGATGTACACGTTATAAAATATGTGCTAAATGCAAATTTTGACAAGAATGCAAAAACATTTTAAAAAAACGTGAAAAAGTATTTCAAGGAAAAATGTGCTGACACGTTTAGATAGTGTGCTTCAGAGCATGGGAAAAATATTCATTCTCAAGTAGCTAGTGATTCATTACTCTATGTACTCTGATGTATGATTTAATGGTATCTGCTTTTATGATATATTTGCATGCAACCTTGTCTTAGATGCTTACTTTATTTTTCCCAAGGGGAAACTGCAGCATTAGAGTAGCCAACACACAAAAACTACAGGATACAGTCAAGATAAAACAGTACGGTAAATAAGCCTAATTTATTCATTAAAGTTCAAATGTACTTTTGCATGAACAATCTTCTAACAAATTAGTCTATTCTATATAAGTTGAAAGTTAAAGAGTAAACTGTAAGAGATGGCCTCTTGACACGGGACTGGTGAATCACACCTTTCTTGAATAAGCATCTTTTATTGACAGATTCCTAATAAACTCTAATACTTACAGTGATTTGAGTGAATGATTTGAATGAAGCATTATTACTTGAATGAAGGGTGAAAAAGTACTGCTATAGAATATAATCGAGCTCCACAACCACAATAATACATATGTGCTTCATAATGTCTCTGTATTACATTCATGTTTACATGTGATAGAACTACGAACCAAATACAAAAAATTAGGTGTTTGCTTTCAAATTCAATTTTCGTTTAGAAATGTGTTTACAAAATTGGAGTTAGCAACATTTCAAACGACCCCAAAAAGTAGAGAGTTCCTGACCTGAAAAAGAATATCACTAATTAATAAGTACAGGAGCTGAGTTCTGATATATATGGAAGCTCTGATCCACACAGTGAAAAAAATTATGGAATAACCCTTATCTTGTATGTATGTGAAAATGTCTTGTACATATAGGATACTTTCTCGTACGTACGAGATAGTTTCATGTATGTATGTGATGAAGTTAGATTAAAAAATTACAGAAGTGTGCTTCAAGTCCACCTAGTTATGCCTTTACCAAGGCTACGGCGCTTCAGTTTGACGTCACTTCCATCCCTTGCAGTGCGGTGATATAAAAAGCAGATGGGTGGCCTTTTATTTGTTAAAGGAGTGTGAGATGGTTGGAGATGGGTCTAACTGCAGCCTGCAGATATTTTTGCGTACGTATGAGATAAGGGCTATCCCATAGTTTTTTTCAATGGTTCAGAGCTCCGTAGACATAAACCATATTACATGGCAAATAACTTCAAATAAAGAAGTGAAAAATAAAATTATTAAAAATAAATAAAATTATTAACTGCAAGTATGAGATACCATTACTTACAGTGGCTGTGATTGTTTAAAGATGACTATATTTTATGTGATTTGATAGGCCATATATGAGGATGAACTGTTTCAGTTTCAACTACAATCAAGTATTTATGGAAAATTACTTTTATTATGTTTTATGCAACATATTGGACTCTTACATCAGTTGGAGGTGACATCAACGTTGAGTCACCAGTATAATTCTTTAAATAAGTGGGTTCAGTGCCAATCAGTGGGGAGCCTTTCAAACTGGCAAGCCTGCCACAGGTACAGCTTTCTCCATTTTTTTTTCACCATTTTTCACCATTCTTGCCCAGCTATAGTGAGTGGTCCATCTAAGGATGTCAAGCTATCTGAAAGAGTAATGAAATCTGTAGGGTCAGCAGTGGTGAGAAGCCCACAGGACTGCATGAACGTCACAAGTGGGTCAAATAAAAGATCTACTGCCAGGCTCAGCATAGAGCCCACAGCTAAAGTGCCCCCAAAACAGACTTGCTGGGCTCTTCTGAGCTGTTCAAATAGGGTCTTCAGGTTCAGGAAGGAAGAGAGTTATGGTATCGATTCATCTGCCCACATATAAGGTCACGTTATTGTTTAGAAGTACTATGTCAAACAATCCTAGTGCGCTACATGACAGCACAGCTCTCAACACTCCTGCCATGCCACCTGAAAACACCTTTGCTGCCATGTCCTTGTAACCAGCTCCATAACTGCTGGGGATGAAAAGACAACCCAGCAGTTCTTTAATTTTTGTGCACTGTTGCAAGCAGATTGAAGTGGTCCCTTGGAAAACTGACCTCTTGAAGTAAGAACCACATAAAGACGCTGGGTTAGCAGCAGTATGAGCTGGTATTTCATTATTCTAAGGATCATCTTCAGTACCAGCCACAGCAGAGCAAAATAAAATGAATGAGCCTGCCACAGTCACACAATCATCATAGCGAGCGGCCTTTCTAAGACTGCCGAGCTCCCTAAAAGGGAAATGGAATGAGCAAAAACCCCTTGAATCAGCTGCGGCCAGCTTGGCACAGTGCAACAATATGCTAATATTTCAATTTATAGCATAGTAATTTCTTCATAATTGGATCTTTTTCATTTTGTCTTGTCTGCAAGTCCAAGTAACATCTGTCTTATTGTACACCCTTATAACAACTTTAGTTAGCTTTATACTTATTTTATTTCTAGTCATAGTCTTGAAACTGCTGAATCTTTTTTTGTTTCTTAAAATTTTTTGCCATTTATATTACAGGTTAACAAAAAGGTTAAGCATTTACCTGGTGCCTCTCTGTTTAAATAATTTAAGCCTCCTTGATCAATAATTAGGCAGAAGGATGGGATGAAATAGCTAAGAAGAAGGGTGATTAAGAAGGGTGACACAAAGTTAGTAGAGAAAATGACTAAGCAATTCTAAAAGATATGGCAAAAGGAAAAAAAAATGCCAGCTAAAGGGGTGTTTTATTAAAGAAAGGCTTTGGAGAACAACTCTTCTCAAAACCAATACCTTCTCTTGCCTGAGCAAAGTTTTAAAACTCTAATTCCACAGTATAATGTCTAAAGGCCTGTTTATACTCAAGGGTCAGCTAGAGTAAGTGTGATATAAATTTCATTAGCAGTTCTGGTGATGTATCCTGATGTTGGTGACTGTGTGCCTCCAGAATTTTGTGACCATGCAGTCCAGTGCACGCCTGTGTGTGTCGACTGCGCATGAGTTAAACAATAAAATAGTGCTTATTCCAGAAACACTTATGTAAAGTATTCATTACTACCCACATCTCTAAAATCTAACACTAAAAGCACACTGAGACAGCCAAATTTGCCCAAATCCACAGTAAGAAATTACCAAGACCCTGGGCAAAGATGAAAGTTTGTGAAGTCATAAATGGAAATATATGTGAGATTAATATGTAAAGGCAAAGAAAAAACGTCAGGGTGTAAAGCCGGGGGATTCTGCTACTACAAAGTGCCGTAGAATTTTACGCCATGAGCAACTGAACTATAAACAGACGAGAGTGTGTATCCTCTATGCACAACCGCGTTTGTAGCTGTCTGCACCTGAGCATAAATGTGTCATTTTTCTCTTTTACTCTGACCATGAGAACTCTTTGGACTGTACAGTCCACATGTAACTCTGTATCATGTTTCAATATCATTTCTACACAGTCTGCATTTCATTGTATTTTTTGCAACTTTAGCTATTCTACTGGGTCATCCTCCTCCCTTGTTGATCTAACTAGTGCCACTTTGTCCTCAGCATTAGAGCAAAGGGAAATGTAAGCCAGAGTAGCAAGTAGCTAACTCCATTTAATGTTATAATAATCAAAACATGTTGTCAGAGTGGCATAGTGATTAAAGTTTTTGACTTTAAACCCTAAGGTTTTAGTTTTAAATCTCACTTCTAACACTGTGTTCCCATGAGCAAGTCACTTCACCTGCTTTTGTCCCAATTCGAAAAATAAAAGAAATGTTACCAATGGTATCCAACTGAATGAAGATGCCTTGGATAAATGTGAGAGCCTAATAATGAGTAATTTAATATTGAATAATTACTGATTATGAATTAGAAATATTATAATACTCAAAATATTAATATTAAATAATCTTATTTGCTTAAATGAAAGCAAATCAAAGTGTGCTGATCCACACCATACAACCTGGTATATCTAGATGTTGAGTCTCCAGGTGGCCCTTTTCTTGCATTGCTCTTCAGTGTCTTAACTTCTTCTGCACTGCACATGCACCTCAGTCATGTTGGTGGGGAATACTACTGGCCAATTCATTAACTGGCCCTACACCTCTCACCCAGAAATAAGCAGTTTGTAAAACCATTAACAATGAACATGGTGTTTGGTAACAATTCTTATCGTAATAACACACACATCCAAGTAACACAACAGCATTTCTAAAACATTGGAATTACAATAGCTCTCTGTCTTTGACACCTTTCACTTAAACTAGTTATCAAAATATTCAGGCAATTCTTACCTGAATAAAAAAGTGCTTATGAACGTTATTTTAGAACAAAAGGGAATAAAGTGTCTCTGTAAACTTCTCTACGTCACAATTTATGCCACACTTTAAAAGGATAGAAGAAAAGCACTGCTGGTCCTGAAAACTTCTTCTCCATTCTCCTACAATTGGAGAACAATGTCATTATTCCTTTGTTCAAGAAGGGCAGTTCTCCAGATGGTAACAACTACACAGCTGACGTTATATCAGCAGTGCGTCTCAAAACATATTCAGGCATCATTGACAGAAGACAAAGAGCATATGATAAAGAAGGATTAGAGGAGGAACAAGAAACCAATAGGAGAGGTAGACAGGCATAAATCTACCATTTGAGAATTATTTCAGAGAACATGATATGATGAAGACTTGTGCCTGATTTCACAACTTGAAAGCTGTCTAAGATAAGGTTAACTAGGGATTGAGTAGCCAGAGTCCTTCAGGAGAAAAGTGTACCAGACAGACTTGTCAGGGTTATGACGAGTTTGGACAGGAAAGTAGAAGGAGTCGTCTGGATAACAGAAGAAATTTCACACCCATTTGAGATGAGGATGGATTAAAGCAACATAAGAAACACTAAAGAAACATAAGCAAAATAATGCAGGATTGGTAACTGAAATATGAATCCAGTTCAGTTATTCACTGATGACATAGTATTAATAGTAAACGTGTGAGATTTGCTACAAGATGAAGCGAAAGTCAGGATGGGGTCACTTAAAGAAATGAGAATATAACTGGATACAAAGCAAAGTAGGAAAGTAAGATCATGAGAATCAGCAGGAGGCAAGAGCTAGATAAATAACTAAGAGTGGGGTATAATGGCAAAGAGCTTGGAGCACATGACTTCTTATGAAGACCTGGGGACACTAATGATGAGGGAATCGAATATAGACAGAGAAGAAATTAGAAGGCTAAACACATTTATCATCAGATCAATAACACAGTGCTTAGTAGGAGGGAGGTCAGCCAAGAAACTAAAAGTCGACTGCATAAGTTGTTTGTACAGCAAACACGTATGTGCAGTCCAAGTGGATGACATGAAATTCCTAAAGGCTCAGTCAATAGGAAGGATCCGATAAGAAATGAAGAAAATAGGACAGACGTTGGATTAAAACAACTCTGAGAAGAAATTTCACAAAAACATTTGATGTAGTTTGGTCCTGTAAATAAAGTGGAGCCAGAAAGGAAACCAAAACAGTATATGGAAGCAAGACTTGTGCAGGAGCTGCCTGAAATGAAGTGCTAAGAAGGAAAAGAGGGACTAAGAAGATGGCACAAGATTAGAGAAACATAGAAGAGGAGGAGCAAAGAAGAGACCCCAACTCCATGAATGACATAATAGAAAAGAACAAAAAAAAAAAACAGGCAGAAGGTTCTTAGTCATTGTAACAATCCACTCATTTCAATGACCTGTAATACCCTTATAAAAACAGAAAATGTAACTTTTCCTCTCGTGTACCAAGTTATTCAAATATTTATTTAAGATAAGATTGTTAATAAAGGCCACATAAGATTCTGTGAAATACAATGTTACTGTTTAAAAATCTTATTTAATCAAGTTTAGTGTTCAGTTCTTTATAGACTCTATTGACTTCATCGAAAAATATGCCCTTTTTATTTCATTCTTAGTAATTTTGTTAAATTTAAGCTTCAAAAATGCCAGGTTTTTCAGATATGTCAGAGTATATTTTTAGACATACTTTTTCTCCTACATACATCTTGAAAGGAATTATTTTAAAAAAATCAACTTACTATATGTATGTTTTTTCAAGTGTAATATGTGTTAATTATTCCCTAATTTCTGCGCCTCAGTGGCAGATACCTCCTGCAGATAGTTTATTACTCCACATCCTGCAGATACTCAATCAATTTGGGTATTAAAGTCACTGAAATATTCATTGAATGATTCCAGGATAAACTTCTCCTCTTAACAATATCCTGCTGGTAGTAAATCTTGCTAGTGGTGTAAACAGCGATCGTATTGTTCCACTTGTGCCTCATCAATCATAGCTTAGCCAGCACTAGCCTATAGTGTGTTAGTGCTTGGTCCATTGTCTCAGATGACTGTCAGCAAAACCTGATCCTGCCATATTTATGGACCAGTTGGAAGTGGCACGTGCTGGACAATGCTGGATTTCTCTCATATGCTGTGGTCTGAGTGTTTTATGTAGCCAGTCTACTCACAGCTTCTTTCTACCTAATGACAATAGCAACAAGCTACTTTATTTGCAATTATTCAGCCTTTGGAGATTAGGGTTCGATGAGTTGTGCCTTAATAATTATTGTCTTATTTGGCTTTTTTGGTTATTCTCAGTACCCTCAGGCATTGTCATGGGTGAAAACTTGAGCAGGACCCTTTATAAGATGCATATAGTGAAGTTTCTATTATGAAGACACATTCCAAGTCACTAAGGCTGAGTTGTCCGGCTATTGTTAAGCTCAAGCAAACAATCTTACTATACCTACAATTGATGCCTTATTATACAACATAAAATAATATTTTCAAACCTAACCTGCTTAATACAATTTGTTGAGACTTTGGCTATTTTTCAAAAACATTGAGCACGCAGCTACCTGATTACTAGGTTTATTTTGCTTGGTTTTAACACAGTTGAAGTGTTGAATGCAATGGACAATTCTGGCAAAATCTGTTGTTTTGAGATGTTTAATTACAGTTTGATATCCAATAATACATTAGTGCTTTTTTAACATGAATTTCTTTATGACCAGTTATATATGTTAGAATTTCTAAAAATATAATATGGAATCCATGGCTTGTTTCATAATGCCCAGATGATCTTACAGAAATCTTAAGAGAAATAATAGTTATTGAACAATTGTAACAGAAAACTCAGGCTGGCATCTTTCTGAGCATTAACAATAGTGAACCAGCAAGCCTTCTGTTCCTCCTGAGAGCACAATTGCATATTATGAAACTGAGCCACAGAAAATTGATAGCAGTTAGGCTGGAAATTCTCAGAAATATTTTAGGATTAAGAACACAAGGAAAGAAAACTGCATGAAGATACAGACACATTCAATTTCTCCTGGTAGGACGGTCTGATTGTGTGATGCATGGAAACAAAGATCGGGAAGTTTAACTTTCGTTGCTGACTTAAGTTAAAGTCGATGGCAGCAGTGATAACTGTTACCATATGACATACAGCACATCAGCTGCATATTTTCTATAAAATGTTTTTCTTCTTAACCTATTGGACAAGGAAGCCTGTTGCTCTTCATTGCTTTTATTTTTGCTTATTTTAGTATGTCATGTCATTTTCCAACTTGCTTAATCCAGACCAGGGTCACTTGGGGGTGGCTGGAGCTTATCCCATCTAGCACTGGGCATGAAGCAGAAACAAACCCTGGAAAGGACACCAACCTTTGATTTAATTAGTCCATCTATGGAACTGATCAACAGAATAAGGTTACATGTAGCTTTTTAGTGCTCATAGTTAACAGTCAGGGGCATTGAAAAAGATGGCCAGGATTTCAGTGGTAAACATGTTAGTAAATCTGAAATATATATATTTTTTTTTTTTATTAATTTATTAAAAAACAATACAAAGCAATCAAGTTTTTACAAAAAGAAGAAATGAGTTAAGTAAATCTGAAATATATAACATATGCATCATCTACATTTACTGACAAGGCTGGAGCTACCATGATTTTTGATAAACGATATAGCTTAGTATTCATGTTTCCTACATAACCTCAGGCTGAGATGTAAAATATGATCTCCAAAATCTGACACGCCATAATGAACACTAATATAATGCAAATGATATGAACCAACTCCACATGGTGAAAAGCGTACCGGCTCTCAAACACGATGAAGGATCAGCAGCCTCCTGCTTAGAGAAGGTGTTGAGATGTCTAGCATTACCGTTACTTGTAGAGATGATAACATTTGGCTCACATGTTGACCTACTCTGATGTAAGACTGTGCTTTTGAGCTTTTTTACAACATAGCTAAAATTTGCTTTATATTTCAAAAGGCTTCTGGCTGTCTTTTATAATATTTCTGTATATGGTGATTACTGACATACTGCTAGTGCAATTTGAATTTCTGAATTTTGTTGGCTGGTGAGCGTGTGCCACCAAAACATTTTTTTCTTTCCCCTGCAGGCTAATTTCCTGGGAGTGAGATTTTAAAGATAGTTCTGTAATTCTTCCAGGAATCTTAAATATGGTTTGACAGCTATACCTATTTGGAATAGATGATGGGCCTGTGAATGCTATGACAAGCAGCAAGACTTAAGGTAAAGTGCTAATGAGATACTATCTCTCATTTCAGGTTTCAAAAAGGTTACTGGCAGACTGCATGATAAAAAAGAAAATCAATTTATGATGCAGTACATCGAGCAATCTCAAAAATATAAAAAAAAGCTTTGAGGTCTAAATTTCAACAAATTTTTATGTACTATTTGCTCTTGCTTATTATGTGCTAATGCTTGAATGACTGCAGAATGTTCTTTCTTCCTGAAATGTGCTAAATGCTTAGCATTTGAAGCTTCAGCCACATATGTGATTTTGTTCTGATTAAAAAAACAGTTTATCTCATTCCTGCTCTCGCTTTCAGAATGTTTTATGTAACACGTAACGCTGCATTTGAATTGCTTGAGGTTGCTAAGAGCAAAAGCGGCACAGAGTAAAGGTAAAGCCTGACAGAGAAACCAAAGCTTGCGTATCAACACTCCGTGTGAGTAGGCATGGGCCCATTTTCTTGATAAATCTTTGTTTTGAACTCTTTAGATTCTATCATTTTCATTTCTAAATTTTGTTGCTTTTATTTGGGTTACCTGTAAACTTTACTGTTATACTTCCTACGGTGTATTGTATTCTGTTTGTTGAAAGCTCAACACCATTTTGCATGGCTGCAGCCATATTCTTTACAATCACTAAGCCTATTGTCTCTTATGTGGTGTGTTTTGTCATCTACCTTTAGCATATTGTAATAGACATCCAAGTATTCAGAATCACTTCAAAAATTCAACAACTTGTGTGTGATTTAAGAGCATATAAAACTAGTTAGCGCAAAGATCTTGATTTGGCTTTGCTTTTCTGTAATGACTACATTCCGTACTTTTCCGACTTGTGTTTTGACCGTTGTGACAGGCAGCTGGCGTCCATACCCAGTCGGGACGCACCTGCACACTATATTCACGGAGAGCAGCCTTGGACATTGCAATACCTCCCCCTGGATGCTAGATGGCCGCCTCCCTAGGGTGGAGCAGTGCCTTGGGTTCCCGCAGGGCATCCTGGGAAATGGAGTTGGGTGCAGCCCTGTTGGGTCCTGCAGGCACTGCCAGGGAGCACTGTGTTTGGGACTCCTGAGCCCGTATGGGCAACATATTCATCACACTCGAAAGTGCTGCCGGAACTCGGGGATCAAGCACCTGGAGCACTTCCAGGTGAACTATAAAAGGAGACAGCAACCACCACTCAGGGGCCAGAGTCGGGTGTGAGGAGAACAAAGCTTGATGAGGAGGATTGATGGTAGAAAAAGAAGTGTGTTGTGTGACTTTGCTTGTGCTTTTGGGACTGTGTTGGGCCTGTGGGACACGGGGAAGACGTGCCCTGCAGCTTTAGAGAAAATAAAAAGTCATTCATTTTATACGTGCCTCTGTGTCAGTCTGTGCCGGGTCGGGTGCTTCAGTATATAGCGTCTTTATCACACTGTATTTTTGCTTGCCACTTTTGATACCTCCTAACTGCTGATCTTTTTTCTCTCACCTGTTTCCTCTCGGCACTTTCAGTGTGCATAACACTGGGCAGTAAATCCTCAAAGGAAGACTGACAGGAAAAAGCCATTGCACAGTATATAACAAGGGCAATCATGCTGCTTATGATGGAGGGTAAATGTCCCAAGAAATTTCAGGGTTGTTGTGTAGCATTTCATATGTGTGTTTCTGTCTGGTTTGTGGTTTTGGAATGTAAGGATTGCATTTCTGAGCTTAGTTTTTTTATTTGCTATTTTTTGATTGGTTATTTTTTTATATATGTCTACTTAATGTATTTATGTGCCACCATTTTGTCTAATCATTGTCTCGTTGCTGCTTGAGCTAGGATCCTTCAGCTATAAATAATATTCCTTGCTGGATTTTTACTAAACAACTTTAAAAATCTTAGTGGTAGTTAGCTTCCTTCTCAAGTAGGCCCTAGAGTTGTATTTTGCCTAAGACTTATTTTCTGCTTGTGATTTTGGAATTTGCATTACTGTTTTTGTTTGCTTGTTTTTGACTGTCATTCTGGCTGGTTCGTCCCTGGCCACATCTTTGGGCACACAAATTATTAGCAGTTCACAATAACCCAAGACAAGGTTCTAGTGTCCGTAACAGCCTGAATTTCTGAGAGATAGTAAAGCCATTTAGAAACCTCTCTAAACTGACAGCTGAGATATCTCACCTGGTACAGGTATGGTCCTTCGTTCCAAGAGATACCACAGCTATTCCAGAAACTGCCTACTATTTTTTTTTCCTTTTAAGGTCTAGTCAGAGGTGCAGGAATCACCACAAAGGGCACTTCAACCTAATAGCTCTTTCACTTTGGAGGGCCAACCATGTCCTAGAAGAGTGTACCTGGCCTGGAAGTAAACCAGAATGGGGTATAAAGCTCATTCCCTGTAAGAAACCCAGTGGTCCTAGATTTGGGAGGGGTGGTGAGCAAAATCTCTTGAGTTTTAGGGTTTCAAGAGAGTACAACCTGTGTAGGTGGGCACAGTGAGGTTTTTATTTGCTTTCCGCTTGACATTGTGTTTATTGTTTTTCATTTCTTTTTTGTTCTTGAGAAATTGTTTGATACAGATCCTTATTGTAACTGTCATCTAACACAGTGGTTCTGACCTTTCATTTCTGCAAGATCCCCTAGTATACCCCAAGAAAATGTGAGCCCCCTACAGAGGATATGAAGCTTACCCTACTGTACTTTTGCTGCAGTCATCACATAGGTGCTTGTTTTTAAAGCATAACATTACTAAATAAAAGTTACTTTTTATTATTGGCTGAATTTCTTAATCATAAAATAATACAAGGAGGCATTTCTAGGGATAAACAAAAAACAGTAATTACCAAAATATACAATTTCTCACGGTAGATATTTTTGTTAATAATAAAAGCTGCTCTCATCTCACTTGATTTATGTATTGCTTTTTAAATAAGGCATAAAATGATTACATATTTCTAATAATACTGCATCAAAGTAATTTTTAAAATGCAGAAATAGTCACTACAGACACTTTTTCATGACTTAATTATTTTCTTAACCTATGAATGCAGCACTGGACACATTTAACATGAGAGCAAATAGAAATGTGTTTTCTCTCCACATACAACAATCACTTCAGAAGAAAGAAGTAGATAAAACGTTAATGTCCTGGCCGTGGCAAATAGCTTTGATTTTATATTTGATTTGATTACATTAATGTTTAAGTTGAGATTTACAAGAAATATTTTAACTGCAACTATGTAAAGGGAATACTGTTGTTAAAAAGCACTTCATTTGTTTAAAGTGTTTGCAAACCAAATACACGCAATACATTACTTTTGAGTTCATTATTGAATTTTGCACATAACAATGTGATTGTTGTAATTGTCTGCAATTAATCACGATTAAAAGTTTTAATTCCTGCCCAGCTCTAATATATATATATATATATATATATATATATATATATATGGAATCAAATAAAAAATAACTAATCACATCACTGTACATACAGTACTTAATCGTGATTAATCACATCTAACATTAAAACATATAATCATAAAATAAGTAGATAGATAGATAGATAGATAGATACTTTATTAATCCCAAGGGGAAATTCACATAATCCAGCAGCAGTATACTGATACAAAGAAACAGTATTAAATTAAATAGTAATAAAAATGAAAAAAATTAAAATAAAATTAATGTTAGCATTTACTCCCCCAGATGGAATTGAAGAGTCACATAGTGTGGGGCAGGAACGATCTCCTCAGTCTGTCACTGAAGCTACTCCTCTGCCTGGAGATGACACTGTTCAGTGGATGCAGTGAATTCTTAATGATTAACAGGAGTTTGTTTAGTGCCCGTCGCTCTGCCACAGATGTTAAACTGTCCAACTTTAATCCTACAATAGAGCCTGCCTTCTTAACAAGTTTGTCCAGGCGTGAGGCGTCTTTCATCTTTATGCTGCCACCCCAGCACACCACCGCGTAGAAGAGGGCACTCGCCACAACCGTTTGGTAGAACATCTGCAGCATCTTACTGCAGATGTTGAAGGATGCCAACCTTCTCAGAAAGTATAGTCGGCTCTGACCTTTCTTACATAGAACATCAGTATTGGCAGTCCAGTCCAATTTGTCATCCAGCTGCACTCCCAGATATTTATAGGTCTGCACCCTCTGCACACAGTCACCTCTGATGATCACAGGGTCCATGAGGGGCCTAGGCCTCCTAAAATCCACCACCAGCTCCTTGGTCTTGCTGGTGTTAAGGTGTAAGTGGTACTTAAATCATGAAGTAAATGCATACTGAATCACAAAATAAATTTAGAATCAACACAAAAGAATTAAAAAAATTTAATGGCATAACAATGACCTTACTCCTGAAGTTTTAACAAAATAATCCTTAAGCAATTATAAGCACCTACAAAAATAACAACAAACAAAATCTTGTGTTAATTCTCCTTCCCATCCATCCATTATCCAACCCACCATATCCTAACTGTAGGGTCACAGGGGTCTCCTGGAGCCAATCCCATCTAACACAGGGCGCAAGGCAGGAAACAAACCCCAGGCAGGGCGCCAGTGTTAATTCTCAGATTGGCAAAATATATTAAACACAGTCGTGTTGAAGTAAAACAAAATAATCAAAATGATTTGATTTTGAATACACTGCTAAAGACTGATTAAATTGAAAGTATAAGCCTCTCCTAAATGGGCATACATTAAAATTTTGTTAAAACTACGCAAACACCATCCTCAATTGTTCATCACCATTAATGACTTGATAATTATACTCTGCAGTGTTCTTCAACTATTGCACTTTGGAAATAACAGTATAGCACACCGGGTCATGACTTGAACGAGACACGCTCCTTATGTGGTCGAGACCTGTCTGAGAAAGATGGAACTACCTTGAGAAGACATCATGAAAGCAGCTCTGCAATTGCTGTTTTGTAGACGCAGCACTTATAGTACACTGCAGCAGCCAGGAGATGTGTTGGGGGTCCAGCTGCCAGGGTGTGTGTTCACCGGCAACTCTCTCAGAGCTGAGGGTCAGTGATCATACAAGTGCTCACTAAGTGCTGTGTCTGTGAGCACCACTGTCCAAACTGATTTTTTGATAGCGTCTCCATTACTCAAGACTCTTCGGACAGTTTAGCACATGTATTACATTTAATGTTTTTGTAGTTTGTAGAATTGTGGTGCGACTCGAGATTTTTTGGGTTACTAAAAGTGTGTGACTGAAGGATAATGGCTGGAAAACAATCCTCTACTTACACCATTGCTCCTGGCATGCTAAAAATGTTCTATGTAGCAGCTATCTTGCCTGAAAACTGACACAGTGCATTACTTGATGATGTTGCGTTCTCCACACAAATTAGCGTAGATACTGCAAACTAGAATAATAGGTTTGGATAATGACTACACTTCTATTTTGTAACATTTTGTCATTATATTAGGGCAGTGAGCACTGTGAGCTATCTGACAGACTGGAAAGTTAAATTCAGAGGTACTAAAGACTTATTTTAGTTTTAGTGCCTGTCAAAGATATGGTATGATATTGATTCGATGTTCTTACAGAAACATGAAATGAAAAAAAAGAGAGTATAACTTTTATCTTTGTGACTTTTCAATAGCAATACACTAGGACATTATTTGCGAGACACCTTTCTCACCTACTATCTGTTTTTTTTACTTGCCATCTTTGAAGATGAGTCTCTCTGTGTGGCCTTTAATCATCCATGTGGGTCTCACAATCTCACTTCATCTTTTGTGGCCAAACTGACCAGTCACCCCAAAGACAAACTGACCAATCTGATTGCTCTGAGAAACTTGACACACAGACCTTAGCATTTTATTATATAGTAGATCTGGGCTATTTAAAACAGGCAATTCATGAAAAGAATATGTAAATTGATTATTTCTCTAAGATACTTTTGTAATTTGTACTTTCTATGCCTAGATATATTATTCGCTACGTTACACCGAGTATATCAGCAAATTCACATTTAACAATTATCTTTTCAAGGTAATAAAGTTGTCTGTCAAAAGATACAATGAGCCATTTGCTTGACCTAAATAAAAATGATTTCTTTTTAATCAACCAATCAATCAACATATAAGCTAACCAAGCAAAGTGTAAAAAAAATGCCATTGCGCTCATCTGACGTGCACCGTCCTGCCCCTACAATGTCCCCATGATCTGACATTGTTAGCACAACTGAGAAACCAATTTAGCTTGACTTTATTAAAAATCAATTTCTCAATTAACGTCTACCTTTAATTTTAGTTCAGTATCCTCCAAAAACCAATTTCAGAGTTTGCAGGGATGCTCTTGATTATTTAACACAACCTTTTGTGTCCTTTTCTTTACTTTCGACTGAGCTTGTTTTATTTTTTATTTGTTTTGGAAAGGACAGTAAAAGAGTAAGTGCACTGCACCTGAGTTGTTTTTTTCTTCTTCTTCTCTTTTAAAATGTTTCTTGAGAGCTCATAGCCCAGAGCTTAGAGCCTTAGTTGTTATTCTCAGTACTTTCTTCTAGTATTGCGATGTCTGTTATTTACAGTCAGAGAAGGAGCTAAAATTTCACACAGAATTCAGAATTAAGATCTTCAAAGGATGCTGGTCAGGATCAAGAAGACTCTGCCTTGTGCCTGCTTATTTATTAAAATATGATTTTTATTTCTCACTGGCTTAACTTTTCTAAAATGCTACAACTCAACCTGACTAATTGACATTGTAGATTTTGTGGCTATATGATTATAAGTCTCTAGAAAATTAAGAATTGTCATTATGTTTAAATGAAAATACAATGTCATTTTAAGCCATTATTGCCAAATATATAACTAAAGGTTCAAGGCATCCATTTTCACCATGCCTGTCCGTCTGTTTGTCCCTTGACATTTCCACTGAGCACCACTTATCAGCTCCTTCATTTGAAACTCCCTTAACACTGAGGACTGCCATATTAGTTTCTGTTCTGATTGGAAATCTTTAGAGTATGTCCAAGATGAAAACAGTTATTCACTTTAAACATACATTATAAATGGACTGTGGAGCCAGGCACAGAATACTATTGTCCTATTGTATTCTGCAGTGGCCAACAAAGACTCTGCTTCGTTAGGAAACTGAAACAGGCCTGACTCCCTCAACAACACCTGGTGAACTTCTACCATAGCACTATCAAGAGTGTCTTCTTCTGCTGTGTGGCTTTTGGGTATGCAAGAAAAACGTTCCGCATTGTGTGGTAAAGGTGACTCAGCAGCTCATCAGGACTTGCCTTTTGAATCTGGACAATGTTTATGCTAGCTGAGTGAAGAAGAAGAATAGCAACATTAGTAGACACAACAAACATACCCTGGCCATTTCCTGTTTGAACATTTGGTAAGTGGTACTGTCTTGTAATTCGGCGCCTACAGCAAGGATGCAATTTTATTTTATCATTAATGATGCAATCAACCTCAATGACGGCATTTCATTTTATCCTCCTGCACTGAGCCTTTAAAACGATGCTCTTTCACATTGTGATGCAGTCTCATTCCATTCTCTCAAGTTGAACCTCAGGAAGAATTGCTTGTAAGTTTATGTATTGCTAATAAGATCTGTGTAATAGTTTGTTAATATTAATGTTTGAACATTGTTAAATATTTATGTCTTTGCACAAGGTTTCTGTAATAAAGCAGCACAGGAAAACTGATACTTGTCAGGTGGCTCTTTGTGATGCAACTGGTTAAAGAAACACACATAATTATTTCTTCATATTTACACTTTACAATGCCCCTGTGGTGATTATGCTTCATTTATATTACTTTAACATCATTTTATTTTATGTATGTTTTTTTAAGTTTCACAATGTCACTGATTGAGCACATTTGAATAAGGCTGTTCATTTTACTTCAGCACTTGACTCTTAATTTTTCACCTTGCATAACAATCTGTTAAGCTTTGCAGTCTACGCATAGCAGGAACCGAAAAGGTGAGGATGATTTGATTCTGCACAAACAGATTGAAGAATGGTTTTCTTTTCTAGTGACGTAGCTTCCATCACTCCCCTGTCTAACTGCTGAGAACTGATTTAAACTTTTCCTTAAACCCTAATTATACACAAATAAAAACAGCCACTTGGGCTGACTCTCTTAATGGACTAATGAATTTATTTATGTATTATTTACTAATCATGTTATCTGTCAAAGACAGGAAATAGAATACATTTTTAAAATATTTCTATCTCCTGCTTTATGTGTACCTTCAGCACCTTTCTTCTGTATCCTCACGTGTATGGACCCCTGTTGGCCAGCGCTCAATCTGTCAAATGCATTATCATAAAGCCTCCTTCTCAGCCCCTGTCATTTTTAGGTACCTTGATCACCTCCTGTCCATTTTTATACCTCCAATCTTTGAGCTTCAAAGTTTGAACGTGACTGTCAGCTGGCTCCTACACTATTACTCCTACTCTTGTTTCTCATACTTGCCCTTCCTCTTTCATTTGTGTCACCAAAATACAAACTGACCAATAAAACCAAAGCAAACTGACCAATCAGATTGCTGCAAGTCATAGGGTCTTAACCAATGCGTCGTGAGTTGTATGAAGTTGGGTAACACAGAGTGGTGATTCACAATTATACTCAACCAGTAATGGCGTACTGCACGATAACGTACAGTGAATACACTTGACTTGAGCATTCCTAGTTTTCATCCTCTTTCTCTGTACGTTTAGCATTCGTTTGCTCAGAGGTTGATGTGCTTGCTGCTTCCTGAGCAGCTCTTCTTTTCTCCACCCTAGCAGCCCGCTGCTCCTCTTCTTTCATCAGCATCTTTTCACGTTAAAACTGATTAAGTCAGTGTTTGTGTTGCAATTACTTAGTAAGTGTTTTTTTTAAATTTCACTTAAGCTGGCACTGGAGTCTTCAATCTGCCTCAAGAATGATTTAAGATATGAAGAGGTAGAGGAAGTGACGGTGAAGGTGGTAGGGATGAGAATGGTGTCCATATGCATGCACAGCATGGCCACCCTGCTGGTTGATGTTACAATAAAATAAAATAAAAATAAAAAGAGGAAAAACCTTGGAGGTCAATCATCACCCTGAAAGCAGATAGCAGAGGTCACGTAGTATATGTTTACCAAATTTCAGGTCAATAGTTCAAACAGTTTGTGAGCTACAGGTGATTTAAAATCCTGGACAGACAAACGGACAACCATGGTAGCGTATTATATATACAGGGTCAAAAAAGGCCCATACACTTTGTGAAGCATCTTGCAATTGCGATGGGGCACCATGGGCAGCTTAAGCAAAAATAGAGCTTCAGCATTAGATGATTCTCCGATGAGGACACACCCAAACTTTGTGACGATTCTTCAAGGAGGAAACCAGGGCCTATGACTCTGCGAGAGCCCAAATTGGTGTGATTGTTGAAGACAATTCTGGGTCTTGAAGACACAAAAAAAAGTCAAAATTGGGTCGCAAGAGAAAAACGATTTGGAACCCCTGCTCTAAGGGACCAGACACGTTCATAGCCCTTTGTGTTTTATTAATAAGTAGATTATCAATTGTTATTTTATTGTTCTTTTTGTGTATATACAACAATTTCAGCTATTTTTCTTTGATATATTGCTGCTTTATGAGAGATGTCATATCAAAATTGTATGAAAGTATGAAAGGATAATAAAGATACCTAACTTTTACAAAACCTCCTGAATGAGATTCATGGCACTTGAAAGTGACACATGTTGCATGTTGGTCAAGCAGGCAATACGATATTCATTGTATACTCCACGATGTGATATTAAATCTGAACTGAACTGATTATAGTGCATTACATTTTTTTCAAATGAAAATAATAAATTTTGAAAGAGTCAATGCCTTTGACTACCTATATGTACTCAGTAAGTGCGTAAAACCAAACTACGCTCAAAACTCTGCATTTTCTGTGATGAGGAGTATGCAAGCACACAAAGAAAAATACTAAGGAAATTAAAAAATGCAGATTATGCCTAACAAAGCAAAATCTGTCTTTTTAAAATGGTGCATTCTAAGTTGCTTTTGTTGAGAATTTTGTAGAGAGAAAACGAATATTTGGGGACAACCTGTTTGAGTGAGTTAAAGTAATTAATAACTTTTAATAAATCTTGCAACACAGACATACATTCAAGCAGATATGGTTATTAAGCAATTCTGCTTCTCAGACACTGATGCTAAAGCGGATTTGTGATTTTTATCAATTTTAAATAAACATTAAATAATGTTTAATCATATTAATATCGTTAAGAATGCTGTTTCCAGTCCTCTGATACAGAAATCTTGAATCAGAACACCCCCTCCCAGCCCCATCTCCCGTCCTTCTCCAGGGTGCTGTGCAGCCCCCAAGATGCACATACTTTCTGTGATCCATGACAGTATATAACAGCAAAGATCCACATTAATAAATCAAAACAAATCTCAAATACTCTAATTAAATGCAATATACATCAAGGCCTCTCATGTTCTCTTAAACAGGCTATAGAAAATCAATACATAAGAGCAGCATTGGTGTTTCCTACTGTTTTTAAATAGAAATATATCCAGGAGTGGTAATGAAACTGGACATGTCAGGGTGTTGTTCTGTGAATTCTGCTATAGAAAGAATGCATTCCTAGTGGAATCACCAATTGTTTATTTCTCCTCAGATTCATTAGATTGAATACATTTTTCAGTGACATCCGTGTCTCACAAACAATACTCAACACCATTGTTTGCGCGCGTGTGTGTGTGTGTGTGTGTGTGTGAATGACATGCATGGCTTATGCGTTCATCTCTAAAGATGGAATGTTCAGGAAACAGTCATATTGAGAAGTAAAACTATGACCCTCATTTTTTTTGCAGACAAGCATGAAACAATAACAGACATGACATTTATCCATATAGTATTTCTGTTTTTTTCATATTTAGGCAATTTCTATTGTTCAAAAATAAGTACTGAAGAATGTACTATTAGCCTTTGATTACTAAATAAATGAAAATGGAAGAACACATTGTCATACAGAATATAACCCAAGGGGTCCACAGTGCTAATAAAGGAAATGGGTTCTTTGAATGATGGAAACATTGACAACAGCAGTTCACCGAATTGTAGCTGTGAAGGTGTTGTATGGATTTAGGTTTACTATTTGGCTATAATATTGAATATCTTGTTTTTTTCATATCAATTTATTTGTGCCAGTGGACTTGTTAGATACAACTTACAACAGCACTATGGCTTGTTTGATGTTAGAGATTGGTAGTGCCATTTTAATTACATATGAAACTTGGTAAACAACTTAAATTCTTTTGCTTAAATAACACTAGTGCTGATTTATCAAGATAGTTTTAAAAAAAGCCACCATATAATCTGCTTCAGCTAACTAACTTCAAAGTTAGCTACAGATTTCAATGATTCTATGTGTAAAAAAACATGATTTCTAGTTTTCATCTTGAATGCATTCATGTTCACTGGTGCCCTCAGGTCTGTGATTCGCTGTTTAACTGTGATAATTAACCTTTTTACAGAATATCAAAAAATATTATGATAAAAAAACAATGCTGTAAAAACTCAAATACACAAAAAAATACAAAAGAAAACTTCTGACTTGGCTAAATGTAAGACAGCAGACCCAGTGAGGCATTATAATGGTACAATGCTGTTGGTATGTAGGAAGCCCAGTCATGTTTCTTGACACGCTGCTGTTGGATAATCTGTTCTCTAAAAGACTTCAGTGTTATTGTGTCAGAAGGAATGATGTGCATCTTTTTTCATTATGACACTTCATTCTCTTCTTCGCTACCACCTGAAGTAGGTCAAAAGTGTATCCCATTACTGAAGCTGCCTTCTTAACTAGCTTCTTGATCTGGTGAGTCTCTCTTGAAGTGATGTTACCAGCCCAGCACACCACAGTATAAAAAAATCACACCAACCATTTTAGAGTTATAGACCATGTAAAGGAACACAGCCTCCTAAGAAACAGTCTACTCTGCCCTTTCTTATCTAGTTCCTCTGTGTTCTGAGACCAGTCCAACCTGTCATTGATGTGGACCCCCAAGAACCTGTGGGAGAGCACCACCTCTATATCCACTCCTTGAATTTTGACCAGACACTGAGGCTCTTTTGTGCGGTGAAAGTCAATAACCAGTTCCATGATGTCTGCTGATGTTTAGTTGCAGACAATTCTCTTTTTTCAAAGAAACAAACTTCTCTACCTGATTCCTCTCCTCTTTCTCAACCCCTTTATCAATATACCCCATTGGTGCAGAATCATCTGATAATTTCTGGAAGTGACATGACCTGCTGTTATTTTATAGTCTGATGCCTACAGGGTGAACAAAAAAGGAAAGAGTCAGGTATAGATGTACTATATCTTTATCTAAAGTACTTAATAAGGAAGAATACTGCCATGTGACTGTCTTTTGATTGCCTAATTCTAGTGCTAGCTGGAATATTAGTGACAGCCTAAATCACAATTGGAATGACGGTAAAATACCTATTGCAGTGTATTGTCAATTTCTGTAAGGATTAGCAAAATTGTGCTCTGAGAACTTGGTAATGCTATTGTCCAAGATAAAATGTTATCAACAAAATTTGATATTTGGTTGAGTGTGCTGACAACGATATAAGAAAATGATAAACAATGAACTATCTAGCCTTCAAATGAAATTCTATTTAGGTACTCAAGAGGACACACATTGATTGTTTAAACTCAAAATATGAATAATGCTTTTAAATTCACGGTAAATGATAGGTAGCCTATTTTTTCACCATTTAATATGTTAACAGCTGTATGTGTTTGCAGAAAGTAGTTCATTTAAGACTTTACATAACTGTTTAAAACCTAACATTTCTTTGCTGTGACTCCCTAAAACTGTTAATACACATTGTTTGAGGAATGTATTGGTTTGTTTGTTGTGCAATAAGAAATTGTATATTTAAATATTCATGATTTTATTTTATTTTTTCTCCCTTTGTTTCACAAACGTCTTTTGTTTTTAAGATGCCTAGAATGTATCACAATCAAGTGACAAACATGCATTCATCATTACACCTTATTTCCTCTATGATAACTACATCTTAAATGAATTCCTCACCATCATTACCAGGCAAGAAACACCAATTATTCATTACAGTGTCCATGCCAAGAAAACTAAAAAAGTCTTCCTTTTAATATAAAAAAACATAAAGTAAATCTGACCAAGAAACTGCTAACCAAGTCCAAGATCAGAATCCAATATCAAAACCCTTATACAAGAGTACAATCAAAAAACACAAACCAAAGAAGGTGAAATCCAAAAATCCAAGAATTACAACTGAACTTCACAAGCAAGAGATAGTCCTTACCCAAGAACATATACTAAATGTCTGAGGCTACAGTTCCTCTCATACTGAGCAGGACTACACAACACATCATCAGAAGAGTGAAATCAACTTGTCTCACAAGGGTTCAGCCCAGATTACATTCCCCATTAGTGGGTGAACAATCCAACACTTAGTGAACTCCTCTTAACAATGATAGAACGAGCCAAACAAAATCAAATTCAGTCACTCAACTTTAAATCTTTTATCAAGCGCATTTGTCTTGTTTAAAATTGTAAAAAAAGGTTTTCAGGTGAAGATTCAACTAGTGAACATTGCAATCGAGCTCCAGCCTCACTGGGCCTCATATTCTGGGTGTGCACCAATTAACCACATTTTGGACAAAAATCTTTGCATGCCTATCAGACAGCCTTGGCGTCACGATCCCTCCTAACCCACTAACAGCTGTGTTTGGTGTACTCCCAGATGGGCTTAAAGTGGAGAAGGACAAACAAATTGTAATTTCCTTTACCTCACAACTAGCACGTAGACTTATCATGCTCAGCTGGAAGAATCCCACCTCACTACTCTTAGGTCAATGGGTAACCAATGTTTTATACTACTTGAAATTGGAAAAAATCAAATTCTCACTTAGCAGATCTGTTCAAAACTTTTTTTTTTTAAATATTGAAGGACGTATTCAACAACATTTTAGAATAAACTTTTATTTTGAGGAAAAGGATACCCTTCTTTTCTTGCTCATTTTATTGAATAGCTTCAGTTGCTGGCTTCTCTCTCTTTTTCTTGGTTAGGGGTCAAATTTTGCTTTGATTTGTTAAATTTGTCTTGACTGTATAGAATGTTATCTGTTTCTAAGTAAAATCAATAAAAATATGTTAAAAGAAATGTCACTCCAAGATCTTCAGTCTTGCTTTGGCATTCCTTTTCTTCTTGGTCTGCTCAGTAAATATGGCCTCAAGAGTCTAAAGGGGTCTCTTTTACTTTACCATCCTATTTTCTCACATGCAGGCTTCCATTTCTCTACTCAGAAAATCAGTGTTAATTCTTTAAATGTCGTTATGCAAAATCTCCAATAAACCCTTCCCCTAACCTCTCAATGGTCTTGGGACTGAGTATTAACCTGTCTTCTTTGTTGGCATACCTTTTTAAAAATATTAGCTCTTCAACAAGAAGCTTCAAATATCAATTTATTAAATTTGCATGTAGATTACGTCTTCCACCTCATAAGATATATTTATAGGACCCCTGTCTGGATGACCTCTGCAAGTTTTGCAACCCCTCAGGGAGTTTACAGTATGCACATGTATAGTTTTTGTCCTCTTGGTCTCTAATGTCTTTTTTTGGTGCTATCTGGTACTTTTCCTTCCTTGCCGTATATCCAGGACCAGATTAAGATCTTTAGAGACTGTAAGCACTTAAAAGATTTTGGTGCCCCATATATATGAGTTGCTCTCTCTCAGTGAATGACAGAACAGGACAGCCAACATGACCAAGATATGAATGATCATGTGAGCCCCGGTGGACAGTGTGGCAGATAACACACTCTAATTTTGTTGTATTCCTGAGATTAATATATATCATTAAACTCTTTTTATTACTATTTTATTATTATTGTACATGTATATGAATGTAATATTTTCATTTTATGTGTATATTCCTAGACCTTATTCTCTCTCTCTCTCTCTCTCTCTCTGTCTCACAGCAACAGAGTACGTTCTCCTGCTTGTTCACAGTATCTGCTAAATTTCTTCTTCCCTTCAAATGAAAGATCACTAATCTGATCATGCTGACGAACTGGTTGTCTTCATTTTATTTTCTGATTCTTCTTGAACAAATTGATTGAGTATCCAGTGACTCTGTTGAAAAGAGAATTCTTCTGCTTCTGGGGTAAACTTTTTCATGAACAGAGACTTGCAATGCACTCAGTCCCTTGATCAGGTGTAGTGATGTGGTTGGTTGGTAGTGTTGAATTTTCTGGTTATGTGGCACAGGAACAGGCATTGCAGGTGAGGAGCCGCATTTGGTTTATTTCAGATGTTGATGGCTTTGTGTTCTGTCATACTTCCCTACTGACTTTATTAGTAAAAGTCAATTAGTCAGTCAGTCATTTTCAAACCTGCTTATTCCTGAACAGGGTGATGGGGGTCTACTGGAGCCTATCCCAACTAGCATAGGGTGCAAGGCAGGAACACTTCTATCTCAGGACAAACACACATACACCTCAACCATACTTTGGACTGTGGGAGGGATCCCATGCAGAGAACATGCAAACTCCACACAGGAAGGACCCGGGACGCAAACCCTGGTCTGCTTACTGCAAGGCAGCACTATCACTGTGCCACAATTAGTAAAAGTTTGATTACAAAAAAAATTAATCCTGGGTTATAGGTCACAACAGATGGAGCCTATGTTACATTAAGTGACTTTTCCAGTGATTTTCGGTTGTAGCCTTTATTTATATAACCTTAGCAAATCATAGGCAGCTGGCAGTCTCTTGAAGCCGGTCACGTAATATGATATGACCAATGACACTCCAAGTAGTCTACGTTTTGGTCTTAGAGGTGGGCTTTGTGTGCATGACTGCTTATGACCAATGAATGCTCATTCAGAAGTACAATGCATAGTGAGTAGCAACAAGAAATAAGGAACACCCATGTTTTGAACCTTCTAATCAGAAGAAAGGCTTGTCTTTCTGATGTCTCCCGTGTTTACGTACTAAAACAAAATGGGAAAAAAGGGCCTGACTACAGCTGAACTTGCCCTATCTGTTAACCTTTCATACAGAGCAAGCTCAGTCAGGCAATATGAGGGCATTGGACCTCACAAACAGAACAGAGGCCGGTCTATCTGATTTTTTGTCTTTTATAAACCATGACAGAATGGAAAAAAGAAAAAAAGGTCTGAGATTGCTGTTGAACTCACCATACCTGTTAACCCTTCGTACAGCTGTGGCTCTGTCAGACACCACAATATTGTCTGTCACAAAAGGGCAAGGACATCTGTTCTGGAAAGTTAGTGCATGATCACTATATGTGACATAGCAAGAGATTTTCAGTCATGCAAACAGTGACTTTGATTTTCACTATCTATTAAACTGAAAGACGTCTATTCTTGTTAGTTGTTAGCTTTTGCCTTTAATTAAAGCCTCTTGATCTATGATCCAGTCTCGCTGTTACTTTTGCACAAGGACAAGTATTGATAAGAGAACCAGTACAATCTAGTGTAGAAGAATTCTAACTCCAAGGGTCTGTTTATCAGTACCATTCAAGGACATGAGAAATGCCCACTGATCATGTACTTCTGTAAATAACGGTGTATTTAAGAAGTGTAATCAACAGCTGTAATTCGATCATCTGCTTCTTTACATTGGGTGGCTCTGCACGCTTCGTGAATGTAACTTTAACTTTAATCACACCCCTCCTCTCCCACTCACCCTCGCTGCAGGATAAGGTAAGACATTCTTTTCTGTCAATTTTATGTGATGACTGCTGAGGCCGGGATCCAAACACTGAACAACCTAAATGAACCCTTCCAGGATGGGTAATTGCTTGTCTCTTTCAGCTGCAGCGCTGTAATCCCCATTGGGATGTATCTTAGGGCAGGGATCTCCAACTCCAGACCAGGGGGTCCCATGTATAAATGATACGTTTGCACAAAAATGTTGTGTACAAATGTTTCCACGTACAAATGGCGATTTATAAAACCTAAACTTGGCGTAAAACCACACACATTTTTACGGTAGCTACAACCCTGGCGTACCGCATACTGTTTCTCAGTTTAAGGCATCTGATTGTAATTAACCTATAACAATATAATGGTTCACAGAATGGTCAAACTATTCTAAATACAATAGCTGCTTTAGCGTTGTTACTCTCACTACACCTATTACTCCTTCTTTCAGCTGCTCCCATTAGGGGTCGCCACAGCAGATCATCTTTTTCCATATTTCTCTCACTGCACCACTCGGAGTATTTATATCACTGTATCTGAGTGTGAATCACAGCTCTACAGCAGCTGACTGGAAAGAGAATTATCAGTATACAGCATCAAGCACATGCTGCTTCAGCCATGTTGTCTATTGAACTGCTCTCATACGACAAACGCTTCAGAGTCTTTCCTCGCGGTTCAGAAACAGTTTCATTCCAAGAACTTTAAACAAACTCAATCAGTCCATCATTTGCTCCTTGTAGAACGCTTTGTACTTATAAGTAATTACCTCACTGTAAACTTGCGATACAGTTATAATATTGCACAACCTGAGCCACTTTATAAAGTGCGTATTTACATATGATGACGGTATCATTTTTAAGATGAAAAGCAGCAAAATATGTTTATTATATTATACAGATAAAATTTTAACTTCATTTAAATAATCTATATTGTGTGAACGCTGGCCTGGACACACACAGACAGACATCATATTTTCACCCAAAACACTGTTTATTTACAATATACAAACAAACAAAAGTCACGTGCACAAAACCCCAGTGCCTCTTGCACTGATTCCCCACAGTCCAGGCCTTACAGTCTCTGTGCCTTTTCTTTGACCGCCTCCCGTCCTCTCTTCAGCTCTGTCCACTACCGCCCGACATCCACCACTGACTGGAGTGAGGCGGCCCCTCTTATAGGAACCCGGATGGGTTCCAGCTGCTTCCTGGCACTCAGTGTTAGCCACACCCGGCGGAAGTGCCGGCTGCGCACCCGGAAGCAGTCCGGGTGTCCCCTGTCGTCTTCCCCCCAGCACTTCCTGGTGTGGCGGAAGGGCTGGGCTCCAGGGTTCCTCAGGCACCTGGGACTGGTGGCCCCCAACATAACCAGGACGGACGCCCCCTCGCAGTCTGGAGGAGGCACAAGCCCTCCTCTGGTCCTCCGTGGGGACCACACGGGATATTCCGGCATCGGGGTGCCACTTGGCGGTGGCCACAGATCCCTACAGGGCTGGGCTTCCAAGCCCTGTACCTGAGGCCCTCAACATTACCAGGACGGACGCCCCCTCGTGGTCTGGAGGAGGCACAAGCCCTCCTCTGGTCCTCCACAATTGTTAATAATTAAACATGTGAGGGCACGGTGCCGCAGCACTAGCGAGGAGCTGGTGCTCTGTTCACGGATTGTTCCTGCCTCGCGCTGTATTCTTGCTGGGGCTGGCGCGACAAGGGAAGGATTTCCTTTTCGGCCTATTTCCCACTTACCTTTTCTGTCAAAAGTTCTTGAGAGTGTTGTAACTTCCCAACTCGCCAGCTACTTAACTTCTAATAATTTGATGGAACCCTTTCAATCTGGTTTCAGGGCGCAGCACAGCTGTGAAACTGCTCTGCTACAGGTAACCAATGATTTGCTTATGGCAGCAGACTCTGGACAAACCAGCATATTAATTCTGTTAGACCTCAGTGCAGCATTTGACACTGTCAGACATGACATTCTACTGTCCAAAATGGAGAACATGCTGGGTATCTCTGGCACTGCCCTCCAGTAGTTCAAGTCCTATATGACTGATAGGGAAGAGTTTGTTAGTACTGGCAACAGCAGATCCAGCTCAGCGCCAATCACACAAGGAGTTCCTCAGGGCTCTGTCCTCTGCCCTCTTTTCTTCTTTATTTATATGCTTCCCCTTAGCCATATTATTCGTAGCTTTGTACTGGGTTATCATTTTAATGCAGACAATACTCAACTCTATTTCAATGTTAAAAGTGGAACTTCATCAGAGCTTTCTCAGCTCACAATCTGCCTCTGTGAAATTAATACCTGGATGGAGCAGAACTCTTTAAAATTAAATTGCAACAAAACTGAACTCCTGCAAATTGGGACTAAAGTGCAACTTAATAAAATGAGCTCCTTCCCAGTCCATCTTGGCGGTGATCTCCTCACACCTGCCTATACTGCAAAGAATCTTGGTGTCATTTTTGATTCCTCCCTTTCTTATTCCGCTCACATAAATCACATTAAGAAACTTTCTTACTTTCATCTCCGTAACATATCCCGTGTTCGCTCCTTCCTCTCCTTTTCTAATGCTTAGAAACTTGTCCATGCTTTTATCACATCCCACATGGATTATTTTAATTCCCTACTGGCAGGTGCCCCTTCTAATCTTATATCACAACTCCATTTGATTCAAAACTCTGCTGCAAGAGTCCTTACATGAACCAGCAACAATGAGCACATAACACCCATCCTGCTTCACCTTCACTGGCTTCCTGTGTTTTACAGGATTGAATATAAAATTCTGCTAATAACCTACAAAGCCTTAAACGACCTTGCGCCCAACTAAATGACCTTCTCCGTCACTATGTGCCTGTCCACCCACTAAGGTCCTCTGATTCTGGCAATCTTGTTGTGCCCCACACTAATCTACACTCCATGGATGACAGGGCCTTCAGCTGTATAGCACCCAGACTCTGGAATGACCTACCGAAATTAATCAGGTCAGCTGACTCCATGAATTCTTTTAAAAAACAACTCAAAACTCATCTCTTCATGAAGGCTTTTAGCTCTACTTGACTTTATTACCCTTCTCTCAGTTTACCTCTATGTCAAAATGCTCATGTAAACTGTATGTTTGTGCTAGACCATCAATTATGTTTTCTGTTAGGCTTTTCTCTGAATTAACTATCTTACTCTTCCTTATTTTTTTTCTGGTTTAGTACAATGCTATATACTGTATACCCTGCCGTTCTTTCTTAAACTCTGTAAAGCGCCTTGAGCATGGGAAAGGTACTATATAAATAAAATGTATTATTATTATTATTATTAAGGATAGATTGATGGAATAATTAAACATGTCCTATGAAGATATTTCAATGTTCCTTAAAAGTTTTGAAGAAATGGCGCTCTAAGCTTTCTAAGCTTAACATCTGTAAGAGCTTATTGTGTGGCGATTGGTTACTTGGAGAAAGAAAAGGAAGGACAGGAATCGGAGGTTAGTATGTTTGAAAGAGACAGTACTGCTGCATTAAATTATTTCATTGAAGGTCACGCATGACGCAGCAAGCATCTTGCGTGAGACATGAACAATCACTGTGCCACCGTGTTCCCATGTTTAATAACATGATTTAACTCCTATAATCATGAAAATGATATCAAGCAAAATCTCAGTATTTTAATTATTCAGAGAGCTGTAATATCACGAATGTAATGGATTCTGTGTCCTGTTGGAGGAAGAGAACGTAGTGATTCACACGTACACATGGAGCACATAGAAGATCAAATACAAAACAAAGCATTTAACGTGCTACTTTAGTTACGATGGGATTTGAAAAAATAGTAAATTAAACGATTTTAAGATGAAGTTTATAATGTTCTACTTTAATGACAAAATAAACTACGTGATTAAAGTGGAAATTTTGAGATTAAAGTTGACATTTCATGCTTTTTTCCCACTGTGTGCCTATTTTTTTTCTCTGTACCCTAATAAGCTTTCATATGACACTCAGATGGTGGGCTACGACTCACCTTTTCACAGCGAATTTGATATCTGACAACTTCTTTTTAATTTCGGGCACTGTTTGACTTTGTGAACTTGAGTTTTCAGGTTTCTCCGACACTCTATGTCACTCGATCAACTTCCTTTTGTTGTTTATACCACTGTTTAAACCAACAAATAGTATGTTTTTCCTTGCCTCCACTTGGTATTCGCTGAACTTCTATTTCCCCCGTGCTTTTGCCATTGCCTTTTCACAGAACACTGAGGTAAAGAGGCTATTTATGTTGATTTGCATATTCAAAAAGTAATTCTGGGAGGAATTGGGGTGGGGCAGCAAGAAGAACAGAAGAACGTGGAAGTTGACGTTTGCACAGATTTATGCATCTGGATTTTTTTGTGCATACGCATATTTGCACTTTTGTCCATACGCCATGTTATAGTGTGAATTTTTCACACAGCATTATGCATGAGACTCCTGGAGAGCTACTGTGGCTACAAGTTTTCATTCTAACTTTTTTCTTATTTAGTGACCAGTTTTTGCTGCTAATTAACTATTTCCCTTTATTTTTAATGACTTTTCTTGAGACTCTGACTGCTGAATTGATTCTTTTTTCTTAAAATGGCACCTAAATATAAATTTGATGTGAAGTGAGCCAATAGATGACCAACTAAGTTGTTGTCTCAAACTCCAACCAACTTCACTTCATTCAGTTTCTTAATTTGAAGCCAATTCTCGTTGCTAATTAAACCTGTTATTTAATTCCATGGCGCTCATTCTAGCATGGCAGACATTTCCAAAACTGTTGATTTTCTTTTTTAAGAGCGCTGTCAAAATATTTTGCGGACTTGAGCAGATAAACATTACTGAGACCTATTTTCAGTTATTGTGTGATGGACGCAGGTTGTTGTTTATGTATTGGTTCATTTTGTGTCTTAATATTGTTTGGTTGCTAATTAAGGAAAAAAGAAAAATAATTAAGGGGCCTGAGTCTTAAGTTGTGCATCAATTAAAATTAAGGCAAACAGTTAATTAGCAGCAAAATCTGGTCACTAATAAAGAAAAGGGTTAGTATGAAAACCTGCAGCCACAGTAGCTCTCCAGGACTGGCGTTGGAGACCCCTGTCTTAGAGCCTTTGATTCAGATCATGTGGAACTCCTGGAGGCCATGATAGAAAACATGAGACGTTCTAGTGGCAAGATCATCAACTCTGATCAGTAAGACGACATATCCCATGACTTGAAGTCGCATAATGTGACATTGACTTAAGCAGCTGAATTTGGGCCATTATCACCTGTGTGTGTACATCATTAAGCAACTGTTTTAAATAAAAGAATTTTGAAGACAAAATAGAAAGAAAAGGTGAGAAGGATGAGGGGTTCTAATCTTCTCCAGTTAAATGTACCGAGTTTCACAGATTATAGCTACAGTACATAGACACATAAGTAGAGTATCCAGTTAATCAGCATGTTCCATAAAGAAAAAAACTGTTTTTTTTTTTTTTAAAAGAGAAATTGGTTTGAACAAAAACATAAAGACAACGATCAAGATTTTGGAGCTTTGTATAAAAAATTGCATAATAAGAAGACTAAGCAACACTCCTCTAACAGTCTGATCTCAAAGGACAATTCATTTACCATTACAGAAAATTGGATTGCCACTGATAATTAGTTAAAGTGAGCAAAAGTTTGCTTAACTTTATTAAAGCATCAGCAGTCAGCACATCTGCGTAAAAATGAATTAAACTAACTTGAACTGAATATATCATGCATACTGTGTAACTTAGCATGCAAAGTGTAGTGACCTGTCATAATAGAAGCAGCCCACACTTTACAGACAATTTTATCAAAGTTGTAGTCTACTTTAACTGTTTTTCAGACATTAATATTGAATCTTTTAGAACAAATGAAAAGTAAATCAAAGAGAAAATAGAAGTGCTATTTCCCATGTGTAGTAATTTGTGCTTTGTGGCACTTAGCTGATGCGCAGAACCCTTGCACTTAAATGGAATTGTTTTCTGTAATGGAGGAGTGCAATTGTTTTTGAAGAATATATATCTACAGTATATATATATATATATATAAATACACCTAGACGCAGACATTTTCATGAATCTTCTTAAGTATCCATTGTTTTTCTAAATCTTGCTTTTTTGTTGTTATTATTTTCCTAGATGAGTCCTGCCGTTTTCTTTTTAGAAACTACATACACACATTTGGTGGAAATGTTTGGTATGCGCATTTAACTGAAAAAAATTAAAGCTCATTTCCATTTGTTAAATTTCTTAGCTCATTGCTTAGTGCAAATATTTGGGGTGATAATCCTGTTCACAATACCCTCTTATCAGCTCCAGTGACATTCTAAAGTATTATTTCCTCATTTCTTTCTAATTAGGCATTTTTGTCAGCTATAGTGCATTTTTTTAATTGAGTATGACATATTTTGAATGGGAGAAAAAAAACAGTCAAAAAGCAAGTGAGTTACTTCTTTTCCATTTTTACCAAATCTGCTTATTCCGTGTCAAGTCGATAACAGAAATTTGTTAAATACAGATGGATGTTCTGACGCAATTCACATAACTGACACATTTAAAAAAAGGTTCTTGTTTGCAATTGGTTGAAGATATCTCACTCAAAATTATACTTAGCAAAGTATAGAAAAGAAGCCAAACCCTCATTTCAAAGGATGGCTAAAGCCCTGCATCAGTATTAATTCCAGGACATACTGTCTTTATAGCAAGACTTCAATGCTAAATTGTGTGTCGTAAAAATGCACATGTCCAACCAAAAACACACCGAAAACCACAAAACTCTTCAAAGCAATCCCACAGCTATTCATAACTAAATACATGGATTACTCTATATTACTTTTACTTAATATGTACCGAAACTGACTTTTTTAAGATTCTCCAATAAACAAATGTGTACAAATGTTTTGTCTGAAAATATTTAGTTGGTGGTCTATAATCTACACAATGAATGTTACTGCTCATCCTGTACAATTACAGCTAAGCTTAGGTTATGTTGTTATATGTCTGCTGCTTTTAATCTTTCCTTTTTTAGAATATATCATTTGAGGTATAAATTAGGATTTTATTTTCCCTTCTTTTGATTCAGTTTATTCTAGCTTAGTTAATTTCATTAAATTATTTTTGTATGCACTATGACAGAGCTAGCCGACTGAAGGGCAGTGTGGTGTCTTTTTAAGTGGCTGCCTTAAGTTTGCCATTATGAGCTGATTTGTTCAACTCCTACAAGAGGGTAGGTATGCCTACAGATCACTCCATTTGCGTGAATTCAGCATAGTGTTCGGTGAGCATCAAATTCAAGTTTTGTTTTTCAGAACATTCTAGATTTTTTATCAGATATTTTCGATCTGATCGATTGGTTGAATATGTGCATGCGGATCCTGCAGATACAGAGAGTCAACTGCACCATATGCAAGATGGTGGCATGCTATTTCTGGTATCCAAAGCTTTACAAACCTTTATTTGTGGTGCTGGCTAGTGCAAAATCACAGTTCACAAGGCTTTTGTCTTTGAGTTTTGGTTTTTGTATTGGGTTTTGTGCTTTTTGACTTTGTCCTCTGTCATCCTTTGCCTTCAAGTTTTGCCCTACTTTTTTTACTTCTTCTGTCATTCACAGATCTTCTTGGGTTGTGAGGCAGTAGACCTAACCACTAAGTGACTGTGTTACACCCAAAATTCGAAATATTAAAAAAAAATAATAATAAAATAATGCAGTGAAAGCTTTTTCTGACTTTAAGGTGTTACCTGAAAGTAAAGAACAAAACAAACACAATTTTCAGGTCCATCATTTTTAATGGCTTGTAACAAACAATTGAAATGTTTATATTACATTATTACATTTGAGCAATTGGATCATTTAACACTTTGAACATGAGGTATGAATTAACTCGTAACTAACTGAGTCTGTCGAGGTGCGACATACAAGATAAATCATACCTCGCCATACAGCCTCAGTAGACACAGTCAGAAGAAGTGCCTAGTTATGTCACAGTGAAACACATACTTACTGTATAAAGCTCCTGTTGTTTTGAAACAACTAGATTTGTTACAAAATGAGTATTTTGATGGTAACAGCAGGGATCGAGATAGTGACAATCAATTAGATGATATGGAATCTGTCGGATCTGGCACTGATGCAGACATTTCTTCATCACAAGGGGTCGGATTGTCACAACTGTCAGGACAGCACTACATGGACAATCTGCCAGCCATTGAGCACAAACAGTTGCCAACTACTAAATGTGTTGGCAGCAATAAGTGTGATAGTGTAAAGAAACAATGTGCTTCCAAGCCAGCGTGATGCCATGCTTCACGGACTCTCATTAAAATGCAGACTTTTAGTCATTTTGCTGGTGAAGTAATTAAGTTTCTTTACATTTTTCTTTGGACAGGCAGCTTGTTTCCATCTTCTCTGTACTCCGGGTGGAGTGTCATATCCCATTGGAGTTGATCCTATTGACTCACAGGGCATGTTGATAGTAGTTGACTGCAGGGTAATAAAGAAGCCAAGCTCAGATCAGATATGCTACCCAAGGGTGATGGATTCTCATTGCACACCACTCACAGGTTCTCTCCTACATTTGCTGTCGGCTGTAGCAGTTGCTGCATTATGAGGTCCTGGGTGACCCATTCCTTCACCTCTCTCTTCCAGTGCAGTCTGTGGCAGGCTGTATTGTGAACATGAGACCAACTTAGACTTTGATACAACTTTAGATACCTTTACCCTCTCTTTCTGATCCCTTGATTTTAATATGCCATCCATCCATCCAACCAGCTATATCCTAACTACAGGGTCACGGGGGTCTGCTGGAGCCAATCCCAGCCAACACAGGCCACAAGACAGGAAACAAACCCCGGGCAGTGCGTCAGCCCACCACAGATTTTAATATACTTGAAGTTGATTTCTCTTAGGTTAATTAAAGACAGGGTATCTTGGATAGATTAAAAAAAATACCTGTATTACACTCCAGCATGTGGAGCACCATCTCAGATGCCTGTCTATCTCAACATATGAGAAAAAAAAATCTTCTTTAAAAGTAAAGAATTAAAAAGTGACATGATACACTTCCTTGCCTAAAATGCTTCTTTTAAGTAACCAAAGCACTGCAAGTATTTCAAATACAACAATCTTTGCTTAATCTTCATTGAGAAGGCATCACCTATAAGTGACCCTAAGCAGTCAAATGTTTGTGCAATCTGCCCCCATGCATGTAAGATCAGCACTATTTGTGTACTCAGTGGGTGCTCTGGTGCCCATCCACTTTGTTCTTGGAGTTGCTACCTTCTATTGAAGTCTAAGTTAGGAGCAATGTGCCCACCTTGCTTATATACTGCTCAAAAAAAAAAATCAAAGGAACACTTTTTAATTAGAGTAAAGCATCAAGTCAATGAAACTTATGGGATATTAATCTGGTCAGTTAAGTAGCAGAGGGGGTTGTTAATCAGTTTAAGCTGCTTTGGTGTTAATGAAATTAACAACAGGTGCACTAGAGGGGCATCAATGAGACGACCCCCAAAACAGGAATGGTTTAAAAGGTGGAGGCCACTGACATTTTTCCCACCTCATCTTTTCTGACTGTTGTTTCACTAGTTTTTTGCATTTGGCTACGGTCAGTGTCACAACTGGTAGCATGAGGCGATACCTGGACCCAACAGAGGTTACACAGGTAGTCCAGTTTCTCCATGATGGTCATTGTCAGAAGGTTTGCTGTGTCTCCCAGTACAGTCTCAAGGACAAGGAGGAAATTCCAGGAGACAGGCAGTTACTCTAGGATAGCTGGACAGGGCTGTAGAAGGTCCTTTACCCATCAGCAGGACTGGTATCTGCTCCTTTGGGAAACGAGAAACAGGATGAGGACTGCCAGAGCCCTAAGAAATGACCTCCAGCAGGCCACTGGTGTGAATGTCTCTGACCAGAAACAGACTTCATGAGAGTGACCTGAGGGCCCGACGTCTTCTAGTGGGCCCTGTGCTCACTGCACAGCACCATTGAACTGAATTGGCATTTGCCATAGAATGCCAGAATTGGCATGTCCACCATTGGCGCCCTGTGCTCTTCACAGATGAGACCAGGATCACCCTGAGCACATGTAACAGATGTGAAAGGGTCTGGTGAAGCCGTGGACAACATTATACTACCTGTAATATTGTTCAGCATGACTGGTTTGGTGGTGGGTCAGTAATGGTCTGGGGAGACATATCCATGGAGGGACACACAGACCTCTACAGACTAGGCAATGGCACCTTGACTGCCATTAGGTATCAGGATGAAATCCTTGGACCCATTGTCAGACCCTATGCTGGTGCAGTGGGTCCTGGGTTTCCCCTGGTGCATGACAATGCCTGGCCTCATATGGCAAGAGTATGCAGGAAGTTCCTGGAGGATGAAGGAATTGATACCACTGACTGGCCCCCACGCTCGCCTGACTTAAATCCAATAGAACACCTCAGGGACTTTATGTTTCGGTCCATCCGACGCCGACAGGTTGCATATCGGACTGTCCAGGAGCTCAGTGATGCCCTGGTCCAGATCTGGGAGGCGATCCTCCAGGACACCATCTGTCGTCCTATTAGAAGCATGCCCAGAGGTTGTCAGACATGCATACAAGCGCGTGGGGGCCATACAAACTACTGAGTTCAATTTTGAGTTGCTCCAATGAAATTTCGGCAAAATGGACTAGCCTGCCACACCATTTTTAGACTTTTTGAGGTGTGAATTCAGCCCTCTGCAGGTTGATAATTTTCATTTCCATCAAACAATGTGGCATCCTTTGATTCCGAACACATTACCCAGTTCATATCAGTATAGATATCCAGCTGGATTTGTTTTTTCCCATTTAGATCAGATGTGTTTTCAAAGACTTCTTTTAATATGTTTCAGCAGTTTATATACAGTATCATTGCCACCTTCTCTGTCTCATCTGCCTTTCTTACCATTTCATAAGTATTCTTCCACCTAATGGTGCTTTGTGACACCACTCAAAGTTACTATAAATGCCCTGGGCAAGGATTTTTAAGACACTAGCTACCCTTCAGGTTGAATAGGACAGTTGAGTAGTTATTTTGTACCATTTTATGCCCTAGAAATCATGCCCTTTCAATTGTAATTCTTGTAAACTGCTGAGAAGCCAGCTTTCTTGTTTTTTGTTGTTTTTTTTTTAGATAAAGTTCCATTGGGAGTTAATGCTGTAAAATGTCAAGTGGTAGCTTGTTGAAAATATAAGGCACTACTGGGTTCATTAAAAACTGACATGTATAGAAGTCAAGACAAAATAGTGGCTGGTTCATCATTTTTAAGCTTTTATCTTTCCTTATCTATATTAAACGTAAAATACACATATTATTGGTGATACGGCTATTTTTCTTTTTTTTGGTAAATGATTTGGTCACTGGATCAGCCAGTCATTAGTCAATTTGTTATCTGTAATAAATATCAGCCTTTGCTTATATACCATTAAATACTACACAGCAGCAGATAAGTCTCAGAAAAGACATAAATGTTGTGTAGAAAACACAGAAAATAAACCAAAACCATTAAAAAGTGTATAATGCAGAAAACAAGCTGATAATGAGACACTTTTACAGTTTACACATTTACACTTACATTTCAAGATTAATTAGAACTTTGCATTTGCACTGAAGAAAAAAAAACTTGACTGCAATATGGAAGATAGCACCAAAAAAATTAGTCTCCTAGCTAGAGTGCATTGTGAGGCTTGTACTGACCACTGAAACTCTGAAGCTTTGAGAAGGAATTAGGGTGGGCCACCATTTATTCAGCAAAAGATTATTCACCCCTTGGAGTGCTGGTCTACCTCAGACCACACAATAATAATGATCATAATGTAATCCTAAAGACAATTAATGGCAAATCAGAAAATACAGTAAAAAATAGAGTATTTATAAAGACTGAGTCCTGATTTTTACACTCAGCTTTTCAGAATCATTTTGTTAAGTAGATGAGATAAAATATTTAAGTAATTAAATCTCTTTTCACTTCCATGTTGAAATCTCAATCACCTTCACTGTAAATATCTATGGTAGGAGTTTATCAGTGGCTTAGAATTTAGAAGGTAGTTCATGTACTCAAACATGGAAGAGGGTGATGAAAATGTACCCATCTATCCATTTTCAGCCATAGCTTAATTCAGTTTTATGGTAGAAGAGAGATGGCATGCTAGTATGTTACCAAGGCCATCATGCATAATCATACCCTAAAATCATATCCTTTGGAGTCACCATTTATCTAAGATGCATGTTTCTTTGGAGAGTTTGAGAAAAACTGCAACAAAGAAGAGAACATACAAACACGGTATAGAAAGTGAGTAGCATCCCAACTGGGTCTCCTGAAGCTGTTATGCAGGCGCTGTAACCCTTGTTTCACTGCGCTATCAGGATGAAAATCTAATGGACAAAATTCCTGATACCCCTCTCCAACAGTGGGCAATGCATCTTGGTAGTAACTTTGTGTGCAATGGTTAGAGCACTAGTCCCTGTTTATTAGGAATTACTTGTCATGAGTAAAGGCTGTAAATATAGATGGACATCAAAACAAGGAAATCTGTTAGATTTAATGGACTTCTATTGTGAATACTGTCTACGCTTAGAACACTAGAATTATCAGAGCCTACGAAAAAACTCGTAGAACTGGCCTACCTTAAATCCATTCGCACCTCTCCGTCAGCGTCTTTTGTCCTGTAAATGTGCCGATAAAGACAAGAAGCAAGCAGCCTGCTATTCCACCCCTCACAGCTGCAGAATGTGCACAAAGTTCTCCCAGCTCATGCCTTGATTGATTATCTGGGAGTGAAGTGCTGAAGTTTTAGAGTGGAAATAATAGATTGTTTTTTAGAACACATGCATTTCTACAATAATCTGTGTAAACATATTGTTAAAACAGAAATGTTTTCATATTTTAGTAGTAAATGACAAAATGTTGGCATAAACTAATAATGTCTGAAGCCTGAAGTACAAAGATCAAATAAACACTTTAACAAAAGGTTCAAGGATGATACAACAGCTTCTGTGGTGTAGTGATAAGATTTGCTGACTCGTAATCAAGAGTCCCCGGTTTGATCCCGACTGCCTCTAATATTTGCCGTTTTCAGTAGTGACCTGGGACCTCATGTATAAACGGTGCGTATGCACAGAAATGTTGCGTAAGAACTTTTCCACGTTCAAATTGCGATGTATAAAACTTACACTTGGTGTAAAGCCACGCACTTTTCCACGGTACCTCATACCTTGTCGTACGCAAGTTCTCCGCTCGGTTTTGCAGACTGGCGGCACCCAGCGTCAAAGCAGTGCTACTGTTCCCGTGTGGTTAACCTATCCACATCCATGACGGTGGCTTTATCAAATACGCTGAAATTAACTGCATATCTATACTAATAAAAGGCAAAGCCCTCACTCACTCACTCACTCACTCACTCACTGACCCATCACTAATTCTCCAACTTCCCGTGTAGGTAGAAGGCTGAAATTTGGCAGGCTCATTCCTTACAGCTTACTTACAAAAGTTGGGCAGGTTTCATTTCGAAATTCTACGCCTAATGGTCATAACTGGAAGGTATTTTTCTCCATTAACTGTAATGGAGTTGAGCTGGAATGACGTGGGGCGGAGTTTCGTGTGACATCATCACGCCTCCCACGTAATCACGTGAACTGATTGTCAATGCAATGCGTAGAAAACCAGGAAGACCTCCAAAAAGCGCTTAAGAAAACATGCATTATATAATTGAGAACGCAGCGAAAAACAATAAGAAGCGAGCGAGTGACATATACTACCATATTCATGAGTGTTGCTGCCTCGGAAAGAAAGCAAGGTGTAAACCTAAACTTTAAATTAAGTTCATAGACAGGCTACGCTGGCGTTTCACATGCCCACAGGTAATGCGGGATACAAGTTTAATGAGAGGACGAGGATATAAACGAGTTTTGATCACTTTGTAACTAAGTTAAAATTGTAGGTGAAGGGGTGTGCTTATGCAAATTCCGAGACTGTGTTTGTGGGGATTGACAGTTAAGGCGGTGGGGAGTCACGCCATCATCTCCCTCCCATTCATCTAATTTCGGTCTGAGCTGAGCTCAGGCTAATGCCGTCTTTTCAAGCAACTTCAGACTGCCACCAAATACTCACAGAAAAATCCACAAGTTAATACACACGCTATCTCGAGTTTCTCCACACTGAATCCTCCAGGCACTACTTACAAAAGGTCACATTGACAATCGTGTTACGTTATTTTTAAAAATCTTTCCTTTTCTTAGCACAAGCACAGCTGAGAAGCTTCGATGCATGTGCTCCATAACGCGTTAAAAAATAATGCATTTAATCACACTTTGCATTACAAGCAAAGGGAGCTTTTGTCAATGCATGATTTCCTGGTACACCGATTACTTTGATCAGCGCATCCCGATTCATTTTACCCTCGCACCACCTTAGTTTGAGAAGAAGTCTGAAAAAATATGAGGTTAACACAGAAAAACATCACCAATTCAAGCTTTATGAATAATCGATTCGCCATCAATAATTGTTTTGGTAAAGCCATCCTCCTTCCATTTTATAATTTTTCCGCCAATAGCCATGATTAAATGAACGGTAAATAAAGTAAGAGCAAAGCGAGGGTGACTTATTTAGGCAGGCATATATATGACAGCAACACTCATGACAATGTCAATCATGTTACGTTATTATTAAAATGTTTCCTTTTCTTTTTCATTACTTCTTTAACACACTACTTCTCGCCGCGCTGGATTTTGCTATATATATAATATATGAATGACCTCCAAAGAGCTGAGACTTTTGATATCATGACATCGCTGCGAAGCGCGGGTATTTTGCTATATATATATATACTAGCAAAATACCAGCGCAGCGAGAAAGAAGTAGTGTGTTAAAGAAGCAATGAAAAGAAAAGGAAACATTTTGAAAATAACGTAACATGATTGTCAATGTAATTGTTTTGTCACTGTTGTGAGTGATGAGTGTTGTTGTCATATACACATATATACATACATATATATATATCTACATATATACACATACATATACACACACACATAAATACACACATATATATATATATATATACATACATACACACACACATATATAAACATATATATACATATACATACATATCTACATATATACACACACAGCTATTTCAGATCAGTGCAATACGCTGCTTGTTAAAACGGATGACTCCCGCTCTTACGTGCAAGTCTGCGTGGATATTATGAACTATCGTATTTGTTCAAGTTCTATTTAAATTTTAAATAGAAGGAATTTTTATTTAGTCGACAGAAATATCTTTGGTAGGAATGGTAAAAACAGACAGGAATATTATTCGTGAATAAATCAACTCAAACCTTAAACAACTTATAATATTTTGCTCTCCATAAAAATATATCCTGTCTAAATTATACAAGTTAGAAATAAAGTAAACGTTAAAAGAACAAACATTCAAATTTCTTTACTCTTATGTAATTTTATATAAAAATAAACTTAGATTTTAAATATCCCAAAAGATTTTGCTCTCCATAAAAATATATCCTGTCAAAATTATACAAATTCAAATATGAACATGCTGCATAACAAAACCTGGAAATATAAATAAAATGTGTTCCTTTCAGCAATAACAAATCAAATCATTCAGTTGTCTTTGCTCATATGTCATTTTAGAGCTGGACGCCTGGCATCTTTTTTGGCAAGAAGGTTGTTTATGTTTGGTGTGAGGTTCTGTGTTGTGGAGATTCTCAGGATGGATTGCAGGTGCTCATCAGTGAGGCGACTCCTGTGTGCTGTTTTGTTAGTCTTTATCACTGAGAAGAGCTTCTCACACAGATATGTGCTACCAAACATGCACAAGGTTCGAGCCGCATGTAGACGGACTTTTTTTGTTCTTCAAAGTCACCAAAGCGCCGTGCAAACTCAGTGCGCAGTGCGCAGTTTATCAGCAAAGTGCGATTTGGGAACACCGTAGTGCGACTTGGTTTAACATTACTTGGCAACAGGGAAAGTGGGGCAAGTTGCACTGGTGCATTTGTGTCTCCCATAAAAGCAGCTTCACTTGAAATCACTTTGTGATTGTGCACGGTTAAAACGTCCGCTGAAGTGTCAGATTCTTATTTAATTATGCTGCTTTCTGTATCTTCTGCATTGCATTCAGGTTACCCTGATGTTTTGTCTCATAGTGCCGTCTTAGATTAAATTCTGTAATTACAGCCACATTAGCTCCACAAATGAGACACACGGGTTCAGTAAACATATACTCAGCCTCCCATCGGTTTTAAAGGCTCTATTTTCAGAATCAACTTTTCTCTTCAGCATCGTGTGAGCTAGCTTCGCAATAACTTGCAGCATCATAAGGTAGACTTGATTAACGCAGTAAGTGTTCGGCAAGGCAGCTGAAGCGCTGCATTATGGGATCTGTAGTTTATTGTGTTACCAGCGCTTCATATACCCGGCCATTAATAACAATAATACAGTATATAAAATGATCTCGGGGCGGATATAATTACACCGGCCGGATGTGGCTCGCGTCCATTGAGTTTGACACATATGGACTAAATAGAACTTGAAAAGATATATTTTTTCAAATGTGATCGCGCAATTCAGATAGAGTTGACGCCAAGCACTACAGCCTGCATGCCTCAATAAGTCATCCTCCCTCGCTCTTACTTTTTACCGCTCATCTAATGAATACACTGAGTATGGCTTTACCAAAACAATCATTGATGGCTAATAAAGTATCCATTATTCGAGTATGTAGATCGGGATATATATATATACATATATATATATACCAGCGTATCGCAGCGAGAAGTAGTGTGTTAAAAAGCTAGAAAAGAAAAGGGAACATTTTAAAAATAACGTAACATGACTGTCAATATACAGTATTTGTTTTGTGAGTGTTACTGAGTGTTGCTGTCATCAAGGATTTGATTATCATTATTTCTTTCAATCAGGTTCGTATTTGTAGGATGTGTTGTGTTCAAGTTACATTCCGTGTTTGTCAATCGCTGTAAAGATGACAGGTTTCATTCATCGATTCGCTTCTTACTGCATCAATAAACAGCTCGCCTTCTTCTTTATCTGAGACCTGACACACTGCATGCACGGGTTTTTTACACTGTCTTCCTTTAGCGGACATTGACTTTTTCCAACGTGTGCTTTGTTTCCGCAGTAGTTGGATTTATGAATATGCTTGTATGTATCAGACGCTATATATTTTGCTGCCTTTTCAATTGTGTAATTCGGTTTTGTTCAGCCTTTTGGAACTGTTGCTTTTATCTGTGCACTGCGCCAGTTCACGTGAGCCACTCGTGTACATGCATCGAAGGTTCCCAGCTGTGCTGGTGCCATCTCGCTATGTCCATGGCTGTATTTAATGTTACCTTAGTCCTGGCACTTAAAACTTTCTCTTGCAGTTTCGCTGAGTTTGTGTCAAACACCACCCTGACCATCTCATCTTCCTCTGCATAAGCACAGTCCTTCACCCGTGAATATTTACCCGTGGCAGTTTGCTATTGGATTGCCGCTGACGGACGGCCTTATATGGGCAGGCACTAAATTACAAACGCCAGCGGCAGCCTGTCTATGAACTTAATTTAAAGTGTAGGTTTACATCGTGCTTTGTTTCCAAGTAGCAGAACTCATGAATATGGTTGTATATGTCACTCGCTCGCTTCTTATTGTTTCGCTGCCTTCTCAATTATATAATGCATGTTTTCTTCAGCGCTTTTTGAGGTCTTCCTGGTTTTCTATGTACTGCGTGATTACGTGGGAGGCGTGATGATGTCACGAAACTCCGCACGGCGTTGAAGCTCATCTCCATTACAGTAAATGGAGAAAACTGCTTCCAGTTATGACCATTACGCGTAGAATTTCGATATAAAACCTGCCCAACTTTTGTAAGGAAGCTGTAAGGAATGAACCTGCCAAATTTCAGCCTTCCACCCACACGGGAAGTTGGAGAATTAGTGATGAGTCAGTGAGTGAGTGAGTGAGTGAGTGAGGGCTTTGCCTTTTATTAGTATAGATCACAGCGACACTCATAACAGTGACAAAACAATTACATTGACAATCATGTTACGTTATTTTCAAAATGTTTCCTTTTCTTTCTCTTTCCTTCTTTAACACACTACTTCTCCTGCCAAGGGTATATATATATATATATATATATATATATATATATATATAGATAGATAGATAGAGATATATATATATAGATAGATATGAGAACAACATATATATATATATAGATAGATAGATATACAGTATATATATATAGATAGATATGAGAACAACATATATATATATATAGATAGATATGAGAACAACACTCATATCAATGACAAAACAATTACATTAACAATCAAGTTACGTTGCTTTTCAAATTTTTCCTTTTCTTTTTCGTACCTTCTTTAACACACTACTTCTCCGCTGCGAAGCGCGGGTATTCTGCTAGTCGTTCATAAATTTAAGACACCTGATTGTAATAAACTTGTAACAATATAATGGTGCACAGAATGGCCAAACTATTCCACTGGCATGGCTGCCTTAGCGTTGCTAGAGGACCTCGCAAATGGAAGGCTTAGAAAAGAACGCGTATTCCAAGATCATACTGATTTCTTGGCACATGATGATGACTGGCTTCTAAGTCAGTTTAGATTTCCAAGAGCGATCCTCTTGGAGCTGTGTGCTGAACTGGCGCCGGCTTTACAAAGGCAGACTGTGAGGAATCGTGCTCTATCTGCTCCTTTGCAAGTTTTGTCCACTCTCGGGTTTTTAGCCACAGGAGCTTTTCAGCGTGAACTGGCTGACCCGGTATTTCTCAGTCATCACTGAGTCGTGCCATGCCAGCTGTATATGATGGTATTATCCGCTTGTCAAGCAGATATTTAAGATTTCTGTACACTACGGTTGACACCCACTGCACGCCCAACCTGCCTGGAAAGGGGTCTCTCTTTGAACAGCCTTTCCCGAGGTTTCTTCCATTTTTCCCTACAAGGTTTTTATTGGGAGTTTTTCCTTGTCTTCTCAGAGAGTCAAGGCTGGGGGACTGTCAAAAGACAGGGCCTGTTAAAGCCCATTGCGGCACTTCCTGTGTGATTTTGGGCTATACAAAAATAAACTGTATGTGTATGTATGTATGTAACAGGCAAACATCAAAGCTCAATTTGCAGCAGTGTCCGGTTTTCCCAATGTAATCGGAGTGATCGACTGCACACACATTGCTATAAAGGCACCTTCACAGAATGAATTTGTGTATGTGAATAGAAAGCATTTTCACTCTATTAATGTGCAAGTCATCAGTGATGCGAAAATGTGCCTCACTAATGTTGTTGCGAGATGGCCTGGCTCAACTCATGATTCATTCATCCTGAGACATAGTAGTGTGGGGAACAAACTTGAAAATGGTGCTGTGCGTGATGGCTGGCTTCTCGGTAAGATAAAACATTTATTACCATTTTGGTTGCAGTTGTACGTTATCTGTACGATGTAACCATATAACACAATTACTTAGGTGACTGTGGGTACCTGCTGAAGACGTGGCTCCTCACCCCTCTCGCCAACCCACTGACTGAACAAGAGCGACGTTATACTGACCTTCACTCACAGGCTCGGGTGGTGGTAGAACGTACTATAGGGCAGCTTAATGGCCATTGGCGCTGCCTGGATAAAACTGGTGGAGTGCTGCTCTATAGTCCACAGAAAGTCTGTCGCATCGTGCAAGCATGTAGCATTCTACATAATATGGCACTCCTTCGTACCTTGCCGGTACCTGAAGTGATGCGGTATGATGAACCTGACCCTGGACCACCAAATGATCAGCCACACCGGACAGCATTACTATGTTGAATGAATGTAATAAACAGAACGTAAAAACAGGTAAGTAGATTCATCATTTATTTCTCCACCAAATCAGTTAATTTTTCGCTAATGTCATGCAATACGGCCTTGATATTTCTTATTTCATTGGCTACATCCTGTTGTGCACTGGCCACATCTCTCACTGCATCCACCAATGCATTTTGTGATTCTAGGACTGCATCAGTCAGTACACGGCCAGATGATCGCCCACCAGTTTCCGAGGCAGGGGTGTGTGAGCAGCCAGCATCCAAAGATGTGGTCGACACAGAAGCCGCACTAGCATCGCCCGGAACCATGTTCCCCTCATTTGGGTCAGCTTTTGTACAATTGTCTAGAAGTAAATAAACAGTAATTAATACCTGATTGTTTTTTCTTATTACTCATGCAAAGTATTTACACGAGTATGGATCATGGTAATCAAAAAAGAAATAAAAACTCACCGGCACCTGCAGTGATGTCAGAATCTCCCTCACCCGCAGGTAGAATGCCGATAATGAGTGTGTCGCCAATTATTGCTGCAACTCGCTGTTCAAATGGTGTGAGCTCCGGGAGTTCAGTACCTCCTCCAGTGGAGCTAACATGCAGACGATGAGCTGCCAACCTCCTTTTTACGGCAACTTTGATATCTGACCACTTCTTTTTTAATTCGCTCACAGTACGATCTTCTGCCCCAGCACTCTTGACTGCGTCCGCCACGCTATGCCACTCCATCACTTTTCTTTCACTTTTCACATTCGCTGAAGTTTTTTTTTTTTTGTTTTTTTCACGTGCTTTTGCCATTGTCTTGCTGAAGCACTGAAGGTAAGGGGCTATTTATATTGATTTGCATATTTAAAGAGGCGTAATTCTGGGAGGAGTTGGGGTGGGGCCGTAAGCGTGTGCACGTGCGTTAATTTCCACGCTGACTGGGATTTATGTAGCGAAAGAACGTGGAAGTTGGAGTACGCACAGATTCCTGCATCTGGAATTTTCTGTGCGTAAGCACATTTCGGCTTTTGTGCTTATGCCATGTTATAGTGCGAGTTCTACGTACGGCGTTATACATGAGGCCCCTGCTCTTATTGTTAATATTATACAGTACACACATACATTTGGTTTGTGTCTGTAACAGACTGTGTACATTTATAGCACTTGTAAAAGTTACCGTTTTTTTTTTCACTTTTATTATCTCAGTCATGATCACGACATATATACTACTGTCCTAGGGATCTGACGCTGTTAGCTTTTATTTGAAACTGGGAGTAACTGTGGATGTGAATGGTGTTTTCAGGCAATGGAAGTGGACATTCTCTGATTCATATTCATTCGCATAACATCTTGCGCTTCTAATCGGTGACCACGTGTTTTTTTTTTTCCCCGATCATGCCAGTGTCCATGTTGCTGTATGTTGTTGTTTCTTTTGTACTCCAAGACATGTAGAGGAAAGAATAGTACAGAGAGGTCAGTTCAGCACTATATACAATCAAATTCAAATGTTTTAACAGTTCACACATACGCAAGGACCGTCCTTCTTATATTTACGACATGTGTACCTGTTGCAATGCGCACACTTCTCTTTGTGCTGTGGTTTCTATTACACACCTGAAAGAAAGAGACAATATATGTGACATTCTGAAGAAATCATTTTATGACCTGAATAGTACCAATCAGAAAACATCATCGCACGAATGCAATATTATTTGAAAACGAACAATGTCAGATCGGGTGTGAATTTATACTGGCACTGTTAGTTACAGTGAGATCAGGAGGGGTTAGAGCATGATCATGATTGAGAGAATAAAACTGAAAAAAGCTAACTTTTAAAAGTACAATAAATTTATACCCAATGTCCCATAAATTTGTCTCTTTCTTTTTTTCTCCATGCTGCGTTGACATCATGCACCAGAAGGCATGATCTTATTCAGTGCGTGCAGGAACACGCAGGTGGCCAGTTGCTGTGTGCTTTAACAAGCTTGACCAGGCAGCGATCAACACACATGCACTGTGCAAGGCATGCACAGGGGCCACTGAGAAATGAAGAGTGTTCATGGCTCACCTTGCAGAGGAACTTCGTCATCGCATCTTACTTGAAAAGGCGATGGAAAAAGAAAAGGAGGATGCAACATCGACAAGCTTCTGTTCCAAGACAGCCACTTTCCCCAGGAAAGTAAATTGAGTCAGTGTCAGGTGCCCTTTGCCCTTGTAATAGGAACCAAAGCATAGAGAGAAGTGTGTACACTGCAACAGGTACACATGTTGTAAATGTAGGAAGGACGGTTCTTGCATGTGTGTGAACTGTTAACATTTGAATTTGATGATTGCATACAGCGCTGAACTGACCTCTCTGTACTATTCTTTCCTCTGCATGTCCTGGGGTACAAAAGAAACAGCACCATACAGCAACATGTGGAGACTGGCAAGATTGGGAAAAAAAAAAAAACACGCAGTCACCGATTACAAGCGCAAGATGTTATGCGAATGAATATGAATAATGTGAATAATGTTGCATCCGTGCCACAATGTTTTCCGAAATGTACTATACAGGTCATAAAATGAATAATGCCCAATATCATATATACCTATGTCTCTTTTTTTTTTTTTCTTTTGACATCATAGACCATAAGGTGCATACCAATTCAGTGTGAGCAGGAACACTCAATAAAACTGAATTAAAAAAATCAAATGACAGCGAGATACGAAGAAGGCAGATTCACCAGCGTTTGTGTGTCAACTTTTATCCCTCCAGATCAGAGAATGTAATGTTCCATTGCCTGAAAACACCATTCACATCTACAGTTACTCCCAGTTTCAAATAAAAACTAACAGTGTCAAATCCATAGGCCGGTAGTATGTATCGTGATCGTGACTGAGAGAATAAACGTGAAAAAAAAATGGTAACTTTTACAAGTGCTATAAATGTACACGGTCTGTTACAGACGCAAACCAAATGTATGTGTGTACTGTATAATATTAACAATAAGAGCAGCTCACTGCTGAAAATGGCTAATATAGGAGACAGCCGGGATTGAACCAGGGACTATTGATTACAAGTCAGCAAATCTTACAGCTGTGCTATGGAAGCTGTTGTATTTTTATTGAACCTTTTGTGAAAGTGTTTATTTGATCTTTGGACTTAAGGCTTCACACATTATATAGATTTTGCCAACATTTTGTCATTTACTACTAAAATATGAAAAACACTTCTGTTTTAACAATGTGTTTACACAGATTATTGTAGAAACGGAACAAACATGAAATGCATGTGTTCTAAAAAACAATCTATTATTTCCACTCTAAAACTTCAGCACTTCACTCCCAGATAAATCAAGGCATGAGCTGGGAGAACATGGTGCACATTCTGCGGTGGTGGGGGGATGAGATACCAGGCTACTTGCTGCTTGTCTTTATCGGTACATTTACAGGACAAAAGACGCTGACAGAGAGGTGTGAATGGATTTAAGCTGGGCTGGATCTACGAGTTTTTTCGTAAACTCTGGTAATTCTAATGTTAAATCATACAGTAAAATTGTGAACGTTCATTCATCAGCAAGCTCTACTGACTAATTAAGAGAGAGTGAGAATTTTTAATGAGAAAGATCAGGAAATGAGACCAAATCAAAGATACAAGCAGTCATCATTATCAAAGGTCAGCCTGATTTGTTTTAAGGCTGAAAACATTCATGAAAAATCAAAGCCCTTAATACCAAAAGCAGGTTCGTTAACCAGGAAAAGCTTTTTGTCAGAAGACTCAGAACCATTATTACTGCTGTTATCATAATGTCAAATATCCCAGAAATGCATTCACCGACCTGTATACCATCTGATACTGATAATGGTATGTGTATTGCACTCTCCCAGACCATCCTGGGAAGAATTGCCACTCATGGAGGACAAAGTGGGCATTGCCAATTCTGCTAGGCTTTAGTGGCACACCAGGCCTGTAAGGCAGTGGATTTAGAAACCATCCAGCAGCACAAACTCCCACTTATATTCCAAACTAAGTGGCTGAACTCCAGCTTGTACCAGGATCTGCCCGGACTTCATCTGATAACAAATGTGTCAATCAGAGCTGAACTGATATGCAGTGTCATGGCAGTGCAGTGGCCCCTCTGCAGACTTCTTGAGCCACAAGATGTGAAATGGACTCAACCCAGAAGAAAGAGCTGTAAATTAATGAATGACAACTATGATGGAAAAATAGTGCATCTAAAGGAAGGCACTGATTTTGTAATTGGAACTGACTTTAATCCAATCAGGAGAGGCTCCGCCTTCCTTCATAAACCAGTTGCACTGATTCCACTCAGGATTCTATCAAGCACACTAACTGAATTCTCTGGGGAATTCTGAGGGAACTCTGGGTAGTCACTCCTGAGCACATTCTTCAAAATTACTGAAAACCTCTGAAACTAGAAAAATGACAAGCTGATCCCTCTTTGGAGAGCTGAAGGCCAATGACCTCTTTCCTTGTAGACCTAAAAACTGAGATCCAGTCTGCCAAGCCAAGCACTGAGCCAGTCTGAAGACTGAGAAGCAGGTATTACTTCAAAAGGGAACTAAACTCTTGTGCCAGAAAGAGTAATGCTTTTTCATATGAAGTTGCAGATGACACAGCACAGGGCCTAGCTGAGGAAGCAGAAGCCCACCACAAACAGAGGATCATGCAGCAAAGAGAACGAGTGCACTGCAATGCAAGAAGAATCCTCCACTTGGACTCAGAGCAGCAAAAAAAAACAACAACTCCACACTACATCAACCATCATCTTTAAAGGCTTGGTATCTGTCATGCATGCATGCACGTACACTAAGGAAAGTTTATGCACTTGCCACATGACTGATTTTCAAAAATTCTGCAGAAATCGATGTGCATCGCTACGAATGTCCAGTAACTGAAAAGTTTAGGAGCTGCAGCGGGTTATGTTGATTGGAAAATAGCTGAATCGAAAAGTCCCGCCACATCCTTCTCTTCTGGTTTTATTGGTACACTGCATACAAACCACAAACTACAAATCCCACAAGCCCCTCCACATCAGTGCAAACCTGTTTAAAGACACCAACCCCAATTTACAAACAGAAATTGGTGCACTCAGTGTTGTCATTCACATTTAATAATCACTCATCAGGACATACTTACATAGAAACAAAAACCCTCTATGTGGACCCGCTACATATTTATATTAAAAATACAGAACATCTTAGAATGTAATGTTTTGACTTGTTAGCTTTCATCATTTTCTTAACATCTGCTGTGGAAGTTGAGGAAACCTTTGTGTTTCTGGCATCGATAATATCCCAGGCATGAAATGGGTGACCAATGTAGGGTCCATCATAAAAAGGCACAACTGCAAATTTAATTCCTGTGACGGCTGAGGAAATTTATCCTTCCACAGGAGCTGCTAATTCAGTTCTGCGCGGCAGTCATTGAGTCTGTTCTCAGCTCATCCATAAGAGTGTTGTTTGGATCAGTGATTAAATATGACAAAACAGGCTACAGCAAATAGTCAGGTCTGCCATTCGGTCCACTTTCCAGGATTTGAATTACTCCAGAGTCATGAATCGGGCTGGGAAAATCATCACTGACCCCTCACATCCAGGCCACAACCTTTTTGAACTTCTTCCATTGGCCAGGCTTTATAGATTAAGAATACGCCAAAACTAGCAGATATAAGAAATTTTTTTTTCCCCACAGGCCATCAAGATCACAAATGGTTAATTTCCTGCCTCCCAGGGTCTTGCAATACTGTTTGCATATTGTTAATTCTAGTTGTATTTTTTTTCTCAGTGTTTCTTTCAGCATTTTTTTTGCATTCTGCACTTTATATGCATATACAGTATATTGATTCACATTCTCTGTCTAGTGTTTTTTTATGCTCCGTGTGTGATTAACTGTTGTGTGTATGTCGACTGTGCAACTTATAATTGGAGTCACCAAAACTCAAGTCAAATTCCTTGTATGTGTACATATTTGGCCAATAAATGTGATTCTGATTCTGACTCTTCTGATTTTACTATTTATTTATTTATTAGTTAGGCAGCTGCTACAAATACTGGGTGGCCTTGTCAATGTATTCAATTATTAATGATTCTGGTCACCTGTATTTACTGTATGAATGGCAGAATTCTTGCTATCTCTGGATGTTTCATATTCCATGCCATTGATTTACAGCATTTTGTACAGCTGCATTACTGTTACTATTATTATTATTAGCACAATGTTTAAGCAGACTCCTTTATCTAATATAATTTACAAAAACACATCAAAATATGTATACGTAAGTTAGTAGAAACAATAAAGTTTATAATTGAGAGCAAAATGTACAGTACAGTAAAGCATAAGAGTCTTTATGCTGCAGTAGCCCTAAGAATCAATAAAAATGAGTAGTTCAACCAGACCACAGCGAGGTGATGGTTGATAGGGTTAATAGAGCTATAGATCCAGGAGCACAGCAGATGGATGGAAAGCCTAAGCAATCCCAGAATGCTTTGCAAGTATCCTCATCTTCCAGATACGCATGATAATCAGTGGATTTGGAACAGTTGAGAAGGTCATAGAAAACGTAATCCACAGACTTGGAGCAAGAACTGTGACACATTTTCCAATTGTGTATCTGGTACCAGAAGTGAATTCAGCAGAAACGCCGAGGCAGAATAGAGACTTACTGTAAGGGTATTTAGAAAAACCAGAGCCTGGAGATGTTGAGGAGCAGAACCATGTAGGACGCTATAGGCTAAGACAAGAGTTTTGAAAGAAAGCAGTGGTTGTACAGTGCCATAGTCTATCCTAATAACATCGAACACAAGCAAGGAAGCAGTCAACTGTGGATGAGAAGCCACCCCACTGAAGGGTACACTCACACACGGAAACATAATTTACAAATACAAAAATACAACACATTGAAAAAGTTTGTCTTTGAATTCTGAAAGGAAACCAAATTAATGAGCCAGTCTGAAAAGCAAGGCTACAGTCCCTTCACAGCCAACAAACTTTTACAGTAGTTTTCATTATCTTACAGTCTGATTTCTGTATTTATTTATTTATTGAGTTAATTAAAGCTAAGTTTTTGATATCCGATTTAAAATGTAAATGTCATTAGTGTGTGAGTAATACTGTATGTATGTTTTTTTTTCTGATTTTAAACAGTGGTTTTTATATGAAAATTTGTATCCTAAATGAATGAAACAATAAGTACAGCAGGGGAATTCAAATACTTCTGTAAGTGGACCATATGGAGAGAATTCAGTAACAAAATGAGGACAGTAGCCCTGAACACTGGCCTAACATGGCGCCTTCCTCCACCTGTGAAACTGAAAATCAAAAAAAAAAGGATTTGTCAAAGGATATTTATGTGTTTGTCTGTTAAAAAAATCATAATTAATTATGTAAATGAATAATAATCGAGTGTATGAGTTAGCATGAAATTATTCAGTGTAAAGACCAGACACCATTGAGCACTGATTAACAGTAAACCTGTTTTTAGAATAAGTTATAAAGTTTTATTTATTACCAGTGTATCATTAATCTCCATAATTTATTTATAGGATCTAACATCTTTCTTAAAACTTTCTACAGTCAAAGGCAAGAAAATATATACTGTATATACTCACAAATGTATGCATGGGAGGCAGCTTAAGGGCTCAAAAGAAGGTAATTCCACACCGGCCAAGGGGATGGCAGAGTACAGAAGAAGTAAGAAGTAAATGAAAATACAAAAACAGACAGGGGTCAGATACCAAGAGAAACAATCAAGAAGTGAATACATTAAACCAGAGACATAAACCGGAATTCAAAGGTTGAAAGATGCTAGCAAAAAGGCAACAACAGGCATATAGATGGTTCACAATATGGCTGTGGTCATACTCACACTGCCACTGCAATTTCATAAAGTAGAATGCTTCCCGGGTCTCTTTTCTTCACCTGAACATTTGAGAGTAATTCAGTATTTATTTGTATTAAATAATCATTCAGCATACAACCCATGTCACATTCTTCCAGGAACACCTCACTGGAGTCCATTAGAATGTGTGCAGCTCCAGCGCTGAAGACACTCATCCTTTCTTTCTCTTTCTGTGTTAGTGGAGATGCTCTCAGTGCTCTGACCATTATCTTCTCCAGGTTCTACCAGAGCATGCAGAATTATGGAGGATGGAAGATTACAGAGAGCTACAATTCAAAAATCCCAGGGATGAGCAGGACAGCAGCATGTCTGGGGTTCATCAATTCTGGAATTTTCAACTGTTTAGGGTGTGATAACGTATTTCATATACAGTATTTAAAATGATATTGGTTTGTACAATAAATCTATCATTTTTTAATTATGATCTTCACTCCCTTTCTTTGAAGCCTCTGGAAATAAATAATTTCAGAGGCCAAGAAATACTCTTCTCACTGACAGATACAGTATGCTAATGAAAACAAAAAGCAAGAACATATAATATCTATATCTATATATCTATCTCTCTATCTATATATATATGTATATATTGGCACAAACGTGCGAGTAGGGGGACATTATATGGACCAAGCAAAGGTAATTCCACGCCAGGCCAGGGGGTGGCGGGGTGCACTAAACCTTCTCCTGTTATCTCTACAGACCAGCCTGACGATGCCGGTTCTGGCACCCAGAAGAAGGTCACTTCTGGTTCTGGTGCCCAGAAGAATGTCACTTCCGGCGCACAGGCTGACGTCAGAAGGACATCACCTCCAGTTCCCCTACATCACTTCCGGTCTGATCCCTTCAAGCCGCCATCTTTCCCAACCTTCGTCAGTTCTGTCTTGGACTCAGTATTGTCAACATCTCTGTGCTATTTCAAAAAACCATTTGCAGCCAGGAATATTATACGGGTGGCTGCTCCAAACCTTTTTACGTGTGTCGAGTCTGTTCCTTTTTACAATATATATATTTGTCTATACATATAAAGGAGAGTTGGGATCCGAGAGACTGTGTTTGTGTGTCTGTGGAGGGATGGAGAGTTAAGGCGGGTGGGGGAGTCACGTGATCATCTCCCCTCCCATTCACATCATTTCATTCACTTCATTTAACTCCAAGTTGAGCTCTGCTGAGCTTCGCAGCTGACGCGGTCGTGTCGTTCTTTTTCCTTAGTGTTTAGTCCTCTCTCCTTTATTGATTTAGATAAAGGAGAGTTGGGATCCAAGAGACTGTGTTTGTGGAGGGATGGAGAGTTAAGGCGGGTGGGGGAGTGATCATCTCCCCTCCCATTCACCTCATTTCATTCACTTCATTTAACTCCAAGTTGAGCTCTGCTGAGCTCCGCAGCTAACGTGGTCTTGCCGTTCTTTTTCCTTAGTGTTTAGTCCTCTCTCCTTTACTGATTTACTGTTTACTAGACACAGTACTTACTGAATAGTATTTTTTCCTTTAGTGTTTCTACTTAGTGTTTCTTAGTGTTTAGTAGACGCGGTGTGCCGGTGTTCCCGACGGTGTTGTTTTTTACTGTTACTTTCTACTTCGTTTTTGTAGTCATTTACTGTTGTTCCCGGCGGTGTTGCCGTTTATCCCGATTCTATTTTTTATGTAGCATGTTCATAAATTAGTCATAGAGAAAATTTATATATTTTGGCTCCAGGAATACAAACCAAAAATGTTGTATATAAGGAAGCTCTATAAGTCACATATAGATCTCAGCGACTGCTGCGAAGCACACGAGGTCTGCTAGTATATATGTAAACTGCTCAAAAAAATTCAATACACTTTGAAAAAAAAACCCGCTGGATATCTCTACTGATATGGACTGGGTAATACATTAGAAATGAAAGAATGCCACATTGTTTGATGGAAATGAAAGTGATCAACCTACAGAGGGCTGAATTCAAAGACACCCTAAAAATCAAAGTGAAAAAATGATGTCCATTTGTCCAAAATGTCATTGAAGCAACTCAAAATCATACTCACTAGTTTGTATGGCCTCCATGTGCTTGTATGCATGCCTGACAATGTCGGGGCATGCTCCTAATGAGATGAGGGATGGTGTCCTTGGGGATCTCCTCCCAGGTCTGGACCAAGGCATCACTGAGCTCCTGGACAGTCTGAGGTGCAACCTGGCGGCGTCGGATGGACCGAAACATAATGTCCCAGAGGTGTTCTATTGGATTGTATTCTATTAGCATAGGGTCTGATAATGGGTCCAAGAATTTCATCCCAATGGCAATCAAGGTGCTGTTGTCTATCCTGTAGAGGTCTGTGTGTCCCTCCATGGATCTTCCTCCCCAGACCATCACTGACCCACCACCAAACCGGTCATGCTGAACGATGTTTCAAGCAACATAATGATCTCCACGGCTCCTCCAGACCCTTTCACATCTGTCACACTTGCTCAGGGTGAACTTTCTCTCATCTTTGAAGAGCACAGGGCTCCAGTGGTGGACCTGCCAATTCTGGTATTCTATGGCAAATGCCAATCGAGCTCCACGGTGACAGGCAGTGAGCACAGGGCCCACTAGAGAACGTCGGGCCCTCACGCCACCCTCATGAAGACTGTTTCTGATTGTTTGGTTAGAGACATTCACACCAGTGGCCTGCAGGAGGTCATTTTGTAGGGCTCTGACCATGCTCATCCTGTTCCTTCTTGCCCAAAGGAGCAGATACTAGTCCTGCTAATGGGTTAAGGACCTTCTATGGCCTTGTCCAGCTCTCTTAGAGTAACTGCCTGTCTACAGGAATTTCCTCCATGCCCTTGAGACTGTGCTGGGAGACACAGCAAACCTTAGGGCAATGGCACCTTTTAATCTTCTTTTGCTTAAACTGTATAGGCTCAGTTCTTTAAATCTTTCCTTATAATTCAACCTCTGTAGCCCTGGAATCAGCCTAGTCGCTCTTCTCTGTACCTTTTCTAGCGCTGCTATGTCCTTTTTGTAGCCTGGAGACCAAAACTGCACACAGTACTCAAGCTGAGGCCTCACCAGTGCATTACAAAGGTTGAGCATAACCTCCTTGGACTTGTACTCCATACATCGTGCTATATATCCTAACATTCTGTTAGCCTTCTTAATGGCTTCTGAACACTGTCGGGAAGTCGATAGCGTAGAGTCCACTATAACTCCTAAATCCTTCTCATAAGGTGTACTCTCAATTTTCAGACCACCCATTGTGTATTCAAACCTAACATTTTTACTTCCTATGCCAATGACAGGTGCCATTATAACGAGGTAATCAATTTTATTCACTTCACCTATCAGTGGTTTAATGTTGTGGCTGATAGGTGTATTCACGTTTCTGTAGCACACATAAAACACATTAATACTGTAATTGTAAAGGTCTTTAGTCATTCCAAGTTAATTTTACCAAGAGGTAGAAAGAAAACACAAATTAAGCCAGCATAAGATGTGGCCATTTCTCCAGCCTTTCCAACATGCTTATAGGATGATGTCCTGGGTCTTCGCTGCATGAAGTTTGTGTTGTCCTTGTGTCTACTTGGGACTCCTCCGTTAATCCAAAGACTGAATTGGCCCTAGTGGGCATGACTGTGTGTGTTCCCCTGAGATGGACTGGCCCCCTGTCCAGGGATTGTTCCTACCTGGCACTCTATACTTGCTGGTTATTGGCTCCTGCCCCCCATAACTCTGCTCAGCGGGCTTAGAAAGTGGTATGGTATGTATATTGTATGCATTTTATACAGATATGTCATCTGAATATACATTTATGTAGTGCTCTCCAATGACTGCATACTCAGTGCACCATAAAAGCATTCAGCGTAATGTACAGACATGCAAATACAAATAAGGTTAAACCTCACTAAAGCTGATCTGCTGTTAAATCGATGATTATCTGCATGAGTTTATTTTATAGTTTATTTCTTCTTTTTCATTTTTTATCATTTCTTTTATTTAATAAATCTTTAGCATCGGTGATTACCTTTAATTTGATTCAGGCATTTTAAGAAAGTGCATTGTATATGACTTAAACATTTATATACTTATATGTCTATATTTTAGCATTCAAATTCATGTAAACATTTAAATGTCAACACACTTGAAATGGGGGGTCTTGTTTATTCCGAAATCTGTCGATTAACTTAACTTGCAAGTATTTGAGGATGTGGGAAGAAAACTATAATGTGTGGAAGAAGACTCACACAAATGCGGGAAGAACATGCAGACCCCATACGGACAACAAGCTGGCACAGGATTTGCCAGATCTGCCCACTGGCTGCCCGCTTTTTAATGAAGGAGTGGAAAAAGGGATATCATGTATTCTGTCTAATTAGTTTTTGGATTTATTTTCATATTGGCATTAAGAAGGGCATGAATGTGGACAGTGACAGTAAAAGCAGCATATCCTTATACTAAGAAAAATTTAACATCATTTAGCATGCAAGTAACAGTGCAATCACAAACTGTTTGTTTGATGGATTTTCAGTTTGTTTTTAACAAAGGTGTGGGAGTATATACAGTGGCATGCAAAAGTGGCATGCAGCCTTGCTTAAAATGTCTGGTACTGTTAATAGTTAAGTGAGCAGAGGATGAGCTGATCACCAAACGTGTAAAGTTAAACATGACCCATTTCTTTTCAGCATTTTATGCAAGATTATGATATTGCTTTTGTTTCATACAATTGTACAGTGAACAACAACAACATTTATTTATAGAGCACATTTTCATAAAAATGATGTACCTCAAAGTGCTTTACATAATGATAAAGACAAAACAAATAAGAAATGAGAATTAGGGAACACTAATTAACATAAAATAAAAGTAAGGTCTGATGGCCAGGGAGGACAGAAAAAACAAAAAAAACTCCAGAAGGCTGCAGAAAAAAATTATATCTGCAGGGGTTCCAGGTCACGAGACCGCTCAGCTCCCTCTAGGCATTCTACCTAACATAAATGACCTCAATCAGTCCTCATTGTATTCAGGGTTCTCATGGAAGAATTTGACGATGATGGTCATGTGGACTTTTGGCCTTCAATCCATCAATGTAGGGGCATCACGGTGAAAAATAGGAAAGGAGACCCATGCAAAAGTTTGGGTAACCCAAGATATCTGAGGTCTCATATAACATTTACCAAGGTCCCAGGCTTTAATTATCTCCTTAAGGCTATGGATTGTTCACAGTCATTGTTAAGAAACCCCAGGTGATCCAAATTGTAAAGCCATATAAATTCTCTGACTCCTCAAACTTTATCCCAACAATCAGCAGCCATGGGCTCTTCTAAGAAGATGCCTAGATCTCTGAAAAATAAAATAATTTGTACTCACAAAGCAGGAGAAGGCTACAAGATGATAGGACAGCATTTTCAGGTAGCTGTTTCCTCAGTTTTTGATGTTATTAAGCAATGCAGATTAACGAGAATGGTGGAAGTCAAGTTGAGGTCTGCAAGATCAAGAAAACTTTTTGAAAGACCTACTCAATGGATTGCTAGGAAGGCAAATACAAATCCCCATCTGATTGCAAAAGACCTTCAGGAAGATTTAGCAGACTCTGGAGTGGTGGTGCTCTGTTCTACTACGCAGTGACATCTGAACAAATGTGACCTTCATGGTACAGTCAGCAGAAGAAAACCTTTTCTGCATCCAAAAAACAAAAAATTCAGCATTTGAAGTTTTCAAATGAGCTTCTAAGCAAGCCTGATGCATTTTGGAAATGATGAATACAAATTAGAACCTTTTGGCCACAATGTATAAAGGTATGTTTGGAGAAAAAGGGAAGCCGAATTCCAGGAAAAGAATACCTTTCTAGTTATTAAGCATGGGGGTGAAACGATCAGGCTTTGGGCTTGTGTTGCAGCCAGTGGCACAGAGAACATGTCATTGGTAGAGGGAAGAATGGATTCAAATAAATATCAGCAAATTCTGGAAGTAGAAATCACACCATCTATAAAAAAGTTGAAGTTAAAAAGAGGATGAATCCTACAATGGAATACCTCAAGAGGCACAAGCTGATGGTTTTGCCATGGCCCTCACAGTCTCCACAACCTACATGTCATAGAAAATGTGTGGATGGATCTCAAAAGAGCAATGCATGCAAGACAGTCCAAGAATCTTGCAGAATTAGAAGCCTTTTGCAAGGACAAATGGACAAAAATACCAAGTAAGAACTGAAAGACTCCTAGTTTACTACAAAAAAGCATTTACGAGCTGTGATACTTGCCAAAGGAGGTGTTACTATGCTGGGTCCCCAAACCTTTGCTTCAGGCCCTTTTCATTTTTTTGGTACTTTGTGCCTGTGAATGATGGAAATGAAAATCTAATCTTGCTTAAAATAGAAAAGAATTGGGTCATCTTTAACTAAAGTATATGTCTTTTGGTGATCAGATTAACTTCTGTTCACTTAACTATTCACAGCAACAGATATTTTAAGCAAGGGTGCTCAAACTTTTGCATGCCACTGTATCAGCTAACAGCATTTGGATAGGCAATAAATAAAGCTTTTGTAAAATTCTATTGATAAAAATAAAGTATGTTGACATATAAACTAAATAAGTGCTAAAAGTGAAAAATGAGGGAAGCCTTGCACTTTTGTCTACATGAGAAAATAAATCAATCTTAATGTTATTTCCTCCCTATAGAAAAAAAAGATCTACATGTTAATTATCAATGACCTTTTAGAAAATTGAATTGGCATGGCACTTACAGTAGTCCCAGCTGAGATATGCTGGATGCTTCGTAAATTATATTAAAAGGACTATCTGGAGATTAAACAGCTAATCAGCTCGTTTTTCAAAATGACTTGTGACATCATATTTATTTTTCATCACCCTTCCTCTCTTTAACAATTTGATTTTATTGCTGCTGATCACTAACCGGTGTATTTAATCCTGTTTGTAGTTCTCTGAGGCAAATAATGAGTGGTTTCTGTCCCCATGAATAGCTGGTGAGTAAACTTTCTTTTTGTCCAAAGTGACCGGCAATTGTATGATTTAAGCACTCGGCCTGAAATCGATGGAAGTTTTCTATTTGTGACCTTATAGTATATCTGGGGATTTAATTAGTTTTAGTTTGTCGCACACATTAAGAGGGTCTCCAGTCTTTATTTTTTAACTGAATTGTCACACACCAGATGCTATGAACTACAGTACCTTTGTCCATCACAAACAATTTGGACAGCGTGATGTCAGCCAAGATCTTTGTATGCTTGAAGACACCTTAGCAACTCGAGAGTTTAAAGTGTTTCAAAACAGAAATCCATCAGACGTTCAGCAGTTTTCCTTCCCATGTTGCTGATTTCACTTGGAAAAAAGCCTGATTAAAAAAACATGACTTTTTGCTTATTCCTGTGACATATTAAAACTTGCACCCTTATGACATTTGCTTGATTTCACTAAATTGTGTTGCCGTATGTTGAGCACTGAACTAGCAGAAGGTGTGAGACTCATGAAATACTACGACATGACAGGAATTCAGATGAAAGCAGGATGTGCAACCCAATGGCCAAATATATATAATAATATATGATAATGATATATAGGAAAGGCCTGGCTGACTAATTCTCACAATGAAAGCAGATCCCACCTATCACTTTTATTTTAATCATTGTTATAAAGTGACTAAATTGAAAGATTCTGCACCATTATTTTAGACATGAGACACCGGGGCATCTTTAGAGTGCATTCATTTCTAAGCAATTCCTGGTGCTAATTTGTATTTTTTTATTCATGTTTAATATATTCTGAAATTCATGACATTGAATCTTCAATTCTTATTTTATTTTTACTAATGTTGAACATATCAATAAAATCAAGATGTTTAGTCTTGAAATGTGTACACTTACCTACCTTGAGCAAGGCTACTGCTTCAGTTCTATTTGACAAACTTTAGCAATGTGAATTTTCAAAACTATCAGATCTGTTTGAATCATTCAGGGAACTCAGTTTCGTGTATTAATTCAGAAAATCTTCTCATCAGTTAAAGGCAATGCCATGTTATCTATACTAATAAACGGCAAAGCCCTCACTGACTCACTCACTCACTCACTCACTGACTGAATGACTGACTCATCACTAATTCTCCAACTTGCATGCAGGCAAAACCACAATAGCACGCGGGCTCGATGTACGAAAAAATATATCTTTTCAAGTTCTATTTAGTCCATATGTGTCAAACACAAGGCCCGCAGGCCACATCCGGCCCGTGTAATTATATCTGGCCCGCGAGATCATTTCATATACTGTATTATTGTTATTAATGGCCCGGGGATATGAAGCGCTGGTAACACAATAAACTACAGATCCCATAATGCAGCGCTTCAGCTGCCTTGCCGAACACTTACCGCGTCCCCGGGGTCTCTTCAGTCGTTTCCTTACTTTGCGAAGGAAGCAGCTTTCTCACAGCTTCTGCACTGTTTTATAAATGAACGATATATAAGAAAGTCCTTTTTCCTTGCTTCGCCAACGAAGCAGCCTTTTTATTTAATCCACGGGTTCTCTGCTGTATCATTGTTCATTTATTACGATTTTTATAGTTATTGTGTAGGTTTTATTTAATCCACGGGTTCTCTTCTGTGTTCACTGCGGTGTCTTCTTTCGTTTATGAGCTTCGCCAAGGAAGCAGCTTTCTCACAGCTTCTGCACTGTTTTAAAAACGAACGACATATAAGAAAGTCCTTTTTCCTTGCTTCAACAATGAAGCAACCTTTTTATTTAATTCACGGGTTCTCCGCTGTTTCATTGTTCATTTATTACGATTTTTATAGTTTTTGTGTAGGTTTTATTTAATCCACGGGTATTTCACCGCTGCGAAGCGCGGGTATTTTGCTAGTTCAAATATAAAGAAAAAACAGCATTCTGAAAAAGTGACAAAATTGAATTTAGCCATTTCGTACTTTGTGAGCCACTGCCACGTCTTTAAAGGCAAATAACCAAATGCAACATGCATTCTTTCTCCGATGGAGAACCCTCGTCATCATCTGAGTTCACGTCTGCTATAGTGCGTCTTTATGTGAAAACAGCAGTATCAGATGGGGGAGCATGAACATGACTGGGAGAATAAAACTGAATAATAAAACAAAGCCAACCTTTACAAGTACCAGAAATTTACACCAGCTGTTACAGACTCAAATCAAATATGTCAATGTTGCACCCTAACGTGGGTTTTTTTTCTGCAGTTATATTCTTGAATAGAAGCGCACTTCTTTTGTTATACTTGTACCTTTTGTGAAAGTGTTTATTTGATATTTGGACTTCAGGCTTCACACATTATACACTTCATGTCTACATTTTGTCAATTTATTACTAAAACATGAGAAACGTTTCTGTTTTAATGATGTGTTAACATAGATTGTCGTAGACACGGAACACACATGAAATGCATGTGTTCCAAATAACGATATAGAAATTACTCTATACAAGTCTAAGCAACTGACACAAAGGTAAACAGACTTGAGCTGAGAAAACTTTGTGCAGCGGTGGGGGAATGTGATAGCAGGCTGCTTGCAGCTTATTGGCATATTTACAAGACAAAAGACGCTGACAGAGAGGTGCGAAGGGATTTAAGATGGGCTGGATTTACAAGTTTTTTTGTAGGCATTGGTAATTCTAGTATTAAGTACCTGAATAGCCTCCAGTGATAAGGCACTTGTTCATTTTTGATTTACAGTTCTTAAGTATTCTGTGAGTCAGACAGCAACAGGTCATGACATGCTACCCAGGCAAAAAAAATTTAATTAATGTGCTATTATTTCAAGAAATCTTTAATCAATCCATAGTCTGTACTCAGCCTATTCAAACCTCACTGAGTACAAAAATCAAAAGAAGATAGTAATACTTAGGAATACTCCACCATAAACTGAGTGACCTGCTGCTCCGCTCAGCTCTTTACAGTTTGAGGGAGGATCCAGTAGCTGGGAGGTCAGAGTGGCACCACCTCCTATGGCTCCACCCACAAGTTGCATGGGCCATGAGAACATTTAAAGGGACAGTACATAATTACAAACATAGCAGAAATAACAAAACAAAGTAAAAAAGAATATTCACATGTACTGTAACAAAAACAGTAAGCAAATGTAAAATAATATGATAGAAAGTCCTTGGCTGTAACACAACAGTAATCTATTAAACAAGTAAATAGACATTTATATATATCTATACTAATAAAAGGCAAAGCCCTCACTGACTCACTCACTCACTGACTCATCACTAATTCTCCAACTTCCCGTGTAGGTAGAAGGCTGAAATTTGGCAGACTCATTCCTTACAGCTTACTTACAAAAGTTGGGCAGGTTTCATTTCGAAATTCTACGCGTAATGGTCATAACTGGAACCTATTTTTCTCCATATACTGTAATGGACTTTAGCTCGATGGCTGTGGGGGGTGGAGTTGCGTGTCAAATCATCACACCTCTCACGTAATCACGTGAACTGACTGTGAATGCAGTACGTAGAAAACAAGGAAGCGCTCCAAAGAGCGCTAGACATGACATGAAGAAAAACTCATACAAGCTTATTCATAAGTGCAGCTACTGCGGAAACAAAGCACGGTGTAAACTGTAAGTTTAAATTAAGTTTATGGACACACTCCCGCTGCTGTTTGTCATGCCTTCGTCAAATACTTTATTCGTGAGATACAAGTTTAATGAGAAGACACAAGGTATAAACGAGACTTTGGATCACTTTGTAACGGAGTTAAAAATGCTGTAGTGAGAAACTTTCAAGTGCCGGGTCTTAGCTAACATTAAATAAAGCTGTGGACATCGCAACATCACACAAGAGAGCAGCTCACGTGAACTGACTGAACGCAGCACTAGTGATCACTTCCATGCATCAAACCTGTTCAAAAAATGCATTACACAATTGATAAGGTGGGAAAAGAATATGCTCCGAGCTGAGCTCCACAGCTAACGCGGTCTTGTGGAAGCAACGTCACGCTGCCACTAATTACTGACAGAAAAATCCACAAGTTAATACACTTGCTGTCTCTAGAGTTTCTCCACACTCAATGTATTCCTCGCATCCCCGTTATACCCTCTGATCTCCCATTTCAATTCAAATGCCTCCAATTCCCAGTAAGGCTCTGCTTCGCGATGACAAGTAATAAGTCTCAGGGACAGACCCTACAAAAGGTTGCCATTGATTTCAGGCAAGATTGCTTTTCTCCTGGACAACTATATGTTGCATTCTCAAGAGTGAGCTCACGCAGCTTCGTCATATTACGACCAGAGTGCTGAACTGACAATGTGCTATATAAAGAGAACTATAACAATCTTAATAAACGAACAATAAAACAGTGGAAAACCCGTGGATTAAATAAAAAGACAGCTTCCTTGGCGAAGCAAAAATATATATGAGCAGGCAGTCAGCTAAAGAAAGGAATCAATAAATATCTATAACCGTAATAAACGAACAAAAAATAGTGTACAAGCTGCGGATTAAATAAAGGAAATAGGTACCTGAACAGAAATGTAAGTCTCAAATAGCTACACAATAACTATAGCAATTGTAATAAACAAACAATAAAACAGTACAGAACCGCGAAGCAAGGAGAAACGACGGCCTTATATGGAGTTCATTTATAAAGCAGCGGAGAAGCAGTGTGAAGGTGGCTTCACAAAAAAACAGCAGAGCGCCACACTCTGAATGCATTCCTCGCATTACCATTATACCTTCTGATCTCCCATTTCAATTCAAATGCCAAAAGGTTGCCATTGATTTGAGGCAACATTGCTTTTCTCCTGGACAGCTATACATTGCATTCTCAAGAGTAATCTCAGTGCACAGCTTGGTCATATTACAACCGAAATGCTGAACTGACAGTGTGGTATACAAAGAGATCCTTAACAGATAGTTATTGGTATATTTTCCCTCAGTTTAAAAAGGTTTTCTTTTCTTCTTAATAAAAATTTAAAAGCAGTACTTTGTTGCTGCGAAGCGCGGGAATTTTGCTATATACAGTTTATATATATGTAGATATGTATATATATATATATATGTGTGTGTATGTATGTTTGTATGTGTGTATATGTATGTGTATATATATGTATATATATATGTGGATGTGTATATGTACTGTATATATATGTAGATATGTATATATGTATATGTATATATGTTTATATGTGTGTGTGTGTCTGTGTGTGTGTGTGTGTGTGTGTGTAATGTCACGCATGCGCGAGTAGGAGGCCGCGGGCGGACCCGAAATCGCTTCGAAGGACGTTTGTCGGTAGGGAATGGCGGGGTACTAACCTTTCTGCTCTCTTTTCAGGAAAAAGATGCTCCGCCATCATAACCTGACCGCCCCACGTCCACTTCTGCCCTTCCTCCGCCATCTTCCCTGACGTCACGAATCCCGTCATCCCTCACGCCTCTTTCCCAGCATTCCTCCACTTCCGGCTCCTCCTATATAAAAATGGCCGCCGCGCATGTGAAGTCGTCGCGCGCATAAGCAATATTTTTGTTTGTACCCTTGATCTTGAGAAATTATTTTTTTTACAGTATACGGGGCCGGAAACCCCAACTCTTTACGCTGTGTTGTCTTATTTCTTTTACAGTATATATATATATATATGACAGCAACACTCATAACAGTGACAAAACAATTACATTGACAATTATGTTACATTATTTTTAAAATTTTTCCTTTTCTTTTTCTTAACTTCTTTAACACTCTACTTCTCCGCTGCGAATCACGGGTATTTTGCTAGTATATATATATATTGGAACTGTTTAGTTTATGATTTTGACCTCTTTTTTGTACAAAATTTCTGTACAATATACGGGCCGGAAACCCCAACCCTTATTGCTGTCTCCTCGGTCCTTTACAAGTGGCGAGTCAGGATACAGAGATCCCGAGATGACGGAGGGACAGGACCTCAACACGGTGTTGCAAGCCATGAATGACCAGCTCCAGGCGCTGCAGCTCGCAAGCCGCCACCACCCGGGAGCTGGAGGCCACGGCCAGGTTAGTAGAAGCCCAACGGGCGAGACCAGACCCGCCAGGCAGCCGCCTCCTTTTAGTCCCGGCGGGCCCTTCGGAGGACGCCGACGCTACCTGGGCATGTTTGAGAGGACGCCACCCGAACGAGTGGCAGCGGTCCGAGTGGGCGCCCATCCGGGGGCCAACCCCTCTCCCCTTTGGACCCAAAAAAAAGGGGCGCTTTTTTAAACCCCCCATTTCCCAGAAAACCCCCTTTTTTTTTTTCCCCTTTTTTTTTTAAAATTTATTCCCGGGCGGGTTTTTTAAATTTTTTTCCCAAATGGGAAACCCGTAAAGGGGGGAAAAACAAAAACCCTTTTTTTCCCCTTTTAAAAAAGGGGGGACGGGGTTTTGGGTTTTTTTAACCGCTTTCCCCTGGGGAACCCCCCCCCGGGGCCCCGGGCCCCCCCTTGGGAAATTTAAAAAACCCAGCCCCCCCTTTGTTTTTTGGGGGGGGGAAAAATTTTTGGGGAAATTTTGAAGGGCCCCCAAAACCCCTTTTGGGTTTCCTGGCCCCCCGAACCCCCGGGGGCCCCAAAACCCCGGGGCCCCCCAAAATTTGGCCTTTGGCCCCAGGGTTTTCCCCCCCGCCCCCTGGGGGAAACGGGGTTTCCCCCCGGGCCCCAGCGGTTGGGGGCCCGTCCCGGGCCCCGGGGCCCCGGGGGGTTGGGGGGGGTGGGGGGCCCCCCCCCCTTTTTTAAACGGGGGCCCCCCCGGGGCCCCCCGGGGCGGCCCCTAGGGGCCCCCTCGGGGGAGGGGGGATTAAACCCCTTTGGGGGGAAAGGGGCCGGGGTTTGGGACGGGGGGGCCCGGGCCCTTTTCCCCAAAATTTGGCCGGCCCTTCCCCCCCCCGGGGTTCCCTTTACAAGGGGAAAAAAAAGGGCCGGGGGGCAAACCTTGGCCCCCCTTTTTAAGGGGGGGGTTTTTTTTCCCCCTTTCCCCCGGCCCAGGGGTTTTTTTCCGGCTTTGGGGAACCCCCGGGGGGCCCCCTAAGCGAACCCCCCGGGGAAAACCCCCCCAAAAGGTTTAAAAAGGGGTCCCGGCTTCCCCCACCGGGGTTTCCAGGGGGATTAAAAACCCCCAAAGGGGGACCCCAAAAGCCCCCTTTGGGTCCCCCCGGGGTTTCCCAAAGGGGGCTTGGGCCCCAAATTTTTTTCCCGGGGGTCCCCACAAAAACCGGGGGGCCTTTTTTTTTGGGCCCCGGGGCCCCCAAAAAAAAAGGGGGGGGGCCCCCCCCCCGGGGAAAACCCCCCCGAAAAGAAAAATCCCCCAGGGCTTTCCCTCCGCCCCCCGAGCGGACCCCCCCCCGGGAAAGGGGGGGGTTTGGGGCTTTTTAAAACCCCCCAAATGACCCCCAAAGGGCCCAATTAAAAGGGGGGGGGCTTGGGCCCCAAGTCCCCCCCCGGGGCCCTCCAAAAGGGGGAAAAGGGGAAAAGCGCCCCGGGTACCTTTCCAAACGTTAGGGGAACCCCGGCCCCCCCCCCAAATTTGGGGCCCCCGGGGCCGGGGGGAAAAAAAGGGGGGCCCTGGGGGGGGAATTTTTTGCGGCCCCCTTAACCGGGCCCCCCCGGGGTTTTTTAAACGGCGGGTTTGGGGAGGTCATTTTTCCTCTGGGGGGGGCCCGGGTTTTTTCCTGGGGGGGAGCCCCCCAAAAAACCCCAGTGGCATTTTAAAAAGGGGCGGGGGCCCAAAATTTCCCCCCAAAAAAAACCCCTTTCCGCCCCCGGGAGGCGGGGGCCCCCCCCTTTAAAAAACCCCCCCCCAAGCCCCGGGCCCCCAGGCTAGCCCAGGGCAAGCCCCAGGGGCAAAACCCCCTTTTGGGGGAAACCCGGGGTTCCCAAACCGAGGGGGACCCCCCCCGGGGTTAAAGGGGTTTTAAGCCCCCGGGGGGGGGGGGCCCTTTTTTTCCCAAATGGCCCCCCCCAAAAATTTTTTAAATTTTCCCCGGGCCCGAAACCCGGGGGGGGGGGCCCCCCCCCTTTCTAAAAGGGCCTCCCCGGGCGGGGTTAGAAAACCCCCCCAAAAAAAATTTTAAAAAAGGGTTTCCCGCCCCGGGGGGGCCCCTTTTTTAGGCCCCGTTTATCCCCGCCCCATGGCCTTTGGGGGGGTTGGGCCCGGGAAAAGGGGGGCCTTTGGAATATATATATATATATATATATATATATATATATATATATATATATATATATATATATTATATATATATATATATATATATATATATGAATTGTAAAGCAGAGTGTTACATTAAATAAGACACTGAATGTTAGTTTTTAAAAGGACACATAAAAATAAACATTTTTGCTTCCGACATTTCTGATTAGATTACATTGAAGTAAGCAGGCTGAAGAAGAGGGCTCTATAATTAATGTCTGTTTATAGGTCATTTTAATGGATATTTTCCCTCAAATTCTCTCTACTGCACACATCAGCAATAAAGAATTACAGTGCACGCCTGGGCGTAGACTATACAAACAAATCTTAGTCCAGTTTTCAGAAGTGGCTTTACCTCAGAGACCTTTATGATGCTTGTAAATCCCTGTAATGATGACCTTAGAGACATTATTAGTGGCTGTGTGAATCATGAATTTTAAGCAACTTCATACCTTATGGCATCTTTGCAGCCTGAAGTACGTCTCAAGACTGTAAAACGGCAGCATATGAATTCTCTGATGGATGGCTCAATGTAACACAGGACGACAAATTAAAATATCATCAGCCTAAAGTTTAAGACGATCAGATCCTTGTTCTTGTAATAAATTATTTTACTACATCAAGAGAAGCTTCATTTTGTAATTTTAGCGACTTCATTTTCTTTGTCATGCCCGTGTTATAGGTGTGCAATCACACAAATCAGGTGAAAATCAAGAACTACTTGTTTTTTTTTTCTTTTTAATTAAGGATGCAGACTGAAAAGATGTTTTTATGTCAGTTTTCAGCACCGATTGAAATTAAAAGTAACAAGAATACAACTGACTTTTTTATTTTTAATGTTCAGTCTTTTGCATAAATCATATTTAATTGATTTCAGCACAGAGCAGCCATTATGGATGACTGAAATCCTTTTATTTTTTTTTTTTCCTCTGCAGTATCAACTGTCAGATCCAAGCAGAAATATCTGTAGGGTCTTGAAGGAAGGTGGCTTTAAAATAAACGATAAAGACATGTGTCATGATAGATTTTGTATTGATACTCTTCTCCCTTTGTTACACCACACTGCAGTCACTACAAAGAAGACAGTTCCTGTGATCCGTGTGAAACAATACAATTATGTGCTAGCAGAAGACATGGTGTCAGGTTAAGAAAGGCAGCCTTTCCATGTCTGGCAAACATAACATTATGTGTTTTTAAAAATAGATTATGTTTGTGATGAATGTAAAGAAATTAACCGACTTTTACTGCGCATTAAGATTAAATATGTTATGATTCTTTGAAGAAACTGTGCCATGTGTTTTACAGTGAGTCACACTGCACTTTCATTCAAAATGCTTCATGAAATGTACAAGGCAAAAGCAAAAAAAATAAAAATAATAATTATAATAATAAAATACTTAAGCCGCCAGCAGTCTGGTAAAGGTTCCAGTATGGGTAATTTTCTCATTTTAATTAAAAAAAATTAAATTTTAAAAACATTCAATGCCATTAAAGAACCATTAGTTTTAAGAGTGTACCATATGAGATTAAATCAGACTTTGCTTCATATTTTAACAAGTGGGAGCTTTTGTTTTTTTTAAATCATTAAAGTGATATTTTCTTCTACCAGTTCCTTTGCAAAACTTTGTCATTGTTTAGTTGTGTTTACATATAATGTGCAGAAGCACCTATTGTGAATGGCCGCGTCTGTGTGCCTGTGCACATGAAACAGCTCAGCCCCCCGTTACGGGAGTATTTAGTACACCCCGCTTTCATTTTCTCAGCGTTTCCAGATGTTGCAGACATAAGGAAGCCTTCAGGACCTCTTCTCGACTCCATTCAAGTTGGCAGCCCTTTTAAAAGTTATGACAAGCTGGCGCCTGGAGTTGTGTGTACTGCAGTTCATTGGTAACTGTAAAATCCATTTATCCGATTTCTAGGGGCTACTATCAGTGACAAGCCAGAAGCCTGAAGCCAAATCAAATCTAATCTACATACGAGTATTAGGTAGTAAAACAAGTTCTGAAATGAAAAGATAAACAGCGCGAAATACGGAGCTTCTGTAAAAAGGTTGCTGCTTGCACAGAGCCTGGAAATACAAAGAGATAATGGACTGTCTGTTGGGAAGACCACAGTGTGTAAGGCGCAACGACTGTGTCTCTGATATGGACGTGAGCCACACTGGAGCAGCACAAGAAACAGCCCTGTCTCTTCGCTCTGTACACCTCAGACTACAAATATAACAGCAGAAATTTGCGCAAAAAAGCAGGGAATGGACTTTCTCAGTTGCATCTAGTAATGGACAAAATAAACACACATAGAGACAAACGGGTTAAAAGTTACAAAAACATTCTGAAATGTGGACATCTTTTTAAAACAAATACTTTGCTAACTACTTATAACCATTTGACAGTAAGTATTTACCTAAAATAACTTCCAGATTGTTTTTTTTTTTTAGATACTCCATATGTCATTGTGAAGAAAGGAACTTTTTAACCGGTTTGTGGGGGTCTTTACAGCGAGAGACGTTATTCTCCGCATGTAGTGGGTGAGCGTCATCAGCTGAGATGGTCTCCAGCTTCTTCAAATTGCGCTCTGACAGACACACTTAGCCCTCTTCTACATCAGCTCCAGTAATTCAGGTGGCACGTTGGCTAATTTGCTGGAGCTTTTCTTTAATTTTGACTTGTCAGAGCACAAACTGGAAGTATAGTAGTATCAGACTGAGTCACACGGCGGTAAATGAAAATCATGAGGTCCTTATCACCTTCATTGGCTGACTTTATGGGGGACAAATAAGTGCAGACTGCAGTTGGAATAGACATTTCTTATTTAACATTCCAATTTAGATTATTGTTATTATTACTTTAACATGGCCTTTTTATAACTTCACTTTAACTTAATACTGATACTCTGTATGTTTAATTCTTCATAACTATTCATGGTGGCTCTAAAATCCGTACTGACCCCAACTCTCTCTTCTGTTTCTTTTTCCGGTTTCTTTGTGGTAGCGGCCTGCGCCACCACCACCTACTCAAAGCATCATGATGCACCAACATTGATGGACTGAAAGCCAGAAGTCTACGTGACCATCATCATCAGGTCCATCGATGAAAACCCTAAATACAAAGAGGACTGTTTGACTTATGTTAGGTAGATTGCCCAGAGGGGACTGGGCGGTCTCTTGGTCTGGAACCCCTAAAGATTTGATTTTTTTCTCCAGCCTTTGGAGTTTTTTTTTGTTTTTTCTGTCCACCCTAGCCATCGGACCTTACTTTTATTCTATGTTAATTAATGTTGACTTATGTTTATTTTTTATTGTGTCTTCCATTTTTGTATTCATTTTGTAAAGCACTTTGAGCTACATTTTTTTGTATGAATATGTGCTATATAAATAAATGTTGATTGATTGATTGATATTGTCTACACTCCTAAAAATCCTGTTTTTTTTAAGTGCACTTTGTGGCTCTTTAGTGGTTTGTGTGGTTCCTTGTAGCTCCATTGCTTCACAAAGCACCATTGCATTCTGGGACGGGTTCTCTGCATATGAAATTGGTTCCTTGTGCTTTGAAAAACTTCCCAATATGTAGAAGAAACCTAAAATTTTTAATGTCTGGTAGGCTAATATAGCAGGACACTCACAAATTAAGAAAACCTGGATTAGCCATTGTTATTTAATGCAACGGGAGTCCTTTTAAAATCACAAGCCAATGGTATTTCACAAATCTGTTACCATCAATCCCTGGTTATTTACTCTATGGAGCCTGTTAAGAATTTAAATAAAAAGTACTTCCGAGAACCTTCATGTGGATGCGCCTTTTTTGGAAAGAGAAATGGTTCCCCTATGGCTTCCCCTATGAAGAACCACTCTGGCACCTTTACTTTTAAATGTTTGGTGAGTTTCCAAGGGGTTATTCAGCTGTATATTTCGTTTAAACCTCACCAGCTTGGTAAGTTGTCCTCCTTAGCTGATTGTTTTTCATGAATAAAAGAGTTGCTCTCTAACAAATACAACAACAACATTTATTCATATAGCACATTTTCAGACAAAAAGTTGCTCAAAGTGTTTTTCATAATGAAGAAAAGAGAAATAAAAGACAAAATAAGAAATTAAAATAAGACATTAGTTAACATAGAAAAGGAGTGAGGTCCGATGGCCAGGGTGGACAGAAAAAACAGAAAAAAAACTCCAGACGGCTGGAGAAAAAAAATAAAATCTGCAGGGGTTCCAGGCCACGGGACCACCCAGTCCCCTCTGGGCATTCTACCTAAAATAAATGAAATAGTCCTCTTTGTAGTTAGGGTTCTCACTGAAGGACTTGATGTTGATGGTCATACAGACGTCTGGCTTTTAATCCATCCATCATTGACGGGACATCACGGTGCTTTGAGGAGATGGTGGTGGCGCAACTATGGCGCAAATAGTTATAGTTAAATTCCAGCAGAACTGAAACCATGACTATGGCTTTCCCTGACACTTATCCTAAGATAAATCAGGTGCTTGCATGTTTCTGCGTGACCGCTACGCCCAGTGTTTAAATCCTTGGAGTTGTATTTCAATCCTGTCTCTGTTTTAATTCACATGTCAAATCTATTTCTTGTTCCTGTTACTTTCATTTAACAAACATTTCAAAACCGAGTTCCATAGTTTCATCTTCAGAGCTGTAAAAAATTGTTCCTCACACTTAGATTATTATAATGTGTTGTTTACCGGCTTGGACAAATCATCCGTTTCGCTTCTTCAGGCTATCAAAACGCAAGGGTCCGGTTGTTAACGTGTTCTAGAAAGAGAGATCCTATTACACCTATTTTATTACTTTTTGCATTGGCTTCCGGTGGATTTTAGGATTTGTTTTAAAATTCTTGTAAATGTTTGTAGAACATTGAACGGACAAGCTTCAGAATTTTTATCTATTCTCCCCCTCAATGTTAATAATAAGGGCGGGACAATCGCACACACCAAAGATTTGGAACAATCGTCCTCTTCACCTTCGGACGACTGACTCTGTGGACTCTTCTAAAAAACAGTTAAAAACTTTCTTGTTTAGCCAGACTTTTTATTTTATTTTAATTTACTTAATGTATTTGTTGGATTTTACTCTATTGTGTATCTTAAGGTGTCTGTTGTCTTGCCTAGTTCTTGTCTATGAAAGGTGCTTTATAAATAAACTGACTTATTTACTGTTTCTACCTCCTACCCCAGAACAATGAGGGATGAACATGCAGATTTCTGGCTCTTAAAGTCAAATATCATTTTTTATCTTTATCTTTTTCTTGCGGCCAATCGTTGGTCAAGAGTTCGGTCTTCAATTCAAAAGCTCACTCCCATAAGTCCTTGGGTTTTCTGCTTTTGTGTTATAATTCCAGACATAACCATTTAACAACGTTTTAACCAAAAAACATTAATTTTGCATGTTTTGAGTAAGTGACTAAATAAAACACACATGGATTATGTGACACAAGTAACATTGAGGGTATTTTTTCCTCCATGGATGTTTTTTTCAGTGTTTGCCATTGTGCATCACTGGCCAGCATTGAGTTCTGTTATGTCATAAACTTCTTTCTCTCCATTCTGCATGAAAACAGGAGGTCCCTTTTTTTGTCAGCCACCACTAGAAACAAAATAGGGTTTATAACTTTTAAAAGATACAGTATATCATTTCTGGAGGAGTACTCGTTTCACGGTCTTAGCTTTCAGTATAAGTGGCCTCCTTTAGTGTGAGTAGAGGAAGCAGTCCTGCAGTTCTTCTGCACTGTCATGGCAGCAGCTCTGTGTTTCCTGTACGGCCGTTTTTTCTGTTTCAGTTTCTGCTTGTATTTTGGTAGTAAATGAACAACATTGTGGTCATCTGTAAAATCTGAAATAAGATAACTTGGAGTGTGGGCCCGTGGTGTCTTGATTGTTAAGAGATGGAGTACTCTGTGCAGGTGATAACTACATTTTTTAGTTTATTGCAGAAATCTTAGTCTTTAATATGTTGTGTTATATGGCAGGCCATCAGAAATAATGACTAATTAGTACCTGGGCTATTGATTTTCAGGATGTCCAAGCTGAAATTAATTATCTCCAAATGAAGAGCTGACGCTCTAGAATGTAGAGCAACATGCGTAAGAGACCCTAATGGATATTTCTGAGATGTTAATGTTTTTGTGGTATAATAATAAATTTGGATTTTTTCCAAAATTGTTGTCTCATTAGGAGACTGCATACTTACAACTGTTAAAGGGAGAGAGCCAATCTAATTTAATGAGGTCTTCACCTTTCAGGAGATTGTTAGGAAGACAAATCTTTGTGGCCTGCAAGTACTTCAAGTGGATGAACAGCTCACTTAATCCAGTGCTTCCATTTCTCAAGATCTCCTACCAATTATTCTCTATCATAATTTCTTTCTATAGCAGATAGAAGTAAATGACCGGGCATTTTCTCGTTTGGGAAAGCAAAAACTAGTCTTCCTTCCAATTCTACTTCATTTTTAAAGTAAAAGAGCAGTATGGGCCAATTGTACATACAGCCACCTAGTTGGCACCATAAATCAGGGAGCCAGGAGACTTACAGGACATTTTAAACCAGAAATACAGTAGTCTATATATTGTATTAAATTATGTTTAATGCTACTGGGAAAATAATATAACATCATCATTTGCAACGAGTGCAGAATGCAGCTGCTAGAATCCTAACTGGGAAAAGAAAATCCGAACACATTTCTCCAGTTTTGATGTCACTACACTGGTTGCCTGTGTCATTCAGGATTGACTTTAAAATACTGCTTATGGTTTATAAAGCCTTAAATAATCTCGCCCCATCTTATATATCGGAATGCCTGACACCTTATATTCCAAATCGTAACCTCAGATCCTCAAATGAGTGTCTCCTTATAATTCCAAAAGCTAAACTTAAAAGAAGTGGTGAGGCGGCCTTCTGCTGTTATGCACCCAAAATCTGGAATAGCCTGCCAATAGGAATTCGCCAGGCTGATACAGTAGAGCACTTTAAAAAACTGCTGAAAACACATTACTTTAACATGGCCTTCTCCTAACTTCACTTTAACTTAATCCTGATACTCTGTATGTTCAATTCTTCATAATAACTATTCACAGTGGCACCAAAATCCGTACTGACCCCTACTCTCTCTTCTGTTTCTTTTTCCGGTTTCTTTGTGGTGGAGGCCTGCGCCACCACCACCTACTCAAAGCATCATGATGCTCCAACATTGATGGACTGAAAGCCAGAAGTCTACGTGACCATCATCATCAGGTCCTTCCATGAAAACCCTAATTACAAAGAGGACTGTTTGACTTATGTTAGGTAGATTGCCCAGAGGGGACTGGGCGGTCTCGTGGTCTGAAACCCCTACAGATTTTATTTTTTTCTCCAGCTTTTGGAGTTTTTTTTTTGTTTTTTCTGTCCACCCTGGCCATCGGACCTTACTCTTATTCTATGTTAATTAATGTTGACCTATGTTTATTTTTTATTGTGTCTTCCATTTTTCTATTCATTTTGTAAAGCACTTTGAGCTACATTTTTTTGTATGAATATGTGCTATATAAATAAATGTTGATTGATTGATTGATTGATCATGTGAAAGTGCTAAAGTTCCAACCCAGCATTCTCTTTCATTTCAACTGACAAGACTGTAAAAATGGGTTGCCACTGTGACAGTGCTTGGAGTCTTAATATTCCTCTAGTAAGGTGGTCAAAGACTTGATAGCCCACCTTTGTGCACACTGTTGTTTTGTCCTCCCGGTTGTCATTTGGGCTGGAACTACTGGCCGGGTGGTTGTGATGTTACTGATCTGTGCCTCTTGTCTTCTTATCCACTCAAAAAAGGAAAAGAGAAGATCCATTAGAGGCCGTGCCAAGTTTGTGTGCTTGTGTTAGACTACTTATCTGGGCTTCTTTGCTCAGAAAAACACTTCCAGTGCATAAGGTCTGGTCAGCATTGAGACGATCACTGTTATGATGTCCAGATGATTTTTTGTGGAAATTACAGTCCAGTTCCAATTAATCTCTATAGGGATTACAAGGAATTCAAATGTGGGGTTTGATTTAATGAACCTGTTTTGAGAAAATTATTTTTTTAATCTTGTGTTGTCGTGATGCCATTTTTGTTTCCCATTTAGGCATGGCTATGTCAAGTTTCTGCCATCTCCATGGAAATCTTTCCCAGAATTCCCTGGGGCGCACTCAAAGGTCACCTCAGGTGTTTCTAGGTTTGGCGAATAAACTTGTTTCGTTGCATTATAAGATTATTCTTTAATCCATCTTTTCAAATCCCCACTGTTGTCTGAGCCTCCCAATTTTCAAATTGTGTTTTAGTTTTGACGAAAGATCATCTTGACTGCTGGTTATGACCTTTAGCCCATTATTATTATTCTTTGATTTATGATTCTCCCGGTCATTTTCATTTTCTTTCTACTGTTTCTTGTGAGTATAATCATGACTGCTGTGATAAATAACGAGATTTTAAGTCATCATGCTGTACGTTATATGGAGTTTTTATGAGCATGTTGAGCAAATAACACTTAACTGCTCAGATAAATAATCATCTCTAAAAATAAGACTTTTGCACATTACTGTGTAGATAGATAGATAGATAGATAGTGTGACAATAAATGCTCTCCAGACATTACAAAGGTTTGGGGCAGCCATCCGTATATTATATCCTGGCTGCAAAAGTTTGAAAATAAATTGAACAGGGATGTTGACAAGACTGAGTTCAAAACAGAACTGCCAGACTGGAGGTAAGATGGCGGTTTTAAAGGACTGGAGAGGAAGTGACATCATCGTGGCCGGAACCAGAATTGATGTCATCCAAGGTGCCAGAAACTGGTGGGATTTCCTGGGAATGGTCTGCAAGGAACTGAGAAAGGCAGTCAGCACACCCTGCCACCCACTGGTCTGATATGGTATTATTATTACTCAAGCCCTTTAGCTACCTCCTATTCACACGTGTGTGACAATAGATAGATAGATAGATAGATAGATAGATAGATAGATAGATAGATAGATAGATAGAACTGTTTTGGTCCCAAGAGGAAATTTAATTTACAGAAGCTCAAGAAATATTATTACAAATAACAGCAACCCCAAAACCCCCAAGTACATTTACAAACCAGAAAAAAAAAGTCTGACTTGGCGGTTCCAGTGAGACATTATGTTTTATTGGTATGAAGGAATCCCTGTAGTGTTTCTTGACATACATTCATTAGCTGAAATTTGTCAGTGTTGGTGTGTCAGAGAGAGGATATGCAGCTTTATTCATAACAGCACCCAGTTTTGTTTTAATTCTTTCCTTTGCTGCGACCACCAGAAGGTCCAGAGTGTGTGCTATAACTGAGCTTGTCCTTTTAAATAGCTTGTTAATTCAGTGGGCCTTTCTTGAAGTGACATTACCAGCCAAACACACCACACCATGACAGACCATGTGAAGGATGTCACTTCTCACATTAAGGGAGCACAGTCTCTGAAGAAAAGATCCTGCTCTGCCCCTTCTTATATACAGTAGTTCCTCTGTGTTCTGAGACCAGTCCAACCTGTCACTGATGTGGACTCCCAACTACCTGTAGGAGTGGACCACCTCTACATCCACTATCTGAACAGTGGTCAGACACAAAAGCTATTTAGTGTGTCAAAAGTCAATAACCAGTTCTTTGGTTTAGCTGATGTTAAGATACAAGACAATTCTTTTTGCACCAACAAACAAACTTTTCCACCTGATTCATCTACTGTCTCATCCCCCTTTATCAATAGACCTCATAAGTGCAGAATCCTCTGAGAATTTCTGCAAGTAACATAACCTGGAGTTATATTTATAATCTGAGGTGTACAGAGTGAAGGAAAAAGGAGACAGGAGTGTTCCTTGTGGTCCTCCAGTGTTGCTCACACATGTATCAGAAACACGGTCCTTTAGTCTCATAAACTGCAGTCTGCCCAACACCTAGTGCTTAATCCAGGACACCATGGGCTCATCCACCTGCACATCTCTGAGTTCACCCTGAAGTTTGGCTGGATGGTATTGAAGGCACTGGAAGAAAAAAACCCAAACATAATCCTCACAGTGCTGCCAGCTTTGTCAGGGTCAGGGTGGAGTGTGGAGCAGACATTCATACGTATGTATTCTGTATGTTTGGATTTGTATTTGGTATCCACACATATTGGTCACAGCACTGCTTTTTTTAATTTAATAAATGCATTCCTGTTATTATCTTGTTTAAATGCCACAATGAAAATTCTAGTAATAAAAGCTAAACAATACAAATTAGTTTATGTTGTGTTTTATTCATTATGCTTTTTCATTATTTAATGGCCTGTCTGGGAGTTACTGCAATCCACTTTGACACATTTTAATAAAGAAAAAATATATAAATTACATACAGTAATGTATTTTGCCAAAAGCAGTACCTTAATGGCATGTCATGGATGGCCTTCATTAATTTCAGGGCAGTTCTGACAGAGGTGAACAGCAGAGTGCCCCGTGTTCACCAATGCTGTGCATGACTATTTCATTTCATGCTTTAACTTTTGGCTGGTTTAATTGTAACAAATTACTTCTGAAACATCATATAGTAATATTACTTGTAAAAAAATATGAATAGTTCTAAATTATTTTAAAATTCAGCCATGGAAGAATACAGACTTACAGCAATTGGTCATTTCTGGTTAACTGAGACTCCACATTTGTTGTGCTCAGCAGACACTACTATAATATCTACAAAAAATAAAATAAAATAATACACACTTTTGTTAGGTATATAAAGACCACCTTCTGCACCAATCATAACAGCACCACTTTGTAGTTACAATATACTGTTCAAAATTTGAATGTCAACATAAGAAGGTTTAACAGGATTCTGCATAAGTACATCCCAGTTTCCTTAAATACAATAAAGCTCTTCTTCTGTATCCACACACCTTCTGTCAGGGCAGGAACCACTTGGTGTTGTGATCCTGGGGCCAGCTGATCAACTCCATCTTCGCTCTGTCTCAGCCATCCTGGGTTTATTGAAAAAGTTTTTGTGTTAGTACAACTCTGCAGGGAATTTTTTGCGCAATCCATTAGACACTGGACACAACGATTGTCTTGCAGTGACTTTGCACTGATAAAGAGGGTTTAAGAGAAGGATGGGGGAACATCATATGAAAGTGACACTCCATTACAAATGAAGGCAACAGTGAAGATGAAGAATATGCCGTGCTGCTGTGCTCTGTGCATGTAATATGCAGTGTTCTCAAATAAATAACCCACTTATGACATATTACTCTTTCATATTGAACTAGCCATGTGACTTGTTGAAGACAGGTAATAGAATACATTTAAAAATATTTCACTTTAAACATTTCTCTCTAATATAATAAAAAAATCCTGGGATGAGACGAGACTTTTTCACGTTCTGCGAGACTAGACTTTGTTTAATCACGTCCGGAGCAAGAAATAAAAGACAAAGAGTAGATGACAAAGTAGAACATCGTAAAGAATTCAAGAACATTGGTGCGATACACATGCAGAGCACGTTAGAGATAATGAAAGTACTAAAATTCGATAGTCTCAAAAAAATGATAGCAAAGGTCGCATTAGCGCAAACAAACGGAATATACTCAGATATATTTTTAGGATTTGAACTTTAAGTTGGGGACTTCTAGATCATCTAATTTGTGTTGCTATCAGGGAAAAGTAGTGTTTCTTCCCGATGAAGAGGCGTATCCACAAGAATTAAAAGATTTGTTGTTTGGTGAAAGGGGGGTTGGTGAGCAAAGCGAGCAGGGGGTGAAGCCCCCTAGTCATTTAGAAATAAAAATATTTTAGTTAAATTTATTTAAAAATTAGAATATTGGTTTACTGATATTACACAAACCAGTTTTCACAGATATTTTCTGTTCCTTTGTGCATTATTTTAACAGGTTTACCCAGAAGAAAATATTTATTATTCACAATACTGGCTGTTTATTAAATTCAGAAATAAATGCATAAAGTGGACAGCCAGTCAACGCTAACTCACCATCCCCTCCTAAAATGAAGCACAGTGCCTAAGATAAGATAGGAATCGGCCCGATGGTGTGCTGACCATGCATTACAACTGGCCACATCTTTAAGGCTCAAAGGAGATGAGACTTAAAAAGAAACCACAAAGTAGGGCTTAGAAAAAGTGAGAAATCCCAAGCAACAAAGAAGCTGCAACTCCATCCCAGAATGCTTGTGCCTTATAGGATAACCTTGGTATATTTCACGTCAAAGTTAATTCTTCAGAATGCATTTACCACATGAAATTGTGTTCTAAAGTTAAGCATTTTCAGTAAACTCACCATGATGTTTTATAATGGAGGCTATGGGGCATGGTATATCTTGTGCCCATTTTTCATGCTAAGAAAGCTATCAAGCATTGATTCAAGTCTTGAGATTACACACCCACATTGTACAGTAGCTTATAAATGTCATGAACAAAAAAAAACATTAATATTAGATTCATCCATTTTAAAAGAAATCTTACTGTGCCTGTTCCCTCAGCACTTGTCTTCCTCTACAATAACCTTTCACCCCGAGGAGGTGTGGCTCCCTCTCAGAAGACAAATCATACTGAACTGTTCCTGCCATATGCTTCGTGTCGTGTTGATTTACTTTGTTATTTATGTGAGAGTTCCTTCAATGAAGGCCACTGCTATCACACATGCAAACAGAAAATGCATCCTTACCTCAAGAAAAACAGCACCAAGAATATGTGATAAAATGATAATTTCCAGATCTCTGTAGATGTCCCAAACATACACCAGAAACAGAGAAGGCAAGTTTTCTTATTCTTTTTTCAGTAAATTTGTAGGCTTTTGTTTTCTGGTGGTGCACCATGCCTCATAACTTCCTTTATCAAATGCCAGTGTAGGCAAGATGTTTTTAAAAATTTATAGAAAACATTTAAATTTGGGCTTATAAGTGTAAAATGGATTACAATGATCCCTCGCTATATCGCGCTTCGACTTTCGCGGCTTCACGCGGATTTTAAATGTAAGCATATCTAAATATTAGGAGTGTGATGAGATCTCGTGGTACGAGATCTCGCGAGATCAGATTTGTCTGGCGAGATGCGTCTGGTCTCGCGAGAACATGACGATATCCTTGCGTTATTGGCATAATGGAGCGTGAGGAAGAAGTAAGGATAGAAGATGCGCCCGCGACATTTAAATCATTGGTGTGGCAACATTTTGGATTCCTTGTGGAAATAAGAAATGGCGAAAAAATGACAGACAAGACAAAGACAATTTGCAAACACTGTAAGAAATTAATACCGTACACCTCTGCTAACACAAGCACTATGCAAAAGCATTTAGAAAACAACCACAGCTCGTTACTAAAAGCTGCGCCTGTGAAGAAAATGGAAAGCAATTCAGTTTGCATAAAAGGGCAAACAACCACAACAAATGCCTTTGCAGCTAAACTTCCACCATCCAATGCAAGAGCCACGGCAATAACAAGAGACATCGGCGTTTTCATTGCAGCCGATATGAGACCATTTTCTGTGGTGGAAAATCTGGGATTTCGGCGACTCATCCACACACTGGAACCAAAGTATGCCATCCCGTCACGTGCACATTTTACTCGCACGGTGGTCCCGACCCTGTACAAAGAGTGCAAGGTAAACGCTTGTACAGGCTCTGAAAGAGGCAGAAACCATCGCCATAACTACTGACGGTTGGACTTCTAGGTGTACACAGAGCTATATCACAATTACAGCCCACATTATCAACAGTAATTGGGAAATGGTACATTTTGTACTGCAGACGCGCCAACTTTTTGAATCACACAGGGGCAAATGTCGCTGAAGTTTTACTAGAAGCTGTCACACAGTGGGGTCTTAAAAAGCCAAACCATTGCATCGCTATTGTAACAGACAATGCGCGTAATATGGATGTGGCTGTGTGCGAGGCAGGATTTGAGCCGCACATCAAATGCTTCGCGACACAATAAATCTTGCTACACAGGCTGGCCTCGGTGTTGCGCGTGTCGCTCGTTTGCTCGGGCGGGTGAGACGTGTAACTGCTTTTTTTCACCGGCGTTCGACAGCTGCCGCGGTACTGACGTCTAAGCAGAAGCTGCTACAACTGCCACCGCACAAATTAATAATGGACGTCACCACGCGATGGAATTCATCATTGGATATGCTGGTTCGTTACCTGGAGCAGCAGACTGCTATAGCAGCAGCGCTCACCAGCCCAGAAATAAGACAAAACGCCCGAAACATTGACACACTGGATACCTGCGACATTGTCAATGCCGAATTTCTTGTGAAGCTGCTGAATCCTTTAAAGACAGCTACCTCTGTCTTGTGTGAAGAGAAGAGGCCCACAGTGTCACTCATCGTGCCACTGAAGAACATGATAGAACAAAACATGGCACCAAATGACAGTGATTCCCCTACTGTGGCCGACACAAAGAGAGCAATTCTCAGCAATATTTCAGGCAGATACAGTGGGGATGTATACAACTACCTGCTGGAGAGCACTGCGCTGGACCCAAGATTCCAGTCTCTACCGCAGCTAGACTGCAATCAGCGTGAGGCAGTCTTTCAGAGGATACAGAAAAGGGTGGAACAGTTGCAGCAAAACCAGGTATCATTGACTTGATTTTTTTTTCCCTAGAAGATTTATGTTTCCAGTACTAAATTTTAATTGATTTAATAGGTTCATGCTGTATTTGTGTGTGTGTGTGTGTTGTAAACATGAGAGCATCAGAGTGAGTGTATTTGTGTTAAAAGAGAGAGGGGACTGCTTTGCTGCTTGCTAATGTTAAAGCCAGTGTTTCTGCTGCTTGAAGCCCACAGATGAGAAGAGTATGGAGCACAAGGAAGAGGCATCAGCTCATTGTTCCACACATGGGGGCGAGGGGGCTCTTGAAGCTGAAGGCAGAGCTGAGTCAGAAGAGGAACCTGCTTCCAAGAAGACAGCACTTGAGGATCTGCTAGGGGACTCTTTCTCGAAGACAGAACAGCCCAGCAAAGGAATTGAGAGGGAAACTGAACTTTACAGAAGAGAGGCATCTATCCCACTTAGTTGCTGCCCTCTGACATGGTGGAGAGAAAACAGCTCCAAATATCCTTTGCTGTCTCCACTTGTCAAAGAATATCTTTCCATTCCTGCGACCTCTGTTCCAAGTGAGCGTGTCTTTTCAACTGCAGGAGACATAGTCACTGCCCAGAGGTCACAATTGCTGCCAGAAAATGTAGACATGCTTATATTCTTAAAAAAGAACATGACCATATCTTAGGCTGTTCTGTATAGGTCATTACCTCATTACCTAGGTCTTAGCTCTTTTTCCATGCTTAAGAAAATTTTGTTCATTGTTTTGCACTCTGAGTTTTAAGACAGCACTACTTTGATAGTTACACTAATTATGGTTAATTGCACGTAAAGGGATATTTGTGTTGTTTATTAATTATTTTTGTTTATACTATTTAATTTTATTGTGCAATTAATTGCCTATCAGTTTGTGGCAAAATATTTTGCAGTGTTTACATTTTATTACTGCATATCATTCATCAAAATAGAAGTTTTATTTCAAAAAGTTGATTTCAAAATGGACATGCATTTTTTGCATTTTGTGTTTTTCAGTTAAATAAAAGGCTATTTTTGCTATATATTTAAACATTAAAGATTTCTTTAAAAAAAGTCTTTAAAAGTCTCGTCTCGTTCTCGTGAACCCAGTCTCGTGTCTCGTCTCGTCTCGTCTCGTGGGAAAAGCGTCTCATCACACCCCTACTAAATATATATCACGGATTTTTCGCTGGTTCGCGGATTTCTGCGGACAATAGGTCTTTTAATTTATGGTACATGCTTCCTCAGTTTGTTTGCCCAGTTGATTTCATACAAGGGACGCTATTGGCGGATGGCTGAGAAGCTACCCAATCAGAGCATGTATTACGTATTAAATAAAACTCCTCAATGATATACGATTTGCTTCCCGTGCGGTGCTTCGCACACTTAAAAGCTCTAACAGCCCTATTGATTTTTCATTGTTTGCTTTTCTCTGTCTCTCTCACTCTCTCTGACATTCTCTGCTCCTGACGGAGGAGATGTGAGCAGAGGGGCTGTTTGCACAGAGGCTGTTTGCTTAGAAGATACGGACGCTCCTCTAAAAAATGCTGAAAGGCTACCTTCGCATTGATCCCTTCTTTGCAGCCGCTTTATCGCGGTGCTTCGCATACATAAAAGCCCAACAGTCCCATTGATTTTTGATTGTTTACTTTTCTCTCTCTCTGACATTCTCTGCTCCTGACGCGCACTCCTTTGAAGAGGAAGATATTTTTGCATTCTTTTAATTGTGAGAAAGAACTGTCATCTCTGTCTTGTCATGGAGCACAGTTTAAACTTTTGACTAAAGGGTGTTATTTCGCCCAGGAGGACTGGAGGAGGGCTTGTACCTCCTCCAGACCGCGAGGGGGCACCCACCCTGGTTATATTGGGGGCCACGGGTGAAGGGCTTGGAAGCTCAGCCCTGTAGGGACCTGTGGCCACCGCCAGGCAGCGCCACGGAGCCTGAATATCCCTGGAGCCTAGCACTTCCGCCACACCAGGCAGTGCTGGGGGGAAGACGACAGGGGACACCCGGACGGCTTCCGGGTGCACAGCCGGCACTTCCGCAACATTGGGGCGTGTCTACGGAGGAGTGCCGGGGAACAGCTGGAGCCCATCCAGGTTCCTATTTAAGGGATCGCCTCCCTTCAGTCAGGCGGAAGTCGGGTGGAAGAGGACGGAGCTAGAGAGAGGACTGGAGGCGGCCAAGAGAAAGGCACAAAGAACTGTGGGGCCTGAACTTTGGGGGGAACGGTGCAAGAGGCACTGGGACGTGCACTGAACATTGTAAATATAATTATTCCTATAAATAAACGTGTGTTGGGTGAACAATGATGTCCGTCGGTGTGTGTCCGGGTCCGAGTCCACAATGTCTAGAGGGCTCTAATAATGTTAAAAAACATATTTAGAAGTTCGTAAACAGGTTTTCAATGCTCTAACTGCGAAAATATTAGATTTATAAATAAAGAATCCTACTTCGTGGAAATTCGTTTATCTGTCTGGAGCGGATTAACCGCGATAAACAAGGGTTTACTGTATAACTGTGCGGAGAATATTTATAAACAGTGTGGGAGAGTTTTTAAGGGCTTAAAATATATAAAAATAACCATACAAACATATGGTTTCTACTTCGCGGATTTTCTCCTATTGCGGGGGGTTCTGGAACGCAACCCCCGCGATCGAGGAGGGATTACTGTATTACACATAAACCCACGTCTGACTTGGGCCTAACCATAATTGCATTGAATTCCAAGCCGGATGACCCTCTGAATTAACACCAAGAAGGTTAATTAAAGCTCAGGGTTGGGTCGCCGAAGCCTTTCCTGACAGGCTGTCCCACCGTGGATGTGGCAACTGCAATTTACAATTGTAATAAACCAATTTTAAGCTTTTAAACTATAGTGCATGTATAAGAGGAAATTAAAAAATGTTCAAAATGTATCACTTCAATACACATTGTTATTTATGTGTATTTATGCAGAATTGTACTTACTATTGTAATACATATATTCACATATTATATGTACCTGACCAGAATGCATTTAGGGTGGCTCACCTCAGGCCATTTTGTTAGGAGGACAGGGCAGAGGTGACAGCAGAGCAAAAAACGAAAATCTGGTATATGCTGAAGGTGTAGGGCAGATCTGAAATAAGCTGCTCTTTCTTCAAGTAAATTAGTGTTCCTTTAAAATTCCTTTACTGAGGGAAACTCCTTTTATGTCATCTCTGTGAATCCAATGGCCTTTTTATAGGAATACTATTGTAGACCTTACAGATTTTCCTTTTTTATGGTAACATTTGCTGTGCTCTTACCTTTGCCTCAATACATGCATTCCCATTTCTGAGAGCAGAGTATCCTCTCATACTAATGTTTGATAAACCCCATTGATAGCTGTGAGCCCCCCATTCACTTTCCAGTGCAGACCACGATCACGTGAGCTTCAGCCCGTTCCTTTGCGGTGCCAATGTGGCTGGTCGATGCTTCTGCTGGGCACACTGAGCTGGTTCTAGCAGTGCTCAGAGTGGTAACATTACCAACTCCGGATCAAATGTGTAGTCAACGCTGGTTCACAACACCAACATTATCAGGCAGTGCTCTCTGCTTTCATTTTGATGTTGTTGCTTGAAAGACACAAAGATGAAAGTCACAGGTGAGCTTGTGCTTTTACTTGACCAAGGCTGATGTCTAATGTTGTGTGCATTTTACTGGAAATAAATGAAAAAAAGTGGATGCCAGTATGTGATAATACGGTTCATGTACAGTTCAGGCAAGCAACTGTCGACTGAGGGGCCATTTGCCGGATTGCATTTCTTGTTTGAGACAGAATGTGTGTTTGTCCTCAGTGCGCTTCTTTTCAGCGATGCACTGTGCTCTTGGAAATTCAGATCATACATTTGAAGGGCTTCAAAAAAATCATTAGTTGTAAGTTGCAGAGTTGTAAAAAGTACTCAGAAATGATACTTGAGTAAAGGTTAAAGCACTTTGTCAAATTTTTACTTTCATTGAAGGAAAAGCGTTTCAGATCCAAAGTACTAATGTAAAAGTATAAAAAGTACCTGCTTCTAAAAGTATTCAAGAACCAAAAGTAAAAGCATTTACTTATTTTATAATAATGAGAAGATGTAAGGCTTTGTCACAGTACATTTAATTTATTTTTAAGCAGCACTCACACAATATTTTTGCTACTGAAGTGCTCTACAAAATAATGAATCATGTGAATGCCATCATGCCTTTGATCAGTAAAGAAGTGCATTCAGTGTCACAGTGAGAGCCTGAAGTGTGTTACTGCTGAGTGTGGATAGGATTTGTGCCTCCCATGTTGGGATATGTGACAGCAGTGCTCCAGAGAGAAGAATAAAATAAAATACAAAACCAAGAATAAAAAAAAATAAGTGAACTGCTTGCAACCCTCATCATGTGAAGAGATACACCATGTAAAAAACGGAGTGAAAATTAACACAGATTGGGTTCATTATACTTCACTGAAGTAAAGATGGAATATTGAAGGAAAATTATTACTTTGTACATTAAACAGTAATACAATTTCAAAATTACTGGTTATCTTTACCAAGAATTCTCTTAAGAAAGCTGTGGTTTCCTTTACTCAATTTGGTACCCAATTTTACCTTTAAATGACCCATCCTATAAGCTATAGAATGGATCAGAAATAAACTCAAAGCATACTATTAACTACACAGCCAACCCAGATATATATCAGTTGGTTGTCTCAAAATATCTTTTCATGTTTTTATTGCACATCTATAGATAATGTATATTCAACAGAATAACATTTTCTCACACACATAAGCATTAAACCATTACACTAAATACAACCTAATAAAATGGCAATTGCAAATCTGAGAGTCAACGTTCTTCTGAAGAATGCTCTGCACATGGGACAGTTCTGTTAAATTTAAAAGCTTTCTCTTGAATCAAGTAAAGGACTAATATCAATCAATCAATCAACATTTATTTATATAGCACATATTCATACAAAAAATGTAGCTCAAAGTGCTTTACAAAATGGATAGAAAAATGGAAGACACAATAAAAAATAAACATAAGTCAACATTAATTAACATAGAATAAGAGTAAGGTCCGATGGCCAGGGTGGACAGAAAAAAAAAACTCCAAAGGCTGGAGAAAAAAAAACAAAATCTGTAGGGGTTTCAGACCACGAGACCGCCCAGTCCCCTCTGGGCAATCTACCTAACATAAATCAAACAGTCCTCTTTGTAATTAGGGTTTTCATGGAAGGACCTGATGATGATGGTCACGTAGACTTCTGGCTTTCAGTCCATCATTGTTGGAGCATCATGATGCTTTGAGTAGGTGCTGGTGGCGCAGGCCGCCACCACAAAGAAACCGGAAAAAGAAACAGAAGAGAGAGTAGGGGTCAGTACAGATTTTGGAGCCACTGTGAATAGTTATTATGAAGAATTGAACATACAGAGTATCAGTATTAAGTTAAAGTGAAGTTATAAAAAGGCCATGTTAAAGTAATGTGTTTTCAGCAGTGTTTTAAAGTGCTCCACTGTATTAGCCTGGCGAATTCCTATTGGCAAGCTATTCCAGATTTTAGGTGCATAACAGCAGAAGGCCGCCTCACCACTTCTTTTAAGTTTAGCTTTTGGAATTCTAAGGAGACACTCATTTCAGGATCTGAGGTTACGATTTGGAATATAACGTGTCAGGCATTCCGATATATAAGATGGAGCGAGATTATTTAAGGGTTTATAAACCATAAGCAGAATTTTAAAGTCAGTTCTGAAAGACACAGCTAACCAGTGTAGTGACATCAAAACTGGAGAAATGTCTTCGGATTTTCTTTTCCTAGTTAGGATTCTAGCAGCTGCATTCTGCACTCGTTGCAAATGATTGATGTCTTTTTTGGGTAGTCCAGAGAGGAGTGCGTTACAGTAATCTAGTCGACTGAAAACAAAAGTGTGAATTAATTTCTCAGCATCTTTCAATGATATAAGAGGTCTAACTTTTGCTATGTTTCTTAAGTGAAAAAATGCTGTCTTAGTGATCTGATTAATATGCGATTTAAAATTCAGATTACAGTCAACAGTTACTCCTAAATTTTTTACTTCCGTCTTAACTTTTAATCCTAATGCATTAAGTTTATTTCTGATAACCTCATTGAATCCATTATTGCCAATCACTAAAATTTCAGTTTTCTCTTTATTTAGTTTGAGAAAATTACTATTCATCCATTCAGAAATACCAGTAAGACATTGTGTTAGTGAATTGAGAGAGTCGGTGTCATCAGGTGCTATTGATAAGTAAAGCTGTGTGTCATCAGCATAGCTGTGGTAGCTCACGTTGTAACCTGAGACCTAATAGTAAAGGACAGATCAGAGAAGATAAAAGTCACACACTTTGCAATTCAGTGAAAGACAGAATAATGGATGTGCAGTTACCATGCAGCAATGTACCAAGTGTTACGTGTGCGCATGGGCGACAGTTTAAGGGCTCAAATAGTTGTGTTTCTCAGCGGCTGGCGCTGTACTCTGAATCTTTCTCCTTTTGTTCATCTGCAGACCAATGGAAGACCACACCTCTTAGAATCATCACTTCTGCTTCTGGTCCCATCGACCTGCCTCCTACAGACGTCACTTTCTCTTCTGGTCCCTCTGAGCCCACCTCTTAATGACACTCAACTATATAACACCCTTGTGTTTATTTGTTACCTTGGTTCTGTTTTGGACTCAACGTCTGTAAAAACCATCTTATTAATCGTCCCTGATTGCCAATTATAACTTTTTGTTGTGTTCCTGCTTTTTATTTTACAAAAAACAAAAAAAAATATACCATTACTACACAAAAATCACCCTTGCACACAAAACTAGAATATTCACTTAATAAGCCAGCTTTATTTTCTTTATTCATTGGGACTCTAGTAGATTCTGATTGGCAGGGCAGTGTTCCGTTAGCTTTCCCTGAGCTCACATTCTATACAGTAGCAAGAGAAATACTCATCTCTGCAAGACCTTCGTGTCACTCCTTTTACACTTTGCAGGGCACAAGATCTTACTGGGACCCCAAGTCTCTCCTCTTCAGTTAACAAGCGACTTATGGCCAGGCTCAATCTAGTATTTTAGTAACAGGGCTCATAAGAATCTGGCGCAATATCCTGAGCATACAACATACAGATATTCTTCACATAATATACATAAACTATGGTCCCAAGATATAACTTGTTGCACTTGCACTTCATGGACTCCATATAAAATAGCTTACCCTCCTACAAACTCTTTCCTGATCAGCAACCTGCCGAAATGCGTGGCAGGTTTTGACCTTCTCAGACGGGACTGGGTCATTCTGAACCGCTTTGCAACAGGGGTTAGCAGATGAGCTGCAAACCTACATAAGATGGCGACACCATGGCAACCAACTCTTTTCCTGTGGAAAACAGCAAAATAAAGCCTTTGTCATCAATGACTGTCCTATCTTAATGTTCAGTGGTGTTCTTGCCATGCTGCATACAACTGCTGCAACTTTTGTTGACCGGTTGAGACAACATAACTGCATTTGTTAAACTAATTAACTAAGTTAATATCAGTGTTTGAAGCCTATGGTAATTCATTTTCTTTGCCTTGTCTTTCCTATCCACTCACCCATTCCAGATTGTTGTCTCTCTTAGAAGAACACTGTTCACTCCATACACTGCATTACACAAATCCTCACATAAACAAATTTCAAATGTTCTCGATAGCAAAGTGACTTTCCACTGGGCTGACCAGATTTTCAAAGTCCCAAAACAGGACAAAGTTTATTAGTCCAGTGATCATGCAGGAGTCAACAAATAATTTAGATGAGTATTAAATCAATAATATTTTCATGTGAGTTATCTTAAAATTTATTACATCGAATAGCAGTGGGTGTTCCCCCGTGGAGTTTGATATGTGTTCATTGAAATGATTAGCCTTTAAAAAATAGAACATTTTTTTATATTCCTATTATTAAGTAGGACTGTCCCGGAAAAAAATGGGATGTCTGGTCACTTTACCATCCTCTTAATCTTGCCCTTGAGAGGGATAGAAACATTACCTCCTGATCAACAAATCCCAACCAGCAGCAATATTATTAATAAACAATTCTCAAAAAAGAAATGCAGTAGTATAAGACAACAGATGACAGCAAAGCTGCCAATTTTAATAAAGAATTAATAGAATAAAAAAGCAGAATGCAAAAAATGCTCTACAAGCTGGCATGAATTTCATCATCAGTGATCCGAGTGCTGATAATATGAGCTACACTTGACTTGTCCTTATTTAAATGCTTCTTTGATGGTAACGTCACCGTGTCCTTAGAGCAGGCATGTAAAACACGCGGCCTTGGGCCGCATGCGGCCTACAAAAGAAATCTGTGTGGCCCGCATGACAGATCCTAATTAGCACTGAACTTGTACAAAATGATTACTATTGTTTGACATTGAATCATTCTGCATCTTCAACGTTACTTATCGACTTTTCTTACTTCTGCCTTCTGACAAAAGCACGTTTTCCCATGGCATTACGGTACCGGAAACTTCATCTGCTAGTATAGCCATGAGCCTTGACCAAAGTTAATGAGCCGCAACGTCACAACTGAAGTGCTAGGCTGCAGCAGCGGGCAGCAAGGGCGGCTTTAGGCTTGTGGAAACTGTGCACCTGCACAGGGCTGCCACACCAATATATATTGAATATAAAACAGAAAGAGAAAATAACGACACAGCTGACGGCAATGTGGCCGAAAAACATTGTGCTTCTTGTTAATTAGTACGCTGTATTTACTAATGTCGCTAGTTTCGGAGCAGTAAGCTATATGTAGTATTATAACGTTCTGCCGTAATGATGATATCATGGGCCGCCACTTTGTTTTCAAGTTACGGACACGCGCATATAGAAGCGTGTCATGAGCACGAGGCGGCTATTCAGTGTCCGCAACGGACGTGGCCATCCGCAGTGCATAAGATACAATATTGACAATGGCAGGCAAAGGGGCCACCGATTCTTTCTCTGCCCAGGGCCGCCACAAGCCTAGAGCCGCCCCTGCTAGGCTACACTGCTGGCTGGGAATGGCTACTGGGCAGAACTGACCATCACGAGTAGTAATAGCCCGCATATTTTCACATTTTTTTGCTCTAGTTTTATGTAATTTTGTGCTAGTATTGTAACGAACAGTTAGTGCAGACTACAGCTGAAGATATGAAGTGGACGTGATAAGTTGGCGAGTTGATTATTAACAGATTTTTGTGATTTTGAGTTTGTAAAATTAGTGTAGGTCAGGGGGCTTTTTGCATATCGGCTTATTTTACAATATAAACTTTGAAGTAAACTTAATAAGGTAAAATTTGTTTTTTGGAGGATTTGTTTTCCAACTTGAATTACTGAACAATGAATTCAGTGAGCGTTTTCGTGATTTCAGTTCACACAAACAGGACTTTGCGCTGTTCTCTTACAACGTTGAGAATGCGCTGGAAATATCCAAATGGGATTGATTGAACTGCAGTCAGATTCTATTCTGAAGGCAAAATACAACGAAGTTGGTGTGCTAGGCTTGTATGCTTACCTGCCACCCTCGTATGTGCAGATCCATAAGTTGGCATCGAGAGTACTGTTTATGTTCGGAAGCAGTTACCTTTGTGAGCAATTGTTTTCGTTAATGAAAGCTACCAAAACCCTACATCACTGAAGACTTACTGTCAAGCACCTTTCATCCCTCATAAAAGATGGAGCTGCACAAGATTTCAAGCCTGATATTGGTTACTAACAAGAGATGCCAAGTGTCAGGACAAAAGAAATAAATCTCACACTGTAAAACTCCTATATAAGCAATGAATATAATAAAATAATATAAGGACCTAGCTAAGAGGCTAAGACTCTAATTGTATGTTGTTGTATGGAGATTGTATGGAAATAAATTGCTTTTCTTTAAACTTTAAGTGTTACATTTTTTAAAGTTTTCAGTATTGGAAAGAAAGCTACAGTAACTTTATATAATAGTATTTGTGACAGTGCGGCATGCTGATGCGCGTATGGCAGTCAAAGCTGCCCACCAATGGTAGTGATGTGACATGCCTGCCTTAGAGGCTGGTGATGGAGAGCAACACACTAAATGAAATGTGCCACACATGCAGAAGTATAAGAAAAACCTAACAAGCCATATTATATCACATCTATAATGTAGTCATTTTTGGCGTCAAAGTTTATTCTAGGAACTCAGATACTTTATTGCATTTAAGTTCTCTGTAACATCTTCAAAAGGTTCTGCTTTGAAATGTACCTTGCAAAAATTTTTGATTTAAAAAGATTTCTCGATTTTTTTTTCTCAGTGCTAACTCAATGGTAGTGTACTTTTTGCTTTGATGAAATATAGCATGCATGCCTGCACCCTGAATGAGTGTAAAGGAAGCATCAGTATGACTTAAATCTATAAATAAATCAAATCAAATGTTCTGTGGAACATCTTGAAGATTTCACATGTAGCCTTCAGCAAAGTCTAAGAAATTTGGCAACTTTGATATAAGGACTGTATGAAGAGGTGGCATTGGAGCTACAAAAGTAAGATTTCTTCAAAAGGCATCTGTGCTTCTGTTAGAGGGACTTCAAATGCTTTGCTTCTAAGTACAGTCTCGCCGATTCTCTGTACTCTGATGCCAGCAGCCTACGAAATTTTCAATGTGTGAAGCCAGGTATGCTCCTTTTCTTTTATCTCATCATTACTTGTGTATTGACGACTTCTACCTGATAGTAATGTGATTTTATCTATCTTCACACTTTTACTGGTGTCAAATAAATTTTCTTTAATTAACAGCAGAGGTCACCATTACAGCGGTTGCTCCATGGACATTCTGTTTTGCAGTAGGCCTGTTGGAGCCTCCATATAAACACCTCAGTTCTACATAACAAGAGTGAAGAAGTATGGAACTGCATGATCCTATGAAGGCTTCACTAATTTGCATAACACCACTGTAAATCAACACAATCAACAACAATCAAACAGTATATCTCATCATGTCTTGTATAGATATAAAGTGTCACACACGCTTGAATGGAGGACATCTTCAGGGCTTGTATATTACTTACAATACCACTCTGAGTCATAGGTCGGCATCGTCGTTCACATCTTGTTCCCGTTTGCCCTCAGAAGGTAAAAGGCAGGAGGACTAGTGACATCATTTCCTCTTCCACCAACAATCCCACCTCTTCCTCCCAGGACCAGATATAATGCTCTGTTCCATTTACTTTGGAAGTCAGAACTGAGAATGATGTCAAACCCGAGTTGACCGCGTCCCAATTAAACATTCAGAAAACCAATATGGACGCCCCAATGAAAACCTTTGTTGTGCTTGCTTTTTGAGAATAACAGCACATTACGTGGTATTTTGTGCATCCATACACTGTAGCAACATGTCCGCAGATAGAAGTTGGGCATTACTGTGTGTACATGACCGATTTAGACAGAAGAGCTAATAAACAGTATAATACTACAGCTTTCACTAAAGTTTGCCATTCTGGATTGGAGTCATAATCTGAAATTGGATAGACTCGGATTTGACAGACCAGGCCCGAGTTTTCAAGTATGAAATGCAACCTGTGAGAGTGTTCCAGTTGAAAAGTCCAAATAGGAACTCGGATATTCTGACTTTCCAGTTCAGATGGAACAATGCATAAGAACGCCACCACCAGAAGGAATCAATTTCTTGACTCTGAACAAGATGTTATACTGCAGTTGTATTTCATTTATTTTTTGGTCAACCATCTGCCAGTTATATGGAGTCCTCCATCCAGTGTCTCTTTTATTTTTGTCTCGCTTCATTATTACAAAATGTACCACAACAACTAAATAGATTCAAAGTATTTGGTAAGTCCTTACTTAGGGGCTCTTATATATCAACACTACAGTAAGTAATAATAAAAGTTAAATGTCATTTGACGTCCTTATCTTCATGGCGAATGTACTGGAAATACAGTAGATGTTCTCCTCAAATCTTTGTGACACAAAACAACTTTCTCTTATACGGATGAAAATAACGTCCCTTTAAAGGCTGATGTTAATGGCCACATCTGTCATACTAGTTAGCTTATTTTTGTATCTGCTTTGTTGAGATACGTCATTGTCTCCATACTGATTACATAAATGATTGTGAAGCTCAACTTGTCTAACCATTTGATCATAAAATCTCGTTATGTCTGTTCTCTTCTGGTTCAGATTGACAGGCATGCAGCCAATTTCACAATCTGATAGTAACTTGCACCCTGGCTCAGCATCAGCCGGCTGCCATAGGACATATTAACAGTTAAAATGTTGTCAAGTTTCAGTGAGCCACCTCACAAAAATGGCAAGGAAACAGAAAAAACAAGATATTTTAAGGAACTTTCATACAATGGGCTCAAATGACGATTTGCTGCAGAGTTATAAGCTGCTCTTCATATTCCTGCAACTCCTAGTCTTCTGGTTATCCTGCTGTACAGATCAGTTGTTGAGCTCAGAAATGTGGTTTCTAGTGATCCTGTCACGGTCACAGCTGCTTCTAAAGTCATTCTTGTGTTGCTCTCTCTCAGTATATTCATTTTTGTAACTATAGCACGTACTGTATATTGCTTTTGACGTTTGCTGCTCAGTTGGTTCAATGCATTAAATTGCAGAGGCTTTCTTGATGTACTGAAAGTTGCTAAAATTTTTAGTTGACTTAAAGCTGAAATCAAGTTGTTGAAAAATATTTAGTGAACATTTATGGTACAACAACACTACCGAGTCAGTTTAGAGGATGGCTTTCAAGTCGGTGGTGTTTATCATCTCTTATATACTTTTACAATAGCACTTTGAAGACTCCGAGGATGCCCACAGACGCACAGTAAATCTGACAGCCGTGATAAACAGAATTATTAATAAGACGTATTATTAGAGATAAAATCATTTGTACAAAGTAGACAGCACTTGCCATTTGCAGTTAAGTAGCAATGATGTAAAACAGAAATAATGTCTCAGGTTTATTTTAAATGGAACATACATAAATGATTTAATTCTGCGACAGTAGTACAATGTAGTAAAAGGGAACATTTCAGCTCAGTCTTAATGCAGCTGACATTTATATATGAACATTTATTTAATGAATTTAACAAAGCCAACTTACAATTTGAAGCAATACCACATCTGGCCCAAATTCGAACACTTGAAAACAAAAAGATGAAGAAAAAAATCTATTTTTTTTACTTACACAGAAATGGTTTAAACATTAATTTCTCTGCAAATGGACAATTTTTGTGAAGCTGTCAAGAAGGTGAACTTAATGTAATTTTCTCAATAGGGAGTCCTGAATTTGACTTGCATTCCGTACCATTCTTTTCACAAAATTGTAATAGACTCTGTCTAATGTAAATTTGTTTTTTAATGGCAATATATGATGCTTTAGGATGTATATGTTTTAATACAATTATATGCAAAGCCTACATGACAGTAAAATAATACTTAGTTGAAACGTGACTCCCTGTAACACAACAGAATGACAATTAAGGCTTAGTCTCCATATAAAGTCCAAAACTACCTTGCCGTTGAAGTTCTCCATTCTGTTAGTTAATATTCCTTGCCATGTTTTAATCACTTTTATCAATTTAGGTTTTAATTATGTAATTCAACTTAAAAACAAGATCGACCTTAATGTGGTTCCACCATCATTGTCCACTGTGTTCAGAACACAGCTCATTATCTTAGGGTAGTCCAAGTATTTTTCATTTATTCATATTTCAATTCCTAATCTGCCTTACCTGGTGAGGGAGCAACAGCCTCAGAAAGGCCATCCATGTGTAACAGACCTTCTATGGATGGGCCCGTCCAACACGATCCTGTATGGCCGCAGTGGCTGCAGGTTTTACTTTCTTCATCTGCGACCAATTTCTGCTGTTGATAGGCTACATGAACAGAGCAGTGCTGATGTACCTCCAGTGAAATCTCAGCCAGCTCCATCACTTCCATTGTCCATACTGCAGTTGTGATTTTAGTTTAGTGGCGAGAATGTCTGAGAAAAAGAAGTTTAAGCTTCAGCTTACTGAAAGCTCTACAGCTTTGTTGTGAACCTTTATGTTGAGCTTCCAGTAAGTACAAAAAGATACATAGTTTTCATACATTTCCCTTTGATGCAGAAACCTGATCTAAATAGATCACTGCTATCTGGAGAGAGAGCTTTACGGTTAGTCCTCGTACCCAAGTTTGTAGCCAGCGTTTTATAAAAGAGGATTTTCACCAACCAAGGTCTGAGACAGGGAGGAGACCACTGAAGATGGGACCAGTTCCTGTGTTGTTTGAATGAAACAATTTCTCTGTTCCACTTTCAAGATCGGGAGTTTGGAACAGAGGATGACACACTGGGCTAGGAGGTGGATGATGAAATCTTCAAGGACCACGACTATGCTTTGGCTCAGATCCAGTAGTTGTCGACCTAACACTTGATGAAAATGTGTCTCCCAGAGAGGAGATCCTCCAGCTAAGTAAACAAATTGAGACCCTTACAATGAAACACTGGTTTGGCATTCACCGTTCTGCTAGCTCACACAGAGACATTCACTTTTTAACAAGGTAAGATGTCCGACACACTCATGTTATTATGTATTGTAGCATCAGTGCCAAGCACCACAATGGAGGGATCCTCTGCTCTTTACATGGCTCTTTGAGGTGGCTCGCTAACCTTAACACTGTACATTCCATTGCATTACAGAGTGCACATTAAATATGTACTTTGTCTACTTGTGACTTTATGTTGTAGGAAGATAAGTAAATAAATCAAGGTAAATAGGTAAATAACATTCGATCTGTCTTTTATATAATTAACAATATAAATGTTTTTTTTAATATAAAGACCATCACAAAACATAATCACAAATAGGACTTTGCATGATACCTTGGCGAGCTCTGTAGGCCCTGCTGTTTTTTTGAAAGACATGTGTGGGGCAGACTGACTGGCAGGAGGACGCCGGACCTGTTTCTGCATCCAAATGATGCCATCTTTCGCCTGTTGCAGCTGTGTTGTTCTTATATGTAAGTAGACGATTCTTATGGGAAGGGCTTCTGTTCTCTTTCTCCAATGTAGACCCCTCATCCTCATCTGAGTTCACCCCAGTTATGCAAGTCTTTATTTGAAAACAGCAGTGTCAGATCGGGGCAAGCGTGTATGTACCTGAGCGAATAAAACTGGAGAAAAAAAAAAAGCGCTAACCTTTGTAAGTACCATAAATTTACACCGGCTGTTACAGACTCAAATAAATCAAATTTATGCTTTAACTAGCAAAATACCCATGCTTCGCTGCGGAGAAGTAGTGTGTTAAAGAAGTTATGAAAAATAAAAGGAAACATTTTAAAAATAACGTGACATGATTGCAAATGTAATTGTTTTATCACTGTTATGAGTGTTGCTGTCATCAAGGATTTGATGCCTGCGAATATTTAGCAGCAGCGCGTCTATGAACTTATGGATTTGCCTGCAAGTATTTAGCGACAGTGTGTCTATTAACTTGTGGATTTTTCTGCATTTGGTGGCAGCGTCACGAAATTGTTTCCGTCTAGCTGCATCAGAAAATGTACCACGACGTCTGACACGCCTCCTTTTTACTGTTTTCTCATTTTTACTGTTTTTACTCTTTTTACTGATTGCTACTGTCATAATCAGATTGAGTTTTATGGTTTGTTTCAATTACGACAGTATTTGTAGGACTTGTGTTGAAGAGACATTCGGCATCTGTCAAGCATTGTAAGCATACAACCAGTTTCATCGATAACTTGACATCCAGCTTTTGAGAGTTTAAACATTCATAAACATCAAAGAATCCACTACTCAAATCATCACCTGTGAATCTAAGATGTTTAAGAGGCATTGCCGGTTGTCGAAAGGTATAAAATATTTGGCCATTTCGGTACACTTGAAAGCGACAACCGAACAATTCAGCGGCAGCCATCAACTCACATCCAAAACCATAGGTGAAGGGCTTAAGCATTTCCCCCTTATAGTGCTCCTGTGTAGTATAATTATCTCCTGTACCGTCATCAGTCCACACCTTGAACCCGTCCTAGTCATTCAATACATAAGACACAATGTTCCTCCGGATATCAAGAGTGAGCCTGATATGGCCGTGCAATATGTAACAAAGAGAATGGAAAAGGTAGGTGCCATCTCCGTGCATGGAAACCACTTGGTAAGTGACAGTTCTTTGATCGATGGTGATCACCTCGATAGACATGTTAATGCGGGTACAGTTGGAATGGTAAAGGAAATGGGTACCTGAACAGTAAAGTAAAGTACTTGTTTTGTTAGATCTGTGTCTTTTTGTGAACGTGTTTATTTGACATTTGGACTTCAGTTTTCACACATTATACACTTCATGTCAGTAGTATAATATGAAAAACATTTCTGTTTTAGTTATGTGTTCAGCATTTTCTGTCTTGCATTTCCTGTCATCCTACACTTACACAGATCGTTATAGACACGGAACACACATGAAATACACGTGTTCCAAATAACTATATATTATTTACCCTACACAACTCCAGATACCTCACATTGCGATAAAGAACCGGTGGAGGATGGATGGGATAGCAGTCTGTTTGCTGCTTATACTGATCAACAAATTTGCAAAATGAAAGATGCTGATGGAGAGGTGTGAAAGAATTTAAAGTGGCCCGTGATTATGAGTTTTTTTGGTAGGTGTCAGGGATTCTAGTATTAAAAGGACTGCTTGCCTTTTGCCGCATTAGTTGGAAAAATTGTGGGTGACTGTGCAGAGTTGCCGTTTTTATAGGTGCTCCTGCTATTAATGATGCAATGAAAGCTCATTCTTTTGGTGACTTATCCCTGACTGATATAACTTGCCCAGCACCGTTGCAGTATTAAGCTTACATACTGTACATAATCACCTATTCCTGAATAAAGTTTAATGACTAATCACTGAAATTCTGTTTATTTCAAAGAAGCCCAATGTAATCACATATTTGTCCCATGCAAGTTCATAGTAGAAGTAGCTTCGTAATTGTGTATGTAGCTTGAAATACAAAGTTTGAAGCCCTTTTCCTTTTTAGCTCCTGATGTTTGGCACAAAGTTTGAATAATCCAACTTATGTCGTTTACGGTTAAGTCTGGACACATCTTGAAGCAATTGGGTGAAAAACACCACAGCTAGTCCATTTTGTCATCAGCGTGGAATATGTAGCAGCTGGCTAACAGAATCTGGAAGACAGTGTGCATACAGGTTGTTGGTTTCTTTTCCTTTAATTTTAATTGCTGCATGTTTGTTGTGACTCAGTCTTCTGAACTTCTTCTTTTTTCCTTAAATGGCATCCACACAGGAATGAGATGCAAAGTGAACCAATAAATGACCAGTCGAGGCCTCAGACTCCAGCCAATTTCACACCAACCAGCTTCCTAATTAGAAGATGATTCTTGCTGTAAGCTAAACCTGTTATTTAATGCCAAGGTTTGTTGTTGCACTCAATCTGCCACAGCTGACATTTCCAAAATGGTTGATTTTCTTTTTTTTTAAGAGCACCATCAAAGCAGATCAACATCATGGGGACCTTCACCTTTCTGTATTTTCAAATATTGTATGATGGGCACAGATTAGATAATCATGTGTTGGCTCACTTTGCAGAAACAATTAACGGGTCTCAGTCTGAAATAGTAAGTTAATTAAAATTAAGGCAAAAGAAGTTGATTAGCAACAAAATCTGGCCAATAATTAAGAAAATGGTTAGAATGAAAACCTGCAGCCACTGCGACCCACCAGGACTGGAGCTGGATTCATATATTTGTCAAAAAAGCCTTTGCATCATAACAGGCAAGGAAGCCTTGGTTTGTAATAAACATAACACACACAAATACTATTACAGCACTTTTCTTCCATCTTAGCTGTAACGTAATTAAAATCCAGGGCACGGCAATTGCCATGACTGTACCTTTTAAAATAATGCATGGCTCATTGTTCTATTCAGAGATGGCAAGATTTTATTTGATAATAAAAATGCATGTCTCTGTTATTGTTACAATCATTACCTTCTCCATATACAGTACAAAAAAATTGTTGCTTTGATTGAGTTAAAAAAAAAGGCTCCTTTAGCTGTTTGGATTTTACTCTTCCATAGGTTCGTCCTCACTTCTTTCACCAACACTTTGCTCCAAATCCGATTTCCCCTGTTCTACGCCTTGTACCTGTGCCTGTGGTCCCAACTCAGTGAGAAGCTGTTCAGTGTGCTCCATCAGCTGGGGGTCATCGCACTTTAACTTCGTATAAAGCTGAGAAGACAAAAAACACAAGATATTTATGTTGACCAGAAACACGTCATAGCTTTTCAAATCCATACGTATATAAAATACTATTATAAAATTTGTGTCCAAAAATACAATTTATTAAGGTTGATAGCATTTTTTTTTTAAAACATGGTAAAATGAGATGCTACAACATTCGTCCTGACTTAGGATTAAACCATGGGACTAAAACTGGTTGTTTTGTCTTCTGCCAGGAAAAGGCCCAGTATACAATATTCAAGAGGTTGTAACGTGTCTGAATTTCCTACATTATCACCACCCAGTTTTCAGCCAGTTAAGAGACATGCAGGGCCAGGGTTGGAGTCCTGCTATACTTGCAATAAATATATAAGCCACACTGCGAATGACACATAAGCATCCCCCTGAGTCATCAGCGTTTAGCTCTGTGGTTCAAGTGCCCGTTTTTTTCCCTGTTAGCTTTTAACATGCATGGACAGCTTTTGGCACTCTCATAACTAGACACTAACTTGTGTGTGTTGTAGAACTTCTACATTAGTTGGACTTGGCAGTTTAAGAACTGTGAATAAGATCATGTTTTGGGCTGTGGTTCTCTTTACCATTTGGCAAATTATAGTTCTTTTAAAGACTTTCAGTTCACTAATACGTATTCTGCCTTTGCAATGTTACCAATTTTAAAAGAAAACAATTCTATTAAAACAGACATGACATCACATGACTTGTATTTGTCAGTCACACCCATGCTGTTCGATGTAAGGATAATTTAGAGTTCCATACAAGATAAACTTTGAGTTCCCAGAAAGAGTAATAGCAAAGTATGAATGAACATGCTAGAGCTAATGTACCTATGGTGAATGCCATTTCTCAATTTTATACCAATTAAGAGCTTTACTTGGTTTTTGTAGCTCTGGTTAGTTGTTAGTTCTAAATTCACAGACAAAATCCAGAAATATAAAAAGAAGAAATTTGACAGAAAATAGCCTCTGATTGAGTACAATAAAATCTGCAGCCGCAGCAATCCTCCGTGGCCTGAGCAGCGCCGCTCCGACATCATATCACTTCATGTTAATGGAGTGTAGCAGTATTCCAAATGAGATCACAGTTTCACTAGTAGTCCCGGGTCCTCCCTGCGTGGAGTTTGCATGTTCTCCCCGTGTCTGCGTGGGTTTCCTCCGGGTGCTCCGGTTTCCTCCCACAATCCAAAGACATGCAGGTTAGGTGGATTGGCGATTCTAAATTGGCCCTAGTGTGTGCTTGGTGTGTGGGTGTGTTTGTGTGTGTCCTGCGGTGGGTTGGCACCCTGCCCAGGATTGGTTCCTGCCTTGTGCCCTGTGTTGGCTGGGATTGGCTCCGGCAGACCCCCGTGACCCTGTATTCGGATTCAGCGGGTTAGAAAATGGATGGATGGATGGATGGATGTCCTTACAATAACATTTAGAAACTCTACTGTACTTTGAAAACTAAATGACTACAACAATGATTGCTAATTTATATCCTCTACTGTCATTCAGCTGCATTACCGATGTTATAATAAAAAAATAAAAAAAAACACTGCCTTGGCATTCTCTCCCTACAGTCCCAATTGACTTGAAAGCTAAATTTCACAAATTTAATTATAAGCTCATTTTTCTTCTCACATATCCTAAAACAAAGAAACTCTTATTAAATGACTACATTCAGTCGTGTCTTACTGGGATTCAAACATACAGACAGTCTCTCCTGCTTAGTGAAGATGCCCAGAATCAGAATACATCTGAAATGGAAATTTCACTGAAGAATAAGGTTGCAGATAAAAGAGAATTTGGCTTGCTGATGCCTGCGATTTACTTTTTATGTGCCCCCACTCCCCACAATACATAACTCCCTATATAAGATTTTGTATCACCAACCACACATTTTTTTTGTATTCACTGTGATCGTTGTGGTGGATGGACTGGCGTCCTGACTGGGATGCATGCAGGTCTTTCCTGGATGGGAGGCCTGCTCAGAAGGACAGAGGGTGTCTGAGTCCCAGAGTCATGTTTTCCTGATATTCACACGATAGCAGCATCCCACTAGTGGAGCATCCATATAGATATGATTTCTGGCGCTGCATCCGAGTGGCAGCCTTTCCAGCAGCTCCGTGTATGACTTTATTTTTTTACCTTTTTTTCTCTATATTTCTCTATTTCACTGATCACTTCTACCACTTTCTTTTATGTGGAATCGCTCCCTGGACACTTTTTACTATTTTACTACTTGACATGGATTTTTACACTCCGAGACTCGCCTATTCAAGTAGTCAACTTAAAGCACTGAGAAGAAATGCTCATGCCTGTGTGGTTCCTTATTTACCTGACGAGGTAAGAAGACGATATAAGGGCAGCCGAGCCGGCACAAAGATAAAAGATAAGATAAAAGCCAGGCAATTTGAGAGAAAATGGCGTTATAAACCGTTGGTGCCTTCTGTGATCCTGGGAAATGTGAACTCACTACCAAATAAGATCGACAAACTGGCTGTGCTGGTGAAAAATGTCAGAACCTACAGAGAATGCAGCTTGCTATGTTTTAGTGAAACGTGGCTAACAACTACCATCCCAGATGCTAATGTGGAGCTACCCGGGTTTAGCACAGTTAGAGCGGACAGAGACGCAAATACCAGTGCTAAGAAGAAAGGGGTGGGGTCGCTCTCTATGTCAATACAAAGTGGTGCAACTCTGGACATGTAAACGTTAAAATCTCCACTTGCTGCAGGGACATCGAACTGTTGGCTGTAAGTCTGCGTCCCTATTACTTGCCCAGAGAGTTTGGACACGTGATTGTTGTTATTGTTTACATCCCCCCCTCAAGTGAACGCGGAAATAGCGAGTGACATCATCCATTCCCATTCCACAGTTGCTAAGTTACAAACGCAGCACCCTGAGGCACTAGTCCTAATCTCTGGAGACTTCAACCATGTGACGCTGGACAAAACATTACCTGCCTTCTCCCAGTATGTGGATTGTAACACCCAGGGAAATAGGACTATCGACCTACTGTATGCAAACGCATACAGCGCCACCCCGCTGCCTGCACTTGGGAAAGCAGATCATAACCTGGTTCTGCTTCAGCCTCAATACAAACCAAGAGTGAGGGCTACCTACAACCACACGCTCATTCAGGAAGTGGTCCCTGAGGCAGAGCAGGCTCTGAGAGACTGCTTTGGAACTACAGACTGGGATATATGCTGGGTCACATAGTGAGAACATTGAAGAGGCTGTTGAATGCACAACTGATTACATCAACTTCTGTATGGACATTGTAGTTCCAGTAAGAACAGTACGCTGCTATGCTAACAACAAGCCATGGATTACAAGTGACATCAAAGGCCTTTTGAACCAGAAGAAAAGGGCTTTTAAAGACAGTGATCAGCATGAGCTCAAGTGCATGCAGAAGTCCAGCTCAGGGCGGCGAAATAGCAGTACAGGAGAAAGCTGGAGCAGAAGTTGCAGAACAACAGCATGAAGGAAGTGTGGGATGGGATGAAGATTATCACTGGCTGCAGCTCGGCGGGTGCCCCCATCGAGACAGACGTGGAGAGAGCAAACCAAATGAACAACTTCTTTAATAGGTTTGATCACTAACCCACTCTCACCTCGAGTACTGCATCCTCCAACCATCCTTCTGCTGATACCAGCATAGGTGAGACATCCCCACCCACAATTACAGCAGCCCATGTGAGCAGAGAGCTGAAAGACTTTGTGCCAGCAAAGCAGCGGGTCCAGATGGTGTATCGCCATGACTGCTGAAGGCCTGTGCGTTGGAACTGGGGAGTCCTCTACAGCGCATCTTCAACCTGAGCCTGGAACAGGGGAGAGTCCCAAGGCTTTGGAAAACATCTTGTATCACCCCAGTCCCAAAGGTATCACGTCCTAGTGAGCTGAATGACTTCCGGCCTGTTGCTCTGATGTCACATCTGATGAAGACCATGGAGCGGCTGCTGCTTCACCACCTGAGGCCACAGGTCCGCTGACCCTCTGTAGTTCGCATACCAGGAGAAGGTGGGAGCGGAGGATGCCATCATCTATATGCTACACGATCCCTCTCCCACCTGGACAGAGGCAGTGGTGCTGTAAGAATTATGTTTTTGGACTTCTCTAGCGCCTTCAACACCATCCAACCTCTGCTCCTTAGAGACAAGCTGACTGAGATGGGAGTAGACTCACACCTGGTGGCATGGATTGTGGACTATCTTACAGACAGACCTCAATATGTGCGTCTTGGGAACTGCAGGTCTGACATTGTGTTCAGCAATACAGGGCGCCGCAGAGGACTGTACTTTCTCGGTCCTGTTCAATCTATATACATCAGACTTCCAATATGACTCGAGTCCTGCCACGTGCAAAAGTTCGCTGATGACACTGCTATTGTGGGCTGCATCAGGTGTGGGCAGGAGGAGGAGTACAGAAAGTTAATCAAAGACTTTGTTAAATGGTGCGACTCAAACCACTTACACCTTAACACCAGCAAGACCAAGGAGCTGGTGGTGGATTTTAGGAGGCCCAGGCCCCTCATGGACCCTGTGATCATCAGAGGTGACTGTGTGCAGAGGGTGCAGACCTATAAATATCTGGGAGTGCAGCTGGATGACAAATTGGACTGGACTGCCAATACTGATGCTCTATGTAAGAAAGGTCAGAGCAGACTATACTTTCTGAGAAGGTTGGCATCCTTCAACATCTGCAGTAAGATGCTGCAGATGTTCTACCAGATGGTTGTGGCGAGTGCCCTCTTCTACGCGGTGGTGTGCTGGGGAGGCAGCATAAAGATGAAAGACGCCTCACGCCTGGACAAACTTGTTAAGAAGGCAGGCTCTATTGTAGGAGTAAAGTTGGACAGTTTAACATCTGTGGCAGAGCAATGGGCATTAAGCAAACTCCTGTCAATCATGAAGAATTCACTGCATCCACTGAACAGTGTCATCTCCAGGCAGAGGAGTAGCTTCAGTGACAGACTTTTGTCACTGTCTTGCTCCACTGACAGACTGAGGAGATTGTTCCTCCCCCACACTATGTGACTCTTTAATTCAATTCCATATTGCATTTCTCTCTATGCTGTGGTTTCTATTACACACCTGAAAGAAAGAGACAATATATGTGAAAACATTATCGTACAAATGCAAAATTATTTGAAAACGAACAGCGTCCGATCAGCTGTAAAAGTATGGCATTTCTAAATGTTTGCTTTTTTTCAGTCTGATTCTCTCAGTCACACTGTATATTTGTCTCTTATTCAGTGCGCTTATTCAGTGCACGCAAGAACATGCAGGTGGCCAGATGCTGTGTGCTACAACATACTGGCGGTGATCAACGCATATTTTAAAAAAAGAAAGAGACAAATATATGTGACGTTTTGAAGAAAGACGGTTTACCTTTATTTATTTACTTACTTCCTAAAGCCTACAGTCACAAGTAGTGTGCAGAGGGCATGCTCAAAAATGTGTGTAATGCCACGAAAAGTGCCTGCTGACACTTTAGTATGCAAGCAATGGTATGTGCATTCTTGCTCCGATGTAGAAGGGAGCTGAGTTTACCTCTGTTACAGCGCGTCTATGTGAAAACAGCAGTGTCAGATGCGGGGGTGGGGTGTGTTTGGGCTCGTGAACGTGGCTGAGATAATAAAACTGACTAAAAAAAAAAAAAAAAAAACCAAAGCTAACCTTTACAAGTATCATAAATTACACCGGCTGTTACAGACTGAAATCAAATGTATGTTTTTATTCTAAAATAGTAAGACTAAGAGCAGTTTACTTCTCAAAACGGATTGGTGCAGGATCAAACTCGCGACCTTTTGATTCCCAGTCAGCAGCTGATTCTATTGCACCACAGAGGCAGTCATAATAAACAGGTGTCAATGTTGCATGTTAAGGCGGCTTTTTGTTTCTGCAGTTATATTTTTGAATAAAAGCGCAGTTGTTGTGTTAGATTTGTACCATCTGTGAAAGTGTTTGTTTTATATTTGGACTTCAGGCTTCATACATTATATAGTTTATGCCTACATTTTGTCATCTACTACTAGAATATAAAAAACATTTCTGTTTTAACAATGTGTTTACACGAATTACTGTAGAAACGGAACAGATATGAAATGTGTGTGTTCTAAACAACAATCTATTATTTCCACTCTAAAACTCCACTTCACTCCCAGAAAATCAATCAAGGCATGTGCTTGGAGAAGTTTGTGCACGTTCTAAGCCGATAGGAGGTTGGAATAGCGAGCTACTTGCAGCTTTTCTTTTATCAGCACATTTAGATTAACAAAAGACGCTGGTGGAGGGGTGAGAACGGTTTTGAGAAGTGAAGTTTTTTTGTAGGTTCTGGTAATTCTAGTGTTAAATAGAAACAACTTAGAAACAGGGAAAGTACTAAAGACATAAGCTTATATTACCAAAAAAAAAAAAAAACGTAATATAAACTATATATTCTAACCAAAGAAAATGTTCATATCAAATTCATGAAACAAGTTCATCCTCGAGAGTGTCGAATGCTGGGTAAGCCACTCGTGTGAGACAAACCAAGCCAGTAGCAAATTCAGCAGTCTCATAGAATCCAAGGGAACTGTAGAAAAGTGCCTTATAAATAACGCTGAGCCACTGAAGAACAAGTGAAGAATAACAAATGTATCCACCTACATGTTACAGGAATCACCCTTCTTCAGTTTGAGAACTCTTTCAACATAAAGTAACAGACAGGCCGTAACCAAATAGTAAAACATGCTGTAAGTGAACAACCTAAAAATCACTTAAAAATGTGAAATATAGTGTTAACTTGCAAAACTGCGATTTTACACACAGTATCAGGCTGTTGGCCTGCTTCAAAAAAACCAAAACAAAGGTAACCAGCAAGAGGAAATGATGAAAGCACCTTACAGTCACAGGGTTATGGGACATTTTTAACATGTTCATGCCCAAAGTTGAACATACAATATATTTACCATAAAAATCCATTAATTACTGAAATCGGCACTCCTCATACGTGGTTTATCAGACACATTATTTGATTTTTCAACAAAACGACAGAGATGTGATGTGTTAATTAATGTACAGTAGCTGTACATGTTTTACTCTTCTGTTCAGATATTCTGAATCTATCCAGGTGTAGTATTTCTCTCACATAATAAAGTGAACATGGACAAAAAAGCAAATAAAAGGCAGCTTTCGTGCCACAGTCAGAGTGCTGTTGAATTTCAATTCTGACATTTAAAGTTTCTATTGAGTCACCTCTGCAAATTATCACATCAACTATATTTTAACCATGGAAAATTATTTCCTTTATATTTAGGCTCGATGCTGACAGTCTTACTGAACTTGAAAATCGAGTACATGACTACATGATCCTTAATGTGTTTGCCTTGTGAAAATGCATAAAGTGGGCAATAATGAATAAAAGGAAACAGCTGCAATATATGCCAATGTCTTTGAATTACATGTTTAAAACTATCAGCATTTTTACTAAAGGAAAAAGTACAAACCAATCTGTTATTATCCTTTTTATTACATGTGGTGAGTAAAACTGACCTATCTAGATGTAATACCCTCTTATAACCCATCCAAAAACATTACATCTTTTCCTGTGAACATTTAAAACAATCCTGTTGACCAAAACAAACATGGCATAATGGAAAGAATTGCAAAACTGGAAGATTATCAATAAAAGACAGAGGATGAAAACATGAGGAATGCAGCCTGATGTTGCAACTGGTGGACTTTCTGTACAGAGTAAAATAGTATTGCACAGACTGTATAAACATGGTAATATCTAAAAAAATGTACAGAAAATTACAGAAATCAAATAATAAAGAACCCTCACCCTGCCAAACATAAAAATGTCAATATATTCATTCCAACAATATAATGTGATTTCTGAGAAAGTTGTGTGGAGAGCTAACAAATTTATCTTCGAAATTAGAAGCACACAGGTAAAGCAATGCCTGTGGTAAAAGCAGCACCCATGGCCACTCTTTTATGTTGTGTAAAGAAGCATCCATCAAATAAAAAATAATTCCTAATTAATGTTAACGGCATTAAATCTATGATTAATTTTATGACATCTTATTTTTCTTAACATAAGCTTATGTCATACTTTAGGGCAATGCGTAAGCAGCAGCATTTTTAGAGAAGCTCATCTCTTTTTCTGAACTTGTTTTATTAGTTACTGGTTTTGGTTATGATTAGATTTAATTTGGCTTCTAGCTTGTCTTTGATAGCAGTCACTAGAAATTGAACACATGGATTTTAAATTTAATGATGATCTGCATTCAAAACAAAAATCCATGCACCAGCTTGTGTTGACTGCCTTTAGGACTGGCTGTGAACTTGGGAAGGGTCATGAAGAGCATCTGAAGGCAACACCTCGAAACGCAGGAGACACTGAGAAAATAAAAGAAAATAATCAGCTAACTGAGCAGCAATTACGAGTGCCTAAGCAGCCTAGTTTCACTGTACTACAAAAGATATTTGTCTATAAACAGAGAAGGCAAAGAACTGGCGCAAGAATAAAAGCAAGGTGAAAGATTAAGGCGAAAAGGAATCAGAACTGGTCTGCCATCCAATGTAATGGGCAAGTTTGACTGCTCTCAAATAAGATGGTTGAATTGTCTGCTCTCATTGCAGGTCTTGGCATATATAGTCACAGTGGCAGTGGCACTCAGTTCATTCAGCTTAAAACGTTCACATCCCAACCCACTGCTGTTACTTCAGAGCCCTGGGGCCTCTTCTTTTTATTATTTATCTTCTTTCCCTTGGCAATACCTTTCATAAATATAACTTTAATTTTCACCGTTATGTTGATGACACCCAGCTCTACCTTATTAGTAAACCCACCTCTTTTTTTTTCCACCATCTTTTGTTATTGACTACATTGCTGAAATTAAATCCTGGTTTTCTTTAAATATTTTTAAATTAAACAGTGACAAAATGGAGGTTCTACTCATTGGCTCAAAATCCTCATTATCCAAAGCCGATAATCTTTCACTTACTATTGATAACTCCGTTGATTCCCCATCACCTCAGGTCAAGAGTCTGGGTGTCATCCTCGACAGTACTCTATCTTTCCAATCTCATATTAATAACATCACCCGGTCTGCTTACTTCAACCTATGTAATATTAATCGCATCCGGCCCTCCCTCACTCGCCATACCACTGCCATTCTTGTTCACAGTCTTGTTACTACTCGTCTGGATTATTGCAATTCACTCCTCTTTGGTCTCCCTAATAAATCTCTTCATAAGCTTCAGCTAGTCCAGAATTCTGCAGCTCGAAACCAATGTATTCACCATATTACTCTGGTCTTGCAAAAGCTTCATTGGCTCCCAATTAAGTTTCGAATTGATTTTAAAATTCTACTGTAACATTTATGGCCATTCATAACCTCGCTCCTCCATATCTATCTGACCTTCTTCATGTCGCCATTCCCTCCCGTAACCTTAGCTCCTCTTCCTTCATCCACCTGACCGTCTCTCTCGCCAGTCTAACCACCATGGGGAGCAGAGAATTCAGCCGTTCTGCTCCCAAGCTTTGGAACTCACTACCTACTGAGCTTAGAAATATCAAATCATTTTCATCCTTCAAATGTAAACTTAAAACCCATCTGTTTAAAATGGCTTTTTCTCTATGATTACAGTGACTTTGTTTGGTATTAATTTTTATATTTTCTGTATTTTCTGATGTTTTAAGTTGTTTATAATGTGTTTTTTTATTTATTTATTGTTTGTCCAGTGTCCTTGAGTTCTTAGAAAGGCGCCTTGTATAAAAAAAATAAAAATAAATGTATTATTTTGTGTTTTTTGGAACGTTTGATTAACCTTGATATTATCTGATGTTTTTTTAATGCTGAATGAATTGTATCTTATTCAAGCAAACAGAGATCCAATGTGGTGTGGAAAGAAGACAGTTTGGGGAATGGTCATCTGTGTAAATGAGAAACGGTACAAAAGGGAGCATATTACAGTTAAAACTAGTTTGTAATTCAGACATTGAAAACCTGGCTGTAGGAATTGGTTCACGTTATTTGTCCAGGGAGGTACATTACATCACTTTTATGTTTATATTCCTCCTCTGCAAACAGGGACTCAGAAATGAAATGATTCACTCCATCATCAACACTCTAATGATTTATCATTCTGACCCGGTCATTATGATATGTGGTGACTTTAACCATGTGACTTTGGAAAGGACAATGACAGACTTCCATCAGTTTGTGTCACTTTCTACTCGAGGAAATAAGAAACTAGACCTGCTCTATTCAAATGTTAAAGGTGCCTTTAAAGTGTAAACTTCTGTTACCACCAAGATAGTGAGGAAGTGGGGCCTAGAGGCTGAAATAGCTTTGAAAGGCTGCTTCCAAATGACAGACTCGGAAATGATATTGAGGGACACAGTAACTGCATCACACACTACATTTATTAACATCTGTGTCAACCTCAAAAACAGCGTGCTGCTTTCCAAAAACCAGCCCTAAATTACTAGAAAGTCCCCAGAGAATTCAAATCTGGTGAAAAAGAGGCTCTGAAAGATGCCCAGTGAGTGCCGACAAAAAAAATCAAAACTGAAAGAAAGGAAGATTACAAAGCTAAAATAGAAAGCAGACTCACTATGAATAACATGAAATATGCCTGGAAAGGACTGGGCAGAAGCAATCCAGAGCACAAGTGCTAGAAGGTGGTGTGGACAAAGTTAATGCCTTGAAACAATTTTTAATATATTTTCCCCTTCCTCTGCCACCAATCACCAGACCCCCGTACATCATCCCTATTACATCAACTACTCATGCCATTTCAACTGGAATGGCCAGTGATGAATCCACCTCTAACAATAAGAATGGGCTGTAAATAACTGAAGACCAAGTGAGGAGACAACTGAGAAAGCTATACACACTGGTCCTGGACTATATGAGTCAACTTGTAGAAGACCATCTGGACCAACTGCAATTTACCTATTGCACAAAGAGTTGAGTGGAGGATGCAATTATCTATCTGCTCCACAAAGCTTATGACCACCTGCACAAAGCTGACAGCATTGTGAGGATTATATTTTTTCATTTCTCCAATGCCTCCAATACAATCCAGCCACCCCTGTTAAGCAGTAAACTCAGAGATATGCAGGTGGATAAGCCTATGGTATGATAGTAGACTATCTGTTTGGCAGACCACAGTTTGTGAGACTCAAAGATTGTGCCTCTGATATGGATGTGAGCAACACTGGAGCACTGCAAGGTACAGTTCTGTCTCCTTTTCTCTTCACTCTGTACACTTCAGATTATAACTATAATACCAGGTCATGTCACCTGCAGAGATTCTCAGATGATTCTGACTTAAACTGGTTTCACTTTCTTTGTATAGGATGCATTTTGCAATAAACGTATAATAAGTTCTGATTCGGATTTCTCTTGGTTTCATTTTTTTATTACACAAAATTAGCAATTTTGGCAGCGGTGTGTAGACATTTATATCCACTGTATGGGGTGTATCAATAAGGGGGAATGAGACAGAGTCAAGTGGAAAACTTTGTTTCTTGGTACAAAAATGGTCTGCAACTTAACATCTGCATAACCAAGGAACTGGTTATTGACTTTCGTCGGACCAAAGACCCTCCGTCACTATTTATGGAGTAGATGTAGAGGTGGTGCACTCCTTTAAGTACTTGGGGGGGGGGTTCACATCCATGTCAGGTTGGACCAGTCTCATAACACGGAGGAACTATAAAAGAAAGGGCAGAATGGACTCTTTTATCTTAAAAAAACGGCTTTCCTTTAATGTTGAAGTGACATCCTTCATACATTCTATGCTGCGGTGTGCTGGGCTGGTAACATCACTTCAAGGAAGGCCCATCGAATAAACAAAATTATTAAAAAGACAGGCTCAGTTGTAGGATGCACTCTGGACCTGCTGGAGGTAGTAGAGGAGGAGAGAATTAAAATGTAACTGAGTGTGATTAAGAACAATGCTGCACATCCTCTCTCTGGCACACTAACACTGAGGACTTTCAGCTAATGAATTAATTAGCAGAAGAGTGTCAAGAAAAGCAACTGGGACTCCTTTATCCTAACAGCAATACACTTGCTAAATGCCTCAATTTAACTCTGCCAAGTCAGAAGTTTCCTTTCTTTATCATTTTTTTTTAGTTTTTGTTATGCATGCTCAGACCAGTGTATGTTTATTTATTTAAATTTCTTTTGAGGAAAAATTGTTCTCTTTGTTTGTTTCTTTCGAATGCATTACCTGTTTTGATGTTTTTGCTTTTTAAACAGTTTTTCTGCAATATTAATAGGCCAATTTTACAGTAATTAGATTATGGACATATTTATTTACTGATCAATTTTATGTATTTACTGTTTCAGCTTTATAATGTTGTGTGTGTTAGTTGCTGTAACACTATGGTTTCCACCTTGTGAAATAAAGTAATTGTTTTTATTTTTCTTTACCTTAAACAGTACCTTCAGTCTCTACATACCTATCTTATACAGTGCCTTTTGTATCCATTGCACTTATTTAGTGCATTTTATCTCTATTTTACACGGTGCTTTTTCTATTTATCTCTCCATATTTTATATAATGCCATTCATATCCATCTCTATCTGTCCCTTCCATTAAAGGACACACTCATACATTGACTCATGCCAAGTGAATTTATAGTCTGTAACTGTCCAGTTTGCAAGTCTTTGAAATTGGAATGAAAAACATGGCGTCTTGTCTCAGACATAATGTCCATTACCATGGTAAGCATTTACAAACAGCAATTGGGTTCCCTAGATATGCAATGCAACTCTACTGACCACAGCAAAACTATGTTGCTGTTAATTACTGAAATAAAATGTAATGAGAAGTCAAGCAAAATGACACATTTTATTGCCTAACTGAAAAGACTACAATGTGCAAGCTTTTGAGGCAGCTCAGGCTCCTTCTTCAGACAAGATGCAATCATCCTGTGGCAGCCTGAGCGGCCTCAAAAGCTTGCATATTGTAGTCTTTTTAGTTAGCCAATAAAAGGCGTCATTTTGCTTGACTTCTCATTGCATCCATAATGGCTAACAACACCTTACTACTACTACAAATATAAAATGTTAAATGGTAAAACACATTAGATGTGTTTTGGTGCAGGGATTGGGTCACAGCTTCAACTTGGAGCTCTAAAGCAGTAGGAATACAGCGCTATCCTCTGTGCCACCCACTTTTAGGATCCTTTATATTCCTTGAACTCTCAGTAACGCTTACTGAGCTAAATGCAAACACTATTAATCTGTATTCTAAAACCAAGTGTGTCAATACAAAACATCAAAAGCGCTTTAATTACAGTATATAGCCACAAGTATTTGTGTGTCCACTTGTAAGTTGGGCAAATCGTCTGCCTCAAAGGGCCAGTTGCTGAAATTCTGAAAAAAATGTGTCTGCTCTGGTAACAAAATAAGCGTATCCTTATTGTCTTGAAGCAGCTACTTCTTCCAATTCCAACTAAAGTTTTCTCTGTGCTTTTGCCAATGCAATGCACCTGCATCTTCAAAATTGTGCCATTAGACTTAAGTATCTATATAGAGAACTCAGAGCCTTGCTGCGGAATTGATTTCTGTTTACTGTATTGCACATTCCCTCTCTTCATATTTTCACACTGTAGTGTTTGACATACCACTGCTTAAGATTGGAGCATTTTACAAGGTCACAGATTTCACTCCTTAGCAATCACTTGCTGATTGAAGCAGCAAATCAGATGTTGCCAAAATCCGACCCCCTACTCAGTGCCCACAGCACCCAACAGCCCAATTTAGACTCTTCAATCAAAGTATCTGTCTGCTAACAGCCTGTGAGCAATTCAAACCTAGATCACTGGGCAAGCAGGATGGCATTCCTACTGTGCTACAATTCTTTCACCCTTCACCCTCTACTCATGTATACTTTGTGTAAAAATAAGCCACATACAAGCCATGTTCAGACTTAGGAAGTCAATCTTTAGATATGTCCCTTGTAAGATTTTCTTTTTTTTTTTAAGTACAAAGAGGAATGCATTTGTATTTATTTCTAACTGATTGACTCTGAAAAACAACTGGAGAGTGTTAATATGTTACAGTATAATCTAGAAATGGAGCCACAATGAAGTGTTCATGAAGTCTGTAGGATTGTTAGATCTCTTACTATTGTATTTCTCAGGAACAGAGGTCAATATTTATATGTGTCTGTGTATACATCACATATATGAATACTCTATACTATATACTGTACAGTCACCCGTGACAGTATATTGTCAACATTACTGCCAGCAGCTTGACAATAACAACAGGGAAGATGTGTGGGTTGTACCACAGCTTACCTGTCTCTCTGATATTTCTAAAGTTGTATGTTCATCAGCCTGGAAGAGATCTTGTAAAACTGTCCCCAACTCCTTTCCTGCACTTCACGTTTAGTCTCCGGGCCACATGGCCCTAGAAGAAACCTCAACAACTCATCAGACTTGACCAACAACTTAACTGGCACATCAAGGCGACTAAAACAGGATCTTTGATTTTTGACCTGGAAGGGAAGTTACATTATAGTTTTTTTTTGCTAAAAGTAAAGAGGAATATTCATGTGGATCCCCACCTCTTTTCACTTACTGTATTGTCTCTAACCTATTCACAATATATAAGCTCTCTGCGAAGGACTGGCACCCTGTCCAGAGACCGTTCATGCCTTGGCCCCAATGCTTGCTGGGATGGGTTGCAGCTTCCCCACGGCCCAGCAGTTGTAGAAAACCACTTCTGTAGTACCTGTAGACTGATAAGAGTTTTATGGTGGTATCGAGTATTAAAAGTGAGGATAGATAGTGCTTTTCCAAGGAATTCCACTCCTCAGCCTCACTTTTAAAGCAAATCTCGGAATACTCTGGTCAACAGGTGAACCTCAGATCCAGCAGAAGATTCTATCCTGCCTGTAAAAACAGTTACCCAACTGTTGACATTTTCTGTAGAAATTTGAGTGGTTGTGGAAGTTCAATGGTGCAACAGGAGTGTAATGTTTCACTATCACTGCTACATGTCATCTTGTCCTTGTGTTTGTAAAGCAAGGGCTGTCTTCCCATAAAGTTTAGTCAAATCCACTTTTAAGTGTGCTTACACAGTGATTCTTTCAAGTGAACGTATATTCTTTTTCATAATTCATGTTTTTAATAGACATTGCACCAAGGTGTAGCTTGTATCCATTTTGCATCTTTGCTATTTTCAGATGATCATCTCCTCTTGTAGACCCAACTTTGGTCTTTGGTGTGACAATAAGTGGTTTACTTCTAGGTGTGACACAGTTCAGGTTAGAATCAGTACCCCAAATAATAATTCATGGAATTTCATGGGAAGCAGTGCAACAATGATTATGGTAAGGGAGCAGCTACAGTACATCAAGCAGAGGAGTTCAAGTACTTTGGGGTCTCATTTATAAGTGAAAGCAGTAGTGATAATATTACTGACCAACACATCAGTACTATGGACCATGGAATAGATGATAGTAATAAAGAGAAAACTAAATTCTCAGATGAGGCTTTCAAATTAACCAACTCATCTACGCCACCATTCTTATTATCCACCTCTCACACTAAGTGAATCAGATAGAAGGAGTTTGAAAAGCAACTCCTGGGATTTCCCCAGAAAAGGCTGGTGAATATTGTAGTTAGAGAATTCTGGAAGTGTTTAGTCTGGTGGCCAAAATGATAAATATTATTCTCAGAAGACCATGGAACCCTCTTCCAGTTAAATGGCCTACTCTGGTCATACTTATAACTGTGCCATAGTCTTTTAATTTTCTAATGACAGAATTAACTGGACTCCAAGGGATATTTTTGGATATTTTCTTGCATCCATACCTTGACTTGTGCATAATTTTAAATTTTGAGAAGAAAGCAAAATAAAATAATGTGGGCTTTAAAGTATAGGAGAATATAGCTTTTAAATGTGATACTCTCAAAGTTAATATATAAACAAAATCCTCCTTTGCGTACAAATAGGAGAAATTACACCTTATTATTGTGGTCAGGGTCCCCTGTATCCCACAATATCAGTAATTACATAGTGCCATGTAAAATTAGCTATAAAAAATCTGAATGTTTTAGCTATGCAATTACTGTATCTAAGACCACTGTTTTCAAGCCATTCGTATGTCTGATGCATCAAAATGCACCCCCTTTTTGTTTTGACTCTGAGGTGTCTAATGTTACTATTATAGTAAACATTTACACATTTAATGTACCGTTTACATTATAACAAACATTATTATAATCCCATGTGCTGCATATATTGTTATGCATTATATTTGCTGGTTTAACAGCATTTCTTCTTGCATTTTTTTTACATTCTTTAACATTCTCAATGATGCACCTGTGAGCCTAAAGCAAATTTTTAAGGACGCTATCTGGCCTAGCAGTTTTGGAAATGGACTTTAAACCGTAAAGTGACATACTGTTACAGCCAAACTAAGGTTTTGTAAAGCTGTTTACATTGTAAGATTGACGCTATATAGCACCTGACCCGAGACAGATTGGACATGGGAAGCATGTGTAAAATAAATAAACTTTCATTTTTCTTCAACTGGAGGGCACGTCTTTACTGTGAACCCCCCAGCAACAACACAGTCCCACAAGCACTTAGTATAGACAACACACTCTCTTCTTCCTTCTCCACCACTCCTCCCCAAGCTTTGTCCTCCTGCCATCCAACGCTGGCTCCATTTATAGTTCACCCAGAAGTGCTCCAGGTGTTTGATCCCTGATTTCCGGCTGTACTTCCGGGTGTGATGAATTAGTTGCCCAAACGGGCTCAGGAGTCCCAAACACAGGATGCCCTGCAGGGACCCGAGGCACTGCTCCACCCCAGGGAGGCGGCCATCTAGCGTCCAGGTGGAGGTATTGCAGTGTCCATGACTGCTCCCCCTGAATATAGTGTGCAGGGGCATCCCGACTGGGTATGGACGCCAAGCGCCTGTCACAACGTACAGTATATCTTTAACAAGTGGAACCCAGGAACACAACACAACACAAACTGAGATTTCTTCCAGCCAGAAACCTTACGCTCCCCCCTGCCTACCACTCTCGATTATACTGTACTAGCTGTGTAAGCCCATGCTGTAAAAAGCCTGGGGTCCTAGAAACTATTTAAATCATCCATCCATCCATTATCCAACCCTCTATATCCTAACTACAGGGTCACGGGGGTCTGCTGGAGCCAATCCCAGCCAACACAGGGCGCAATGCAGGAAACAAACCCCGGGCAGAGCGCCAGCCAACTGCAGGGCACACACACACACACACACACACCAAGCACACAGTAGGAACAATTTAGAATCGCCAATGCACCTAACCTGCATGTCTTTGGACTGTGGGAGGAAACCAGAGTACCCAAAGGAAACTTACGCAGACACGGGGAGAACATGCAAATTCCATGCAGGGAGAACCCGGGAAGCGAACCTGGGTCTTCTAACTGCAAGGCAGCAGCGCTACCCACTGCCCTTAAATCATCAGAAAAAAATTGAAATGTAGAGATATCAAGTAATTGAAAGCAACCACTCAGGCATCTCTATCCTAGGAGGTTTCAATTTGCCGATGTGCTCGCCTTGCTTGTGTATTAGTGGTGGCAGGAAAAGAAAAAGGGATACAGTTTTGCCGATGTGCTCGTCTCACTTGCGTAAGAGTTTCTCTCTTTTCTCGGCGGTTTTACTTTGGCAACAGAGTTGCTTTCTTCTTCTGACTCGTTGACTTGGGGCCAACTTGCCAGCTCTCTGAGCTTCATGCTATAGTAGCCTCGCACTTCCGGGCCGGACAGACAGAAACACACACTTCCACGCTTAGACATTTAGTTTTCTGTTTCCTCAGAGTTGGAGCCCTTACTCCGACTTCACCTCTCACTTCCGGGCGGGACAGACACACACACTTCAACGCATAGACATTTATATATAAGATGACTGTTGTAAGGTGGCTTTAAACTCCTGTCTAGAACATTGTCCATACCCTGAGATCAGTGTGCTATAGTCCATCTCTTGACAGAGTTTCCTTACAAATATCCTTTCCCTTATCCGGGTGAAACATTACACATTTTCCCACCGGCCACATCTGTCGCTCTACCTACCTGTTGGCTATCTGGGATATTCAATGCATATAAACCACAGAAGCCTTACTGACCCTGTATTTGCATGTGCAGGACCTCTAGTATGACCAATGTGGTGCTCTCCATCTCTCTTGGACTAAACTTTTCTCTTTCATGAGCCAACTTTGTTTCACTGTAAAGTGTGATGTTGAGATGCAACTGTTCTTAGATTCAAGGTGTGCACTGCTATAAAATTACTGGTATAAATAGCATGTGAGCATTGGAGGATTTCTAACAGAATTTCAAGTCAAGTTTTTAAATTACTCTTGAATTATTGTACAAGGAAGAGCTGCAAAATTCAGCTTTTACCCTTTTCTCTTCTGACAAGATTCATTTCTAAATCACACAAGCATAGACAGAATGCCTATCTGTGTTACAGTGGCTAAGCTGGCTACAAGTGACAGGGAGGCTTTGATGGCAAAGCTCCTGATGTCTGAAGCACAAATTGATCGCTTACAACAATCCTTTACAGTCTACAGTGATAGAACAGCTATGTTTCATGACCACATAAAAGCATCTCCCAAGACAGAAGATCATTTCTATATTTAATTTAGGATGGATTTTTTTAAAAACATTCAATATCTGAATTACTGTGAAGTAATGACAAGTGAATTCTCATATGCAATTGCTTATTTTAGTCAAAGGGCCTGAAATGCTAGACTGGTAAGGAACTGCCACCATTTTTAAAACATGAAATGAAATCCATCAATTTTCTAACCCTGCTTTTTCCATTACAGACTAACGAGAGGCTGGGATCTTGACAGCACTGGATGTAAGGCAGGAACAAAGCCTGAAGGGTTTATAGTCAGCAGTCACTCAACATGCAAGCTTTTTGGATGTGAGAGGAAACCCAAATACTAGGGGAAAATGAATGATATTATTACAGTCCTTACAAAAGGGGATGCATCCAACTTTAAATGTTGAAAGTTTGGAAAGAAAAGAAAAATTACATTTAAAAATCTAGAATATAAAATAGTGCCTCATAATGACCTGAATGATAATACATTTACTGTGTTTAACAAATAAAGATCTACATTTTAGACAGTACTTTCAGCTTTGATGCACTGGTTCACCTTCCTACCAAGTTATATAAAATGCTAGAAAATATGGTTTTGCTTCAGGCACAGTTAAATAGATCTGCGTGTAAAAAACGGAAAATACAGTTTGAAAGGGTATACAGTCTAAGAGCACTCCATGACTGGCAACAATTAATGGAGAGACATGAAAACAGTTAAAAATATCATTATATCAGGGTAAACTGGCAGTAGGAGAATACAGACTTGTGTAAGGTGTATAGTGCTGCATTACACACAGATACTTAAAAAATATATATTAAAAAGGCTGATAACCATCATATCATAGGTCAGGGTGCAGACTTACACCTGATGCTGATGATGTGGGGGTCTCAAGCCAGATAACTCTATAATCAAATAAGCAAGTTTTAAAAATAATTAGATGGATGGGTTTTAGGGCTTTTTTATTATTTAAATAAATGCCTTGCACTTTTACAACAGAGAAATTAAACAGATTTATGGAAGGTGTCTCAGATTTGCACACGCAGTCACCTGCAGTACAGCTGGCATTTGACAAAGACCACTGTAAGTCATCACAAAACTCTTGTCAACAGCACTGACAGTGTTAAAAACAGACCTGATGAAATTATTAGTTAAATTAACATGCAGGCTGAATGGCTAAACTCTGAGATGTGTTATTCGCAATTTCTTAACAGTAAGTGATCACACTTTTTTTGCATTGCACCACCCTGCAGTGATGCCTTCCTAATTATCCACACAGTGAGAAAGTGCCTCAGCAGGCGTCTGAAAACGTTATAACCCATTATAAGTTCTATGTGCATGTTGTTTCCAGCTGAGTTCTTTTTCAGAACATGCTGCATTCTTTAACTAAAGCTTCATTGTATATTATTTAAAAGAAATTTGCTAATGGAAGCACATACAAACACGGCATACACCCTGTTAAGCTGGGAAGTAAAATTATGGCTTTGTAAATTTTTCAGGGAGAAGCGATTTATGAAAACACTTCCAAAAACATCTGCAACTGCAAAATAATAGTTCATTTTGTTTAAACCTACAGTACATAATTTATTGAACCAGACCTGAAATTGTAAATTTAAGTAACACTGAGATGAATAGGAAATTACAATTGCACATTTCATTTCTATCTAATAACTTTCTCTCTTCTCCTGTACCATAAATCATAAGTACATGTGCAATTTGTACTTGTTGAATTCCTAGTGAGTTGAACAAATTGGTTAGCATTTACCAAGGTCTAAGAAATGATTTGCTGAAAATTATCTATCCTAAAGTATGAGCACATCATAACAAAATATATATTTCCACTTTACAGAGAATCACATTTCCAGACCTCAAAAGTATTAAGCAAATTATGTTGCATAAGATTAACAAAAGTTAAGACCAACATTGGCCAGCTCTGAGGATCTACTAATGTAGCCAAGCCTGGGTGGAGTGTCCATTATGTTCATTGGTGAATGTCTCCTGGTCAGGTGAACTATGTAGATGGGTCAACTTTAGCCCAAACAAGACATATGTAAGGTAAAAAGCAAGACTCCAAAGCACTGTCCATATCAAAATGGACTAGACTTTAACAATAGAAACGTGCTCCTGGAACACAGAACATCATGTAACTAGCAGGGAACAAGTTGCAGCATCTGTGAGAGGTTGTAAAGTACCAGCTAGAAATACTTCAACACCCCCACCACACTCAACAATGGCTCTCGAACAATACCTTTTCTCCTACTGTGGACCAAGCATACAGGGAAAAGCTTCTGCAGGTGTGGCATGTACTGTTGTTTGAGTTGTTGCCATTAGATGAGGCAGTGGCCTTAATGTAAGTTTGAGAAACAGAGAAATATTACAACTATTGCTTATGGACATGCATCAGTAATCTGCCTTCCTACAAACAGCAGTGCAGTTTCAACAGTAAATCAACTCACACAAGCAGAGAGATTGGCTGAGAGGAGCCGAATCTTAATGGTCAGTTTTTTGTTACACTATGACATTAGCTGTGGATTGTCTATAACAAATGTCTTGTGGCTCTTTAATATGTATTGTTAGTACCTTAAGCAAACAATCAACGATTGTGTCACGCAAAAGTGCATAGACAAGGAAATCTCAAAAGCTAGACATGATGAGTTGAAATCATACCCCAAAATGGTTTATTCCACATATGGGTGGTGTCTATGGATATAGAGTTTGAAGAGACATTGTTCATAAGGTTGTCAGGAGTTGGATGCTTTATCTAAATAGCAACATCCCGGGCCCCAATATTTGCTGATTCTCACTAAATGTGCGCGAAACTGTCGATTAAAAAAAATGATGCCTTCCATACAATGTTACCAGACAGTCAAGAAGGTACCAACTGTAGCAAATGCTGGATGTGGGATGAGTTTAGAGAGGACAAGGAATAACTTTCAATTAGCCTCAAAGTGGCTCAGGAAAATCACTTGACAACTGAGGAGATGCCTGTGGGAAGTCACCCAGGCTTTTATCGGTAGTACTGGGGATATTGTTGGAAGAAGCAGTTTGAGCAAATGCTGAACGTGGAAGAAATGCTAATGCCAAAGGTTGACAATATCCATTTCTGTCTGGTGGATGACAGAATCCGCAACGTGACAAGGATGCGATGGTGGAAAAGATCCAGGTAGAGGTATCTTAAATGTGCCCTTTAAGTTTTGTGTGGGAGGGAATGACAGTACAGTACGTTGAAATGACCGACTGGGGTGGTGGTTTCTATTTAAAACATTAAAACTATTTTATACATTAATTTGTTCAGATTGGAGGGGTGGTGTTACTTCAAAGTGGATATTATCAGCCAGAAAGATCAAACATGAATATTGTGCAGTGGAAAATTAGTTGTCATACTAAAAACTCGTAAAAGGGATACCGGAAAACTCTGCAAAAAGGGACACAAAGGAGGGAGGATACTGTAAATGCAGTTCACAGACCCACGGCACACCTATTTACTACAATGTGGCGGCACTAAGGTTTAAAGTTTCTTTATTTAGTCATGTTTACACAAGAAACAGAAATTTGCCTTCTCAGTTGCATCTAATAACAGATAGAATAAGATAAAACAGACAAATAGAAACAATTGGGGTTATGGTAAAGCAGTTAGATAATACCTATTTACACCAAAAAAAATGAAAAAAAGGTTACAGGATATATATCAAAAACCTTAATCATTCTCTATACTAATAAAAGGCAACGCTCTCACTGACTGACTGACTGACTCACTCACTCATCACTAATTCTCCAACTTCCTGTGTATTGGTAGAAGCCTGAAATTTGGCAGGGTCATTCCTTACAGGTTACTTACAAAAGTAAAGTAAGTTTCATTTCGAAATTCTAGGTGTAACGGTCATAACTGAATCCTACTTACATACATATATACGTCCATAGCCTGCAGCTCGGTCACCGTGTGAGGCGGAGTTGCAACCCCATCACTACGCCTCCCACGTAGTTTGCTGCCTGCCTATATTGCATCCCCCATCCCCACGCCTCCCACGTAATTGACTGCCTGCCCATATAAGGCCGTCCGTCAGCAGCAATCCAAGCTGTGAGGAAACAGTAAAAAGGAGGCGTGACAGACGTCGTGGTACATTTTCTGATGCAGCTAGACGGAAACAACTTCATGACGCTGCCGCCAAATACTCACAGAAAAATCCACAAGTTAATAGACACGCTGTCACTAAATACTCGCAAGCAAATCCACAAGTTCATAGAGACGCTGCTGCTAAATACTCGCGGGAAATTCCACAAGTTCATAGACACGCTGCCGCTAAATATTCGCAGGCAAATTCACAAGTTAATACCGGGAATGCCTGTTAAACATCTTAGATTCACGAGTAGCAATTTGGGTGGTGAGATGTCTATCGAGGTGATCACCATTCTCTGTGTTACATATTGCATGGCCATATCAGGCTCAATCTTGATATCCAGAGGAATATTGTGTCTTATGTATTGAATGACTGGGACAGGTTCAAGGTGTGGACTGATCACGGTACAGGAGATAATTATACTACACAGGGGCACTATAACAGTGAAATGCTTAAGCCCTTCACCTATGCTTCTGCATGTGAGTTGATGGCTGCCGCTGAATTGTTCGGTTGTTGCTTTCAAGTGCACCGAAATGGCCAAATATTTTACACCGTTGGACAACCGCCAATGTCTCTTAAACATCTTAGATTCACAGGTGACGATTTCAGTAGTGGATACTTTGATGTTTATGAATGTTTAAACTCTCAAAAGCTGGATGTCAAGTTATCGATGAAGCCGGTTGTATGCTTACAACGCTTGACAGATGCCGAATGTCACTTCAACACAAGTCCTGAAAATACTAACGTAATTGAAACAAACCATTAAACTCAAACCGATTATGACAGCAGCAATCCAAGCTGTGAGAAAATAGTAAAAAGGAGGTGTGTGGTACATTTTCTGATGCAGCTAGACGAAAACAACTTTGTGACACTGCCGCCAAATACTCGCAGAAAAATCCACAAGTTAATAGACACGCTGTCGCTAAATACTCGCATGCAATTCCACAACTTAACAGAAACGCTGCCACTAAATACTCACAGGCAAATCCACAAGTTCATTGACACGCTGCCGCTAAATATTCGCAGGCAAATCCACATGTTAATACCGGGAATGCCTGTTAAACATCTTAGATTCACGAGTAGCAATTTGGGTAGTGAACACTTCGATGAATGAAACCTGTTATCTTTACAACGCTTGACAAACACGGAATGTAACTTGAACACAACACGTCTTCTGAATACAAACCTGATTGAAAGAAATAATGATAATCAAATCCTTGATGACAGCAACACTCATAACAGTCACAAAACAATTACATTGACAATCATGTTATGTTATTTTTAAAATGTTTCCTTTTCTTTTTCATAACTTCTTTAACACACTACTTCTCCGCTGCGAAGCACGGGTATTTTGCCAGTCTCCAATATTTCTTATTGAAAAGTCGTATGGCACTAGGAACACAGGAGTTTGTGGAGCGATTTGTGTGGGGTTTTAAAGTGACTGTTCTTCCTGATTTACTGAACTTTAGTTTTACATGTAATGGATGTCTGTCATCAGTTGAGATGATTTCCAGTTTCTTTAACACTGCCCTCTGATACACACTGGTCAAATCATCTACATCAGCTCCAATAGCTTTAGCTGCATACTTTGTAATCTGCTGGAGCTTTTTTGAGTTTTGGTTTGTCAGACTATTAAACCAGGCAATGAAACTGAAAGTGATCACAGACTGGATCAGACTGGGATAAAAGGACAACATGAGGTCCTTGTCTGCTTTAAATAGTTTGAGTTTATGGAGGAGAAATAAGCGCCGGTTGCATTTAGAGAATAATTTTTTTGTATTTGTATTCCAGTTAAGATTGTTATCTAGTTAAGTTCTGAAGTATTTATATTCAGTCACTATTTCTACCTCCTCTCCCAGAACTACAGATTTCTGTCTCTTAAAATCAAATATCATTTCTTTGGTCTTTTTTACATTCAGAGTGAGCCAGTTTTTATTGCACCAGTTTACCATCCAGTCCACTTGATTTAGATAGTGGCTTTCATCCTCCCCAGATATACATCCTATGAGCATGGTGTCATCAGCATACTTGATAATGGAGCAGTGGTCATTGTTCTGTCTCAAGTCACTTGTGTACAGAGTAAACAGTAATGGTGATAAGACACACCCCTGTGGACATCCTGTGTTTGAATGAATGACTATTGAAAAAGTGTCCTGAACTTTAACTGTCTGTGAACGATTTAAAAGAAAGTGCTGTATCCATAGTGTAATAAATGGGTTTACATTCATACTGTTCAATTTCCCAATCAGTATATGAGGCTGTATAGTATTGAACGCTGAAGAAAAATCCAAAAATAGTGCTCTAAAATATGAACCAGGCTGATCAAGAAAGGTGTAGATTTGATGTAAGATAACAAGCAGAGCATCTTCCACACCTCTGTTTGCACAATAAGCAAATTGGTTATTGTCTTGAAAAGACTTTGACTCTGTCATTAAAATGTTTTTCACCAAATGTTCAAAGCATTTCATTGGAATAGATGTAAGTGCCACTGGTCTGTAGTCATTTAAACAGCTTGGCCTAGAAACCTTAGATACAGGGCTAATGATTGATTGTTTTCACAGATTAGGTACAATACCACAGGTCAGAGACCAGTTAAAAAGCAAATGAAAAACTGGAGAGAGCTGCTTAGAGCAAGACTTTAAGAGCTGACCTGATATGCCGCCTGGTCCCGCTGTACTGTTTGTTTTGGCCTGCCGCAAGCCCTTCTCCACTTCAGTTAAACTGAACCCCATCACAGCAGAATTCCTGGTGTTTTTATAAAGCATCTCCTTTATTTCTGTATTTTGGGTGCTGAAATCACTAAATCACTATTCAATAAATGCTTCCATGCTACTTTTAATGCTAATTGGATTGAGTTAACACGTTATTATAAGTCAAACATATCAAAAATGACTCCTAAATTACTAAGAGTTGATTTGGCATATTTAATACCACGTAAGGAAATACGAATACAACAAAAAACACATACCGGTAAGTAAAAAAAAAATGTTACAGATATGATGAGTCTTACTTAAATCTGTTTTTAATTACTCTGTGAAGAACATTTAATTCTGCTTAATAGGAAAAATACCCATAGAGATGAATCCTTCTGAATTTTAATGTACACAAAAGCTGAAAGTTCACGTTTTTAATTAATGGGTTATTTTCTTGGCAAGAGAAGGACAAATAAATAATCAACTAGTTTGAAAAATGACACTTTGCTGAGCTGGCAAAAGTTCCTGCTTCAGTTTTGTTTGCTGACTGAAGTTTTCGACTACATCAGCCACATTTGGGTGCCATTTCAAATTCTTCTGTGCCGTTACCCTTAACTATGCAGCAACATTTTCAACCCCCCGAAAACGCAGACCTGATATGCCCAAAACATGCTCAGAACATTCTGACTCTTTATTGTTAAGAGTCTGCCCCAAAGAAAATACTTTGAAAGTCTGTTTAATGAATCATTTATTATAAGCACAGAGACCTTTGGAAAAAGGAAGCCAATTTGTGCTTTAAAAAAAATATAAAAAGAAACAGAGGTGGACTTGCCTTGTCACGTGGCAATATAGCACATGCTATATGAAGATCAAAAATAGCTGGATGTGTGCTCTATAATTGGGGTGAAACTGCTTATTTCAGCAATATGGAAGGAAAGAGGCTTAGACCAGATTGCCCATGAGGAGCTATCTACTTACTCTGCTTGACACGGGATTAAAGTAAATAAACACAAATTGCTTTTGTCAAACAACATGGCACTTTGCTCAAATTGCATGTGCTGTGTGTTTCCAGCAATACTCTATGGCACTGCTGGTGCAAGATTACAGCAAGCAGGGTCAGGCTGGGCTCAGTAAAAAGCAGCAATACTTTTATGATTAGGATTTTATAAAAGAAATACCTTAACTATAAAATATATTGCTTTTCTTGTAAGCTCATTAAAATGGCACAATAAATGGCTCGCTTTTCGAAAGCGCACCAGAAACCACCTTAATCACCAGACTGTTGTTCAAGGCTCGTACAGCACATGATATTAGTCATGAAGTCCTTTGTGCAATTGTTTTTTCACTTTGCTATTTATTCTGGGAGCCCTCAGAATTAATCATAAGTGACTGCTGAATTTGTTTACGTCAAAACATATCAAGATGCAAGTTATTAATTATAGGCCATGTATAAACTGAAGCCATTAACACAAAGAATGATAAAAAAGAACAATTAAACAAAAAATATAGTCAGCAGAACTTTAAAGTCAATAAAATTTAAATTAAGATATAATTAGCAAGGGAGAATCCAATGTAAGAAAATGGGCTATGAAGGATTTCTTACTGTAGGCAGGTTGGGAGACACTACAAAGACATATAGGTTAGTGTTGATGTGTCACAGCCCCAGGAGTGTCCCCATCTGTGTAGCGTTCAAACATTTGTCCAGTGTCCATGACAGAACTCTGGTTTTCCTCCTTCACTCAAGGAAACATGCAGATTAAATTAAATAACTGTAAACTAGCCACATGTGATTGAATGTGAATATAACCTGCAGTGGACCAGTGCTCCATCCACTGCTTTGCGTCTAATTCAACCATGATGGACTCCATCTTACTGTGGCCCTTAACTGGATGATGTAGAATTTTTTTTTCAATGTTTTTAATCAATACGTGATCATTTTTACAATTTAATACACATACATACCCATATGAAATGATGTCGATGAATTATTAAACTTAAGGACAAGAATTGAATGTAACTAAAGGGTTAAGTAAATAAGCCTGGGTATGTGAGGCTTTTTCCTCATCTTAGAGGGGTCACCAAAGTATAGGGTGGTCCAGATCTAATTATGCAATTTTCATAACTTATTAAGTTTATTACATAGAGAATTCACAAAAAAAATATTTTTGTTGCCAATACATGGCAGCACCTGCCCTGCATTCCAAAATGGCGGGAGACGGTTGTCAGTTGAACAGCGGGTGCAATGTGTTCACCTTTTCATAATTGCATAATCAGATCTGGAACATCCTATAGTTGCTAAGGTTAAAATGATGCAAACGAGTAACAAACACCATTTAAAAAGTGAGGACAAACTAATGAGAAAGTCCAAACACCCCTATTGTGAAGTGGTGATAAGATCAATGGGAAAACCCATAGGACATCTCTATTAATGAAGCAATGTTTAGAATAATGGAAGAATCGACAGCTATACAAAGTTACTGGTAGTTGTAGTTGATTGGTTAAGAAGATAGGATTCTGCATATTAAGAGTCAGAGGACGTGATGTATTACATGAGGTAATGGAGGCAGGTTATTGATTGCTGACTCCATGGATAAAGACATTTGTGCATATCTGTGTTCAAATAAAGAAGTGTTCTGCAATCTCATCTGAGTCCGTGACTGACTTCCTTGAAAATAGAGGAGAGTTTTTTTTCCTTGACAATGACAGCATTCAGTAAAATGATTTGTTGTAACAATAAAGGCAGCTTAATGCAATGTAGCAGATGGCTGGGGATCCTGGCCAGCTGGGATGCCTGGAAAGAACAGGAAAGGGACAATACCTTCCCTGAACCATGAGAGGACAGCCACCCTGGTCTACATGGGGGCCATGGGATCAGAGCTTGGAAGCTCATACATGTTGGGGCCCGTGGCCACCGCCAGGGGGTGCCCAGACGATTATGGAGATCTGGACGGCAGCACTTCTGGCACACCAGGAAGTGATTCCAGGTACGCCTGGAGTACCTTCGGGTGCAAAGGCAGCACTTCCGCCACACCAGGAAATGCTTCCGGAAGATCATCAGAAGCACCTGGAGCACACTCGGGTGAAGTATAAAAGAGGCCGCCTCACATCCATTCGGAGAGCCGGAGTCAGGAGGCAGAAAACAGAGCTTGTGACGGCAGGAGTGGAGATGGCAGAAGAGACAGAGAAGAAAATGTGAATTAAAGGTGAATTTTACACTGCATTGTGTGTGTGAGAAGAAACAAAATCAAAGCATTTGTGTTTGGGACATTTGGCATCCATGTCTGTTTGTGTCCAGATCCAAGCTCCACAGCAATTATGTCTCAAGATTTTGCAAAGACCTTCAAAAACAAAGTTAGCTTGACTACAGTTATTAAATGCTTTAACATTTTAATCCATGAGGTAATGACAAGTATGTATTGCTTTAATAAATGCTTTATTCAAATGTTTTAGCTTTAATTGTTTTATGTAATAAGGTACATTTGCACTGTAGTGATGTGTTTCCTCATCCAGGTTTCCACTGAAAAAGAGATGTACAGTAGATCTTCAGAACCAATTGACAGACAAACATCAAAAGCACTACGTGATTGATTGATAGATAGACAGGCTTGCAGTTGAAGAACGAATGTGAAACGAGTAGTGCTGGCTTAGAGCCACTCTGGATAGAGAATGCTTGTCAGTTGAGAGATGCAATTATAATGTAATCTGTTATCTCTACAAGGCGTTAACAGCATTCACTTATCAGCATCACATGTTAAATACTGAACACATTAGCAAGGTAGTGATTTATGCAATTTGGAGAAATATTACTTACATTTTATTTGCCTCTTGAAGTTTGCTTCTAGTTGTACGCATCTAATGATACTGCATGCCTATGTTGCCATTTAGCAATCACAAAAAGATTTAAAGATTTTTCAACTGTTAGCTTTTTTATCCAAATGTGGCAGAGCAATATAGGCAAAAAAATTACTTTTCTGATAAAGCGATTATTATGTTGAGTCTGTAAATGTTTTAGTTAATCTTCCCTGGGGCACTTGTGAAATATTTTGGATCAAGAGCAGAGCTGACTGCTTAAACTGCTGATGAGATAACACTGACAGGGCCTGCTCTATTACACATATCACATGCAAATGTTTGACTCAAACCTGTAATTGGTGTATAATGCATTTTAAATACTTCATGAAAGAATAATGTGAGAAAACCTTACAGACATTAAATATATTAAAAGGTAGCCTATATATGATATGTCTATTACCTGTTAAAGTAAAAACACTTCTCATTTAGCAAAGAAGTAGAAAAAATATAATTGACGTTAACAATGCAAGTAGTTAATATTTTTACACTTTTTGTTACTTGCATTTTGGTGACATTAAAACAGTTTTCGAATTGGCAAAATGATCTTGTCCTCTAATGTTTTAAGTGTTGTCTGTACTAACATAGCCCTTCTTCACAGTGATATCAAAACTCTCATTATATAGCTGCACATACACTTAGACAACTGTGACAATAATTGTATGATGTTGGTTTTTAAGAGGTATTTAAGTACAAGCAGTTAGGGGGAGGTAAATCTTAATTAAAATCCCACTTAAAGCCCCCCTAATGGCTAGAACCAGCTCTGTTTCCAATAACAATGAATTAAACATTTTCAAAAAAAGAAGACACATTAACATTTGAAAATTAGTAAGAAAGGCTATCAGTATTAAAATATAGATACTGGATGCTTAAATAAACAGTTGACGGATGGGGAATAAATCCAAGAATCCTAATTTAAGATTAACAATAATCATAACTAGTTGAAGAAATATACTAGAATTCCTGTCGACATTAATTGTAAATGGTCGGCCTTGCACAGCAGCACAAGCCCAAGACTCTGTAGCACATAAATGTGCTTTTTTGATTTTCTCCACTAGCTATTTCTCCCTGATTTCGCTTATAACTTTCATACAATTTTAGAGCCAAAGCTAGCAGGTAATAGCTTTTGGACATCTGCGTATTGTTGTGTGAGATGCAGTAAGTTATTGTTTGTGGCACCCTTCAAATGCCAATTTACTCGTTCATGGATTGCTCTCTGGCGCCAATAAATCTTTAAAACCTCATCTACAACCGCTTTGAGATGCTGTTCTATGTATAGTTTCACTTAAAAAAAAAGAAAGGTAAAATCAGTTTTAATTTCTATTGCATTATTGATCTTAGTTATTAGATCTGGTTAGAGTATTCATTTTATACAAAGGGTTGGCATCTTCAGAGAAATTGTCATTGCCCTCAAACTGAGTAACAATACAATGTTAAATTAACAAAAGGGGTTTATTTCATAAGCCGATGCTTTGACAGTAATATATCTTTAAGAAGCACAGTTGTGGGTTTCACTGTGGGAGAAGAACACAATTCCAATAAAAATAAAATGTTCTCACTGAAAGCAATAAACACGTGCTGTAGGCAGCATTATGATGATGATGATGATAACGACAACTACTATCCTTACATTTTAGTGGTTCACTGCTGAAAAAAGCTTACCCCCCACACTTACACTTGATTAGCTGATTCATTTTTTTTTTAATTTAATTAAAAAGAATATCTGCTTCAATCCTTCTACTATTGTGCCTGGTGTTCTTCCATTTACAAATCTATAATCTCTGGTTGATAAATCTATTACCACAGAGATACTGGACAGAGCTAATTATATTAAAAATAAGTAATTCACACGAGAGAGATCATATTTGCTACCTGAAAGAAATGACAAGAACTAAAATGAAATGCAAAAGATGAATATCCAGAGAAAGAAAAAAGACTGAAAAGTAAAGTTAATGTTTAGCTTTTTTAAAATTCTAAAAAGAATCCAGTTGTAAAAGACAAAGGAAATGAAATAAACTACCAAGAGATGATTTCTATGCATACTAGCCGTGCTATCTGTCTAACACAGGTTATAGGCCTCGGCATTAAAGTTTGCAGTGTATAATGCAATGCATGTGTCCTTATTATGAGCCATTTGGTATGGGATTTGTAAAACCAGTGTTAATGTTTGTGATGCACCATCTATTGGAATGACAGAGATATAGAAACCGGATGGACACATTGACAGACACATAGATATTTATTCTTTTATTAAGGTGGATACTGTGCAGTATATCACAGTGGACTGGTAACCTAATAGTGAATATTGGAATGCTGGCATCATAAAAACTAGAAAATGAGAAATAAGGTCCGGAAATTGCAATGCGTAACACCCGGTCGCGGGTTAACAGAATGTCCTATTGACTAACATAAATGTATATATATAGTTTGTCTTCTCTTTAACAACTACTGGGATGGTAGGGTAGACCACAAAATGGACTTACTGAACACCTAGTCCCTTTCAATGAAAATAACCAATGGCAGCATATAACTCCAGACAGTGGTCAACCTAAAAGTTGACAATCAAATGACAATACAAATGGGGTTAACTACTGAACACAAAACAAATAATTGAGATATCCATCACTGCACTTAAGCTAATTTGAAAATACGCCTTTGCTAAGGAAACCAGAATCTTTAGATAAAAAACACAAACAAATTAAAGAGATCTTAGAATACTGATTAATATTATAAATGTCTAAAACATGGTTCCTTTGCTGGAGTGATAAAAGCTCCGTAGGGAAACACTATGCTTCTTCATATCTCAGGACTGAAAATGGCATATTACAAATATGTATGTCTATTGTAACAAGGAGCTATACAGGCGTCCGACCCGACACAGATAGACACGGAGGCACATATAAAAAGCACAAAAGACTTTATTTTTCTTCAGCTGTGGGACACGTCTTCCCTATGCCACACAGCCCAAACACAGTCCCAAGGCACAACAAACACCACCAACAATCCTTTCTCCTTGACCACCACTCCTCCTCAAGCGGTGGTGGTTGGCCCTTTTTATAACCCACCCGGAAGGGTTTCAGGTGCTTGACCACCTGGTCCTAATTACACCTCCGAGTGGGGCTGAAGATTCGTTCAGCCAGGCTTCTAAATCCATGCAGCTGCCCCTAGCGGCCATCCGAGCCCCCAACTAGGCTGTGGAGGACTCCATCTCCAATGGAGCCCTGCGGGTGGTTGGGGAATCACCGTTGGCCAGGGAGGCTGCCACCAAGCATCCTGGGGGAGGTACTGGACTGCCCATGATGGCTCCCCCAGATCATAAGCAGCATGGCCGTCCCTGCCGAGCATGGGACTCGGCTGTCCTTCACACTATTAAATAATGAGACTGTGATTCCACCTAGTAAACAAAGCAGTCAGAACCGGTTATAACTGCATGCGTGGTGACCTTGAACATGTCTAAACCTGCATGACAAGCAGCAACACTCTATGACGTTCAGTTGATTGTGAGTCGCCATTTAGTTTGGTTGTGTTCTCTGTAGTGTGCCGAAAAAATGCTAGGTTTAAAAGTTGAACAACGTGTCAATTTGAAATTTTTAGTAAAATTGCACAAAACAACAACAGAATGTTTTCAAAATGCTTACTACAGCTTATGGGAATGACTGCCTGTCTCATGTGCGTGTGTTTGAGTGGCACAAAAGATTCAGCGAGGGACATGAGAATATTGAAGATGACGAATGCCCTGGACGACCTTGCACTTCAAGAACCAAAGAAAATGTAGAAAAAATCAGTCAGAGTGTTCAAAAAGACCGCCAACTCAGTGTTCGAATGATAGCTGAATCCATGAACATTGACAGAAACACTGCATGGGAAATTTTGCGCAAGGATCTTAACATGAAGAAAGTTTGTGCAAAGATGGCCCCAAGGGTTCTCACATCAGAACAAAAAGAATGTCGCAAGGAATGTTGTGTTGACATTCTGCAGCAACTTCACGCAGATCCAAATCTGTTTCATAAAGTAATCACTTGTGACGAAACCTGGATCTTCCAGTATGATCCTGAAACCAAAAGACAGTCAATGCACTGGAAAACAAACAATGAAAAAAGCTCGTCAAAGCAAGTCAAAATTCAAAGCCATGCTCATTGTGTTTTTTGATATCAAGGGTGTAATTGTGGAAGAATGGGCTCCACAAGGCACAACAGTTAACCAGCATTATTATAAGGAAGTTCTGATAAAGGTGAGAGAAAAAGTCAGAAAGAAACGACCGCAACTGTGGGAAAATGGTTTCATTCTTCACTAGGACAATGTGTCTGCTCACACAGCACTTTCTGTAAACCAGTTTTTGAACGACAAGCACATTACTACACTTGAACATGCTCCATATTTGCCCGATTTAGCACCGTGTGACTTTTATCTTTCCCCAAAAGTTAAATCAGTGCTTAAAGGTACACATTTTGAGTCAGTTGATGCCGTAAAGAAGAAAATTGCGGATGTGTTAAAATAGCTGACAGAAATTAATTTGCTCCATGCTTTCAACCAGTGGAAAACAAGACTGCAGCAATGTATTAGTGCAAATGGGGAGTATATTGAAGGGGACAAGCATTAAATTTGTAATACATATAAATAAAGGTGTTACTCAATCAGTCTCATTATTTAATAGACACACCTCGTACTCTTAACATTAACAAGATCTCCTCTTGGTAATATTTTTTATTGTAGGCAATATAATGAATAAATAGCTTTTGAAAAAAAAATCATAATTCTAAACAAACAAAGCTTAACTGAAAAATGTAAACTAAGGTCTGGTACATCAAAAATATATATATATATAAAATATATATAATATTATAAAAATAAAATGAAGACAAAAAAGAAGAAGAAAAAGACAAGATGGTGGATGCAGACTGGTTGAACTGAGTCTGCTTTTAACTTTGCCATCGTTGGGCTTAATGACTACATGCAGGCTAATAACAATAGGTGGTAGCTATTAAGCCGGGAAAGACGAGAACTCGCACTTCACAATTACAACTGAGGTCGGAGAACAGTACAAATGCGAGAGTCGATTGGTGTGGACCCTTAATGACCTGCCTTAAAAGAGCATGAAAAGGCACAAGGAGGCAAGACTGAAAGAGAAAAATCTACATGGTCAGTTCTTTAAAGTACTAGAAATACCGCATGTAAATAAAGAAACATCTTGCGTATCGCTTCTGTGGACGTAACCCCTGAGGAAGACAGGAATAGTTCAACCAATCAGTCTTTATTCAGTCACAGATGAGTACCTGGATTCATGCTTTGCAAAGCAGAAGAGCAAAGTTTTCCGGTTTCAATCAGCTTTTAATATTCATCTTTCCTCCCTCCCCCTTACTTATGAAACAGCATCTAAGCATATCATCAATTCAGCCAACCGTTTCTTTTTTGTGTACGTGTCAAGAGGGGACCCAAAGAAAGAAAGGCCATCTTTCCTGTGTCTAACAGACGCGTTCCTAAAAAAGGAAGTTACCCAAGTTCAGCTTACTTCACCTTATCTTATGACAGACGCCTGTATGAACAACCTGCCTTTATAATAAAACAGCTTTTAATCCTTAGTAGCTTGCAAGCAATTACATTTTCTTTCACACTTCAATCCTCAGGACTCAAAGCAGAGACAGAGAGTCTCATACAGTATTCACACCACAATATCAGGCACTCAATACTTGACTCCATCAAAATGCCATCCTTTATATGAACGTCTACAGCAAGTGCAGAATTTGCCACATGAGCACATAAGTCAAATGGTGGGTGGCCGCCCAGTGTTAGTATCTATCAAACACCTGGACAGGTATTAAAAAGTGGCTAGCTATCTGCACTGGTTGATGCGCAGGGAACTTTGCCACAAAGTTAGAACAATTTTAGAACAATCTATACAAGAACAGGCCATTCAGCCAAACAAAGCTCATCTTCACTATTACAAAATACAGTAAAACCTTAATTATACCCCTGCCTTAGATCCTCAAATGAGTGTCTCTTTAGAATTCCAAAAGCAAGACTTAAAAGAAGTGGTGAGGCGGCCTTCTGCTGTTATGCACCTAAAATCTGGAATAGCCTGCCAATAGGAATTCGCCAGGCTGATACGGTGGAGCACTTTAAAAAATGCTAAAAACACATTACTTTAGCATGGCCTTCTCATAACTTCACCCTCATTTAATTCTGATATTCTGTATATTCAATTCATTATAATAACTATTCATGGTGGCTTTAAAATCCGTACTGACCCCTACTCTCTCTTCTGTTTCTTTTCCCAGTTTTCTGTTGTGGCGATTTGCGCCATCACCACCTAATCAAAGCACCGTGATGTCCTACATTGATGGACTAAAAGCCAGAAGTCTACATGACCATCATCATCAAGTCCTTCCAAGAGAACCTTAAATACAAAGAGGACTGTTTCATTTATGTTAGGTAGAATCCCCAGAGGGGACTGGGCGTCCCGTGGCCTGGAACCCCTGCAGATTTTACTTTTTCTCTCCAGCTGTCTGGAGTTTTTTTTTTTTTTGTTTTTTCTGTTCTCCCTGGCCATTGGACTGTACACTTATTCTATGTTAATTAGTGTTGACTTATTCTAATTCTTACTTTGTCTTTTATTTCTCTTTTCTTCATCATGTAAAGCACTTTGAGCTACATTCTTTGTATGAAAATGTGCCTTATAAATAAATGTTTTTGTTGTTGTGAACACTTCAATCATGTCTACTCTTAATCTTCTTTTGCTTAAACTGAAAAGGCTCAGCTATTTTAATCTTTCCTCATAACTCATACCCCAAAGTCCTGGAGTCAGCCTAGTCGCTCTTCTCTGGACTTTTTCTAGTGTTGCTATGTTCTTTTTGTAGCCTGGAGAGCAAAATTGTACACAGTAATGCAGATGTGGTCTAAACAGTGCATTATAAAGCTTGAGCATAACCTCTTTTGACTTATACTCCACACATTGTTCTATATATCCTAAAAATCTGTTTTCTTTTTTTTTTTTTTTTAATTTTATTGCAATCATTCCATACAAATCAATCAATTTTTACAAAAAGTAGAATTGAGAACAAGTCGACTCCCACCCCTGAGGTAAAACTTAAGGCTTGTAAACATACCTAAATTGATGAGTTTGATAAGCCAATAGAGATGAATGGAGAACAGAAAGAAATACAGAAATAGTTGCGTCCTCTGTGCTTTAAGAGCTTATTCTAAAATATTACTGATTAGATCCTGCTATGTTTTGTAAAAATCTGTATAGATCCTCTAACTAAGTATTTGATTTTTTCCAATTTCAAATAGTATAAAACATTGGTTTCCCACTGACTTAAAAGAGGAGAGTTAGGATTCTTCCAGTTTAGCAAAATAAGTCTGCGTTCCAAAAGTGTAGTGAATGCAATCACAGTTTGTTTGTCCTTCTCCACTTTAAACCCATCTGGAAGAACCCCAAAATTCTGTTTTCTTAATGACTTATCTGGAAGATGAACTACGGATCTTTCACTATGAATCCTAACTCCATCTCAAAAGGTGTACTTTCAATTTTTAGACCTCCTGTTGTGTATTCAAACTTAAAATTTTACTTCTTACATGTTATACTTCACATTTACTTACATTAAATTTTCTCCTTTCACAAATCTGCCCAAGCCTGTTTGCTCTCCAAATTCCTTTGTTATGATTCAGTAGAAACTAGATTACGTGCCAATCCAACTAGCTTCAGATCATCTGCAAACTTAACCTGCTTGTTATGTATATTTCTATAACAATCACTTATATTTATTTAAAATAATAGTGATCCCAGCACTGACCCTATGTAACACCATGCTTAGCATCACCACATTAAGATAAGTTTCCTCACATCATAATCCTCTAGTCTTTCCATTAATTTACCTGTGATGCGTGTTAAGCTTACTGGCCTATAGTCGCTTTAATGTGCCCAATCACCCTTTCCATATAATGGGAGATCAGGCAGATCAAGTACCTGATCTCCAGTATAAGAACAAGCCACAAGGTGTCACGAACATTGGTGACACTACAATCATTTGAGACATAGATGTTGACACTAATCAAACAATGGCAGTCAAATGACTAGATATAGTGTTCTACAACAGAAAGGTGAAGGCCTACCCTCTCTTTAAAATTGCTGAGTTTGCATGAGTTTAAGTGTGAAGCTGATTGGGTGCAGAGTATGTTACAGTATATGATACGTAAGCACAATGGAGGACAAATGGGAATACCAGTGGAATGAATGAATGGCTTCTCGCCAGCTGGAGGAATATAATTAGAATTAGAGTAAGAAAGCCTTTATTGTCATTTTACCAGTACAATGAAATTGTAAAAGCTATACCTGTAAACAGTGCAAGTGCCACAAACAATGACAACTTACTTACCCTATCTCACCTGGAGAAGTGGTCAGCTATATGTGGATGCTGTTCATTGACTACAGCTTTGCCTTCAACACCGCTTCCCCCTGCCCAACAAACTGGCTATCAAACTAAATAACTTGGGTCTCAACTCACACCTGTGTAACTGGATTTTAGATTTTTTCACTAACAGACCACAAACTTTGTGCAGGGGTAAACACTTTTCTCTAACAGTAACTCTGAACACTGGGGTACCGCAAGGCTGCGTACTGAGCCCTCTCCCTTACTCTCTCTTCACAAACGACTGCAAACCTACCCATGATACTAACATCATAATAAAGCTTGCAGTGATAGGCCTGATCTCCAATAAGGATGAAGTAGTTTATAGAGAAGAGGTCAAGAATCTGGAGAGTGGAAGCCAGAATTGCACTCAAAAACAAAGGAACTGATTCTGAACTGCAGAAGACTGAACTACAGTGGTCACCATCCCATAAGCAGAGGGTGGAGACAGTCCAGAGATTCAGATTCCAGGACCTGTCATGGACAACAAACATGACAGCAATGGTCAAGAAAGGTCTTCAGAGGCTTCACTTTCTGAGGAAACTGAAAAAAGTACAACTCCTACAGCAGCTGCTGGTTAACTTGTACAGGTGCACCATAGAGTCTGTCATTACGTACTGCATTAGAGAGTGGTACTATGGCTGCATCTCTGAGAACAGGAAGAACCTCCACTGTATCATCGAAACAGCTGAGAGAATTACTGGCATTCAGCTACAATCACAGGAGGATATCTTCACTACCCACTGCAGCAGAAAAGCAAAGAATATTTGTAAAGACTCAAACCACATAGCACTACCATCCTGAAGAACAGCATTTACCCCAAAGCAATCAGCCTATTAAATGCAGAGCGATCACTGCCCCTTCCTATAACAGAAACCACCACTGATTGAACTGAATAGCCACATCAACCACAAAGTCACACACTTACAGTGCATACATGACCCATGTGGAACTCATAACCATTACATTGACCGTAATCTTCACTGTGACTTTATTTATTATTTATCTATTTATGTTTACATTTACCTTTACTTTTACTCTGTGTATATTTGAAACTGTTAATAGTAACTGTGCTTCCCATAGTTTAATGTTTACTTAGTCTATTACCTACTTTTATCTAAGGCATCTATAGGTTTACTCCAAACGATATTTCATCTTACTGTACAGTGACAATAAAGGTATCTTTAATCTTGCACTCACATCTGTGCACATACTGGAAAGAAAAAATTATAACAGTTGTTAGAGTTTAAAATTCTGATGGCCCAAAGATAAAAGCTATCTGCAAGTCTTTTTGTTGAACTTTTAATGCACCTGTACTACCTGCTAGAGGGCAGTAACATGAATAAAGAATGCCCAGGATGAAAAGTATATTTAATGATTTTCCTGGTTCTGTGGAGGCATCGAGCACTTAAGATATCTTCAAGAGAGGGCAGAGAGCAGCCAATGACTTTTTTCTGTCATGGATATGACCCTTTGCAGAGCTTTCCTGTCTGCTGCTGTACAGCCAACATACCATGATGTAATAGAGTATGGTAGAACACTCTTGATGTTCGAGTGGTAGAAGGTTAACAGCAGCTTTTGGCCACTGCCAGAATGTTTGCTGTCCATGGCAGGTCCTCAAAGATGTGTGTTCCCAGGAACCTAAAGGAAGCGACCCTCTCCACCAGGCTCCAATTGATGTAGAGTGGGTCTGGCTCTGCTCTATGCCTCCTAAAATCAATGATCAACTCATTAGTTTTGCGGGTGTTGAGTAAGAGATTGTTCCTGGTGCACCACACTGACAGCTTCTGCACCTCATCCCTATATACTGACTCATCATCACCAGTTATAAAACTTATCATGGTGGTGTCATCAGCAAACTTAGTGATAGTGTTGCTGTAATAATTAGATGATCTGTCATAAGTGTACAGTGCATAGATAAGTGGGATCAGCATACAGCCCTGAGGGGAGCTGGGGCTAAGTGTGAGGGTGGAGGAGCTGCGGAAGCAGCCAGTGAGGAAGTCCTTTAGCCAAGCACAGAAGGAGGGGAAAACGTATAGTGTTGAGCCATCTGGAACACTCAGGGTTCTATGTAAGGATTCTATCAACTATAGCTTGGCATTTAATACACTCATCCCTAGTGTGCTTATTGACAAGCTGCATAACCTGAAGTTTTCCCAATCCGGATGGATGGATGGACTGACCAGTGGAAGATGGAGGCCAGGAGCAGCTTCATTCCTCCTTCAACAGGTTGCAGTGGTTCTCCTGAGGCATCCCAGTTTGGACACTCACAGGTGTACATAGGAGTTGGAGTATAGAAGTGCAAAGTGCAGCCCTGTTGGGGTTCCTGGCTGCTGTTAGGGGGCACTGTCAGGGGAGGACATTCCTGGTTTCCATATGACCCAGAAGTGCTTCCAAGAGGTCACACTGTGGCACAGGAGGCAATGAGTGACACTCAAGAAAATGAATGGAAGGAGAGAAAGAGACATTTTGATTGCAATTGTCGATAGTTGTTGCTGCACATTTGGGGATTTATTTGTAATAAAATACTTTATTTGAACCCAGGACTGTGCCAGGTTTGGGGCTCAGTGGCGCCCCCTTGTGATCACAGATAGATTGGAAAAATATTTTGTTGATGAAACAGAAGAACATATAGCAGAAAGTGTCAGTGTTTAAATAAGTAGCTAAAAAACAAGTAATACTTGATCTAAAACAACAAACAAAATTAAATGCTTAAGTGAGTAAACTGCGTGGCAATCTATAGAAGAATGATTAAATGCCTAAGTACATTACGGTTTGAATTTGTGAAGTGCATAATTAAATCTTAATTACATTATTTAAATAAAAGAAGTTTCCTTATAATTTCCAAGCTTCATTGTAAACTTATTACTTTGCAAATATCAGACTTCAAGCATTTACAACAATTACTGTAAGTATTCAGTATCAAAGTCAGCACTGTGAAGCGCATTTGGCAACAAGTGAAAATTATATGGGCATACCTCAGCGTTAATAATATACATTTATGTGCATCATTCTGCTGAAACAGGCCACTGTTGTCAGGGAATACCATTGCCTTAAAGTGGTGTAAGTGTTCTGTAACAATCTTTAGGTAGGTGGTATCTGTCACAGTAACGTCCAAATGAATGCAGAACATTGTCCAGAGCATCACACTACATCCGCTCGCTTGCCTTCTTCCCATTGTGCTGTCATCTCTTCCCCAGGTAAATGACACACATGCACCTGGCCTAATATGATTAAAAAGAAAATGTGATTCATCAGACCAGTCCACCTTCTTCTATTGCTCCATGTGTTTCCTTAAGAGGCATTAGCTCTCCGGAAATGTGTTCTTTTGAAATTGCGGCACATTAAGTAACTAAACAATATAGTAATATGACAGAAAAGGCGATATTCCTCCCATTGTGATTACGGCGGTGTAAGAATCACATGAGAAAAATATACTTTAGCTTATATTTACTGACGGTTGACGCGGTTACAGACGGGAAGCATATGACAGACTTTTATCCAGGTGGGAATCTGGATCTACGCAGTCTGACATTTTTTCGTCACCACGCTGAGAGGGTTTTTGGACGAAGGTCTGACAAGGCTTCGAAAGGTTTTGGCTATTGTCCAAGCCTTTTAATACTGTCTGCTTCACTTGCAGGTCTTCTCTGTCTCCAAACAAGGGCATGTAGGAACTGAACTCCTCCTCCACAAAATACAGAAATAACATAATGCCTACATGCCGGTTCTCATTCTCCCAACAAGGAAAGAAGATTATGAACTGACAGAGGACAGAAATACTGTTCTGTGTTTAGGCTGACTATACAATCCTTCAGTTGTCTTTGGCAATCTAATCCAATGCTTAGTTGGCAATTCTAAATGCTGAGCCCCTGTATGCCAAACTTAGCATGCACATGTGAATGGAGACTTTAACAGTGTTGTTCAGGACAGTGGCATAAAATATTAAAGAAAAATGTATTATAACACCATGGTCCAGTTCTGACACTCATGTGCCCATTATTGAAGGTGCTTTTGGTGGAGGGCAGTGATCAGCATGGGAACTCTGATTAGTCTGTGGTTACATAGCCCCATATGCAGCCAGCTGCTATGCACTGTATGTTCTGATACCTTTCTCTCACAAGCCAGCATTGTTTTTTTCATTAGCTCTTCTGGGGATTAGAACAAGACAGGCTAGCATTTGATCCCCATGTGCATCAATGAGCCTTGGGCAGCCAGGACTCTGTTGTCGGTTCACCTGCTGTCCTTTCTTGGACCTTTCTTTGGCAGGTACGAATCACTACAAACTGGAAACAGCCCACAAGACTTGCCATTTTGGAGATGTTCTGACCAAATTGTCTAGTCATCACAATTTGGCACCTATCAAAGTCACTCAGATCCTTATATTTGTCCGTTTTTCCTGCTTCCAATACATCTTCTTCAAGAACTGACTCTTAACTTACTGCCTAATATATCCCACCACTTGGCAGGTGCCATTGTAATGAGACAATCAATGTTATTCATTTCAATTATTCACCTGTTAGTTGTTTTAATGTTGTGGATGATAAAAAAAAAGTTGCAGCTTCTCCCACTTGTGGGGGACAACTTTGAATGTTATTCCTGCTGTGGCATTTGCCCTGATTAGAATGACTGATTGCACAATGCAACTGACCATACATGCCAATGGCATTTAAAAGGACACATCTGTGCACTGATGATACAGAATGATTTGTATTTTACATTGTCAGCCTCTAATAAGCTTGGTGGTGTTGTTATTCACACACACCTAAGTCACATTATCTAGTGTCACTAACACAACCTTGGATAGACACTTTGTACATAGTTTCAATCTTCAACTAAATGCATATAAAGCAGGAAACGGCAAATCGTCTGTGATATCCTTTAACAGTATTTTTACTGGTGGTGTAATCTTTATATATTAACTGCTCTTCTGTTTGGGCACAGGACTTTTAACATAGTTAGGTTAGGTAGACTTTATTATTCCATGAGTGAAAGATCAGGTCCAGAAATATCATCCATTAATTTTTTTGCCCCATCAAGGGCCATGAGGAGATAAAGATTAACCGAACAACAGATCAGGAACAGTCTCTATGCAGGATGCCAGTTCTTTACAGTGCACATGCACACACAACACCCCAACCCCCACACACACACCAGTGCGTATGCCCTGCACGTCATGGTGAAATCTGGAAAAGACCCAGAGTTTAAGTTGTGTAACAAAGTAATGTTCTGTCTAGTTCTACTGTGCCTGTCCTTATTCAAAGGGGTGATAGGATATTCTTAAGACTGCATAATAACATTTTAAATTTACTTTAAAACTAATCTTGAAGTTTTAATAAGACAATGTTTGTCTATTTTCCATTGTCATGATGGTTTGTCTATCCAAGTGATTGTAGATATTTCTGAAATTGAAAAAATTCCAAGCATTGATGAATTTTCAAAATCGTCGACCTTGCGACAGAGAAACATTTTGAGCAACCACAACTACTGATTAATTTAGTCTTTCAAATTTACCATTACTTTAGCCTATAGGTAAGTTTTATTTTAACATGGAACTGGTATATGTTCAATAGCCACATATGACTGCAGAATAACCGATCAACATCAATACAAATTATTGATATACAGTGGTGTGAAAAATTATTTGCCCCCTTCCTGATTATTATTTGCCCCCTTCCTGATTATTATTTGCCCCCTTCCGTTCCAAAATGTTTCTGATCATCAAACACATTTAACCATTAGTCAAATATAACACAAGTAAACACAAAATGCAGTTTTTAAATGATGGTTTTTATTATTTAGGGAGAAAAAATCCAAACCTACATGGCCCTGTGTGAAAAAGTAATTGCCCCTTGTTAAAAATAACCTAACTGTGGTGTATCACACCTGAGTTCAATTTCCGTAGCCACCCCCAGGCCTGATTACTGCCACACCTGTTTCAATCAAGAAATCACTTAAATAGGAGCTGCCTGACACAGAGAAGTAGACCAAAAGCACCCTTAAAAGCTATACATCATGCCAAGATCCAAAGAAATTCAGAAACAAATGAGAACAGAAGTAATTGAGATCTATCAGTCTGGTAAAGGTTATAAAGCCATTTCTAAAGCTTTGGGACTCCAGCGAACCACAGTGAACCTTCCCAGGAGTGGCCGGCCGACCAAAATTACCCCAAGAGTGCAGAGACGACTCATCCGAGAGGTCACAAAGACCCCAGGACAACGTCTAAAGAACTACAGGCCTCACTTGCCTCAATTAAGGTCAGTGTTCACGACTCCACCATAAGAAAGAGACTGGGCAAAAGCGGCCTGCATGGCAGATTTCCAAGGCGCAAACCACTGTTAAGCAAAAAGAACATTAGGGCTCGTCTCAATTTTGCTAAAAATATTTCAATGATTGCTAAGACTTTTGGGAAAATACCTTGTGGACTGATGAGACAAAAGTTGAACTTTTTGGAAGGCAAATGTCCCGTTACATCTGGCGTAAAAGGAACACACCATTTCAGAAAAAGAACATCATACCAACAGTAAAATATGGTGGTGGTAGTGTGATGGTCTGGGGTTGTTTTGCTGCTTCAGGACCTGGAAGGCTTGCTGTGATAGATGGAACCATGAATTCTACTGTCTACCAAAAAATCCTGAAGGAGAATGTCCGGCCATCTGTTCCTCAACTCAAGCTGAAGCGATCTTGGGTGCTGCAACAGGACAATGACCCAAAACACACCAGCAAATCCACCTCTGAATGGCTGAAGAAAAACAAAATGAAGACTTTGGAGTGGCCTAGTCAAAGTCCTGACCTGAATCCAATTGAGATGCTATGGCATGACCTTAAAAAGGCGGTTCATGCTAGAAAACCCTCAAATAAAGCTGAATTACAACAATTCTGCAAAGATGAGTGGGCCAAAATTCCTCCAGAGTGCTGTAAAGACTGATTGCAAGTTATCGCAACGCTTGATTGCAGTTATTGCTGCTAAGGGTGGCCCAACCAGTTATTAGGTTCAAGGGGCAATTACTTTTTCACACAGGGCCATGTAGGTTTGGATTTTTTCTCCCTAAATAATAAAACCATCATTTAAAAACAAAATTTTGTGTTTACTTGTGTTATATTTGACTAATGGTTAAATGTGTTTGATGATCAGAAACATTTTGTGTGACAAACATGAAAAAGAATAAGAAATCAGGAAGGGGCAAATAGTTTTTCACACCACTGTGTGTGTGTATATATATATATATATATATATATATATATATATAGCTACTGTATATATAAAGATACACTATTTTATACATAAAAATACACTACTGGTCAAAAGTTTTAGAAAAACCCGGTTTGCACAGAGTTTAATGTCTTTATATTTCATGAAATCAAGGCATAAAACAAATAAACAATGGCAAATAAAAAAAAAATAAGTCAAGGAATCATTAAGTCTATGAAATTTTATTCAAATGTTTGATTCATCGAAGTAGCCAACTTTTGTAGATATAAGAGCCAAACTTTGGTAACTCTTTTGATTCAGAATGCCAGTCATTCTGTGTAAGGTACCAAACTCTGCCACCAGCAAAAGAACCCCAGACCATCACCCTTCCTCCTCCATGTTTGACAGTTGGTGTCACACACCGAAGAACCACCCTTACAAAAAAACTCAACGGCATACAAATATCCTGCACGATGAACCAAAGATTTCAAATTTTGATTCATTGGTCCATAAGACTTTCTTCAAGTCTGCAGTAGTCCAGAATTGGTATTTCAAGGCCCTGTTTTGTCCTACCAAACCTGCAGCACACAATCTCCTCTTCATAGCAGAAACTGACCCTTGCCTTTTTGGACCACTGTTAAGCTGTACTTGATGCTGTTGTGCTGTTTTGGTTTTTTTTTTTTGCGATGTCTCTAAATGAAAGGCCCACACTTCTATGGGTAATAATCCTCGGTCTCATTTCACTTGTTAATTGCAGTTTTCTTGCCATTGTCACTGGAATATTGTCCAAGTAGTACATCAGAGGGTGTAGTAACACCTCTAGCAGTTTAGTACTTACCTTTTAGGTTATTTATTGCATTTCAATTTCATTTAAATTTGAAGAAAAAACTGGAAAAACAGAGGTGTTCTAAAACTTTTGACTGGGAGTGTACATACTGTACTGTATATAATTTATAAAGCTAAATAAACATTTGTTCATTATGCAGATCCACACCCTTGAAATTATTTCTGCCAGATTTATCACAGATTCCGCATCTGTACAACGGGAGAACACAGGCTATGTTTTGTTCAGTGCCCCCAGGAGGCATTTTTGGGACAGGTACAGGTATGCAAAATTACACTCCACTGTGGAATTAGTCTGTGAAATTTGGTTTTGGGGCCAAAATTTTCCCCCTGGAAAAGTTTTTTAATTACTGCAGCTACAAATAGCCAAAGACCCTCCAAACCAACAACTAACATAATACATCAATGAATTACATTTTTACTTTATTTTGATGTCTATGAAAGCTATTTCAGTTTATTAATTTTAGGTATACTACTAATACTTGTAATTGCATTACGTTATCACTTTTATTTTTGAACAGGGCACATTGCTAAAAAATAACCTGAAGTTAAAAAAATATAATCTCTCTATCTATGACAAAGTTAAATTTAGGAAAAAATTAAAAAGCTTCAATTTTCAAAACAGAACACACCTGGAGGTTACACAATACATACATGTTCTGACTGGTTTAAATTGTGGTTTAAGATAACTGCTTAGTAGATACTTGCTGAGTTGTTTAAACATAACAGAATACAACATTCTAATACAATTGTATCACTTAATCCAGATCAGGGCAGCAGGGGCCCAAAGTTTATCCCAGTACCACTGAGTGCAAGGCAGAAAACACAACTAGACAGGGTACCAGTCCATCCCAGAGTTCTTGAAGAGACATTATATAGTATAAAATTCACAAATACTTAGGCAATACATTTGCATATATTGTATAATATACTATGTCTATATAATATAAAGATAAAGAATATATACTGTTTTTGTATGAATGTACTTCAATGAAAATTATACTACATAATCCATAACATAAAAAACAATACAAATTTGTATCATTGTTACTAACCAATATAACAGGCAACAAAAGATGACCTGAATTATGAAATACATGTCCTATCCACAAGTTGTCTATGATATATGAAGACAGCATAATACTTACTATGCATCCATATCCTAACTTGCTTAATCCATTTCTAGACTGTGGATCAAGGTGGCATCCTTGAATTGAGCACCATTTCATCAAAAAGCACACAACATTCAATCACATGGGATAATTTAAAGGTGCCAATTAGCCTAACCAGCACATATCTGGGAACTGAGAGGAAACAGGAACACCCTGAGAAAAATTCATGTGATAATGATAACCTCACATGCCACTCAGGATTGCATACAGCAAAAAGTAAGAGAACATTCAACATGAGATGATAAGATTGGTTAATCATATCATTTAAAATAAAATTCCAATACAAGGGTCAGTATACCAAGCAGGTAAAGTGCAAGGATGTAATCAGATGGCACTGGCACAAACTGGGTAAAAATAAGACTTTTATGTTTCTGAGAGAAATAACAAGGTTGAAGACAAAAGAAAAGAGAGAAAATGGAAAGATGTCTCAATGATTGAGTTAAGTCTTGAATGAGAAACAAGGCTGCGTAAACATCGTAATAATGAGGCTAAACACTAGAATCCCTGAAGCCTTTGAAAAAAGTCATAATTGCAGGCCACGTAAAAATTCCTTCACACCTCTCCATCAGCATGTTTTGTTTTGCAAATGGGTCGATCAGCGCAAGCAGCAAGCCAGAGCACCAACTGTGGTCATCGCTGCTCTTGTGAAAATAATGGAGATAAACACCATCAACTAAGAGAGGGTGAGGCAAGTTCATTGTATCAAGTGAATGTCACTGACGGAATAAAACTGAATACAGTAATCCCTCGCTATATCGCGCTTCGACTTTTGCGGCTTCACTCTATCTTGGATTTTATATGTAAGCATATCTAAATATATAACGTGGATTTTTCACTGCTTCGCTGGTTCTGCGGACAATGGGTCTTTTTACTTCCTGTACATGCTTCCTCAGTTGGTTTGCCCAGTTGATTTCATACAAGGGACGCTATTGGCAGATGGCTGAGAAGCTGACCAATCAGAGCACGCAGTTAAGTTCCTGTGTGCTGAATGGCTCAGCAACGGAGTGCCAAATTCAATTCCGCGGCATTAACCAGGAAGTCTCGTCTCGCTCATTCAGCATCAACGTGTTTTGCTGTGTAAAGAGTTAACTTTTTGTGCTCTTTTGTGTTTATCGTTGTGCATAGTCAAACCCTTCATTATGGCTCCAAAATGATCTGCTCCTGCTACTACTTCAGGGTCTGTGCCCAAGCGCCAACAGAAGATGTTAACGATTGCCGAAAAGGTAAAAGTTTTGGATATGTTGAAAGAAGGGAACAGCTACACCGGTGTAGAACGCCGTTACGGCATCAATGAGGCAACAATTCTTTTTATTTCATAAGTAGGAAAGGAATATACGATCTACAGCCGCAGTGTCCTTTTAACCAGGGTGCAAAACGTGTTGTAAGTGGATGTAATAAGGCAGTAGTCTGGATGGAATCTGCTTTAGGGATTTGGATTGAAGACTGCTGGAAGAAGAACAATGGCGGTGCTACACAGTCGCCTGAAGAGGCTCCTTTAGAAGAGCTGTAGCGCTCTCCTTTGTTGTGCAGTAAAACTAAACTCATCGTTATCAGACAAGTCGTCATGTCATTGTTGGTGAGTAACCATAATTCATTTTCTACTTACAGTACTTAGTACATGTATGTACGTTTAGTGTCACTGTAAACACAATTACTGAATACAATTTTTCTTGCATTGTACGTATTTATTGCTGGTGGCCTGTCTATCGTAATGGCTGTAACACATGTGATATCGAAGACACTCGATATCTTTAAAATAATATTTAGGTTTTACTGTATATAAACAGTGTGTTTACATACATAATTTCAATTAATCTTACCTAATATCTGAGAGAATACAAAGGGTTTATGCTGTATAACTGTGCGGGGAATATTTATAAACAGTGTGGGAGAGTTTATAAGGGCTTAAAATATATAAAAACAACCATACAAACATATGGTTTCTACTTCGCGGATTTTCACCTATCGTGGGGGCTTCTGAAACGCAACCCCCACGATCGAGGAGGGATTACTGTAATAAAAAAAAGCGCTAACTTTTTACAAGTAGCAAAAATTTACACAAAGCATATGTATGTTTTTATTACATTATAGTAATAATAATAGCAGTTACTACTCAAAACGAGGAACACTCGGACTGGAACTGGCAACCTTTTCACTATGAAACAGCAGATCTTACCTCTGCATCTTCCAAGAAAACATCTCAATTTTCTGTCAACTGACATTTGAGCGTGGGTTTTTAACTTATTGACAGCATAATGTAAATTGAATGATTTTTTTTCTAATTACTATAACATGGAAAAAGTTTCTGTTTTAGGTATGTGTTCAGCATATATTGGCTTGCATTTCCTGTTATCCTTTGTGGCAAAGGTGCTATATAGACGTTGACCCGACACAGATTGACAGTGGAGGCACGTGTAGGAATAAATGAAAAATGTTTTTTAATTTTTCTTCAGCTATATGGGGTCTGTCTTCCCCGTGCCTCACAGGCCCAAAACAACACACAAAGTAAATCACCCCAAACCACACTCTTCTTCCTCCACTACTCCTCCCAGGCAGCTTCGTCCTCCTCCTTCCGACTCTGGCGCCCTGATTAGTGGCCGCAGGCCATCTTAATAGTTCACCCAGAAGTGCCCCAGGTGGTGTGGCATCCGGCCGGGACTGGAGCCCGGCCGGGACGCCCAGGAGGACCGGAGGAGGGCTTGTGCCTCCTCCAGACCACGAGGGGGCGTCCGCCCTGGTTATGTTGGGGGCCACAGGTAAAGGGCTTGGAAGCCCAGCCCTGTAGGGACCCGTGGCCACCGCCAGGCGGTGCCTGGATATCCCTGGAGCCCAGCACTTCCGCCACACCAGGAAGTGCTGGGGGGAAGACGACAGGGGGCACCCGGACGGCTTCCGGGTGCACAGCTGGCACTTCTGCCACACTGGGGCGTGTCTGCGGAGGAGTGCCGGGAAGCAGCTGGAGCCCATCCGGATTCCTATTCCCTTCAGTCGATGGCGGAAGTCGGGTGGAAGAGAGACGGAGCTGGAGAGAGGACTGGAGGCGGCCAGGAGAGAGAAGGCATTGTAAGGCCTGGACATTGGGGGAACGGTGCAAGAGGCACTGGGGTTTGTGGTGCACATAAATTGACTTGTAAATAGTTGTAAATAAAGGGTGTGTGGTGAACTTAAGATGTCCGTCTGCCTGTGTCTGGGTTCAAGTCTACGTTGGCAATTAACCTAGATTAGGCTGCACTTCCGGGTGTGGCTGTGTTGCCGCCCACTAGTGCTCAGGAAGCCTTGCAGCTCCCCCTGGCGGTGGCCGCGGAACCCAACAGGGATGAGCTCCGGTTTTACAAGTTATTGGCCCCGATGCAACCCAGGTGGGCTGCCACCTCATGTTCTGGGGGATGTAGTGTGCATCCCATGGCTGCTCCCCCGGATCCAGTATCAAAGGGGCATCCCGGCTGGGCTTGGGTCCCGGCCCACACCTTCATTTACCCAGATCGTTGTAGACATAGAACACAGAAGAAATGTATGTATTCCAAATAATTATACAGTATATTATTTACCTTATACAATTCCAGGCACCTCACACCCAGATAAAGAGACTTGAGCTAATGGGATAGCAGGCTGCTTGTGCTGATCAACATATTTACAAAACAAAAGATGCTGATGGAGAGGTGCGAAGGAATTTAAAGTGGCCTGAGATTATGACTTTTTTCATAGGCTTTGGAAATTATAGTGTTAAGAAGGCTTCATGCCATGAACTTTTACTTGTCAACTGCCATGCATGGATTAAAGCAGGGCAAGTATAAAAGTTAAATGTCACTCAATGTTCCTCTTTGGTCTCTTTAAGTGTTGCCCACTCTTTGCATTTTTAATGGAGTTTATTGATACTAGAGCAGAATTATAAAATAAAGCCAAAAATCCTATCATTTCACCTATTTTTCAAGTCAAACATGTTATTGAGCTTTGACGTGCATCTTGAGATTACACATTGTTTTAAGAAGATAAGAAAACAAAAACCAAACCATTGTTGTGAGATTTAGCCATTTTAAATGGAGACCAGCTGTGTGACCCATGTCTTCCACTACATTATTTTTGTTTTTTCTGTCCCCCCTGGCCATTGAACCTTACTCTTATTCGATGTTAATTAATGTTGATTTATTTTGTTTTTCTTATTGTGTCTTTTATTTTTCTATTCTTTATTATGCAAAGCACTTTGAGCTACTGTTTGTATGAAAATGTGCTATATAAATAAATGTTGTTGTTGCTGCTGGATTGGTAATGCATGTGTGTGCTTCAGTAAGAGAGTGCAGAGACTAAGCATTAATTCATGTGGTAAGAACTAAACAGACATTGTAAGCATCTATTCAACCTTCTTCCTAACCCGCTTATCGAGGGCAGGGTCATAGGGCAGTTGGAGCCTATGCCAGCAAACAACAGACAAAAGGAACAATCGCTGGACAGGACTCCAATCCATCACAAGGTGAAAACACTCACTCAAGCAACTTTAACAATGCCAATCCATGTATCCTGCATCTTTCTTGAGAGTTTTGAGGGGTGGGGATGATTGGAGTTGAGAATCAAAGCACCCAGGGGAGAACATGCAAACTCCACACAGATGTGAACCCCAGTCTCCTTCACCCCTTCTCCAGTACTATGACTGTGCCACCTTGCTGCCAGATAATAATAATAATAATAATTGTTAAACCTCAGTATCTTACCTCCAATATTCTATTCAATTAATGCGTTTTATCCACTATTGACACAATAATAATAATCATCGTCATCTATCCATCTTCCTAACACACAAATCCAGAGCAGGGTTGCAGTCCAAATGAAGCCTATGCCATCAAGCATCAGTTACACTGCAGAAATAATACCTGGACAGGGTGCCAGTCCATCACAAGGCAAAAACACACACCCACACACGTGTACATACCCACACCAGGGCCACTTTAACAATGTCAGTTCACCAATATTTACTCAGGCTGAAGTTTAGTAAGTTTAGCACAAATGTTTGAGTGGTTGTGCAGAGCTGCCATTCCCGCCTCTCAGCCCCAGGTTGTACATGGAGTTTGGATTGTAGTTACAGATTGACAGGCATCAGTCTTTGTAAATTTACTCACTCAAAAAAGATGTCCTCAGTTCTTTAATTACCATATCCTTATCAAGAGTGATTCATTATGAATGAAAAACACTGTTAACTGGCTTGTGGAGCTTCAATCTGCACTAACACACACTTTTATGAGCTGATTTCTTTTATTTTTATAGTGTGTAATCAACACACACCATGAAAAAGGATGCTTGGCTTATTTAAAATTCTAAGGCTTTTATTAAAAATAAAATGAAGTGCAATAAGTTCAGCTCAGACTTATTGTTATGTGTACAGAGTATGATGAAACTCATATGTGTTCTTTATACTACACTCCCACTCAGCATGCATCTCGCTCTGTATGTAAAATAACAACACAGAATGTAAAATGCTGGGTGTAGTGGTTCGGCACTGTGTTGTCCTAATTCCACCCTTGACGACCACTACAAGCAGATAAATGACCAACCTTACCTCAAGAAAACAATACATAGAATTAGGATAAGATCATTAATTCTAGTTTCTTTTTGTTATCACCAGGATGCGTCACACAGGCAGAGGGCATGCTTTGTTAGATTGAAAACTTTACCACTCAAAAATGTATTTGGTAGATTTTAAGGCTTTTATTTGCACCTTTGAACCTCAGTCCCCTACAAACCATTTGTGAACTGCAAGAGCAGGCATAATATTTTTAAAGTTTATATAAAAAACTTCACTTCAGAATATAGTTTCAAGTGACAAGTTAATATATACTTCAACTTGAAAAGCACCAAACTTACCCTTAGAACAGTCTTTTCTGTACTTCCACTCTGTATACAAGATAAGAAGCCAGCAGCTGTGTTTTATACATTTATAAGTTAATAGGGCCATCACTATCATGTTTGCAGTGTATTGTAAATGTCTTACTTGCATGTGCTAAGCAGCTTGCAATATGTCACCACCCTCTGGCACCATGATTAATGACTATAATAACCTTACCCCTAAATTTTTGTATTCATTATCTGAAAAATCTGAGAACACCATTTACAACACTATCTATCTTTAGCAGTCATAATAAAAAAGCAAATACTTTAAATTCAATATGAGATAACAGTAATAAAGTTAAATATGGTCAATCATTAATCGCAAGCGACATTTTTTTTTTTTCAAATGATGGTTGATTACACTGATAAGAAAAGAAAAAAATGAACTCTGTCATCTCTGCCAAGCTGTCTCTCAGCTGTTTGGAACTTGGGAATAAATCTCCAACTCTCTTTAAGTCAGTGTCACTGAATGCATGAGTGAGTCTTGCCAAGATTAGCATCACAGGTGGCTCTTGTCTTGAAACCAAGACGTTTGGCTCCATGCTGCCAAGGAAGTCTAAGGCTGCAATTACAAGATTTTGAAATAACTTTAAAATAGTGGTTCACAAACTCAGTCCTGGGGACCCATTGTGGCTGCAGGTTTTTGGTCTAACCAGATTAATGATATTATTAATTAGTTAGTGATAATAATTGATGTCATTTAATTAGCTGGTCTTTTTTTCTCTTCTCTTATTCTGCATTAAGAAAATCACAGTGGTATCATTTTTACTTTATAAGGCATTTAGAAAATACTCCTATATTTTCCATAGCATTAAATGTTTAACTCTTAACACTAGAATTACCAGAGTCTACGAAAAAACTTGTATATCCGTCTCACCTTAAATCGCTTCTTAAAACCGTTCTCACCTCTACACCAGCCTCCTTTGTCCTGTAAATGTGCCGATAAAAACAAACTGCAAGCAGCCGGCCATTCCATCCCCCCACCGACTTAGAATGTGCACGAACTCCTCCCAGCTCATGTCTCGATTATCTGGGAGTGAAGTGGAGTTTTAGAGTGGAAATAATAGATTGTTATTTGGAACACATGCTCTTCATGTGTGTTCCGTTTCTACAGTAATCTGTGTAAACACAATGTTAAAACAGAAACGTTTTCATATTTTAGTAATAAATGTTACAAAATGTAGACATAAACTATAAAATGTGTGAAGCCTGAAGGCCAAATATCAAATAAACACTTTCATAAAAGGTTCAAGAGTTTTACAACAGGTTCCGTGAGGTACTGGTAAGATTTCGTCACTTAGAGCGCAACAGACTTGCTGAACCTCAAGAGATCCGAGTTTGATTCCTCGCTGGGGAGAAAATTTGTTTATTTGTTTATTTTTAACCTTCACCGTTCTGCCTGCCTGAACTCCCTGTCTATCTATATAGTAATAACAGTAATTTTATTATTATATAGAAGCTTCCCTGTCTGCCTATCATATAGTGCCTTTCCTTCCTATCTATCTATATATCTATCCCCTTCCCTGTTTATTTATATATCTAGTGCCTTCTCTGTCTGTCTGATTGCATATAGTGCTGAACTTACTGCTCTGTACTATTCTGTCCTCTGCATGTCCTGGAGTACAAAAGAAACACCCCCATATAGCAACATGTGCAAACTGGCAAGATCGGGGAAAAAAACACGCGGTCACTGATTACAAACCACAAGATGAAAGAAAGAGACAATATATGTTAAAACATCATCGCACTAATTCAATATTATTTGAAAACGAACAGCGTCAGATCGGGTTTGAATATGCGCCTGATCTGCCGCTGTTCATTTTCAAATAATATTTCATGTACTGTGCGTTGAAACTGCTGCACTGAATAAGCTGACGCCTTCAGTAACAGCGTCAGAGTGTATTCAAACCCAATCTGATGCTGTTCGTTTTCAAATAATACTGCATTAACTGTACTATTTTAGAATAAAAACATACATTTGATTACAGTCAGTCTGTAAGAGTCATGTTATCATGTAAATGCATGATAATTATAAAGGTTAGCTTTTTTTTTTTTTAATTCAATTCCATTCTCTCAGTCGTGTTCACGATCCCCCCCTCCCCATCTGACACTGCTGTTTTCACATAAAGACACGCTATAGCTCGAATGTTATTTATTTGGAGACGCGCCATAGCTCGATTGTTATCTATATAGGGAAAAAAGTACAGTGTCAGGAGCTCATTCAGTGTAATAGGAACCATAGCACAGAGAGATGTGTACACTGCAACAAGTACACATGTCGTGAATGTAGGAAGGGTGTGTGGAAATTGTTAATATTTGAATGTGATGATTTTATATAGCACGGATCGGAAATCAGCAGTTATTAGCATTGCACCACGCAAGCTGTCGTATGAACCGCCTACTGTAACTTGCTTTATTTTTTTTTCACTTACAGTCTAGAATAAAAGTGCACTTATTTTATTATACTTGTACACCAACATATGTTCCTGTGTTTGAGCGACACAGGCATGCTCAAAAAATAGACATGTAGTGCCACGAAAAGTGCACGCATGCACTGCAGTTCGCAAGCATCGGTACGAGAATGCAGTCACAAGTACGCTGCAGAGCTATAGCACATCTTTATGTGAAAACGGCAGTGTCAGATGGGGGGCGGGTAGGGAAGGATCCTGAACACGATCGAGAGAATGAAAAGTGAATAAAAAAAAAACAAAACTAACCTTTACAAGTATCATAAATTACACTGGCTGTTACACACTGAAATCAAATGTATGTTTTTATTCTAAAATAGTAAGAATAAGAGCAGTTTACTTCTCAAAATTAAGTCGTGCGGGATCGAACTCATAACCTTATCATTACTAGTCAGCGGCTGATACCATTACGCTACCGTAATTAAGTGTGTGTCAATGTGGCATGCTAAGGCGGCTTTTTTTCTGCAGTTATATATTTGAATAAAAGCATACAGTACTTGTTCTGTTATATTTGTACCTTTTGTGAAAGTGTTTCTTTGATATTTGGACTTCAGGCTTCATACAGGGTGGGCCATTTATATGGATACACCTTAATAAAATGGGAATGGTTGGTGATATTAACTTCCTGTTTGTGGCAAATTAGTATATGTGAGGGGGGAAACTTTTCAAGATGGGTGGTGACCATGGTGGCCATTTGAAGTCGGCCATTTTGGATCCAACTTTTGTTTTTTCAATAGGAAGAGGGTCATGTGACACATCAAACTTATTGGGAATTTCACAAGAAAAACAATGGTGTGCTTGGTTTTAACGTAACTTTATTCTTTCATGAGTTATTTACAAGTTTCTGACCACTTATAAAATGTGTTCAATGTGCTGCCCATTGTGTTGGATTGTCAATGCAACCCTCTTCTCCCACTCTTCACACACTGATAGCAACACCGCAGGAGAAATGCTAGCACAGGCTTCCAGTATCCGTAGTTTCGTGCAATCTCGTATCTTAACAGCATAGACAATTGCCTTCAGATGACCCCAAAGATAAAAGTCTAAGGGGTCAGATCGGAGACCTTGGGGCCATTCAACTGGCCCACATGACCAATCCACTTTCCAGGAAACTGTTCATCTAGGAATGCTCGGACCTGACACCCATAATGTGGTGGTGCACCATCTTGCTGGAAAAACTCAGGGAATGTGCCAGCTTCAGTGCATAAAGAGGGAAACACATCATCATGTAGCAATTTCGCATATCCAGTGGCCTTGAGGTTTCCATTGATGAAGAATGGCCCCACTATCTTTGTACCCCATATACCACACCATACCATCAATTTTTTGTTCCAACAGTCTTGGAGGGATCTATCCAATGTGGGTTAGTGTCAGACCAATAGCGGTGGTTTTGTTTGTTAACTTCACCATTCACATAAAAGTTTGCCTCATCACTGAACAAAATCTTCTGTAAACTGAGGGTCCTGTTCCAATTTTTGTTTTGCCCATTCTGCAAATTCAGTGCGCCGATCTGGGTCATCCTCGTTGAGATGCTGCAGTAGCTGGAGTTTGTAAGGGTGCCATTTGTGAGTAGCTAATATCCGCCGAAGGGATGTTCAACTAATGCCACTCTCCAGTGACATGCGGCGAGTGCTACTCTGTGGGCTCTTGCTGAATGAAGCTAGGACAGCCACTGATGTTTCTTCATTAGTGACAGTTTTCATGCGTCCACATTTTGGCAAATCCAACACTGAACCAGTTTCACGAAACTTAGCAAGCAGTTTGCTAACTGTAGCATGGGAGATGGGTGGTCTCGTAGGGTGTCTTGCATTGAAATCTGCTGCAATGACCCGGTTACTGCGTTCACCAGACATCAACACAATTTCTATCCGCTCCTCACGTGTTAACCTCTGCGACATGTCAATGGCTGTAAACAAAGAGAAACTTGTAAATAACTCATGAAAGAATAAAGTTACGTTAAAACCAAGCACACCATTGTTTTTCTTGTGAAATTCCCAATAAGTTTGATGTGTCACATGACCCTCTTCCTATTGAAAAAACAAAAGTTGGATCCAAAATGGCCACTTCAAATGGCCACCATGGTCACCACCCATCTTGAAAAGTTTCCCCCCTTACATATACTAATGTGCCACAAACAGGAAGTTAATATCACCAACCATTCCCATTTTATTAAGGTGTATCCATATAAATGGCCCACCCTGTACATTATATAGTTTATGCCTACATTTTGTCATTTACTACTACAATAAGAAAAACGTTTCTGTTTTAAAAAAATGTGTTTACACGGATTACTGTAGAAATGGAACACACATGAAATGCGTGTATTCCAAATAATGATCTATTATTTCCACTCTAAACATCCACTTCACTCCCAGATAATCAATCAAGGCATGAGCTGGGAGAAGTTTGTGCACGTTCTAAGTTGGTGGGGGTTGGAATAGCCGGCTACTTGCAACTTGTCTTGATTGGCACATTTAGATTAACAAAAGACACTGGCGGAGAGGTGAGAACAGTTTTAAGAAGCGATTTAAGGTGGGACGGATCTACGGGTTTTTTCGTAGGCTCTGGTAATTCTAGTGTTAATTGCTGTTTGCCTATTATTTTGCCCTTTTTCTGTGTACTTTGCACCCTTCATTGATAGATTGAATCCTAACAAAGAAAATTAAAAACAAGCATAGCTTTCACGCATGCAAAAAGCACTTCAGTGTCAAATCCACTAATTAGTAAACAATGGATTAAATTAACCAGAACACCCAGAAAAGCAGAAAGAAAAGCAGAATGAAACTATTGTTAAAAAGTAAACAAACACTACATTATTCCTAAATAACTGCTTAGTACTTTTAAATAAATTTTTTTCAAACTTATTTTTTGAAATTACTACATTGACCCCAAAACACAGAAACTGGGAAATAACCGCTCACTTAATTAGGCTAGGAGGCCAATTAGAAACAGAAGTTGGTTTGAATAAAAACCTGCAGCCACAGTGATTCCCTGGACAGAGTTTGGGAAACACTGGTTAAAAAAAAAAAGATTAAATCGGGAGTTATTGCACCATACAGTTTAAACATATGTGTAGGTGAGTGGCATAGTAGTTGACATGGCAGCCTTACAGGTCCAGAATCCTGGGAAGTAATACTGTCTCATTTACTGTCTAAATGAGTTTCTCCAGGTACTCCTGAAGTGGTGGCTTTAAATTGGGCCAGTATAAATGTGTGTAGGTGTTCCTTGTTGTATACTACTGTCCCATGCAAAGATGGTTCCTGTTCTGCTGGCAATGTGGTTGGCATAAACTCTAGCAACCTGCAACCTTGAAATGGATGAAGTTTTGATAATACATGGATGGATTGTTATAATCTGTTGAAGGTTTTATCATTTCACCTAAATCCTTCTTTTATGTGTTAGCATGAGCAAACAAAATGTGAGTCATGTGCTTTAAAAAGTAGAATTTCAAAGTGTAATACTTCCAGCTCAGCATGTTTTTTTTCATGTTACTGCTGCAAGCATACATTTTCAGGACAAATAGAGGCATTCAATACTGCAATTAAATATAAATCTTGGCTGGCAATCCATCTTTACCACCTGTACCCGGTTTAACTTTCAGAACACAACCTTCGATTTCCTGGTCTCTGTGCATGATTAAGCTTAAGTCTGTAAATCAATGAGAAAGCAATTATTCTGCAAACAGTTCACAGATGAAGAAACAGAAGATTAGCAGGGTTATACAGCACACAGTAGGAATGATCGTACATTTAATTTTAGGGGCTGCAGTGATGTAAAGAGACTGGCTAAAGAAACAGCAAGACACAACACCTCCAAAGCAGGCAAGCCATTATAACTAAAGAGTATTTTGATAGCTGGAAACTGTGGAGCAAAAGGAAAAACGAAAAAATGAAAAGGTGCTTGAAAACCGGAGGCTGGTGACTGACTCACTGTGCAACTCTGAGCAAGCCACTTACCCTCCTCATTCTCAGCCTTTCACAAGCTCTTTCAAAAACAGCAGTGCATTTCACACCCACATGATCCTCATCTGTAAAGTGCTCTTTATTTTCATCAGGGATCTGAAGGGGCTTTCTAAGTAGTATTATGACTAGAATGTCTGCATTTAAGTTTAGAATGGATCAGATGAACAGAGGAAACTAGTTAAACTTTCAAAATAAGTTTTAAGCTACATACATTCAGTTTTATGCGTAACCAAAAGAGTGATCTTTGCACAAAACGACTTTTAAGGATGGGTGATGCTGAACGTGAACTTAATAGCTCAACAAAACAATAACTGATCAGATGTTCTCATTATTACAGACTAAGAAAGACAGGTGGACAGACAGACAGACAGGCAGGCAGACAGACAGATCGATACATAGATCCTTATTTGTCCTAAGAGGATAAGTTAGCTTTTTACAGAAGACCAAGAAATGGTATAACACACAACAACAACAATCTCCCTCAAATACACACAGTGAATTACAATAAAAAGAAAAAAACTTCTGACTAGGCTAGTGATAAGATAACAGTCACAGTGAAGTTTTACAAAAGTGTATTGCTGTTGTGTAAAGGAGTTCCAGTAGTGTTTCTTGACACACTTCTGCTGAATACTTCATTCAATGGAACTTATTAGTATTAGTGTATCAGAGAGAAGATTATGCAGCTTTGTTCGTAATGGCAATCATTATGAACATTAAATGATTTTTTTAAAGTAAAATCACTTTTCAAAAATTGCCTGTTTATTGTGGAGCAACAATCTAATTCAAGAGTCACAGTTTAATGGCCAGACTGTCATTAGGAAGGCACAGAATGAAATTTTCTTAGATAATAAAAAATCAAAAACAACACATATGATGACATATTGTCTTATAGTACTTTTGGGCAAAAATACAGTTTCAGTGGTCTCTTTATTATTAAACATTTCAATCAAAAACACAATCACAATACTCTGGAAACAAAAGAGTATCGAATACTGCAAGTTATAATAAAGTTTAAACATGCACAGCTTCTAAATAATTAAACTCCTCAATACATTTGCCTTATAAATGACATACAGAAGAGAAGACTAGTAAATACATAGTAAGACAGCAACATTACAAAACTCTAATACAGTGATCCCTCGCTATATCACGCTTCGATTTTCGCTGCTTCACTCTATCTCGATTTTTTCTCATACACGCTTACGTCACTACGCATGCGCTTTCTGAGAACTTTTATCTAAGCCCTACGATGGCTCCTAAACGTGCTGCTTTTTCTAAGCCTTCTGACAATAAAACTAAGCGCCGGAGGAAGATGCTTACTATCCAGGCGAAGGTGAAACTCTTGGATATGATTAAAGATGGCAATACCCTGCAAAAGCCTCCTCACGCATATGAAAAGACAGCGCCAGCAACTGCCTACAAAGATGTTCTTCAGCCGCGCACCCAGACACCCACTGCCTACTCCTAAGTACTTCTTCACTGAAGACAACAACGCACCTGCTGAAGATACTGCACCACCTCTGAAGACTCTCCTACTGAGGTCGCGCCTTCATAGGTTAGTGGTTCTGTGCAATTAAATGTACAGTACAATAATCTATTATAAAAAAGCGTTCGGGATTGTCCTTCCGTCCCGTGAGTGCAAAGCGTAGCGTATTTCGCTTATTATAGACTTACTACTTGCGGCTTGAGGTACGAAGCGACGCGACGTGAGCAGACTTCTGGTGCCGTCATCGTTTCCTTACTTTTGTGCGCGATGCGCTGGAAAAATAGACAAAATCATGTCTCTGGAAATAATTAATGTTTATGGAGTACAAATGCCTCACCGCGTAGTAAATATCAGGGGAGATGGTGCTTGCTTATTCTCATCTATAGCTTATTTAGTGCCTGAAACTCCGTCTTTAGCGGTACAAATTCGGGCTGACATTGTACGACTTTGGACAGGCACTTGAGGGGATAAAAAAAAACGTAGGTTTTCGGGAGACGTTATGAATGGGCACTTTGATGTTCTCATTCCCTACACTTACATGCCTGATGTACACATGGAGCGCACAAAAATTGAGGATAAAAGTCGGTCACCTTAAAAGGCGAGTGCGCCTAGTAATATGATATTTGTAACGTCCAATATGTCTTATTTTCTCTTATTTTGTCTAATATATTGGGTAATACGAGTGTAATGGTGACTAAAGGGGGTGTTATTTCATGCCTAGAGGGCTCTAATAATGTTAAAAAACGTATTTAGAAGGTCGTAAACAGGTTTTCTATACTCTAACTGCGAAAATATTCGATTTATAAATAAAGAATCCTACTTTGCGAAAATTCATTTATCACGGTAGAGTCTGGAACGAATTAACCGTGATAAACGAGGGTTCACTGTATTAATATAATACTTAGCAACATTTTTTTTTATAAAAGGGGAACATTTTAAATGAAACTGTTAAAATGTTACACTAAATCAATCCTTAGTAAAAAAAGCTGTTCATGTTTAATCATTTGCCACTCCATTTATTAAAATATAGGTCTTGTGTCAAGGGTGATAACAGATTCTCATACAGCTTTTTCTAGGAGGTAAAGCAGATTGTATTTTGTTTTTGCCATTACATGGAATATCCAGAGACACTGTAATAAAAATAAAAAAAAAAACTGAAAGAAGTTGTGACTGGATGTCTATGCAACTTTTTGACAATTATATGATATGACAAAAAACTGCATCTAATTCAGGCGGCTGAGCCCATCTGCACAGCATTGTGTACGATAATGTATTATCCAGCTCTGGATAGGGTGCCAGTCCATCAAAGGGCCCATTCATACCACAAGGTGTTATTGTTAATGCAATAATTAACCTAACATGCATTGGAAGCAGACAGAAAACTGAAATATCTCGGAAAACTCCACATAGTCAATGAGAGGATGATCAAACTATGGGATTTCAAAAACAGGAAGCTAGACCAATGAGACAGCAGCACTACCTACTGAACAACCTTGCTGCCAGAAAAGGATGAACCATTTGTAAGCATACAATTAAAAAAAAGTCTTAAATTGCACAAAGAGGTTTATATATGAGTAGAAATTAGAGAACAAGCTTAATAGAAACAGGAATGGGTTGGGACATTATTATATAACAGCAGATATACATTGATAATCAGGATGTCAGTATAGGAACTCAAAAAAAACTGTTGTTAGTCTATTAATTTAAATCATTGTCTAATGTCAATTTTGAGGACAAATATATGCTTTATAATTTATCTTCTGAGCAGGTTTGCTTTACTTTACGTGGTCTGGGGAGATCATTTGTCAGATTCTCTAAACAGCCACCACATGGAAAGGAATGATAACCCAACACATGGCTCTAGTCCTTTACCATTACTCCCAACTTTAATATTTTCCACCTTAGCTAGCAATTGGTACTAAAACGTGGCATTTGACACTAAGCTTCAAAATATCACAATTTAAGTTACACCAATGTACTACAAAAAAGCAAGTTTTCTGCATATGTAATAAAACTTATTTATACCCTCAAGATCTGTACAAGATATAAAAAATTTATCGTTTTGCTTGTTCTCATGCACTGTCAGCAATCACAAAGCATGAAGTGTGACCCCTAAAATACAACACATACAGTGACAAACTGCTCTGTTCAACTACTGTTCTATAACGTTAATTTTACCAAGCTCAAAATGAATCTTGCGCAAGGCATCTAAAAGGTCATACATTGTAAGATGAAACACAGAAATAAATCCACAGTTACAACAGGTCAGGTCAGACTGGGGAGCATGCTGCACCCACCACTCAATTAAACTGGAAATGACCCTCTATCTGACGTAGCCAGGTGTTACGTAGGTGTCCCCTTGGTCTGGTCCAGCCACTTGGGTCCTCAACAATGAGGATCCCGTGAGCTGGATCACCCTCGGGGAATCGCACCACATGGCTGTAGTACGCTCCCTTTCAGTGCAGGTAATGTGCCTCATTCGGGACTCCATGGGCAACCGCTCATTCGACACAAAGTCAAACCAGCAGTACCCAAGGATTCTCTGAAAAGAAACAGTACTGAAGGAGTCCAGTCTTTGTCGCAGGTCATTGGATAGCGTCCATGTCTTGCAAACAGTTACTACAGAGAATATAAATTCCAGTTTTGTTAGACTGGGTGTAGGAACTTCACCTTTTTAAGCCATCGCATCAATGCTGGTGAACAGATCTATGACTGCCATAACATCAGTAGATTTAAAGACAGAGTTGAACTTTGTTTGGCCGTGCAGCCATATTTGAACATGGACTACACTATCATGTGGAAGATGTGATGGTGCCAGTTTACAAATGCTAAGGTATGCAAGTCCAACATTCAATTAGAGTTATTGACACTAAATACAGTGTTGAGGGGTTTAATAGTCCGCTATGATAGTAAGTACAACAGTATTGAATGCTAGGCTGTAATTAATATACATGACTCTGTTATAGCAGTTTTGATTTTCCAAATGCACTGGAATGGTATGAAGTTTAAGTGATGTGGCATCATCTGCGGCTGTGAGGATATAAAGCTAGGTCTAGAATATTATATATGGGAATGAGTGCAACTACAGTCTTTAGGGTTCAACTACATGAAGTTCAAGAGATATGGCATCCTATGTGGACTGATTATGATGGCTACTTAAACCAATCAATAGTGACCAAGGCAGCACCCATATAAAGAGCACCCAACAAGAGGGAGGATATGCACTAGAGCTTCACAGGCGACTCTGTTTTGGTGTCAATCAAGTGAAGTAAAGCTTGTGACATGACAATGTATATTTAGACACTTTATGTCACAGGCTTGGCCCCTGTGTGTTGTTTCTTAAGAGATTGTAAAAGCTTGATTCTTCAATGGCCCTATATTGAATCAATGGAAAATTTCACCAGAAAGAAGTGTGAAAAATTAGGAAAACAATTTTCATTGCACCTCTGATTTTAATTAATAATCAACAGATTAAAATATAAGAGGAAAAAATTGTTCTTCCAATCCTGGCATAAAATAAGTATCTCTATATATTATCTTCATTTGGATCTTGATCTTTGTTTGTCCGCGAATTAATTAGAAGAAGAAGCACTAGGTGGCAGTAGAGAGACAGCTAAAACATAGGCATTGCATTAAGAATCTCCTCCAGGCTTATACTACTGAAGACTGTAGTACGCCAGTCACACCTCAAAACACAGACATTCAAACTAAACAAATTGTTGTGCTTTAAATTAACTAAAGAGATCTTCATTTAGATCTTGATCTTTGTTTGTCCGTGAATTCCACGCATGCGTAGACCACCTTCCAGTTTAGTACATTGTTGTTACTCACGGACGTCAACAATGTGCCGGAATAACGAAAGGGGTGGTGGACAGTGTTACGCCGGTTAGCTCCTGAGGCCTGGTTAGAGAATAAGATTGCCGAAGATAAAAGGTACGTGCCTACGTAACATATACATGAAAGAAAGACGGTGGGTAAAATGAATGACAATGTAACAGCACGTTCCGGAAATTATTATTGTTACGTTGCAGCCGGCGAGTGCTGCGCGTCTCACAGTTGTACCGTGGCTTGCTCACATGTTAGTGAAGTGATCCCTATTTATGCTTTAAAGAGCCTGGATACCTATGTGTCCCCCTTTTATAACCATTGCTCCGTGTATACTGCCTTACTCTTTGGATTGCCACAAAGCAACTTGCGAGATTGGAGAAAGGTTGAGAAGAGATCGTGAGAGGAAACGACAGCGTCGTGAAAACGAGACGTACTGTCAACGGACAGAAAGAGAAATGCTCTTACACCACCACATAATTACTATTCGGACAGTGATTCCAAGTAGGCCGTTCCTATCGAATCAATATCCAAGGGTTTTCTTTTGTAATTTTGTTTCCCTTATAAAAAATCATAATGCTGTGCGACGAAGGGCCCAGTTCACGACTGGCAGCCGCGTTTAAACAGGGAGCCCTTCACAGACAATTTTAACACGTGCAATGTAGCTGGGCGCACATGGCTAGTGGTGTCAAAATTTTGTAGGTTTTTTTTTATCACACAGAATACTTATTTTCAAGTGGAGGCAGAAGTACTGAAATCAATAAGGGTCAACAAATCCATTCAGGAGAGGTGTGCTCTACCATAAATTTAACAAGATTGTGTTAACTGCCAATAGTGACTAATCATGTCAGAGGAAAGTGAGACATTCCCTTGATCTGGCAGTAAAACAAAGATTGAGATCTTTAACAAGACAGGTAAAGGCAGAATAAAACAATAAAGAGAGCAAGAGTGGTCACCTTAACTACCAAAAGCAACTAAGCATTAAATACAAATATGAAGCAGGAATTACTGTTTGGTCTGCACTACGTAGCTCACAGTATGACATAACTCTTAACACTATTGCTGTCACAAGAAGAAGAATTATTTGCCAGGTTTAGTACTCTTCCAGAAAAATCAAGCTTAGCATTTTAAGAGAAGCTGAAGGTGATCTAAGCAGTACAAAGACTGAGAGTGTAAGGATCTAGCAAAAAAACAGGAAACATTTATTTTAAAAGAAAATTCTAGTCTTAAGCATGGTATGACCCAAGCCCACCTCCTCTTGTATATTTCACTGCACAATTAAACTTGTTGGACCTTCCATAAGTTTTTAATTTATTTATAAAAACATGTTTAAAAAATAATACTATAGACATGGCCACATGAATTATACCACATTGAAAATTGTGTAAACTGCTTCAAAGCACAGTACATATTGCATAACATAAATGTAGATGAGCTTAAACTGAATTGGAAATAGTGATCACATTTTTTTTCTCTGCACCTTGAAATGCGGAGACATGCATACAAATTGCAATAAATTATCAATATTTTCTTAAACTGCTTCAATCCCATTCAGATGTTTATTTATTACTCCACAATGGTTAACTGATGCATTTATGCATTTTATACATATATTTTAATAACAATAATATGTATATTATTAAAAATACACAATGATATTATTTAATAACATATATTGCAGTTCTCATCAGGATAAAGAAGTGCACTTAAGAGGTATGGATGTTACTTTTTATTTTAAATAGCCATGGTTTGTCTTATACAGTTTAAGCACAATACATAATATAGTAAAATAAACAGAGAACTTTGCCAAATGTAATAGGGTTACAGGGCCATACATGCTTAAACAGAAGAGCGAAATTCCCACCTCTCCACACAACCATGAGTAGTGAGTATAACATCTTTTGCCTTCCTCACCTAAAAAATCTTAGAAGAAAACTGTCACAATCCCATCTACCATTAGCAGGTATATTAAGTTTCATTCCAATGATATATTTTAAAATCATGAACTTCATAAGGAGAAATTCAAGCTGATACAGAGTTAGTGATGGAGATTTAAACTACAATTATAATGCTACATATCAGGTAATTTAGAACTTGCCAGGACATCTTGCCCTTGTACAAAGAGGAAAGATGCCAGTCCCATTACAGGTTTCATTCAAAGAGAGAAAACCATGTTGTCACATTTCTATATTTCTAGAAAGGCCAAAGCTGTCAGTGAACCAGGGCCCAGTGGACTTTTTCCTTCAGAGATGTTACATCCAGAGTAGACAGACAGATTTTTTTTATTGATCCCAAGAGGAAGTTCCAGTAGTCGGATATAGACATAACTATGTTTAAATCTAAACCGTTGAAGCTCAGAGGGCACAAGAACATATCAAAATAAATAAATAACAAAGAGAAAGAAGATTGCAGGGCTTAGCTCAGAAGTACCATCAGAGTGGAGTTTAAGGGCCTTGCACTCCAGAGGAATCATGGGTCTAGGGTCAGGAGGAAGGCTTCACAGAAGGCTCAGTAAGAGAAATAGAAGAAAAGGGCTCACATGGTATATGAAATTAATACAACTTCAATATGCTGAGCTCATTTTAAAGTAACTACTTGCATACACTCAACTAGTTCCCCTTCTAATTTTAAACACTCATATATTGTCACATCCTAAATTCTCTTTACTACACCTAAAATCATTTGATTCCTTCTATCTTCCTTCAAAGCTGGAACTTTGAGTAAATAAAGTTTACTAGTTTTCCTCTGAATGTACCCTTCTGTTATGTTCATTTGTAATACTGTATATATATATTTTTTTTAAACTTTATTAATCCTGAAGGAAATTACTTGGTTTTTTCGCATACCCCTTGGGGTCGGAGTGCAGGGTCAGCCATTGTACAGCGCTCCTGGAGCAATTCAAGGTTAAGGGCCCTGCTCAAGGGTCTCTTTTGGCAGTGACGGGGATTCGAACCGGCATTCTTCGGGATACCAGCACAGATCCTTAGCCTCAGAGCCACCACTCTGCCTCATATGCATACAATATTCAAGATCAAACTCCACAAGTGTTTTATTCAGCCTTAGACTAGCCTCCCTTGACTTGTAATTAACACAGCACACTTTGTAACAAGGGATTCTATTAGCCTTTTTAACCAGTTTAGTACACTGTCTGGTTGTCTCTCTCATAAAATGTGTTTGTAAGTTCTAGACTCCATGTCCATTGTGTGTAAATATGCCTAATACTTTTACTTACTTTTTTATACATATGTATAAAACTTTGTTTAACTATGCCACATATCTGCCCAATTCTATATTGGATTCAATGATTTTGCTGACTCTGGGCTATTGTACATAGTTTAGTGTCATCTGCAAAATTAGCCAGCTTGCCAGTTAGAGACCTTATTTCAAACTAAAGAGCAAGAGCTGCAGATACCATTCCTGAAGGACACTGTTTTTAACATCATTTAATTAAGAAAGACCCCCTTGCACCATAACACCTTACTTTCTTTACGCTAATTTTGCCAAAACAGCACACTGTGCCTTTAATTTCCACTTCTTTACATTTGATCGTTAGTCTATTATGTGGTATATTTTGAAAATCTTTTTGAAAAATAAAATTTCATACTTTATGTCCACAATGATTAAACGCTTTTTTCACTTTATCTTTGAATTCTTGCATGTCAGTGAAAAAAGATCTTCCTTAACTAAACCCACTTTGAATGTTCCATAATACAAAAATAAACACATGTACTGTATGTTACACAAACATTGCCTTCTATCAGATTTTCTTTTAATTTATCTGTAAAACACATTAAGATAACTGACCTATTCATTTCAGAACTAGACTTATCTCCGTTAAAATTTCCAAATGACTTCTTTGGTTTCAGCCTCTTTTATGCTAGTAGCACTTTTTTCACTGCAGCCTTCAAATCATCTAGCGATTTCCTTAATATCAATTTGTAGCTACTCGAAGGTTTGCTACTTTCTTACAAGGGGAAAAGTTCACAAAAATAAGAGCAAAAATTATAACTGCTCTTGCCCTTTTCTGTATATTTTATATTCCACTAACTGTTCCTAAAGCAATTTGCCTGATCCTTGACTGTTCTCTCATTGCTAAAATACTGGATGAATCTCTTTGGACAGGCATTTCTATTTTTGGCAGCATTTATCTTTAACAGTCTTTTGGCACTACTACTATGACTTTAAACTTTTGTTCTCTTTCTTGTAAATCTACAATCACCACTGGAGTTACTGGTCTTATACGTGTTACTGAACTTTTCTCCGTCGATTTCTTTCTCAACCTTACTCATCCACTGAAGGGTTTGTTCAAATTTTCTCTTGGTTCTAAACTGCAGAATAAACTATGCAATGGCCAATTCATTTAAAAGTATTCTACAAGTTTGTTTTTTAAATGTTGCTCCATCTGCTCAAATATGTCAAAATTAAATCTACAAGTTTGCTTTTCTATATATGCTCCTTCAATAACTTCTACACTTCTATAAATATTATTACAGATAAGCTTATCATCTCAGTGTTTGTGACATATACCATTGCAGTTTGTCACTGTTTACATTCAAAAACCTCTGTCTCTATGCACCACTATTTAATGAATTCTTCCATTACTATAACAATCCTAACTAAACTTTGGAAAATTGTTATAGAAATCATGTTATCTTTACTGGTGGTGGCAGGGCTGGGTTAATAATATGGCAAACTGGCCAACTGCCGAGGGGCATCAGGACCAGGAGGGCCACCTGCACCCCAAAGCCTAAACACAAAACACCAGATTCACTCTTCACAGTCAGCTCAACGGCTGTTTCTGCTCACCTCAATTGTGGGATCGGAAAAATTGTAACTAACTTAAACAAAGAGCCTTCTCAAAAAAAAACAATAAAATTTTTATGTAAATGGAGTGGTGGCAGCTCAGCTGTTTGTAATTTGGTGTCTCGTCTCCTTTGGTGCTTTTTTCTGGTTTAAAACACCATTAAAATGTTTCCAAATAAACTGAAAGCACACTCTTATTTTATCCTATTCTTGTCAAGTTCTCCCCAAGTCTACACACAATCCTTTATAGCCTGCTCCTTCAGTAATAATGATTACAAAAAACTATCTTTAGGTCAATCTGTAAGTACAGTAACCATTTAGTAATTCATTCAATGGTTATTAATTAAGAAAAAAGGATGTGGTGACCCCGTGTCTGCGTGGGTTTCCTCCGGGCAATCCGGTTTCCTCCCACAGTCCAAAGACATGCTGGCTAGGTGGATTGGCGATTCTAAATTGGCCCTAGTGTGTGCTTGGTGTGTGTTTGTGTGTGTCCTGCGGTGGGTTGGCACCCTGCCCGGGATTGGCTCCTGCCTTGTGCCCTGTGTTGGCTGGAATTGGCTCCAGCAGACCCCTATGACCTTGTAGTTAGGATATAGCGGGTTGGATAATGGATGGGTGGATAAAAAATCTCACAGATAAAAGTAAATTAATGCACCCATGTTCAAAGGGCAAATAAATGGGCAGTCAGAGAGTAAAAATAGTCAAAAACAGAGATGAAACTCAAAAAGAAATTGTCTAAAAAATTATTTTCTCCTGCTTGGAGATGGATTCTTCTTTAATCAGAAATAAAGTGCAGACATTAACTAAGCATGTGGCTCAGCCTTAAAAAACAAGACTACAAGATCACACCACTGCAAAATTATATGCTGGCATGCAGGACAAACCCCTTAATGATACACGGTGTCATAGCAAATCATTTTAAAATGGAGGTGCTTGATGATATCACCAAAATGCAACAAAATGATTGTGAAAAACAAATAAACACAAAAAGAAAAAGAAATAAGAAAGAACAAAATGACAGGATTACAATGTAAGTATGTCAAGTAAGCAGGGCCCTACTATACTAATATACAGCATACACACACGACGTAAGCTACATAGTGTAGAATTCCATATATATATTTCTAAAAGTACATAGCAAAACTTATGCTTCTAAGAATTGATTTAATGCTGTAGGTTTATTAAGCTGGGAGTCTTTTATCTGAGATAAAATTTCAGATCTAGGATTTAAGTATTAGTGAGTTCAAAGACAGAACCCTTCAGGCAGCTAATTTTAAGGTGACATGAGGGATATCTGCAGTTTTGTTAATTTTCACAGAAATCCCATTTTAAAAAACATAGGTCAGTCTAATCTATATCATGCTCTAAGATGTAAAAACACTATGATAGAATATTTTCAGAAATATATAAAGTAGTAAAACCACAGTCTACATTTAATAAATTACATTTTGTTAATTCAGGTCTGTTCTAAAAGTTCAATGGCATAAATCTTGATACACTTAGAAGCTTAAAAGTGCTAACTCTCTAACAGGACCTACTCTAAGGTTAGAAAAGCTTATCGTTTAGCCCAAACAGAACATTTCATTCTTGAATCTCATGAGAAGATACTTGATTGTACTTTTTTGACATCAACCTTTTTATTACACAGAAGAGCATTGTGAGCAGTGAAAAGGTTTGTGTGGCACATCTTTAAAAATGAGAACACTTTGCTGCTCTTTTTAGTTTTACAGATATATATATATATAGTCTGTCAGAAAATGCACATTTTTTATCCATAATTATGATATTGCTGTAAAACCTGTAATTTATTTTCTTACATGGATTAGATGGGCAGCACGGTGGCGCAGTGGTAGCGCTGCTGCCTCGCAGTTAGGAGACCCGGGTTTGCTACCCGGGTCCTCCCTGCATGGAGTTTGCATGTTCTCATGTGTCTGCATTGGGTTTCCTCCGGGCACTCCAGTTTCCTCCCACAGTCCAAAGACATGCAGGTTAGGTGGACTGGCGTATCTAAATTGGCCGTAGTGTGTGCTTGGTGTGTGGGTGTGTTTGTGTGTGTCCTGCGGGGGGGTTGGCACCCTATCCAGGATTGGTTCCTGCCTTGTGCCCTGTGTTGGCTGGGATTGTCTCCAGCAGACCCCCGTGACCCTATGTTCGGATTCAGCGGGTTGGAAAATGGATGGATGGATGGATTAGATACAATAATCAGTGACTCCACTAAGGTTCTTATATTTTTGGTCCTAATCATCTTCCAAGAAAAAGTTACATTTGAAAAATAATAGCACTCATGCAAAAGATGGAACAATGATGAGGTGCATTGTTGATGAACAGAGAGTAAACTGTGCTGACATCAAAACTGCAGCTTGAGCTGTTGGGTGTCGAAATTGTTTGATTAAAAGTTAGAAACTTTGGAAAGTTTTGTTTCATCATTTCCTCCAAAAACTTCAGTGTTGCTACGTTTTCCTATGTGTGAGAAAGCCTTAGGAATAGCATGTTTGTGGGAGGTGATGAGATCAGTACCTTGTTAATGTTCATCTCACATTAGATGAAAGTAAACAGTGCATTTGGACAGAGCAGGGCTACAGGCTTTCACAAAGTGAAACTATAAGGTTAAGGAATCATCTGAACTTTGCCTTTGGTTCATTCTTTTATGTCCTGCCTGCTGCTAACAACACAGATAGTTCAACCTACAAATCACTACTGCTAAGCAACTTTTTTATGAATCTGAAAAAAATGAGTCTCTTCTCTTACACCTGCACTTGAACTTTAATGGAGTCACTTTACAATGCATATTGAAAAGTCTTTAGTTAACACATCATGGATAATGAGTGGGTCCAAGCCCCACTTCACACAGCACACTTAGGACTAGAAATGTTTCAAGAAAACACATTATCTCAGAACCATCCTTCAAACCACTTTTCCAAAAATGTTGAGCAGCTCAAATCTTTTATACAGCAAGAATGGGCAAAAATCCACTTGAAGAACTGAAACAGTTAGTTTCTTCAGTTCCCAAACGATTAAGAAGCATAATTAAAAGAAAAGGGGATGTGACCAGGTGGTAAACTTGCCTCTGTCCTGTAGAAAAGAATATTCTTAAAGTTGATGATTTGCATATATTCAAAGAGAATCATAAGCATATATGAAAGTAAGTATTATATCCTAATAGTATATTAAGGGTGAAACTATAAAAAGCCCTCACCTGCATATTATACTATTTTCCTCTTTGCAGCTGTAAACCACCAATATCTTGCTAGTAAGTTTAAAAACTTTAGTCAAGGACCCTGTGTACTTTGAGAGGGCTAAACAGGCTATTGTTTAAAGAAATGCAGTTACTGAGGCCTTAACCATGAGAGAATAAACAGATAGGCCGTTTGCTTCCACTTGCAGCGGCTGGACTATTGCCTCCCTGTCTGCCTGCCTGGTCAGGTGATTGTTTTAGGGGTGCAGCTGCCAAGACCTCTAGTCCAGTATCTTATGTGAGGGTTTGCATGATTCTGACTTACTGGTGGGATTCAATTGATAAATAGGTTTCGGACACCTGCACAGGATAAGGAGCAGTGTTGGAAAGTTTCGATCGGATGACAAACATAGGGTAAGCTGATGGACATTAGGTAATGATAAAGACCAGCCAAGTGGACGTGATGAGCAGGACAAAGCACTATTCTTATTAAGTTGAAAGTAATGGTGGAACTAATTAGAGGCAGGTCTAAAGCTACGAGATGTTTGGGAGTCAGATGAGGATGAGTTCTATGATAAGAATTGTAATAAAAAAAATGGTTTGCCCATTTTTGAGAGCTCATTTCAATTGATTTGGGTCCGTGTATGCATCACACAATAAAGCTTGACTCTGCTGCCATCCTGAGACTCTGTGTTCCTTCTTTGAGCAGCATGTTTCTGCCACAACAGTCCCAACCTTTTTTTGGAGTGTGTTGCAGGCATCAATTATTAAATTTGTTTATTTTTAACAAATAGAATTAAGTTTGTTGGTGAAAAAATTGAAAATCTTTTCTTTGTCCTTTTGCCTGTAAAATAAAGGTTCAAGTGAATCACCAAATTACAGATTTTAGTTTTTATTGCATTTTTTGGAAGTGTCACATGGGGTTTGTATTATATAGCAAGGAATATCATAGTGAGTTATGCTTATAAACTTGCAAGCAATTTTTACTCATAGCCATTAAACTGTTAACTTACATAAATATATCTGTCCAACCTGTGACTAAGACTCCATTATGTAAACAACTGTAATACCGATAAGTTAGCAACACCAATTCATTGTTATTAACCATTCATTAATTCAATTTTCCAGTTAAAACTTTTATAATATAGTATAGTCAGAAATTCACTGAAATTTACTGCTGATGCTTATCTATAATGTTTTGTTTAGCTGTGTATGTAGCAACATATACTGTCACTGCATTTTTGATATTTCTGCACCAAAGAACTGAGAAAAACCCACAGGTGCAGCACTAATGCACATCTACAGGCATGTAAAGAAATAAGTGCACCTCTAGAGGACAGAAAGCTCTTCAGATGCAATGACAATCCTAGAAGGTCAAAGGATCCTTTGGCCAGTAGGTGGCAGCACTTAGTAATTGGGAGAAACATGACTGAGCTGCCCTTTTGTTGTCTGAGTGACCTGAGACCACATGTATAAATGGTGCATACTCACAAAAATGTTGTGCATGTCTCTTTCCTCAGACACTTTGTGATGTATAAAAACTAAACTTGCCATAAAGCCATGCACATTTTCACAGTAGCGCCCTTCGTTGAGTACACAAGTTTCTACTCAGTTTTGCAAACTGGCATCAAGGCAGTGCCACTGCTTCTGTGTCATTTACCTTTCTTTTTTGTATTCCCATAAATGATGTGGGATTTATCAAATACATCAAAATTAATTGCATATCATTTACAAATTTAATTTGCTTGATCTGTAACAATGAAATGGTACATGGAATGGCCAAGCTATTACAACTACCATAGGTGCTTTAGCGTTGTTACTCTCAGTGCACAACTCAGAGTATTTTAACCCACTTTATCTGAGTGTGGAATCACAGCTATAAAGCAGCTGACTGGAAAGCGCTAAGGCGGGTTGAGTTGAGAGCATACGCTGCCTCAGCCATGTGCACAGTATATTTGAACTTCTTTGATCTGGTAAATACTTCAGAGCTTTTTCTGCATGGACCTCAAGGTTCAGAAACAGTTTATCCTAAGAGCTATAAACACACTCAATCAGTCCATCAAGTATTCATGGTAGAACTGTTTTTACTTAGAATTACAATTACCTCGCTGTAAACTTGCATTACAGCTGCAATATTACACATCCTGAGCCACTTTATGAACCATTTGCACTATATGTACATGTATATTGTACTTATGCTTTCATATTGGATATTTTTAATTGTTGTATATCATATTATTATTATTAATATTGTTATTTTATCATTTTATAGGAAAATAAGTTTATGGAGGATTTGCATATTGAATCTCATTGTACCATACAATAACAATAAAGGAATTCAATTTAGTTCAATAGAAGAGAGTTCACATTTACATATGATGACGACTGGCTTCTAAGTTGATTTAGATTTCCAAGAGCCATCTTCTTGGAGCACTTGATATAATTTTTAAGATTAAATGCATTAAAGTATGTTTATTACTTTATACAGGTACATTTTTTACTTAATTTAAATAATGTATACTGTTAATAATTAAACATGAGGCACAGAAGTAGCGATGAGCTGGCGCCCAGACGAGGGATTGGTCCTGCCTCACGCCGTTTGCTTGCTGGGACTGGTGTGACCCTGGATGGATTGATGGATGGAATAATTAAACATGTATTAAAAGATTTTTTCAATGTTCCTTAAAAGTTTTGAAGAAGGTTTGAAGAATCTGTATTCCAAGTTTACAGCTGGTTTGACATTTATTACAAAGCTTATTGTGTGGCGATTGGTTACATGGAAAAAGAAAAGGAAGGACAGGAATTGGGGGGTTGGTATGTTTGAAACAGACAGTACTGTTGCAATAAATTATTTAATCGAGGGTCGTACATGTCCCAGCAAGCAGTTTGCGGGAGGCAGAAACAATCCTTGGACAAGGGAGGCAAGAACAATCCCTGGACAGGGCGCCATCTCAACATTACCACTGTGCCACCGTGTCCCTATGTTTAATACATGCTTTAATGCATTTCAGCATGAAAATAATATCAAGTATACATCTTAGTATTTAAATTGTTCAGAGAGCTGTAATATCATGAATATAATGTATTTTGTGTGGAGATCAGTGCCTGCACATTCCTGTCTGGATAAGAGAAAGCTCGTTTAAGAAGCATGTGGTGATTCACATACATAGAACACCTATACTTCCATATGACACTCAGACAGTGGGCAACAACTCATCTTTTCACTTTGACTTTAATATCTGACCACTTCTTTTTTATTTCTGCCACTGTGCAACTTTTTGAACATGAACTTTCAAGTATCTCTGCCACTCTGTCACTCAATCAACTTCCTTTTGTTGTTTATACCACTGCTTAAGCCAAACAAATGAACACTTTTCCTTGCCTCCATTTTTCATTTGCTGAAACTCTTTTTTCATGTGCTTTTTGCTATTGGCTTTTAACAAAACAATGAATGGAAGGTGATATTTATATTGATTTGAATATTATGCGAAATTCTGGAAGGAGTCAGGGTGGGGCTGTAGGCACGTGTACGTGCGTTAAATTTGACATTTGTTGGGATTTCTAAATGGGAAGTGCGTGGAAGTTACCATTCGCACAGATTTATGTATGTTTTTTTGTGCGTACGTACATTTCCAATTTTCTCCATACTCTATGTTCTAGTGTGAATTCTACACACAACATTATACATGAGGCCTCTGGTCATTTAGCGGTTACTGAAGGCTCCCTGTGCGGGGATATTATTTCGGCGATCAAGCCTTTCATACCTGTGGCCAAACAAGGGGTATGCCTAAAATCTGAAGTGATTTTTAGATATAGGCTAAAAGAAAAATCAAAATTGGGTTTAAAAATGTCTCAAGTTAGAGGAAAAACTGAATTTAGAGTCTGGGGAAGAACTTGGAGGAAGGCTCAGTGGGGGGAGACAGACGGTGTAAAAGACAGAGGAAGACAGAAGAGTATTTTGACAGGTGGGGTGGTTTGTTTACTTTACTACCTATTAATACAAGGTCCAGAACTAGTTCAGGTGGGCTCAGAAAATGAATTATTTTTTCATTGTTATTCCCTTCATAAGTTGTTTCCCTTTGTGTGCTTTATTATTAAAGAAAAGAAAAAACACAGACTATTTTTGATATTTTAACTTTATTGGCATCATGCTGGGTGTGGAGATACACCACAGGGACATCCTTTTCTCTTGGCATTCAAAGTTTTCCTATATAACACATGTTTCATTATTGAAAAAAGTAATAAATTACTTTATATCTTTTGGCAAGAATGTAAGCCAAGCTATTAATTTTACTCTACTCTTGGGTAAAACAGGGAATGTTTTTGTGATTTCTTTTTAAACTCACTACAAACAATAAAAGTAAGATTAGAGAAGAGTTGCATCAAAAGTAAACAATAGTACAAGCAAGTCAGAGTTTATACTCTGTATGTGTCACAATTAATGTGTCTTTAAACTTAACATTAAACTTTTTGCCATTAAAAATTAATATTGCATAAGACCATAAAGATGCCAATATCTACTTTTTCCTTGTAACTGAAAACAAAGAAACTAACTTCTATGTAATTTGGAATTCGTACCACACTGTGTTTTTAGGGAATGAAGCAACTTAAATGAAAGCCACAAATACTGTATAAGACAATATGCTTATGTGATTGAGTGTTAAATAACGTTTAGCTTACAGACTGGCAACTGCTACACGTGACCATGGTCAGGTCAAGTCAAGTTGGGGAGCATGTACTGGTACAGTGCATTGCCGCACCCACTACACGGCGAAACAACTCGGGATCCTGGTTGGCAACCCCCCCCCAGGCAGACTCGCGGTCCAGTCCTACCGTCCGGAAATGACCCTCCATCTGCCGCAGTCAAGTGTTACGTGGGCGACCCCTTGGCCTGGTCCAGCCAATAGGACCCCAACAATGAGGATCCCATGAGCCGGATCACCCTTGGGTAAACGCGCCACATGGCCATAGTGCCATAACTGACGCTCCCTCAAAATGCAGGTAATGTGCCTTATTCAGGACTCCATGAGCAACCGCTTATTCGACACGAAGTCAAACAAACGGTACCCAAGGATTTCCCAGAGAGACACAGTACAAAAGGAGTCCAGTCTTCATCTGAGGTCACTGGATAGCGTCCATGTCTCACAACCATATAGCAAGACAGGAAGCACCAGGACTCTAAAGACTTGGACCTTCATCCTTTTGCATAGATATCGGGAGTGCCACACACCCCTTTCCAGCAACCTCATGACCACCCATGTTCTCCCAATCTGTCTACTGACTTCACAGGAAGAGTCACCAGAGATATGAATGTCACTGCCAAGGTAAATAAACCTCTCAACAAGGTCAACATTCTCTCCGCAAACAGACACACTGCTGATGGCAGTGCCCAAGAGGTCATTAAATGTCTGGATCTTGTTTTTTATCCAGGACACTCGCAAGCCCAAGACACTCAGACTCCTCACTCAGTCTCTTGCGCGCCCTGATCAGAGCCTCCATTGACTCTGCGAAGATCACAGCATCGTCAGCAAAGTCAAGATCCGTGAATCTTTCTTCATCAACAGATGGAGCAAGAATACACCTCTGACGAACCCCAAAATCACCTGGGAAAAACATAGACGTCCCGCCTCCACTCTGCACAGCACTCACAGTACCAGTGTACAGGCCAGCCATGATATCCAGCAACCTTGAGGGGATCCCGCAAACCCTCAGGATGTCCCACAAGGCAGCTCGGTCAACTGAGTCGAAAGCTTTGCGAAAATCGACAAAGGCTGCAAAGAAACTCTGCCGATATTCGCGTTTGCGCTCCATGAGAACCCTCAGTGCCAGGATGTGGTTGAAGATAGACTTCTTAGGCGTAAAAACAGACTGTTCCAGTTGCTGGTAGGTAATCAAGTGATCATGGATCCTATTGAGGACGACCCTAGCAAGGACCTTACCCGGCACCAAGAGCAGTGTTAACCCCCTGTAGCTGCTGCAATCCAGGCAATCACCCTTCCCTTTCCAGATAGGGATGACAAGTCCCATTTTCCAGTCAATCTTTGCTTCCATTTGGGAGACTGGCATCATCCCAGACCATGGTCACTTTTAAAAAATTGTGTATTTTTGAGGGAATGGAGCTATAAAATCTCGGCTTGTTGAAACTTAAAACAGAACCAAAAAGGAACCGAATGGTTGTTCTAATGCTAAAGTAGTTGTTATCTAAATTTATAATACTGTGTACAATTACATTGTCATTATAATATGAATTTTACCTCCTTTATTAACTGCTTTCTGTTTTATCCTAAAAAGTAATTGGTGTTCACATTAGTAAGCTCTGTTGTGTATTTACATAACAGTCTAGCCATTTCTTCTGTAAGGTAATTGAGCAGGTGAGCGAGTAGCTGATTTTACTTGTCAGCAGGCAGTGAATAATTCAGTGTGTAGGTCATGCCACTTGTAAACTTACCCTTGTTCTTAAATCCTATTCTTTCTCACCAGTCTTATCCACTCACATTTCTCTACTTGCCAGTTTCTTGGGAGCACTCCTGCTTGGAAGGCTATTTATCATGTGTGCTGCTTGGGTGATCTTCTCAGCAACTGTGGATCAAGACATACCTGAAATGTTCTTCAAAGGCAGCACACAGTGCTGTGCTAAATTATCCTACTCTTCCCTACTACCACTTGATTTAAAAGACATCTCAAAGGTTTATTCCTCCTTCCTGTAGTTTATTTTCCCCAGTCACTGGCTGAATTGATTCAAGACCATAAATAACTAGTGGAGTTATACATTTAACTCCAAAGACAAAGGCTATCAAAGACGCAATAAAATGTTAATCTTTTCTTCTTCATTTTTGAGACAGGCTAGTTGTTACAGTGAGGCGAAGCCTCATTATACAAAACTCAGTAAGCATACTTTAAACTTTGTGGCATTTGCTCCCTTGTAACATTTGTCTATGACACTCATTCTCAAGGCTCATACTTGCAGAAAACCCTCCAGAATTAATTCTCTAGCGTCTATAGCACCTCTGCTTGGCTTTATTTTAAGAATTCACAATGTTTTTTACCTGTATAATTAATGCCAACTACACAGTGTTGAGTATAAACTCTTACTTTTGGCCTACTATTATGTATGTTAAATTGATGCTTTGTATGACTGTTTATCTCTCTTTAGATAATGAATTATATCAGCAACTTTATATTTCACTTTGTAGTCTTGTTGCTGTTAGATACATTCATATGAATTATATAGAAGTATCTATTGAGTTGATCTATTAAAATTACTCACAAAAAACAAAAACAGCAAAAACAAGGTAAGTTTCAAGTATTAACAGTATGTCTTTGCATATATCATCTCTCTGAGGTCTATATAGTGATAATAAATAATCAACAATCAGCTAGGCAACATCACATAATATCTGTTAAACACTCAACATCAAAACTATTGGTTACTCTGTTGCTACTCCAGTAAGCTGATATTTTTATTGCAGTAGTAAATGATGTAATATTAGTTTGCATACTGGAAATTAGACAACTTTAGATTTGTAAACACACCTGCAAGTGCAGAACGGGCTGTGTTTTAATGCTTTCATTTCTTTTTTTTTTTTTTCCTTTTTTCCTTATTGGCATTGACTTGAAGACATCTTCTTGCTTGTTAACGGAAAATTATCACAACAGGTGAAAGTTAAAGAGGTTAGTTTGATGATTCATGAAAAGCAATAACCACAGCAGAGTGTCTAAAATTAGTTTGAATCCTACCTGGCAGGTAGAAAATTATACTTCAAAGACACATGATATTCTATATGGTGTTCTACAAGGCTCTATCCTGGGTCCGCTGCTCTTTTCGATCTACATGCTTCCATTAAGTCAGATTATCTTGGGGCATAATGTGAACTACCACAGCTATGCTGATGACACGCAACTGTATTTATCAATAACACCTGATGACCCTGACCCTGTTGTTTCACTAACACAATGTCTTACTTGTGTTTCTGAGTGGATGAGTAGTAATTTTCTCAGGCTAAATAAAGAAAAAAACTGAAATTTTAGTGATTGGCAATAATGGATATAATGAGGTTATTAGAAATAAACTTGATGCATTAGGATTAAAAGACGGAGGTAAAGAATTTAGCGATAACTGTTGACTGTGACCTGAATTTTAAATCGCATATTAATCAGATCACTAGGACAGCATTTTTTCACTTAATAAATATAACAAAAGTTAGACCTCTCATATCATTGAAAGATCCTGAGAAATTAGTTCACGCTTTTGGTTTCAGCTGACTAGATTACTGTAATGCACTCATCTCAGGACTACCCAAAAAAGACATAAATCGACTGTAACTAGTGCAGAATGCAGCTGCTAGAATCCTAACTAAAAAAAGAAAATCTGAGCACATTTCTCCAGTTCTGATGTCACTACACTGGTTACCTGTGTCACTTAGATTTGACTTTAAAATACTGCTTATGGTTTACAAAGCCTTAAATAATCTTGCTCCATCTTATATATCAGAGTGTCTGACATCTTATATTCCAAATCGTAACCTTAGATCCTCAAATGACTGTCTGCTTAGAATTCCAAGAGCTAAACTTAAAAGAAGTGGTGAGGCGGCCTTCTGCTGTTATGCACCTAAAATCTGGAATAGCCTGCCAATAGGAATTCGCCAGGCTGATACGGTGGAGCACTTTAAAAAAACTGCTACAGAACACATTATTTTAACATGGCTTTCTCATAACTTCATTTTAATTTAATCCTGATGCTCTGCATATTCAATTAATTATCAATACTATTCATAGTGGCTCCAAAATCCATACTAACCTCTACTCTCTCTTCTGTTCTTTTTCCGGTTTTCTGTGGTGGCAACCTACACCACCACCACCTAATCAAAGCACCATGATGTCCGTACATTGATGGATTAAAGGCGAGAAGTCCACAAGACCGTCATCATCAAGTCCTTCCATGAGAGCACTTAATACAATGAGGATTGATCATTTATGTTAGAATGCCTAGAGGGGGCTGGGTGGTCTCGTGGTCTACAACCCCTGCAGATTTTATTTTTTCTCCAGCCATCTGGAATTTTTTTTTGTTTTTTCTGTCCTCCCTGGCCATCTGACCTTACTTTTATTCTATGTTAATTAGTGTTCTCTGATTTTAATTCTTATTTTGTCTTTTTTCTCTTTCTTCATCATGTAAAGCACTTTGAGCTACATTATTTGTATGAAAATGTGCTATATAAATAAATGTTGTTGTTGAAGGTGCCGACCTCCACAGCTCCGCTCTGTTGAGGAGGTTGTTGCTTTACATTATACTTCAGTGATGTTACGGAATACGATATGGTTATAAGATTTGGGTTAGGTGAGGGGTAGCTGGCACAAGTCAGGCAAACCAAATGAGAAAACGCCCCATGTGGAGTGCTTGATATGCATAGAGCTCTGGTTATACATTTTATTGTTATTTTTTTATGGATGCCTCCATGTTGTTGGCATAAATAGTGCTGGTTAACAAGCCATGAGTGTCAAAGGTAACATAAAGTGCAATATCAGAACACTATCAGTAAAATTTGAAATTTGGATCAATAAACCAAAGACCTGTGGTAGAGTAGATACAGAGTCAATCAAAAAGAAACAACTGGATTGGATTGGTTAAGACTTTTCAATAAAAATTGTGAATAAAATATTGGTGTTGTTTTAGGGAAAGGCTCTTTTCATTAACATGTATCTTACCTCTGCCTATATATGACATGTCTCTGGACAAAAATACAAAAGTATTTTTTTTTTTTGCTAAAAATGCCATGAAAATGCTTCCTGCAGGATCAGCTTTTGTGGCACAGGTGTAGAGTCACCCTTTGACTAGGCATTGGTTTATGCATATACAGTGGTGTGAAAAACTATTTGCCCCCTTCCTGATTTCTTATTCTTTTGCATGTTTGTCACACAAAATGTTTCTGATCATCAAACACATTTAACCATTAGTCAAATATAACACAAGTAAACACAAAATGCAGTTTTTAAATGATGGTTTTAATTATTTAGGGAGAAAAAAATCCAAACCTACATGGCCCTGTGTGAAAAAGTAATTGCCCCCTGAACCTAATAACTGGTTGGGCCACCCTTAGCAGCAATAACTGCAATCAAGCGTTTGCGATAACTTGCAATGAGTCTTTTACAGCGCTCTGGAGGAATTTTGGCCCACTCATCTTTGCAGAATTGTTGTAATTCAGCTTTATTTGAGGGTTTTCTAGCATGAACCGCCTTTTTAAGGTCATGCCATAGCATCTCAATTGGATTCAGGTCAGGACTTTGACTAGGCCACTCCAAAGTCTTCATTTTGTTTTTCTTCAGCCATTCAGAGGTGGATTTGCTGGTGTGTTTTGGGTCATTGTCCTGTTGCAGCACCCAAGATCGCTTCAGCTTGAGTTGACGAACAGATGGCCGGACATTCTCCTTCAGGATTTTTTGGTAGACAGTAGAATTCATGGTTCCATCTATCACAGCAAGCCTTCCAGGTCCTGAAGCAGCAAAACAACCCCAGACCATCACACTACCACCACCATATTTTACTGTTGGTATGATGTTCTTTTCTGAAATGCTGTGTTCCTTTTCGCCAGATGTAACGGGACATTTGCCTTCCAAAAGTTCAACTTTTGTCTCATCAGTCCACAAGGTATTTTCCCAAAAGTCTTGGCAATCATTGAGATGTTTCTTAGCAAAATTGAGACGAGCCCTAATGTTCTTTTGCTTAACAGTGGTTTCGCCTTGGAAATCTGCCATGCAGGCTGTTTTTGCCCAGTCTCTTTCTTATGGTGGAGTCGTGAACACTGACCTTAATTGAGGCAAGTGAGGCCTGCAGTTCTTTAGACGTTGTCCTGGGGTCTTTTGTGACCTCTCGGATGAGTCGTCTCTGCGCTCTTGGGGTAATTTTGGTCGGCCGGCCACTCCTGGGAAGGTTCACCACTGTTCCATGTTTTGCCATTTGTGGATAATGGCTCTCACTGTGGTTCGCTGGAGTCCCAAAGCTTTAGAAATGGCTTTATAACCTTTACCAAACTGACAGATGTCAATTACTTCTGTTCTCATTTGTTCCTGAATTTCTTTGGATTTTGGCATGATGTCTAGCTTTTGAGGTGCTTTTGGTCTACTTCTCTGTGTCAGGCAGCTCCTATTTAAGTGATTTCTTGATTGAAACAGGTGTGGCAGTAATCAGGCCTGATGGTGGCTACGGAAATTGAACTCAGGTGTGATACACCACAGTTAGGTTATTTTTTAACAAGGGGGCAATTACTTTTTCACACAGGGCCATGTAGGTTTGGATTTTTTCTCCCTAAATAATAAAAACCATCATTTAAAAACTACATTTTGTGTTTACTTGTGTTATATTTGACTAATGGTTAAATGTGTTTGATGATCAGAAACATTTTGTGTGACAAACATGCAAAAGAATAAGAAATCAGAAAGGGGGCAAATAGTTTTTCACACCACTGTATGTATTCCAATTATCTACTTTTTAAAATTTCTTTTCTAATCAGCTGGCCACTAACAATTGGGATTTAAGAAATAAGGAAGTCAAAATCAAAGGAGCAACCTTGATACCATGCATATCAATTAGTGTTTATCATAAAACTAACTGGATTAATATAAGACAGTATTTACAAAGAAACGAAAGAAGAGAAGGATGAATATTGAGGGGTACTAATTCATTCTCATCTGTTAAACATTTTTTCTATTCTATCAATAAAGCAAAACATAAATAAATGCATATATGTAATGCTGCAGAATAAGAGCATGAAGATGTCATTGAATAAATCAAAATGTTAATTAACAACAACAAATACTATAGCTTCTAATTAAGAAAATGATCAAAGTAAAAAAGAAAACTGCAGCCAATGCAGCCCTCAAGCAATCAAGCTTGAGATCCTTGTTTCAGTGTCAGATTACATTCCTGGAGGGCTGCAGGATTACACAGTAATTAATCTTTTAATGAGAAACTGATTCCTGTCCTTGATTTAACTGCTGGCTTAATTACACTTCTTGATTTCTATTAACTTAGCTCAGTCTCAGAAAATGTTACATTTATCAGAATGTGAATTGTGAATTGTTATATCTGTCAATGGTGCATTTCTAGCCTGCTCCTTTAATTTTACTTTTCAAACAAAATATTTTTTTAAACAGTAGACATTTTACATTAAGTTTAGTTTTATTGACAATGAATCATTCTTGAAAAGGATACTTAAGAGATTTATGCCTGTCTGACTTAATTTTAAGAACCTATTAAGATTAAAAAGAGTTCTAAAAAGCACAAAAGGTAGAAACAAATGTAGCTTTCATTAAAAACAAATCTTGAACACTTCTTTTGTTTCTTAAATTTCTTGGAAATGCAAAACAGACACTCAAAGAACTCTTTTCCTTTAGGGAGTGCAAAAATAGAGAACATAAACTGTATTAGTTGAAAGGTTCAATAAAAGACTGGAATTGTTTTCTAATATGTGACAATCAAAACCAGCAGCCATTCTGACATTTCGAAATAGTTAACTTATCTACAGAATACTTTATTTTACTACGGATAGGCTTTTCTAACTATTATAATAAAATAAAAGCAGCATGTCATTAATGTAAATTAAATTTAAGACTAAATTTAAAATTGATAATGAATATCCACCTCCTGCTAATGAGTGTAGTCAATCAATAATGAGTTACACTTGTAGTAAATGGCAATCAGTCATCTATTTATTCCACATAACCCTTTATGGCTACAATTCTAAACACTCCAAGTGGAACCAATTCCATAGCAAGTGGTCAAATAAGAACTTGGTCTTTATTCATGACTACCACAAAGTAGCAACAGAAACAAGAGGGTGTGGATGCAGAAGTGTAGCAGTGTATAATAGCAGAGAAAGTCACCATTCCATGTTTCTGTGTAAGATGTAAGGGTTTTTTTAACACTAGAATTACCAAAGCCTACAAAAAAACTTGTAAATCCAGCCCACCTTAAATCCCTTTGCACCTCTCCGTCAGCATCTTTTGTTTTTTAAATGTGTCAATAAGCAGCAAGCAGCCTGCTATCACATTCCCCCGACCACCGCACAAAGTTTTCTCAGCTCAAGTCTGTTTACCTGCGCGTTAGTTGCTTAGAGTTGTATAGAGTGTGGGGTACAGCCCGGACACAGACAGGTAGACATGTTGGTTCATCACACACGTTTATTTACAATGCTATGTACAGTGCACAACCCAGTGCCGCAGCACCAATCAACCCTTCAAGTCCTGGCCAACACAATGCCTTGCTCAGTCCTCAGACAGCTTCCACTCCTCTCCTTCGAGCTCCGTCCACTTCCACCCGACTCTTGTCATCGACTGGAGGGAGGCGGCCCCTTTTATCCTCACCCGGATATGCTCCAGGTGCTCCCCGGCAATCACCTGTCGACACGCACCTGTGTGGCGGAAGTGCCGGCTGTACTCCCAGAAGCATTCCGGGTGTCCTTGCTACTCTTCCCCCCAGCACTTCCTGGTGTGGTGGAAGTACTGAGGTCCAGGGTTCCCAATGCATTGGCGGTGACCACAGGCCCCTACAGGGTTGGGCTTCCATGCCCTCAACCCGTGGCCCCCAAAGCAACCAGGGTGGCGGCTCCCACGTGATCAAAGGCGGCGCACGCCCTCTTCCGGTCCTTTATGGCGTCCCGGCCGGGTCGTCGCCCCTGGCACCTCTGACAAGAGTAAATGCTATACCGTTATTTGGAACATATGCATTTCATGTGTGTTCCGTGTCTACAACAATCTATGTATACATAGTTAAAACAGAAACGTTTCTCATGTTTTAGTAATTATTGACAAAATGTTGACATAATGTGTATAATGTGTGAAGCCAAACAACAGATAAACAGTTTCACAAAAGGCACAAGTATAACAAAAGAAGTGTGCTTCTATTCAAGAATATAACTGCAAAAAAAGAACCCGCGTTAGGGTGCGACATTGACACACCTTTGAAACAACTGCTTTGGTGGCGCAATGGTAAGAATTGCTGATTGGTAATCAAAACTTCACCGGTTCAACCCTGGATGACTCCATTTTGAGAAGTGAGCTGCTCTTATTCTTACTATTTTAGAATAAAAACATACATTTGATTTGAGTCTGTAACAGCTGGTGTACATTTTTTTGGTACTTGTAAAGGTTAGCTTTGTTTTTTTATTCAGTTTTATTCTCCCAGCCACATTCACACTACCCCCATCTGATACTGCTGTTTTCACATAAAGACGTCCTATAACAGAGGTGAACTCAGATGATAATGAGGGTTCTACATTGGCGAAAGAATGCATGTTGCACTACGGAGATAGCAACACTTCTAGGATTTTCTACCTATACTCATGCCTATTTAGGACATGCAATCCTTCAAATCACTGGGTTGCTGGCACCCTTTAGTCCAAGTCTTGATTCTTTCTCTCTCGTGCCCCTGCTTGCTGCTGCCCACCCTTTGCTTCTTATGACTGTATATGTTGATACTTTACACACTGGCCACAGGTCTTTGCCATCATTCTATACATAGTGGTTTCACTCATGGCAGTGAGTTCAGTGGTTAACAGTGCTGCCTAACAGCTACAGGAACACAGGTCTAAATCCCAATCCGACACTGCTTGGTGGTTGAATGGGTTTTTAGGAAGTTTAAAGCTTCCTCACAAATCCTAATGATAGGCATGTAATTTTTTTTCTAAAATTTCTCTGCATGGGGGTGTAAGTGATTGAGTGTGCTTTTTGATATTTGGGATTGGTCCCTACCTTTTGCTGCTATGATCAAAACTGACTTGCCCTGCCCATAATGGGGTAAAGCAGGTTCAGAAAATGAAAGGTTTTTTAAAGTAAGCACTATCAAAAATGCTCAGTTGGCTAAATCAGTAAAAATAAAATGAAATGTTCTTCAACACTTGACTGAATTTCAGCATTGATGTTAACAACAGTTTTATGAAATCCCATGACATTTCTGCTGTAAATAAAACAGAGCAGTATTTCAGATTCTCTTGAAGTTCAAGCAGGAGTCAGTAGATAGGGAAAAAACTGCAAAATAAGTGAATCAATTACACATGTAGCAGTTAAAAGCAATGAACATCAAAATACAGAAGACAAAAAAAAACGAAGCCTTCAAATTCTGAACTATAAAAATATGACAAATCTTGAAAAATTAAAACAAAATTTTGGTCAGAAGAAAGGAAGAAAATAAAATATCTTAAAATGGAAAGAAACAAAAAAAGGTAAAATAACTGAAAACATGTTTCATATTCTAGTTCCTTCAAAATAGCCACCCTTTGCTCTGATTACTGCTTTGCACACTCTTGGCATTCTCTCGATGAGCTTCAACAGGTAGTCACCTTTTTCAGTTACTTCACCTTTTTTTGTTAAGTACATAACTCCACATGTGTTCATTCATAGTTTTGATGCCTTCAGTGAGAATCTACCAATGTAAATGGTCATGAAAATAAAGAAAACACATTGAATGAGGAGGTGTGTCCAAACTTTTGGCCTGTACTGTACATATATACACATATACAAACACACAGGTTTCCTGAAGGATGCAGTTCTGATTTAAATTCTTCATTATGACAGAAGTAACAAATTCTGAATGTCACAGGTAGTCAGTAATGACATATCAGAATGCTTTTGGGAGAACTGTACTCCTAATGTAAAAACTTCAAAGCAGGTAAGGAAAGTACTTGAAAGGTGTTTAAAAGACCCAAATTCCTCCAAAAGTCTCTGAAGACAGAAAGAAAATACTGCCAGGATGCATAGCTTTTCTTGATTGGAGATTGCAGACAGGGAAGGATAATATTACCAGTCACCTCACCTAAGACACTAATGTCCCAGAAGGGGCAGTATACAGTCAAGACACAAGAAGTCTTATGGATGTCCAAGCTTTCTACACTATAGGAATCCTGAAAACAATTATATTTGGAAATTTAAAGCAAGACTGCAAGGTAGTTGACTACGGCCATCTAAAACAGATGTAAATCTTGCAAAGCCTTAAAGTTCCATGATTTGGGGTTTTTACAGAGGATGTCCCTTAAAATACACCTCTGAACTTTTAGTGAGATGATGAGTGAAGCAGCAACTTTATCTTTCTGTGAAGTTCAGCAGGGTTTATGTGTATTGTTTGAGAAATTAACTTGGCAAGGAGGCTAAATACAGTACCTGAGAGAATGAATGCACATTTGAATAATTTATACCTGAAAACATATGATCATTTGTGATGTTTTTTATAATAATAACAACACTGTATACAGCGCCTGGCAAAACAGAGGCTATAAATGCTATATTTAGGATTATGGGTGGCTCCAGAAGTGAGCACATACAAATATGTCACTAAGGAAATAAACATGTTCTGAGTTTATTTTCTCATATTCAATTAAAAAGAATACAAAAAAACACAACAGCACATACAAAATGTCATATACACTCATATACTATACATAAAGTGTATGCAAGAACTTGTATAATATTTGTTAGAATGACTGGCTATTCATTTAACTTGTGACCTGTTGAGAGAAACTCACAATCAATTGCTGTTAGTGCCAATGGCTCTGTACCATTTGCCAGAAAGGAGGAGTGAGAAAAATGACTGTGCTGGATGGCTGAGGTCTTCAATAATCCTGTTTGACTTTCTAAAGCAGTAACTGTTGTACATGTCTTGAATAGAAAGCACATAAATGCTGGTAATATTCTTTGTAGCATTCACCACCCTCTGCATCTACTAGAACTGTGCTCTTGTTTTTTTTTTTTTTATAAACTTTGAGGAAAGCTTTATTCCTTTGACATCAGATTTTCATTAAGCCAGGTTGTCCACCAAATTACTTTGTGTGATCTTCTACAAGTAAAACTTGAGCAGACTTCATAATGGTCTCTAATTCTATCGCAGTTGTTAATACAGAGGCATTCGTTTTAATGAGTAAGAAAGCTTCCTTGCTATCTAAACAGAAAATTTAAATTAACTGCAAGCCTCTATTTAAATTTAAATCCAAACACTCACTAAATCATACTGGTGGGCTTATAAATATTGCATATTATGAATTGTTGAGGTAATGATTAGTTGGAACTGTCTCAGTGGAGACACTAGTTTCACCTCTAAGCTTTGCAGACTTTGCACTCTAGTCCTGCTGCTTCTTGAATGAGACAGAAGTGTAGTACAGTGTGAACATGGCAACAACAGGTCAGAAGATGTCAGATCTGTCATGATTTTTCATTACTAATGCAAAAGCCACTTTTCCATTACAAATAAAGCCTTCCCCAAATGCCTCTTAGTATAACCATCTATCACAGTTAGACAAGTGGTAAACACTTTCATTACGAAGGAGGAAAAGGTCGCTGTCTCACCTAATATGGTGTGATAACCTTTGTGTCTTTGCCTGGAAATCTACAGATGACAGCCAAGCGCACCTTTCATTGCAGCCAACAAAAACATGTGGTGTGAGCTGAGACCAAGCTGCTCAATCCAAATCACAAAGCAAAGGAAAATGATGCAACACATGTGAAAGAGCAGGGGATTAAAAGTGTTTTCTCCCTAAAATTGTTTGCATTTTAAACCACAGGCAAGGAGAAATTTAGCCTACATTTTCAATTCCCATTTGACAAAAAGCAAAAGAAACAAAAATGTAATTAGTATAAATATTATTGTTTCACCTGTGACTTATTATTTCAATATAGGCCACCATTCTAATATTTTGAAAAGATAGTCAAAATCACAGCAACAATAGATCTCTAATCAGCCTCCAACAGTTGATGATATACAGTTGTGCTCATACTGTAAGTCTACATACCCTGGCAGAATTTGTGAAATATTGGTCATTATTTGGAAAATATAAGTAATCATGCAGGAAGCTTTCCTTTTAATTAGGAAGTGTGCTCAGGCAAAGCATTTTACTATGACATAATTGTGTGCGCCCTTTTTAAATCATAATGATAACTGAAATCAGCCAAATTGGCCTGATCAGAACTTTATATACTCTTGAATGTTGGGGCTGATAATGTACACACTCACAGGTTCAAATTAAGGGGAATTAAGGGAGACTGTCCACACCTGTAACCTCTTGGATTATAATCCGTGTCTGTGTATAAATAGTCGATTTAAATTCATGCAGAGCTTCATTGACTTTGCTGGATACTGTGCTATGGGCAAAGCAAAATAACTGTCAAACTACCTTAGAGAAAAGGTTTTTGAATTGTATAAATCAGGAAAAGGATATAAAAAGATATCCAGAGATCTGAAAATGTCTGTCAGTAGTGTTCAAACTCCGATAAAAAAAGTGGAAACTTTGGGATTCTGTTGTTACCAAGCCATGGTCAGGTAGACCATCCAAGATTTCACCCACCACTGCCAGGATCATTTGTCAAGATGCCAAGAAAAACCCACAAGCCACTTCAGCTGAAACACAAGCTTCTCTGCAAACAGGTGGTGTTTCTGTTTCAAGAGGCACAATAAGGAGGCACTACAACAAAAATGGGCCGCACAGTCAAGCTGCAAGAAAAAAGCCTTCACTCTGCCAATGCCACAAAACAGCCCACTTACAATATGCGAAACAGCATCTAGACCTGCCTCAAAACTTCTGGAACAAAGTCCTGCGGAGCGATGAAACTAAAATTGAACTTTATGGCTAGAAACATAAATGCTATGTATGGAAAAGATGCAACAAGGCCCAAGACAAAAAGTACAAACCGGATTCCAAAAAAGTTGGGACACTAAACAAATTGTGAATAAAAACTGAATGCAATGATGTGGAGATGGCAAATGTCAATATTTTATTTGTAATAGAACGTAGATGACAGATCAAACGTTTAATCCGAGTAAATGTATCATTTTAAAGGAAAAATATGTTGATTCAAAATTTCACGGTGTCAACAAATCCTAAAAAAGTTGGGACAAGTAGCAATAAGAGGCTGGAAAAAGTAAATTTGAGCATAACGAAGAGCTGGAAGACCAATAAACACTAATTAGGTCAATTGGCAACATGATTGGATATAAAAAGAGCTTCTCAGAGTGGCAGTGTCTCTCAGAAGCCAAGATGGGTAGAGGATCACCAATTCCCACAATGTTGTGCAGAAAGATAGTGGAGCAATATCAGAAAGGTGTTACCCAGCGAAAAATTGCAAAGACTTTGCATCTATCATCATCAACTGTGCATAACATCATCAAGATTCAGAGAATCTGGAACAATCTCTGTGCGTAAGGGTCAAGGCCGTAAAACCATACTGGATGCCCGTGATCTCCGGGCCCTTAAACGACACTGCACCACAAACAGGAATGCTACTGTAAAGGAAATCACAGAATGGGCTCAGGAATACTTCCAGAAACCATTGTCAGTGAACACAATCCACCGTGCCATCCGCCGTTGCCAGCTGAAACTCTACAGTGCAAAGAAGAAGCCATTTCTAAGCAAGATCCACAAGCTCAGCGTTGTCACTGGGCCAGGGATCATTTAAAATGGAGTGCGGCAAAATGGAAGACTGTTCTGTGGTCAGACGAGTCACGATTCAAAGTTCTTTTTGGAAATCTGGAACGCCATGTCATCCGGACCAAAGAGGACAAGGACAACCCAAGTTGTTATCAACGCTCAGTTCAGAAGCCTGCATCTCTGATGGTATGGGGTTGCATGAGTGCGTGTGGCATGGGCAGCTTGCATGTCTGGAAAGGCACCATCAATGCAGAAAAATATATTCAGGTTCTAAACAACATATGCTCCCATCCAGACGTCATCTCTTTCAGGGAAGACCCTGCATTTTTCAACAAGATAATGCCAGACCACATTCTGCATCAATCACAACATCATGGCTGCGTAGGAGAAGGATCCGGGTACTGAAATGGCCAGTCTGCAGTCCAGATCTTTCACCTATAGAGAACATTTGGCGCATCATAAAGAGGAAGGTGCGACAAAGAAGGCCCAAGACGATTGAACAGCTAGAGGCCTGTATTAGACAAGAATGGGAGAGCATTCCTATTTCTAAACTTGAGAAACTGGTCTCCTCAGTCCCCAGACGTCTGTTGAGTGTTGTAAGAAGTAGGGGAGATGCCACACAGTGGTGAAAATGGCCTTGTCCCAACTTTGATTTGTTGACACCATGAAATTCTGAATCAACATATTTTTCACTTAAAATGATACATTTTCTCAGTTTAAACTTTTGTTCCGTGATTTATGTATCAATCAGTCCAGAAGCTGCACATTGGATGCACTTGGATCTTCCAATATGATAATGATCCAAAACATAAGTCAACCCTACAGTGGTTACAGCAAAAAAAATGAAGGTGCTGGAGTGGCCATCACAGCCTTCTGACATCACTATCATTGAGCCACAGTGGGGAGATCTCCAATGTGCAGTTCATGCAAGACAACCCATGAATTTACAGAACCTTGGGGGTTTTTGCCTAGGCTTTAAATGGTAATAGACCTTTACTGGCAGAACAGCAGACTAGAGATAAACACACTGAACCTACTGTAGCAGATATTAATACTCTTACTTTCATAATTCCTTCTCTTGCCAAGCAGACACAAATCTGGAAAATTCACCAAGGTTATTGGCCAGGACTGGTTTGCTCTGCACCCTGAAAGCCAAATATCAACCCGCTGGTATCAGAGGTAACTAAGCTGATATCAAAGGTATAAAAAGGTAAGGCAATGTCTTTACAAACATTACCAAGAGTAGTTTCAGTAGATGAAAAATAGGTTGTTGATTATGACAAGAAAAGTGACCTCTCCCTGAATCCAACTGGTACACATAGTCACCTGTAAGTCTCAGAGAGGTAGGCTCTGTCTGACCCACAGTAAGAGAAAGGATTGTTGTCCAAGTGTGCATCTATTTTTGTGTGTCGGGTTCTGTTTGTACTGTCAACACAACTTGAAGGAGGGAGAAGCAACTACTTCAAGAAAGGGATCTCCACACTGGGAAAAATATTTAAATCAAATATGTCAACTATTAGCGGGATACCATGGAATGAGCCCCACTTTTCCCAAGAAGTTACCCAGGACATAGAAAAGAAACCAAAAGAAAATTAAGGAATACAGAAAATCCACATAGAGTGTCAAGACAGCATGACTGCATTCCAGCACACCATCAAGGATTACTGGAACATGGATCAAAGACAAAAAAAGAACATCATATTGAAAGTTAAAGAATTATCAGATGCTTTCATTTAGTACACTGTATTAATCCCTGAGGGGAAATTGTCTTTTCGCGTGACCTTTGGGGGTCGGAGCACAGGGTCAGCCATTGTATAGGTCCCCTGAAGCAATTTTCAGGTGAAGGGCCTTGCTCAAGGGCCAAATGGAGGAGGATTCCTTCTGGCAGTAAGGAAAAATGAACCAACAACCACCCAGATACCAGCACAGATTCTTAGCCCCAGAGTCACCCACCACTCTGCCTTCTGCCAATATATATAAGTTGAACTTCTAATAACAAGTAAACATCCAGTGAAGGTACTGCTGTATTTGGTCTTTCATGTTTAACTATTACTGTAAGAAGTGCAGCGACTATAAACTAAACTTAGCTCAATAAACTAGAAATTCTCTACAGAACTTAGAACAGAACTTATTTACAATAGAATACAATTTATTTTTGTATAGCCCAAAATCACACAAGAAGTGCAGCAATGGGCTTTAACAGCCCCTGCCTCTTGACAGCCCCACAGCCTTGACTCTCTAAGACAGGGGTGGGCAAAGTCATTCCTGGAGGGCCGCAGTGTCTGCAGGTTTTTGTTCCAACCCAATTGCTTAATAAGAAGCACTTATTGATCTTGAAACACTTCTGCTTCACTTTAGTTATCGCCCTCATTAAGATTTTGAACCCTTATTGCTCATTTAAGTCTTAAACAGCTGCATTCTCGGTTTTTAATTGCTCCTTATTAGCAATAAGATGCAAATGATACAAGAAACCAGCAGTTATCCATTTTGCTTGTTACCCTTTACACCTGTGTGTATTTATCGTGCACTATTTGGTTTAATTAAATACTTGGAAGGAAAGAGAAGAGAAAAAAATGAAGGATTGAGAATTACCTATCTGTTTTACACTTCAAAGTATTTGGATAATATCCTTAGAATGGAAAAAAAATCTAGGATATGAGAATGACTTGACATAGCAGAGTTAAAGCTCTAACAAGCCATGAAATGTAATTATTGGCAAGGATTGTTTTCTAATTAAGCAACTGGGTTGGAACAAAAACCTGCAGCCACTGCGGCCCTCCAGGAATGACTTTGCCCACCCCTGATCTAAGAAGACAAAGAAAAACTCCCAAAAAAACCCTTGTAGGGAAAAAAAATGGAAGAAATATTGGGAAAGGCAGTTCAAAAAGAGAGCCCTTTCCAGGTAGGTTGGGCATGTAGTGGGTGACAAAAAGAAGGAGGTCAATACAATACAATACAGAGAACAGAACAAATCCTCAATACTGTATAAAAATAAAAATATTACAAGTGTGGAGCAGAATTTAACAGTAGATGATATCACATAATATGATATGGATTTCATTTCACACATCACTACAAAATTAAATCTTAATTGATATGCATACAGTTGTTTTTTTTTTATTCTGTTACAAAGAAAACCATGATCAGCTTTCTCTTGTTAGCCTGGAGAGAGTGATGGACTACATCCAGACAATGTAGAGAAGCAGTCAAGAAGGCACATAGGATGTTAGGTTATATATCACGAGGTGTAGAGTACAAGTCAAGGGAGGATATGCTCAAGTTATATCACTCACTTGTAATCCCGTTACTCCTTATCCCAAGACGTAATTCCTTCTTTCAATATTGTATTGCACTTGATTTTCTCTCCTCCTTCAAAGTCACAAAGAATGTGGAAATGATTTACTTTTAAAACAGTTCTGTATAATTTGAGTATACTTTCTAAACTAACAACAAAGGCCACAATTAAAGAGAAAGTGGTGAATTAAATGCTAAAATATTAAGTAGTATCCCACAGTAATTAAATATTGCAAAGAAAAAGCATGACAAAATTAATCAATATTGCAAAATTCTGATTAATATTATTATTTTCCTTTACTATTAGATCTCTTGAAAATGCTTTAGTTTGTTTTGCTTGCATTGCTTTGCTAAAAGCACTGATATGCTTCTAAAGCACATTTTCCCCCTGACAAAGAGCCATTAATGTAATATATATTAAATAAAATGTCTCTATCACTACTATTATTAGTTTTCCTTGCCATTCTCATAACTGTAATGTATTTGCTCTTCACTCCTACCCCTTTGCAGCCTGTTCTACCGTATGCTTTTTATCACTAGTGTAATTAGTATTCAGTGAACACAGCTGCTGCTCATCTGATATTTTCCAATAACCCTGGCTGGAGGTCCCTTGTCCCTTTTCCCAGTGAGGCTTCCCTCAAGTTGATTGCCTGTAGCATATGGCTGATAACTTGCAGTGCAATTATATATCAGGAGAAAGACAGACTGGAGTAATTTAAAAACGAAGGATCACCAGACAAAGATGACCAACCTAAGATACTTGAGGAAACCAGAAACCTTATAAGAAACAACACTTTAATTTTGATAACAAAAGCCATTTTCTTTCTGGATGTTTTCAGCTTTTTTTTTCTCAGATACTAAAAGGCAGAACATGACATGCAACAAATAAGAGATCTGCAAAGGGTAGCATTTTTCAGTGCTGCCAAGGTCACATTAATATTATTTTAAATTAAAGCTGTGGAAGGCTTCAGGAAGCAGTAATTTAAAATGTGTTTTCTTTGGTCTAGAGGAATGATTACAGCCTATCAAGGCAGCAATTGCAAAAATGCATTAAAAACAGCAGCTATTATATCAAACACCATAATGTCTAGCTAATTATGACACTCAGGTAAAATGCAGCCATGGTGTATGTTAAAAATGGGTGTCGTCATACACAGCATTAAGGGTTTAATCATCATTGCAGGTAGGAATTGGGGTCGATTTAAAAAACAGATAATGTTGGGTGGGGTGCAGAGTCTATTGCAGACAATAGTCATGATATAAAAAATTTAGGGAAGCAAGCTGACTTGCATGCTTAGAAATATATTAATTGCTATTAGAATAGTGGTTGGATTGCAATTTGTTCTTTATTCAGGTATTTTTAGCTACATTCTTTGAACATTTTATTAATCATGACACTTTATAAAAGTGTTCACATTCAAAAACAAAAAAATGACTAGTAAATAGACTGTATTACTAAATTCACCAATCTATTTTAAACAGAAAACTTTCAATAACTCTTTGAACCCAGATGTTTTTTTTTAATCTTAATTTCAATAATACTTTGAGAAAAGGCTTATATCTATTGTCTGGAGAAACACTATTAAACAGTATTTCTCATGAACATAAAGGTAACATGGGAAAACGGCTGCTACAGAGGAATGGGACTAAGTGTAATTGCATGGCTGTGCATGTGTCCCCCATGGGATAAGATAACAAATGATTTTGGCAACCAGGACACATTTTTTGATGGCAGAGTATAACAGTGCAATGCATCATCCATAATTGTGTCCTCTTTGAAGTCTATTAAATGAACAGATAGATAGTGCACTCTTTCAGAAATACCTTGAATTCATAAAACCTTTGCATTTTACGTATCCCAAGTGTACCATTCAATTTAAAAAGTGCAGATTGTTCCACTTATTTACTTTAAAGATCTTCATAAAATGTCCAAAGAAACTGTCAAGAGTGAAAGCAGAGTTCAATTATCACTGCGGTACCAATATGTTAGTGTGTTTAACTTGCTTTTCACATGTCCTTTCATACTTCTACCTGTAGGTTAACAGTACCACACAGCCTGACAAGAAAATGGATTTATAGCTGTGATCATAAGTAACAGTTAATTAGTTATTGGAAGCCTTCACAATTTTGTTATGATACCGAATGCAAATGTTGTTCCAAGGAAAGGAGAAAAATAATATGTAAGACAGTGTTTGGCTGCAGTATTTGAGCTTGGAGGTGAAGCCAGTGAGGCAAATAAATATTTAAAGTGACACAATTTTGCACCAAATGGCAAATGATGAACATGATTTACAATTTTGTGAACAGAGTATAGGATGAAGTGCCAGTTGAAAAAAAGCCTGAGTAAAAGAAGTTCATTTTGACAAAGCTCTATAAGGTTTAAAGGTCATAAAAATTCACATTATCCAATTTTGTGAATTAGCGTTTACTTGAAAGGATCACAAGAATAAAAGCTGATCTTTAAAACATTAAGCACAAGGTTTGATATCCACTGACCACTAGGCAACTCTCTCTCATACACACACACACACTTCCATTCACACTGTGTCAGGTTAGAAATATTAATTGATATAATATACCATCTTTGGAAGCTGGGAGGAAATTAGAGTACCCTAACCCATGTGAACATAAAGAAAATGTGTTAAATCCATACAGGCATCAAAACAAAACAAAATGCAGGTGTTTTTGGAGATTTGAAACTCTATCGTAACAAAGGTTGGCTCATCACAAACATTTTTAATAATAAAATGCATTGGAAACATTAACACCGCTTTTACAAATGCCATACCAAATGGCATATGACAATGTAAAACGCTGTTTCTTTGAAGGACAGGTGATTGGCAGGATGACGCTGGACTTCGTTCTGTATTCAAACGGTGCCATCTTTCGCCTTTTACGCCTGGTGCAGGTGCGTTGTTCTTATATGTGAGTGGACGTTTCTTGCGGGGAGGTCTTTTGTTCTCTTTCTCCGATCTGAGTTCACCTCTGTTATAACGCGTCTTTATTTGAAAACAGCCGTGTCAGATCAGGGTGAGCGTGAATGCGACTGAGAGAATAAAACTGAATAAAAAAAAACGCTAACATTTACAAGTACCATACATTTACACTGTCTGTTACAGACTCAAATCAAATGTATGCTTTTATTGTATAACAGTAACAATAAGAACAGCTCACTACTTAAAATGTTTATTTTGGGAGACGTTAAGACTCGAACCCAGAACCTTCTGAATTGGAGTCAGCAGCTCTAACCAGTATACTACCCAAGAAGTCAGGACAATAAACAACACTAACCTGATTTCTTTTTCTTCGGTTATAGTCTTGGAAAAAAGCGCATTCCTTCTGTTGTACTGGTATCTTTTGTGAAAGTGCTTATTTGATATTTGAAATTCAGTCTTCACACATTATACACTTCATGTCTACATTTTGTCGTTAGTACTAAAACATGGAAAAAGTTTGTCTTTTAGGTATGTGTTCAACATTTCTGTCATCCTACACTTACAAAGATCTTTGTGGACTTTGTGCTGCTTGCTGCTTGGGATTATCAACACATTTACAAGACAAAAGGTGCTAAATGGAGACGTGCGAGTGGATTTAAGGTGGGCCGGATTTACGAGTGTTCTCGTAAGCTTTGGTAATGGTAGTGTTAAGGTGGCACAGTGGTTCAGTATTTAGTGTTGATGTCTTATAGATTTACAGCCCTGATATGGAATCACGGGCCATTCACTGTTAGTGTGGCAGTTGCATATTGTCTTCCTGAGTTTGCAACAGTGTCTTTTATGGATACTGTGGTTTACTTTTACATCTAAAAGAAGCACATGTTAGGCTAATTTTCAAATCTAAATTCGTGTGAGTGTGTGTGTGTGTCCATGACAGACTGGTGACTTGTCCTCAGTTGGTTCCTTCCCCAGACTCCAAAACTACAAGGATAGACTTTTGCCCGAATGACCTTCACATAAATTAAGCAGGTTTAATAATGGCTGGGTGTTATTTACACCCATTATTGTCATATATATATACAGAATCAAAACTTTCATTTTTGAGCCATCTTGGAATGAGATAAAAAATGAAACAGGTTGCCCACTATGTGGGTTTCTCAAGGCAAAGTCTGCAAAATCAACTGACCATTTCCAAATCTGAACCCCATTTGCATTAGCTAAGTTTTACAGAGACAAAAATAAAGACTGGAACAGAACACAAGGACCCTTAAAGGAAGTCAGTTCTGACAAGGACCAACTTGGCTAGCAAGCTTTCAAAATTGGCTGTTGTCACAAGGATCAGTTAGTTAATATATTTTTACCTGGTCTTATTCCAACGAAGCAGATGCAGGCTGCAATTATGGGAACAGAATGCATTGAAACATTCATTTTTTTATTTTTCTTTTAATATTCTAATTCTGGTAACAATAAAGCCATAAGAAATATAACTTTGCAATATAATGGTAGTTATGGTTCCACTCACATTTTTTCTTCAAATTTTGTCAGCCAGAAAAGAAAAATGCCTTTGAGACACAAGGTCAAGGGTTCAAGATCTACTTGGGACAAACAGGAACTGCTTCATACATCAACTTCCCAGCATGAGCAGATAAGGAGTGCAACTGTGCTTCCATCTGCTCTGTGGTCATTAAAGATCCCACAGACCTTGTTAAAGGACAGCAGGTGCTTTGAGCTCCTGCGGTCAATTGCTTTCCCAAAATAATTCACTTCCTTAACCCAGTTGGAAACAAAGCTTTTGCCTTAAAACAAGCATGGGGTTTGAAAAGAGGCTGCCCTTTGGCTTCAGTCTTTCTCTTATTTCCTTTCACATACACCCACTGTGGATTAAAAAGTGAGAAAGATGCATGATTCTGAACAGATTAAAACTATTTAGATATCCAGACTAGAGTCTGTTCTGAATTAGAGTGTATATTAAAAATGTATATTCAAATTTATAGTATTTCATTATGAATCACAAATTAGATATTCATAACTGTAGCAGTCTAATTAGACTATTAAAGAAATGTATTTAAATTGGCAGACAGGCAGTATGTCCTGGTGGGTAGGCCATCAGGATTAGTAGCCTTCTAAAATAACTGAGCTAAGTTTCAATTGTATTGTGATTTGCTTTTAAGTCATCATGTCCATGGATTCACACCTGGACACATACTGACACATTTTCACAACTCCCAAAGTGCCTAAAACATGTACATCTCCTAAATGTTTCAAATCAAAAGTGACCCAAGAATTCTCAGTTTCTATGTGATATTTGTACATTCACATATATTTTTGCATGCATTTTTCCCAGGGTGCTCTATTTTTTCTCCAAACACACATCAATATTCAGATTTACTTTTTTATTGACTCTAAATTATTTCAATGTTAATGAGTATTGGCCATCAGTGTGCACCTTACCTTGTTTGAATGCTGCAGGGATAACCTTCAGCCAATGGAACTCAAAGCTAGATTAAGAGTTTATGAAATTAATTGGTAGTGTACTTCTGTTTCTACAACTGTAAGCTTTCCAGTGGAAAAAGGAAAAAAAAAATCTGCAATGACAAAAATCTAGTTAAAGCTTGAGTACATTTAAAAAAAAAAGTTTTCAACTTGTTTTAGCCCAACCAGCCTTGTGCAGTGACACACTGCAACTTGATAACATGTGAAAGCTCATTAGGTACACTTTCACCCAATGAGGTCCACTCCTCTGATCAAGTAATCTTTAAAAGGGTCTTAATTCAAAGCTTAGGTCACAACAAGGCAAAGGTCAGTTTTCTGTGTATCACATAATGCCTTAAATGTCACCAGAAACAATGGAAAGGGCCATTGGAATGCAGCAGACAGACATGTTGCGTGCCAGCATTTACTAGATACAATGTGGATTAAACCATTCCACTATGTCTCTACTGTGGGAAATGTTTCTGCAGACAGGCAACCTTGCAGGATTTGGTTATTTTCAATTGACCACACCAGAGCAGGACTCACCCATGAGACTCGTCATTCTGAACTGCTGTAGACACAATGACCACTTCAGTGACAAGATGTTGAGGGAAAGGCATTAGGCTGCTGGCCTCAGAGAACAGGTGAGCCCTAGGCTCATGGATCACTTTTTGGTTAGCTTTGCTCACAATGCTCAGAAATGTGTTCCTCTGCCTGACAACTTTATCAGGCTCTACCTGAGATAAAACATAGCATTCTTCCACTACAGGACATGAAATTCAATGGTAGTCTGCACTAAAGGTGTGAAGCTGTGAAGACTGGAAGAGGCAAATACACAAGATGCTGAAAGATTGTAAAATGTTGTTATTTCCAACAATGAGCGTTGAGGAGTTTCTTTTTTTCATATAGTGAAGCCAGATTTCACTATAAATTACTACTATCTGGATTATTCCTTTCCTTAACCCTTAAACTGCCGGAACTGGCTATAGTCGGGTCCCAATGCAATTTGCCAGCACACCTGAACCGAGTATATTCGGCGAAATACATTCATTGAACTCCGTAACCGGCTAAAGTTGGTTCCCAGTTCAATTTGCCAGCACAATGGAGCTGAGTATATTCGGTGACGTACATTCATTGAACGCCACAACCGGCTATAGTCGTTTCCCAGTGCAATTTGCCAGTACGCTGGAGCTTATCAGTCAGTGCTGTACATTTGTTGAGAAGCCAGCTCATGACCACTCCCGTCCCCTGCAGCATCACTGTCCTTGGGATTCAGCCACTGCACTAGACTAGCCTGCAAGCATCAAAGTTTACCTCTGTGTGCTTGCATGCAGTCAGTTGAAGCGCCGTTGGCTCAGTGATTTTCTGAATTTCATCAATGGCGTCATTTGCACCTTGTACATATTGTTGCAGTAGTTTTTTTAATAGTTTTTATAGTTCATTGGCCGCCCTGGTCTGTATGAGGGCCATGGGAACCGAACATGGAAGCTCAACCCTATTTGGGCCCATGGTCACCACCGTGGGGTGCCCGGAGGTTTGTGGAGCCCTGGATGCCAGCACTTCCGCCACATCCGGAAGTGCTGGCGGAAAAAATTGCAGAGGCACCTGGAGTGATTCTGGGTGCTCATGCGGCACTTCCGCCACACCAGGAAGTGCTGCTGGAAGTTCGTCAGAGAGCACTTGGAGCTCATCTGGGTGATTATAAAAGAGGCTGCTTCCCTCGAGAGCAAGAGAGAGCCGGAGTTGGAAGGAAGAGGGCATTGCTTGGAAGGACTGGAGGAAAGGTGGCCAGAGAAGTCCAGAAGGGAGAGAAACAGACTCAAAAGGTGTTTGGTGCATGGACACTGTGAGTGTGCTGGACTGTAAAATAAAACGTGTGGTTTGGACATCTAGCGGTCTCAGTGTCTGTCTGTGTCCGGAGCATCTTTTACAAGGGTTAAAATGAAAATACATACATGCTTTTAATATTTAGCTTTATACATTACTGCACATAGAGACCTTTAAATGTATACTGAAACTAGATATAAGTTTTATGACCCATGTTTTCAACAGGTTTCTGGAAAGAACTGAAAAAGTTTTGTGAAGAACCGCTTCCTCAGCTTATGTATGTAACACACTTTGTGGTTCATGGAAGCCCAAATTATGTCAATATACCTTTATTACTGCAAGCCATTGTATCATAAAATACAGCTTCACTGTACATATTCCAAGCACATCTTCATGCTAGAAAAGTACATCTTCTGTATGTATTAAAAGCGTAACCTTTTTGTCATTTAGTCTTTGTTCTCCAATTAAAGTAAAACTACTTTTCCACGCCTCATCTCTTTTAGGTTTTATGTCATATTTTTTTCTCTCTATACTTTTTAAAACATCAGTTCCACAGCTCATATTTGTTATCACACATTGATATGCTTAAAGCCTGTGAAGAGTTGGACAAAGAACAAGTAATGATATCTACACGATGACTGTTACAATACCATTATTAAAAAGAAACAAGGATGAGAATTTTATATAAACTGAAGTGCATTATTCAGAACAGAGATGGAAGATGGCAGGCTGGCCTTTCAGTCTTAGATATGAAAAGTAATACATAATGAACCTAAGAGAAGAAGTACATTTCCTAATAATGAGGGGATTATTCATTATTAGCATAAGACAGCATAGAAATTAAACAAAATGAATTTGAAATCATAATACATTCTACATAGTCTGCCTCTGGGGTCTTACAGAGTGCATTGGTTGCGTCAGCACCCCGCCTCACAGACATGAGAATTTACTTTGGGACTTACATAGTCTTAACAGTTCAAGGCCAAATTCAATAACATAAATACATGTTGTACAACCCAAAGCAAAAAACAGCCTGCATTTTCTTCTTCACTTTGGTTCTTGTGTATACATGCACTGAATGGACAAAAAGCAAATTAACCATGTACATGAGCCCTTCCAGACAGACAGTTCTAAATGTACTTTGTATCTCCATTTGCAACAACCAGTTCTATTCACCTTCAAAACATTTCCCCTATGTTATGGTAAGCAGAGGTTTCTGCTGGTGATCTTTTGTTTTTTTTCTCCAAAATCTGATGCTCACTGGCAGTAGACTGCTTTCGATAATGTACTGAGATGTTAAATAATGTTTAAGTTGGCCAAAACTTCACAACTACTTTATACGTTGATTCATTCCACAAAGAAAGCTGTTATGGTACCCAATGCTATGTAAAGACATTGTCTACAGTTTCATCCCATCCTGCTGTATTATGTAGGAATGTGTGAGACTTACCAAGTTCATTTACTAGGTTGGTCTACTCTCGTACCTTAAGATTAGCATATACACAGATACACAGACAGATCCTGCTCACAGCACTACACATGAATGATGCCTAACTGCCAATCACTACGTAATATTCCACATAGGATCCCATCCACATGAGTAATGCTTTATCCCTGTCACTATTCAGTACACCCCAATGGGACTCAATATAACCAGCATTAATAAACTTACAGGTGTCCCTGAGAAACACAAAGACTCAGATCCATTTTAGTAATATGCCACTTGCCAATCAACAAAGTCTTACTTCTGCTGTAGTTGTTCTTCTATTGAGTTGCGACCTCTTAGCTTTAATAACCCTGCCGCCATGAGCAAATGGCAATCTCTCTTGCACTAGATGCCCTAATATTTTCTTAATTACTTTAATCAGAAATGTGAAAGCAACATTGTATTTACTAAAGTATAATAATACCAATAGAAGAAAGTATAACAGAAAACAACATTGATAGCCAAGTCTAGATATAGATTTAAAAGCTTACTGAAAATCAACAGGTCAAGGGTGGATTGTGTCCTGAGCAGCTTTGTAATTTAGCAATCGGTATGATACCGACATTCAGACGAAATGGCCATTCTCTCTTTTACTGACGATTTTTGGTCACTGATGTCAGTTCCTATGTTGTTCCCCACTCTCTGGTCCTTCAGACAGGGCATTATTTATATTGAAATCACACAAAAGCTCCTGGACATGTGACATTACACACATGAAATAGGCTACCTGTTCTTGTGATGGATGGGTCTACACAAAGGCTTTGATCTGTGCATATCCATACAGATGTTTACTCCTTTTTACCATTACATTGTAAAGTGACTGGAATAGATGTTTTAAAAAGTTATAAATTACTGAGATGACAGTGTGCTTCAATGTAAAGTGCCCCTGTAGTTAACCTGTAAATTCTGTGTAAAATTAGTTCCTATACAGTTCATCGTGGGTTGTTTCAGCAAAATTAAAACTTAATATAAGCAGTCTGTAGTTTCAAAAAATTGTTATCTTACTCCAGGAAACTGCCCACACATTCTCTTGCTATGTGGACTTTGTCCATCAGTGCGAAAACAGAAGCATCTCTCCAGCTCTAACACCTTAGGTTTTACAACATGTATCATTGTTCATTATTAGACCTCTGCTTATTTAGGTGTTTAATTCCCACTGGTGTAAAATCCAACTTTATAAAGATTAGCCAAGGATGGAAAATCTCAGAGCATAGAGCAAGTCCTACATCAGATATTACTAAAAACACTTACATATAAATGTGAATATTTAATTGTTTTGATATATAGTCCAAAAGTCTGCAGTTACATTTATATGCACTGTGGCAGGTGGCTGCCTATATAATGGAAGGACCTGGGGACAGAACCTGCACAGGATATTATCTCCCCTGTTGTGCTAGATGACAGCTCCCTGTGTTGCAGTGCTACCTCAGACTCCTGCAGGACATTATGGGAGTTGGAGTTCAGCAAACCCCTGCTGGGTTTTGTGGGCACCACCAGTGGGTGCTACAGGGACTGCTGAGCCCTTTATTGCAGCACTTCCACCACATGTGGAATTGTTGGTGGAAGGAGATAACAGGACACCTGAAGCCTTTCCAGGTGCTCTATAAAAGGAGCCACCTCACTTCTCTCAGGGAGACAGAGTTGGGTGGAAAGGAGATGAAGCTTGCTGGGAGTGGTGGTAGAGGAGGAAGGAGTGAAAGAGAAATAAGAAAAGTGTGCTTTTGTTCAGTCTATTGTGCTTCTGAACTGTACTGAGCAGGTGGGAGACTAGGGAAACATTTCCCACAAAGAAAAATAAAAAAAACATGTGTGATGAAATTGTGTCCTACAAGAATCATCATTTTGGGTCCCCTGCCTCTGGCTAGAAGGTCAGATGAATCCTACAGTCGTGTGCTGGCCTTGAACAACTGGTTTAGAGGCTTCTGCAACAGACAAAATATTGGTTTTCGTGGACAACTGTAATCTTTTCTTGGAGAGACCGCATTTCTTCAGGAGAGATGGTCTACATTCATACATTCAGTGCCTGGGTTCTCTCCAAAAACATCTTGAAAATAATTTGTCTTTTCTCATTATGTAAATTTAGTCCAAATGTTTTCCATAATGCCTTGCTAGAATATGATAATTCTGTAGTGAGTTTACCTTGAGATGTGCACTGTATTAACACTATAATAACAAACAATAGTCTAACTAAAAAATTCAGAAAAAGAGGTATAAATGTAAATAATGTATTTACCATTTCACCTTTAAATGGCCACTGTATTAGAACTATAACCACATATTATAGGTGCGGCAGTGTCAAAAGAAGAAGTCCTTACAGCTTTGTTCATTCAACTCACCAAGGGAAACAAGGAGGTGGTTTAGCAAGTACTTACACAAACTTAATCATGTGTTTTGAATATCTTGCCAGTGTTATTCAAGGAGTATCCCAGTCTCTCATATTAACCATTTGTAGACCTCCTGAATCTAATACATCTTTCACTGAGGAATTCTCAGACTTAGTATCTATAATAACTAACTATGACAGGTTCCTAATTGTAGTTGATTTTAGTTTTCTTGTGGATAACCAGTGTGATCCAAAAGCAATATAATTTATGATCTTACTGTATTCCTTTGATTTCAGTCAGCATGTCAGCCAGCCCACACATAAGCAAGGAAACACGCTGGATTTAGTGATTTTAAAAGAATTAAAAGTTGAGGTGAGACAAGTTGTGGATATCAGTATATCAGATCACTTTTGCATATTAGTGTCAAAATAATAATAACTACAATTAATGAGAACTGTATTGTTAAAATGTTATTTAAATACATCTGCAGATTCAATGTCTGCTAATATTCTGAACAATCAGTCCGACTGTAGTACTTACCTTAATAGTGCTAACAGCAATAACAGTATGGTGGAAAATTTGAATGCTAAGGTGAGAGCTGCAGCTGACATAGTGACCCCTAAAAAGGCTATTAAGAAATCCTCCAACACTATTATACCTTGGAAGACACAATGAGTGTCTGATTTAAACAGAAAATGCAGGAGAGTTGAGCATAAATGGAGAAAAACAAAACTAGTAGTCCAATATGAAAAACTGAAAGCTAAAATAATTGAATACAACAAAGTAGTCCACCTTGAAAGGAAGTCCTATTACTCTAAAATTATAAATGATAATGACGGTCTTCTAAACCCAGCACACTCAACGGAATGCCTCATAAAAGCTACTAGTGAAACTTGTGAGGCTTTTGCTATATTTTTTACACATAAAGTAAATGATATTAAAAATAATATACTACATCCCCCAAAATTAGTCCGATTGAATCCTAGCATTCCCTTTTAAGCAAGTTAAATAATTTCACTGGAATAAATCGGCCCTATGTAGAATAATTTCTCAACTGAAACCACCTGTACCCTTGATCTAACACCAATAGGCTTTTGTAAAGAATTCTCTGATGTGCTAATTGATAGTATACTTGACACAGTAAACTCATCATTAGATAAGGAGGTCTTCCCTGACTGTCTTAAGATTGCAGATGTTAAATCCCTGCTCAAGAAAAATAATCTCAACTTCACTGTTGTTGACAAATTTAGAACAATTTCTAACCTGTGTTTCTTAAGTAGAATTCTAAGGCAGTAATTAAGCAGTTAAATAATTATTTGATTAAACTATAATAATAATAATAATAATAATAATAATAAAACATTCTATTCTTGACAAGTTTCATTCAGGTTTCAAAACAAATGACAATACAGAAACTGCACTGGTTAAAATAGTAAATGACAGAAGCCATATATCTGTTCTTGTTCTCTTAGCCTTGAGTGCAACATTTCACACCATAGATCACAGTATTCTTATAAATCACCTTTGACAACAGGTGGGCCTCTCCGGTAGCACCTTAAATTGGTTTCAATCTTACATAACATGTAGAAAATTCTTTGTAAATTGTGGTGGTTGTACTTTATAAACCCATGATATTATATATGGTGTACCACAGGCCCATTGCTTTTTTAACCTGCATGGTTCCATTAGGTCAGATTATCTCAAAGCACAAGGTGAGTTACCACAGCTATGCAGATGACACACAGCTTTATTTATGGATTGTGCCTGATGACCCTGATGCTCTTGGCTCTCTGATTCAATGTCTTAGCAGTATTTCCGATTGGATGAGTAGTAAATTTCTCAAACAAAATAAGGAGAAAACAGAAATTTTAATGATTGGCAAACATGGGTATAGGGAGGACATTAGAAATAAACTTGAACCCTTAGGCTTAAAAATCAAGACAGAGGTAAGGAATTTAGGGGTAATTATTGACTCTGACCTAAACGTTAAATTGCATATTAACTAAATTATTAGGTTTGCATTTTTTCACTTAAGGAATACATCAAAAGTTAGAAATCTTATAACTCTACAAGACACTGAAAAATTAGTTCACACTTTTGTTTTTAGTTGACTAGATTATTATAATGCATTCCTAACAGGACTACTACCTAAGGAAGGCATCAATTGGTTATACTTAATGCAGAATGCAGCAGCCAGAATCTTAACTCGAGTTTGAGTTTTTAGCGTTGTTACACTGGTTACCAATGTCATTCTGAATTGACTTTAAAATACTATTAATGGTTTATAAAGCCTTAAATAATCTTGCTCCGTATTTTGAAATGCCTATCACTATACATTCCAAGTTGTAACCTTAGGTCTTTGAATTTGTTTTTTTTTTCCTCCAGCCTAACTGGATTTTTTTTTCTGTCCTCCTGGCCATCTGACCTTAGCTTTTTCTTTGTTGTTTATTCTTTAATATTATTGCCTACTTTTATTTTCATAAAACTTTCTTTTTGTTGACTTATTAAGCACTTTGAGCTACAATGTTTATATGAAAATGTGCTATATAAATAAATGTTGTTGTTGTTCCTTTCAAAGACCAGATGATAGTGTTTACACAGTCACATATTGGTAAAAAAGTGATATTAATCCCCTAGCCAAGATTCAAATTAAATTTTAGTCTCTGAAGATGCTGTCAAATTACAGTATTTACATCAATATACAGATCAATGTGTTTTCTACAAATTACAAATGTAAATTCTACACAAAAGTTCAACAAACGAAGAGAAAACTCTTCTGAATCACAAATATAAAGGTAAAGTATAAGCACTTTTATAATAATATAATAAGCAGCATGGTAGACAATAAGGAAAGTAATGAATCTAGAAGAAATGGAGCACAGAACTGCAAGGGTGAGTACTAGTCAAACCCCAGAAAAAAAATGATCATTTTACATACACTCTTAGTTTTTTATTGGGTTGAGGGAGGGGTTATTCAATTTACATTTAAAACAGAATACTTTCATGTAAACAAAATTCATGTCAGGAGATTGTAACAATTTTGGTGCTGAACAGGCAATTCAAGTCCAACAGGTTCACCAATCCATTCACCAAATTCTACAAAATGTGTTGAGATTTGAAGGTACTTAAAGTTCTGTTCCCTACATCACTACTTGGGGATTTATTCCATGTGTTTATGATCCTATGGGAGTTGAAAAACTTTCTAACATTTGTGAGAAATGTACCTTGAACTTGTTTCTAACTATTGAAGAATGTATTTTAAAGTAACAGCTGGGATCCAGGGTACTAATTCTCAGGCTAGCTGCTCTCATCTGGTCTTTCTCGACCAGTACTATGCTACCTGGGGCCAAACCAGAGTATATGTACACACAAAAAGGGACTTGAAATGTCCATACACAACTTTCCACACAAATGTTGGGGTTTATACACTCATATAAAAAAGACTGGGAATCCCTCTTAATTCTTTGGATTTTTGTTTATCATTGGCTGAGCTTTCAAAGTAGAAATTTCATGCCTTATGGAAACAGCAGTATTTCAGCAGTGACATTAAGTTTATTGAATTAACAGAAAATATGCAATATGCATCATAACAAAATTAGACAGATGCATAAATGTGGGCACCCCAACCGAGATATTACATCAATACTTGGTTAAGCCTGCTTTTGCAAATATAACAGCCGCTAGACGCCTCCTATAGCCTTTGATGAGTGTCTGGATTCTGGATGGAGGTATTTTTGACCATTCTTCCATACAAAATCTCTCCAGTTCAGTTAAATTTGATGGTTGCCGAACATGGACAACCTGCTTCAAATTATCCCATAGATTTTCGATGATATTCAAGTCAGGTGACTGTGACAGCCATTCTAGAACATTGTACTTCTCTCCATTCTACTCCTCTGCATGAATGCCTTTGTAGATTTCAAACTGTGTTTTGGGTCATTGTCTTGTTGGAATATCCAACCACTGCATAACTTCAACTTTGTGACTGATGCTTGAACATTATCCTGAAGAATTTGTTGATATTTGGTTGAATTCATCTGACCCTCGACTTTAACAAGGGCCCCAGTCCCTGAACTAGCCACACAGCTCCACAGTATGATGTAACCTCCACCAAATTTGACAGTAGATAGCAGGTGTTTTTCTTGGAATGCAGCGTTCTTCTTCCACCATGCAAAGTGCTTTTTGTTATGACCAAATAACTCAATTTTTGTCTCATCAGTCCAAAGCACTTTGTTCCAAAATGAATCTGGCTTGTCTAAATGAGCATTTGCATACAACAAGCAACTCTCTTTGTGCCGTGAGTGCAGAAAGGGCTTCTTTCTCATAACCCTGCCATACAGATGTTCTTTGTGCAAATTGCACTGAATTGTAGAAAGATGTACAGATACACCATCTGTAGCAAGATGTTCTTGCAGGTCTTTGGGGGGTGATCTGTGGGTTGTCTGTAACCATTTTCACAATCCCGAGCATATGCTACTCCCGTATATTTCTTGGCCTGCCAGACCTGGGTTTAACAGCAACTGTGCCTGTGGCCTTCCATTTCCTGATTACATTCCTTACAGTTGAAACTGACAGTTTAAACCTCTGAGATAGCTTTTTGTAGCCTTCCCCTTAAACCATGATACTGAACAATTTTTGTTTTCAGATCTTTTGAGAGTTGCTTTGAGGATCCCATGCTGTCACTCTTCAGAGGAGAGTCAAAGGGAAGCACAACTTGCAATTGACCACCTTAAATACCTTTTCTCATGATTGGACACACCTGTCTATGAAGTTCAAGGCTTAACGAGCTAATCCAACCAATTTGGTGTTACAAGTAATCAGTATTGAGCAGTGACATGCATTCAAATCAGCAAAATTACAAGGGTACCCAAATTTTTGCACAGCCAGGTTTTCACATTTGATTTAATTTCATACAACTAAATACTGCTTCACTAAAAATCTTTGTTCGGAAAACACCCCAGTACTCAGATGTTCCTAGGAAATGAAAGACATACAACTGTTATCTTTTTTGTTGAAAGTAGAGTAAATTATTATGCAGGCTGAGAGGGGTTTCCAGACTTTTTCATATGACTGTAAAAGAAAACTTGACGGGTGAACATTTGTATGTTTATAGCAACTCTGACCAATGTGTAAGCAAAATGGAGAAAACATGAAATTATGACACCTTTGATAAGTAGAGAAATACAGCCAAGCCAGCTAATTATAATAATTCATATCACCAAGCAGTTATTATTATGTGTGCTAACTTGACAAATATATTACACCTCAAAAGTGATGAGTTTGATGTACAGACTAGCATTTTTATTGCCCTTTAAACTGGGCCAATGCCACACATTTGCACTGAAAAACTGTTTTGTTTTTTTGTCAGTCTACCTGTAATGACTTCTTAGGAAACTGGCCAACAGGTCAGGAATATCTCAGCCAAGTTTCACTCCACCATGCTTACTGTTCTGGAAGCAATTAACTGACCGGTGCAATACTACATCCTCTTTTTGTATGATGTGTGCACATAATGAAAACACAACATATTTTTGCCATCATGAAAAGGCAATTTGCAGCAGTGTCTTATTCTCCTAACATAATCAGAGCACTTTACTGCCCTCATATGGCAATAAGGGATCCTATTGAGACTGAAGCTGCTTTTATTAACTGTGAGCAATTACATTTCATTAATGCATAAGTCACTGAAAATATGACTGGCAAACATTGCGTCTCAATGGCCTGGATCAACCCATGATTCATTTATTTTGAGGCAAAATTGTTTGGCAGATGTGACAGTACTGTTCATAGTGAATGGCTTGTTGATACAGCAACTCGGTGAACCTTCAGTTTTTCATATGGCCTGAATTACTTATTCATTAAATAACAATCATGTCATTACATGTGCCATTTAATATTGGCTACCCACTCAGACATTCATGCTTTAAGACTTTCCCTGAACCACAGAATGCAGAGGAGAAGCATTATAATGCTGCCCATTATCCTGCTCTCTCAGTTGCGGAGCACAACCTGATACTTTTGAACTCAGGCAGCGGGGTCCCAATTCGTCAGGAGCATAGCTGTTCTACCAGCCAGTGAAGTTCTGCATCTTTGTGACTGCAGATGTATGAAGTTCATTAGCATGCTCCAGATATGGATGTTTCAAGATGGCGTTTCAAACGCAATCCTGTACACATTTTTAGGTTATTGTAATTTATAAAGGGAAAATTGCGTAGAAATCTGCATACGACAGGTTTTATAATTTTTTTTGACATAAGCATTTTCCTGTTTTTTTGGTGTGGGCATATTTTCAAATCAAAGGAAAGTTATATAAATGAGTCTCATGGTCTTTGTGATTAGTTAGATTTTAGCTTATTTAATATAATTAGGACTTCTGCCTCTACAATTTGCAAATTACTATACCTCATTGGCAGTCACTACTACTGCTGGAAGGTTAGTTTTTGTCTGTAAGTGTAAAGTTCAGAAAAACTATTGAAACTATGGAGGATACCAAACCAGTGTTTAACTGCATCCATGTTGCTAAAGGCAAATTGTAGAAGCAGTATGAATACACAATGTGCTACAAAAATGAAAAGCTAATTTTCTGTGCCCTATAAACATTTTGAGAATAGTGACTACTTTTAGCATTCAAAATTGTTATTTAAAAAGCAGTATACACATACCATGCTATTTTATTAAATCTTGCATCAGTAATTTTAATTTTAAATATATACAATGTGCCTACCTTATAGATAAAAAAGTAGTGTATTTCTGCAATCTAACATTTGGAGTATAGTTAATGAAAGGATGCATAAACCTTAGCATTAAAGACGTCTCTAATAGTCCTGATATCTAAGAACTTCAATTAATTAAATATTCTGCTGGTTATAGAACACTGGAATATATGATTATGGTGCACTGAAAGAGCAGAAAATAGTATCTTTGCATTAAAGTATTTTGTACATTGGTCATATATTTTAAGCAAATTATGCATAACTGTACTGCTAGTAAATTGGTGGCAGTTATTGATGACTGGAGCACAGCATAGAGAGGGGTTTAAACAAGACTTCATTTGCAATTAACTAGGTGAGTGCAGTTTTGGCACTTTCTGAGTCATTCAAGAACAAAGGATCTTAACCCAGTAAAACTATAAGTTCATTAATGCTCTGCCAGCTTCAGAACCTTAAAGAGTCAACCTTTAAATATATAGTCTTTTTGTGCATCAGATGAAAGACAGCTGAAAAAAACTTTTAAAAAAGGTTTTGTTAAACTATATAAGCATATTATGAAGGACAAATATGACCTTTGTAAGCATATTCATTTTCACAACATTCATTAAATCCTGCTTGATACTTTCCATTATGTTGTAGCCATCAAATCTAAACAGATCTTTAAATTTTTTTGTGACAGTTCTGATATTATGGAAGAAAGTTGATTTAATTTAGAAAGATGTGCAAGGACGGCTTAGAATTACTATTAGCACATAATTAACACTTATAAAGTATCTATCTAAATTACTATTAGCACATAATTAACACTATCTATCTATCTATCTATCTATCTATCTATCTATCTATCTATCTATCTATCTATCTATCTATCTATCTATCTATCTATCTATCTATCTATCTATCTATCTATCTATCTATCTATCTATCTATCTATCTATCTATCTATCTATCTATCTATCTATCTATCTATCTATCTATCAAGTCCTTACCAAGTCTCAAAGTTAGATAAATCTAAACTCACATGACAAACAGCACAAAACAGATTTTACTTTTAAAGCACACAGAGGACACAAAACCTCTTTAGTAAACATCTATGACAACAACCATATATTAGTTGATAGCTGCCCAATCAGGGGTAAGTACATTGAAGACTGAAGGGGATCAGCACTCCACTGCCTGACATAGAGGACATAGAGACATGCAAATGAGATTACAATTGAAACCCAACTGTTCAAGGATGAATGAAAGCTCAGGGAAAAAGAGACAGAGAGAGAAAGTCAGCTGGTGAAAAAGAGAGTGTTTGGTTTTAACTTTTACAGGGAACTGAGCAAGCCATCTCTCCCTAACATACAGAGTCAACAACGGCCTAGGGCTGGTGCATGGATCACTTTTTTAAGTGTTAAATAAAGAGATTGTGTTAAATGGAGGAAATTGGCACTGATTTATTGGGTCCACGTTAGTTCAGTTCTGGGTGTGCTGTGTTTAGCTTTTTTAATAATTTCGCTGCTGTTATTTTTATTACTAATTATGATGCAGTCTGAACATGTTCTAATTTGTTGTTTTATTTGTGAAATTATTATTGTCATTTTTGCTGTTTCAGAGTGTTTTCCTTAGCATGAATACCACCTTGTTGTTCACAGAAACTGTGCCACAGTTAAACCACTGGAGAAAGACACCTGAGTGTGGCGTGTTGCAAATTACATAGTGTTTGATTTTTGAAACCAAAAAAAACTACATTCGCATTGCATCACAATTCCAATTTTCTTCACTAATAAAGAGCATGAGACACGCATCTAATGATTTCAGAGACCTTTTTAGCAAAAAAAAATTGATTAGCAAAGAATGAAAAGGAATGAAAATTTTTCAGAAAGGCACTATTGGCATAACAACTGTTTTGGATCCAAACCTTCCACATTGTATTCTCACTAGTCTTGTTTCTTCTCATGTGCATAAGTTTCTATATACATATCTGTAGTGATAACTGTACTCAAACCTACAGCTACAATTTTTTGTTTATCTTTCATGTACTCATAAGCTGACGAATTTGTGAATATCTTGACTTGCACTGAAACGATGTGAGGTAGGGTAGCAACCAGCATCGGATTATTAGTTTGCATTTTTTACATTTTTTTTTGGACTTAACTTTTAAGCAATTTACACATTAATAAACACAAATATACACATACGTTCTCTACTGTGTTACGTATGTGCATCGGAGGATCACCTTTCGGACTCATCTAATGTATGTAATAATGCCCCAGAAAGAGAGGATGCACTGTTGCTAACTAAGTCTACCTAAGTCATCTCCCTTTCCCTCCACAGTGCTGAGAAGATGTCCAGTGATGGCAACTGACCCCACCCCTTCTAGTCTGAGTGCTATAAAGCCAGGGCGTTCCAGAAGGTGGTGTCTCATTTTAGACTGAACAAACAACCGGATGCAGTTGCTGCAAAATTAGATCCACTCAAGAACAGCCATCAAATACTCTCTCAATACTCTGTTTTGCTTATTTTGTTTCTCGCAACACACCATCAAGTACTTGTTATGTTTTGAACCAGCATATCATTAAAACGGATGACCAGGTTGGTGCCACAAAATTTCTTCTATGGACTCTGTCCTTCTCTCACCAGAAGACAACTGACTTTAAACAAGCAATGTACTGACACACATGATAACAACATTTATGGTTCAGATGTGTATGTAGCAAATTTATAAAAATTAAAAATATAAAGTATGTTCTAACACACTTTGTAGAATGTATTTTTTTAAATGGGAATGAACTTTAGAAGACATCCTTGCCTTCCACATGCCATTAAATCAACGGGATACAGAAATCTAAAAGGTTCTGTTAGTTATAGTAAGTCCCAGTTTATTTTTTACATATAATGGTGCACATTTCTGAAGAAATTTCAAAAAACTAATAATGCTCCATGTGCTTCAAGTTTCCTCCATAGATCTTGATTCAACAATTTACCTGTTTCAGTTTATGCCGACACAGACAATTTGCTCTGATAGAATAGACCTCATACAGACAGCTTGTGTAACAGCTTTTGAAAGAGACTATTGTAAAAATCCAACATTCAACATGCATAAAAAAGCAATAGATTCACATTCTGATATTCTGCTTGCCTGTCAAATTTAAAAGGACAAATAGGTTAATTTATACATACATCCAACTTTCTAATTGGATTAAACACTCTATAAAGACACTGGTGGGTAGTTCAGTTTTCTCTATGATTTCAAAAGCCTTTTTAACATACATATTTTCACTAAATCATAATATCAGGATATCCTTGTAAAGGTTAAAGGGTTAAATACAGTAGTACGGTCTTTCAAATCTATTCAGGCAATGTATAAATTAGGACATGTTACAGTAATGATAATATGGGGAACTTGACTGTTGACTGGTGATTAGACTAAAACATAGACCTGCGGTAATTGTAGCTTTAAAGTAGTTATCTGTTTGATGATGTGACCAGCCATAAAGTCTATGCAGGAAAAAAATATATGAATAGGATGAACCAGAAAAAAGGAACACAAAAGTAATATTAGGACAAGAAATTTTTTGTAAAAAAAGAATGACCGCAAGTTTGTAAAAAGCTCAGGGATAGGAATTATAATAAGCATTTAATACATGACATATTCTAAATTTTACACTTTCTTAGCTAATGATATTGATATCAATGATTTGTCTTGCTTTTTGTAAACAGCTCAGTATTGCACTGAGATGGGATTTGTGATTTTCTACTCATGGTGTGACTGCACAAGCATGATGTATTTATGACATGTGCACAGTTGCTCTTAAAAGAAACAGGTGAAAGCTACACTGGAAACATGGCCTTTCTTAAAAATGCGAACCTCCCTATGCATAAAATGATACAAAGAGAAAGCAGAATTGGCACAATATGACATTAAGGTGTCTGGTAATTGATCCAATACGTTAAATGCTATCAACAGTCAATTCTTAAAGTGGATAAATGAATGTACCTGCAGCAGCCTAAAAACAGTACACCTAGTGGCTTTTCTTTGGAGGTTAAGGGGCAGAGAGTTGGCTTTGAACTATTTCTAGGGGTGCCTTAAGCTCCAACAAGTCTATCCATGACACCCTACCTCTGTATGCCAACCCAACTTGATAATTTGCAATACAGGATGCCAACTGAGTGCTGCAGGCAGGAGCAGTAGGTCCAGAAATAACATGCAACTAAACTGAGTCTCCCCATCCCCAATGAAAAGCTTTTTAATATTAACAAAAAGAAATTCAGATATATGACAGTTTTTACTGTTTTAATGTGACAGTAAAAAACAGCTATACAGTGGGATGCAAAAGTTTGGGCAACCTTGTTAATAGTCATTATTTTCCTGTATAAATCGTTGGTTGTTACGATAAAAAATGTCAGTTAAATATATCATATAGGAGACACACACAGTGATATTTGAGAAGTGAAATGAAGTTTATTGGATTTACAGAAAGTGTGCAATAATTGTTCACTGTATATCCCACTGTATATAGGCTTGTCATGAGAAAGAAATAATACAAAACATAAACATATTAAAAGAGAAAAGCATGAAAATGCTTGCTCCAAAAATGTGAGTTTCTCATTCGACCTAACTTCAAAGCATTGTCTAAAATGACTAAAGTGTAACACCAACATTAGTCAAGAAATTTGTTTGACTGACTGCTAGTAAACTAGAAGCTACTAGAAGCTGTAGACATCAGAGGTATCCTACAAAACTGCACCTCAAGTTGGTTAACACTAGAATTACCAGAGCCTACGAGAAAACATGTAAATCTGGCCCACCTTAAATCCGTTCTCACCTCTCCGTCAGCGTCTTTTGTCCTGTAAATGTGTCGATAAGCAGCAAGCAGCCTGCTATCCCATCCCCCTGCCCCAGTTCAATTTGCAAAGAAGTTTGTCAGTGCTCAGTGTTTATCTTTGAGTGAAGTGCTGGAGCTTTATAGGCTAAAAAAGTATGTCGTCATTTGGAATGCATACATTTCATGTGTGTTCAGTTTCATCAACAATCTATGTAAAAACGTTGTTAACACAGAAAGGTTTTTCATGTTTTAATAATAATTGACAAAATGTAGACACGAAATGTATAATGTGTGAAGCCTGAAATACAAATATGAAATAAACACTTTCACAAAAGGCACGAGTATAACAAAACAAGTGCACTTTTAGGGCCGGTTTATACTTCACGCTCAGAACGCGTATGCCCGCTGAGCAGGTCCTCAGAAATTTCACGCATCCTCTGAGGCTTATGCGAGTTGCAGTACCAGCAAAAAGTCAGGGGGCGCAGTGTGCTAAAAGTCCGAACATGACGTCAGAGTCTCTGTTTACTATCTACATGTGACAGAAAGACTCTATGCAGATCCTACGGGGATCGATGTACGTGCTTCGCTGTTTGATGAATGGTTCGATGTGGTGAAGCAAAATGCTGACATACAGATGCATTTATGGTGCTTTTATATTCAAGGGTCACACAATCCTGATCGTAATGACGCGATACATTTTAAAAGTCTCATGTACCATCTTTTGTGCCGTCTTTTTTTTTTTTGCAACTTCACAACAGCAACATAATGTATAGCGCTGTATTTCACCCACTGGGAAAAAAATAAAGGACACGGTGAAAACGTGTATTTTGTGATGAAAGTGGAAATTTCAGCTTTAATCTCGAAATGTCCACTTTAACATCGTAGTTTACTTTATCATTAAAGCAGACCATCGTTTTAAAAATAGCGTAACGATTGTTAATGTAATTGTTTTGTCATCCCAGTTTTTAATTGCTACAAACTTCTTCGACATGACAGCAGTGGCAAGCAGCAATAGATCATCACACAGAACTAATTAAATGTATGATATTCCAACTCTCTGCACATTTAGAATCCTTAGATTTATACTTGATATCACTTTCAAGATGAAATGCATTAAAGTGTGTATGTTACATTTTACATATAATTTCGTTTAAATAATAAATACTGTTAATAATTACACACATGGGGGAATAATTACACAAATGTGAGTGACACGGTGGCGGAGCGATAGCACTGCTGTCTCGCAGGGAGTTATGTTGCTGATATGCAGACTTGGGGATTTGTTGCCGCTAAAATGACCATTAGGCGTAGAATTTCGAAATGAAACCTGCCCAACTTTTGTAAGTAAGCTGTAAGGAATGAGCGCTAGTGTAATAATTACAGTATGTGTGTGCTTGTATTCACCTTGCGATGAGCTGAGGCCTCGTCCAGGGATTGTTTTTCACTCGTGCCCAATGCTTGCTGGAATGGACACATCCCTGGATTAACGATTTTAATCAATAACATCTTTTCTGAGATATTGCAGTAAGGTGTTATCGGAATTTAACAGGTGTTCTAGGCAATTCCCAACAAAGAGAAGCCAAACATGTTCTCACCATGATAATATCTCGAACTAGCACCTGGTGGATTCCTCCAGATTTACGCAAAGTACTAGCGCAAGTATAAACACTACAACGCTTGTGTAGCAAGAGCGTCCGCTGCAGCATGCGTTGCGTCGCGTGAAGTATAACTCCGGCCTTATTCAAGAATTTAACTGAAGAAAAAAGAAAGCAGGTTACGGTAGGCGGTTGATACGACAGGTTGCGTGGTGCAATGCTAAGACCTGCTGCCTTCCAATCAAGAGGTTGCGATTTTGATAACAGCTGCTTCCCAAATTTACCATTTTAAGTAGTGAGCTACTCTTATTGTTTATATCATACAATAAAAACATTCATTTGATTTTCATCTATCAATTTATAGTACTTGTCAATGTTTTTTTTTTCAGTTTTATTCTCTCACTCACGTTCAAGTTTCCCCCGACCTGATGCCGTTTTCAAATAAAGACATGGTATTAGAAACAAACTTGTTTTGTTACAACCCCTCTTTATTTGAAAACCGTGTCAGATCTTGTGTGCGAACAAGACTGGGAAAACTGTGGACGTGGATGTGAGTGTTGTGCGTGACTGAGAATGACTGTGGATGCAAATTTTTTTTATTCAGTTTTATTCTTGAGTGTTCCTGCTCATGCTGAATTATTATGCACCTTCTGATCCATGATGTCAAAGCCGCGCTGACAAAAAAAGAGAGACTTAGGTATATATGACATAATTCATTTTATGACCTGTATTGTACATTTTGGAAAATGTTGTTGCACTAATGCAACATTATATTCATTTGTATACCTTCATGCGTTTGTAGTCATGACGTGACCGCATTTGTTTTTTTTTTTTCCTTGATCTTTGTCAGTGTTCTCATGTTGCTGCATGTTGGTATTTCTTTTGAACTCCAGGAGATGCAGAGGACAGAATTGTTCAGAGAGGTCAGTTCCATGCTATATACAATCATCAGATTCAAAAGTTAACAGTTCCCACAGACACCCAAGGACCATTCTTCCTACATTTACGACATGTGTATAAGGTGTGAAGCCTGAAGTCTAAGAAGTGTCTGCATGAGATATTGGGACAGTAGAGCTATTAACTAAACAAACAAGCTTGATGAACAGAATGGTATCTACTCATTTGTACAATTTCTTTTGTTCTTATATTTGTACACATACCAAATTACTCTTTTTCTAGTCCCTTTTTAGAATCTAGCTACAGTATGTAAAGAAATACACCTATGTATGGAAATACACCTGCCTATTATGTTCAGGTATGAAGTTTTTTAAGTATGGCTGCTTGCTACAAAAATAGTTTGAAAGGCACTTATTCTTCTTTCTTAGTGTTTATAGCGCATTGGTGCAGGGTCCACTTTTCTGCACGTCAATCTCCACTTCTTTCAATCAAGGGCATCATTGGGAGTGATGTTAGTGAGTCGCATGTTTTCTTTAAGTCGATCAAGCCACAATTTTCTGGGTTGTCCACGGGACTGGCATCCGTCTAGGCTGAGGCAGAGGGCTGTCTTGGCCACTGACTGCTCACTGCTGCGCATGACATGGCCATACCAGCGCTTGCAGGTCTCCTGCATTTTCTCCGGTATTGGTGCCACACACCTGTTATTCTTCTCACATCTTCATTTGTGATGTGGTCGAGCCACAGAAGGCCAAGTACCCACCACATTTAGCACATCTCCATGACGTGCAAGGCTTGTTCATGCATGGTGGTGGCAGACTACCATTCTGATCCCTAGAGAGTGACTAGGCATATGACATTCTTGTAGACCTTGGCATTCAGGTGGACAGGTATATTGCGATTGCAGATGACTCCAGTGACCTGTCTCCACTTTAACCAGGCCTCATTGACACAAGTGCAGGCATCAGGCTGGGTCTCACCATCAACACAGATGTGGGAGCTGAGGTATTTGAACTGGTTTTAAAAGCACTGACATAGAGAAATATAATAATAATAATAATGTTGCTTAGTTTTATTGGCTTTTCTACATGTTGGTTGATTATAAGCAGTCTCACATTTACAAAACTCTTATGCATGATATTGATTTCCCAGCTAGTCCCTTTATGAGTGTTGGTGTGTACATAAGTGGGTCTTTCAATGGGTTAGTAACCTATTCAGGGCTGTTTCCTGCCTTGTGCCCAGAGCTGCTCTTGCAAGGCTCCTGTGACTTTGAATTGAAATGGATTGGAGACTTATAATTTGCAAAATGTGCTTGTGTTTATGTGTTCTTTCTGTTAAAAGGTATATTAGGTTTGGAAAGGTTGGAAGGTGTCAAAATGCTTTGGCTGTTATTGTCATGTGTCAAACACAAGAAAGCAGTGAGCCTCTTAAATGGCCTTGTACATAGGTATATAATGGGAATGGTCAAAGAGAGGGACAGATATTTAAATAGTTTCTGTTTTCCTCACTAGAATGGAGGAACACAGCCTAGAAGAGTCCTAGCATCACTCCTGCTCTGCTGCAGACTCATCCCCCTCCAGCTACGAAGAGTGAAATGTCCACATCATTTGGGACCGTCTTCATTCCACCAACAGACGCCAGTTCAAGCAGACATTCCGCTTAAAAGAGAAGACCAACTTCCAACACATGGCTATTGGTGATGTACTGCACAGCTTAAACACAAATTGTTGCTACTTTTTTCATTCAAAATTCTTTCACGTCTCTTGTCCTTCCATTTACACATAGTAAGGTATGACGTTATCACTATCCACAGTGTGGATAAAACATCTTCAAGCAAATCAGCTTGTAAAACTGTTAAGATTTCTTACATATTTTTGAATAATCTGAACATTATGATTGAATAGCTTTAAGGAGAATAATTAGATGATAAACGCTCAAGGTTTTCTAGGTTTTTATTGTTACATAGTAAGTTATACTTTTTGTAAAAAGCATAAGGCAGTTGGATGAAAAATGCTGATATCTTTGTGTGGCAGTTATAATGAAATTTCAGTTAATTGCATAATTTCAGTTCCAAGCAAATAAGATCAGACTTTATCAGCTTAGTATTTCTGGTATATAGATTTCTGCTTAGCAGTACATTTGCTGTTAGTTTATTTAATTAATATTCTCTCTATAACTATTCAAGTTGATTTAGCAGGATAAAAATCCCAGTTATAAGTACATATTTTGTGTGCTTGTAATGTTACAAAAAAAACAACTTAAACCTATTTTTTCACTTTGAAATAAAGACAGAAAGACAAAGCATTAGTCACCATGATACAGAAGCTGAGCACAGTACCTACAAAGAGACAAGATGGCTGATTCTCATTGCCAACAAATAACCACACACCAAAAGCAGAGGCCAAAGACTCAGCCCATGGTCATCTGCATCATTCAGGTTATACAGCAAAAAGCAGACTTGCCATCATTTAGAATTGATTTCAGAGGCAAGAATTACACATCTAAAAACAGTTCTACTCTTTGAAAAGAAACTACTTACTTTTTTAGCTTTAATTAAGTATTTGCAGGCAGAGTCCTTAAACGGTTCAGTCTCATCAGTCTTCTCGATCTGAAGGTAGCAAACCCAACCTAACAAGTACCAAACCTGCAAAAGAATAATCACAGATCATGCACTGAGCAATCAGATGAAATCTGCTTGTGAAAGAGTAAATTAGAAACTCCCAAAAGCCATATTTGTATTCACTTTCATAGAATTAAGTGAAATAACCAAATGTTAAATAATATTAGCATTTAAAGGGAACATTAAATATAAGTAATGGTAAAAGTATACAGGGTGGTTATAAAATTCTGATGCATTTACTCTAAATTATTGCTATTTTGATACAGAACTAGAATTATCTTTTACAAGACACAGCCTAAGTTATCTTAGGAAAAGTTATCTTTTTACAAACATTTACTTAAATTAACCCTTAATTTTTATGAGATTTTAACTAAACAAATCTTTTAAAAGTTGTATATAGTATTTTATACATATATTGTCTTACTTCATGGAAGGACCCATTATATTGTACTAAGAAGTACTTGCACATATGTAAGAGCGGAAGTAGGTTTCATCACAGTTCAGGTCAAAATACACAGTCTTAAAACACTCGAAAATTCTGGTTAAACTCACTCCCACTTAATGGAATCCTATTTATTTTCTCAGGACGTTTCCATATATATATATATACACATATACACTGTGGCGGACGGCTGGGACCCTTGCCTAGCTGGGATGCCTAGAGAGTAGAAGGACTGGGATAGAAGCAATATCTCCCCAAGGACACAAGAGGGCAGCCATCCTTGGTTGGTGTTGGTTCCGCGGAAGCTGAGCTTGTTGGCTCAACCCTGTGGGGGCCGTTGGCCACTGACAGGGGGTACCTGGACCATCTCAGAACCCTGGACTTCAGCACTTCTGCCACACCAGAAAGTGCTACCGGAAGAGAATCCAGATGCACATGGAATGCTTCCAGGTGCGACATAAAAGGGGCCGCCTCACTCCATTCAGAGAGCTGGAGTTGGGAGGTGGTGGACAGAGTTTGCAAGTGGAAGAGTGAAGGCGGCAGGAGTAGAGAGGAAAAGAGACATAGAGTAAAAGAACTGAGCTTTGATTGGTGATTTGTGCATTGTGTTGTTGGTGCTTTGGACTTGAGAGTTCAGCGTGTCTGTCTGTGTCCAGGCTGATCTTGAATATATCTCTCTATTATAAAAAAAAAATCCTGGAGAAAAACACTAGGGAGACGAGACATGATCTTCACGTGAAAATCACAGAAGACACACAAGACAAAAGGGATAGGCCACGGAGGGTCTCGCAGGGACCTTAAACATGAGACTTTGTACCAAGAGATTGACCCAGGACCGTCTTCCGAGGACACAGAACATGAGATTCTTGCAACACACGCCCTACTTACAACCAATATCAAATAAGACCACAGGCAGCAATACACTCAGTCGTGTAAAGACTTTGTACACACACAGATCCTGGGCTCTCGGTACATATAAAGCGTATAAGGACAATACGTTATAGATAAAACGTCGAAGACTAAGCGTAGAAGAAAGAGCAGCGCGAAGAAAAGAGACTCAAAAGCATTGGAGAGAAACAAAATTAAAAAAAGAAAAAGAATAATCTAAATTCAGAATTCATAAAATAAGGTAATCAGCCCGGAAGAAGTGGAATTGAAAGAAAAGCACGCCCAATCGGGATCAGAATTAAAAGACAAAGAGTAAAAGACAAAGTAGAACTTCATTAAGACGTTCAAAAATGTTGGTGCGATACACATGCAGAGCAGGTAAGAGATTATGAAAGCAGTGGAGTTAGATAGATAGATATTTTATTAATTCGAAAGGCTCAAAAAAAAAGTTGGCGCGATACAAGTAGAAAACAAAGTAAAATGTCATAAAGAGGTTAAAAAACAAGGGGGCCAAACATATGCAGAGCAGGTTAGAGATAATGAAAACTGGAATTCAAAAGACTCAAAAAAAAAACATAGGTACGAAACACATGCAGAGCAAGATACAGAATATGAAAGCAGAAAAAAACGACAGTGTCAAAACACAGAAAGTAAACATCGTGTTAGTGCAAAAAAAGAGAAACTATTACTCAGAGAAATAACGAAAAGGCGAATAGAGATTGAATATATGGACATAGGTGATATTTCAGAAGTATGTAAATATTGTAAGGTTTTGCATTTATTGGTTACTTTGCAAAAAAATTATTAACTGCTGATGCTGTAGATCATTTTGTCTGTGCTGAAATTCCAAACAGAGAAACCTATCCTGAATTATGGTACAAAGTCAAATAAACACATTTCTCACTGACCTCATTTAAAAGATTCAGCATATTAGGACTCAAAAGATTCCAAATATTGTTTTTACAGAAGTTCTGATATAAAAGTGAAACTAATAAAATAGTAACAATTCAAAGAAAAAAAAATCTTAAAAGTGTGTATCCGGAAAACCAAAAACAGGGGTTGGCGAGCGAAGCCCCCTAGTATATACTGATTGTAAACTAATTTTACCTATGATTTTCATTGTAACTCTGCTTCAGTTGTTAATTTGGGTTTGGGTTTTAAGATGTGTTTCTTTTTCTTATGCATAATGTTTTTTTTTGTATACCAAGTTCTTTTTTCCTTTATTATAAATAATATGCATAGAGTGGAACTACAGTGGTCTGAAAAACTATTTGCCCCCTTCCTGATTTCTTATTCTTTTGCATGTTTGTCACACAAAATGTTTCTGATCATCAAACACATTTAACCATTAGTCAAATATAACACAAGTAAACGCAAAATGCAGTTTTTAAATGATGGTTTTTATTATTTAGGGAGAAAAAAAATTCAAACCTACATGGCCCTGTGTGAATAAGTAATTGCCCCCTTGTTAAAAAATAACCTAACTGTGGTGTATCACACCTGAGTTCAATTTCCGTAGCCACCCCCAGGCCTGATTACTGCCACACCTGTTTCAATCAAGAAATCACTTAAATAGAAGCTGCCTGACACAGAGAAGTAGACCAAAAGCACCTCAAAAGCTAGACATCATGCCAAGATCCAAAGAAATTCAGGAACAAATGAGAACAGAAGTAATTGAGATCTATCAGTCTGGTAAAGGTTATAAAGCCATTTCTAAAGCTTTGGGACTCCAGCGAACCACAGTGAGAGCCATTATCCACAAATGGCAAAAACATGGAACAGTGGTGAACCTTCCCAGGAGTGGCCGGCCGACCAAAATTACCCCAAGACGCAGAGGCGACTCATCCGAGAAGTCACAAAAGACCCCAGGACAACGTCTAAAGAACTGCAGGCCTCACTTGCCTCAATTAAGGTCAGTGTTCACGATTCCACCATAAGAAAGAGACTGGGCAAAAGCGGCCTGCATGGCAGATTTCCAAGGCGCAAACCACTGTTAAGCAAAAGAACATTAGGGCTCGTCTCAATTTTGCTAAGAAACATCTCAATGATTGCCAAGACTTTTGGGAAAATACCTTGTGGACTGATGAGACAAAAGTTGAACTTTTGGAAGGCAAATGTCCGTTACATCTGGCGTAAAAGGAACACAGCATTTCAGAAAAAGAACATCATACCAACAGTAAAATATGGTGGTGGTAGTGTGATGGTCTGGGGTTGTTTTGCTGCTTCAGGACCTGGAAGGCTTGCTGTGATAGATGGAACCATGAATTCTACTGTCTACCAAAAAATCCTGAAGGAGAATGTCCGGCCATCTGTTTGTCAACTCAAGCTGAAGCGATCTTGGGTGCTGCAACAGGACAATGACCCAAAACACACCAGCAAATCCACCTCTGAATGGCTGAAGAAAAACAAAATGAAGACTTTGGAGTGGCCTAGTCAAAGTCCTGACCTGAATCCAATTGAGATGCTATGGCATGACCTTAAAAAGGCGCTTCATGCTAGAAAACCCTCAAATAAAGCTGAATTACAACAATTCTGCAAAGATGAGTGGGCCAAAATTCCTCCAGAGCTCTGTAAAAGACTCATTGCAAGTTATCATAAGCGCTTGATTACAGTTATTGCTGCTAAGGGTGGCCCAACCAGTTATTAGGTTCAGAGGGCAATTACTTTTTCACACAGGGCCATGTAGGTTTGGATTTTTTTTCCTAAATAATAAAACCATCATTTAAAAACTGCATTTTGTGTTTAATTGTGTTATATTTGACTAATGGTTAAATGCGTTTGATGATCAGAAACATTTTGTGTGACAAACATGCAAAAGAATAAGAAATCAGGAAGGGGGCAAATAGTTTTTCACACCACTGTATATACTTTGATAAATTAGTTTTTATTCATTGACTGATTTATATTTCAGAATACAGAATTTTGGTTAGGTTTCTGCTTAGTCTATTTTGTGGTATTACTCCTAGTAAGCAGGTTGGAGGGTTACGTCAGGAAGGGCAACCGGTGTAAAATTTTGCCAAATCAATATGCGGACATCAATACAAATTTCGATAACGGATCGGTCAAGCCCCGGGTTAACAACGACCGCCACCAGTACTGCTAGCCAACAGGGTGCTGGCAGAAATTGGGCTACTGTTGGCTGAAGAAGAAGAAGGAGAAGAAGAAGGGGGAGACGTGTCCAGAGGCAGGAGGAGAGGAGGAAAGTAAAGAGAGTGGAACTGAGGATACGAACTTTGAATGTTGGCTGTATGACTGGTAAGGGGAGAGAGTTAATTGATATGATGGAGAGAAAGAAGGCTGATATATTGTGTGTGCAAGAGACTAAATGGAAGAAGAGTAAGGCCAGGTGGATTGGAGGGGGACTCAAATTGTTCTATCATGGTATGGATGGGAGGAGAAATGGGGTAGGAGTTATTCTGAAGGAACAGAATGTCAAAAGTGTTTTGGAGGTGAAAAGAGTGTCGGTCAGAGTAATGATTATGAAGCTGGAAATTGAAGGTGTGATGATGAATGTTGTTAGTGCAAATGCCCCGCAAGTTGGGTGTGCGATGGATGAGAAAGAAGATTTTTGGAGTGAGTTGGATGAAGAGATGAACAGGGTACCGAAGGGACAGAAAGTGTTGATTGGAATGAATTCAGTGGGCATATTGGGTCAAGGGAACAGTGGAGACGAGGAGGTGATGGGTAGGTATGCTGTCAAGGACAGGAAAGAAGAAGGTCAGAGGATAGTGGATTTTGCCAAAAGGATGGACATGGCTGTGGTGAATATGTATTTTAAGAAGAGGAAGGAACATAGGGTTACGTACAAGAGTTGAGGAAGATGCACACAGGTAGATTACATCCTATGCAGAAGAGTTGATCTGAAGGAGATTGAAGACTGCAAAGTGGTGGCAGGGGAAAGTGTAGTTAAGCAGTATAGGATGGTGGTCTGTAGGATAACGTTGGAGATCAAGAAGAGGAAGAGAGTGAGGGCAGAGCCAAGGATCAAATGGTGGAAGTTGAAAAAGGAAGACTGCAAGGTTAAGGTTAGGGAGGAGGTGAGACAGGCACTGGGTGGCAGTGAAGTGTTACCAGACAGCTGGGAAACTACAGCAGATGTAGTAAGGGTGACAGCAAGAAGGGTGCGTGGCATGACATCTGGAAAGAGGAAGGAGGAAAAGGAAACCTGGTGGTGGAATGAGGAAATACAGGAGAGTATACAGAGGAAGAGGATGGCAAAGAAGAAGTGGGATAGTCAGAGAAATGCACAAAGTAGACAAGAGTACAAGGAAATAAGGCGCAAGGTGAAGAGAGAGGTGGCGAAGGCTAAAGAAAAGGCGTATGATGAGTTGTATGAGAGGTTGGACAATAAGGAGGGCGAAAAGGACCTGTACCGATTGGCTAGACAGAGGGACCAAGCTGCTAAAGATGTGCAGCAGGTTAGGGTGATAAAGGATAAAGATGGAAACGTACTCACAAGCGAGGAGAGTGTGTTGAGCAGATGGAAAGAGTTCTTTGAGAGGCTAATGAATAAAGAGAACGAGAGAGAGAAGAGGCTGAATGATGTGGAGATAGTGAATCAGGAAGTGCAATGGATTAGCAAGGAGGAAATAAGGACAGCTAAACTGCAAAAAACTGCATTTTTTTCCCATTTTTCGATGCAAAACTGCTCAAAGTCAGTCAGGCTGCAAGGAGATCACAAGTGAATAGCTTTTTTCCAAGTCCAGCCAAAAATATTCAGTTGGATTGAGGTCTGGACTGTGATTTGGCCACTCCTGGACATTAACATTGTTGTTTTCAAGCAATTACTGAGCAGCTTTCAGTTTATGCTTGAGGTTGCTGCCTTGCTAGAAAACAAGTCTCCTCCCAAGGTACAGGTTTCTTGTGGATTGTGTCAGAGAAACATCCCCATAGCATGATGCTGCCACCACAAAGATTCATGCAGCAGAGATGATATGTTTTTGATAATGTGCAGAGTTTGCCTTATAGTACAGGGGGTGTTTACCCTGTGGTCTGAATGGGAATCCCAATGCCCCGTGCAGTGATGGGGACACTGCATTGTAAAAGTGCTGCCCTCCTTCGGATGAGATGTAAAATCGTCCAGATTCTATGTGGTCATAAAAGATCCCTGGGCTACCTTCATAAAGAGCAGGGTGTATCGCCATGTCCAGGCTAAATTGTCCTAGCCATTCTGGCCCCCTAATCATTCCTCGTCTCTAATTGTCTCTCTCTCTCACCACTTAACCACCTAAAAGCTCATGTGAGGAGAGCATACTGGGGCAGAAATGCTTGCCATCATACCATTCAGGTGGATCATGCTGCACAATAGTGGTGGCTGATGTGACTCCCCACTGACTATGAATAACACTTAGAGTAGTGAGAACAGTGCTATATAAATGTAAAAAAGAATTATTATTATTTATTATGCCAAACATAGCATTTAGTTTGTTGGCCAAAAAACTAAATTGTAGTATCATCAGACCAGAAAACAGAAGATGAGCTCAATAGCAGCAGTACAGAGGGACAAAGAACAGGGTGGTGATAATGCAGCAGATGCCAAATTCGAAGACAAAGTTTTCAGCTTAATGATCAATTTCTATCTTCATTCTCCTCGAGTAGCACACAGTTTAGACCACAACTGAAAAAAAAATGAGTGATGGTTTTTACAAGTGACCAAAGTGAGATTGGGCTCACTTCTTGTGAAAATTCAGAAGGATGTTGGAGTGGAGCAGCTATACTTGGCAATATAGAAGCAATGCATGCAAGTGTAATGGGCATAGACCACTGATAGTAGACCCTCTGCATACAATGAAATAATTTCTTAAAAGATAACAGCATTGCACCAAAATAACTGACCTAGATATGTTACATCTCAAATTTATACCAGCCTTTTATCCTTTCTATTTTCTATCATAAATATTTCTTTTTTTTTTTACTGGTTTCAGGCATGTACTGGTATTTACTGAAAGTGAAAGGAATCTAATGGAATAACTTTGCTGGTACCTTTCTGAATTTTGGACAACTTAGGTTTCTCACAGTTTTAAAAGAATATTTAGTGATCCTGGACACACCCTGTTGTTAACGAAGGAAGTTTTGTTCAATTGTCTTTTTTATAGGGTAGTAAAAACAATTATGCCTAGAATAAGACTATGCATGTACTGTATCTACTGAATTGCAAGTTAATTAAATGCTTATTTGATTTGTATTCTGCATTTTTATGATAACATCTAACCTTTCATTAACCTTTTTATTTGCCTGAACATGAAGGAGAATATTGCATTAAAAAATGCCTACACTCCTTTCCAAACTATAAGTAAAGCAATAATTAGTTCTTTAAAATCTTTTATTTCAGCATACAGCTTAAGCAGATTTTGTACAAAATTTGGGCTTTATTTTTTCATCAATCGCACTTTTAACTCCACTGACCTGTCAAGGAGATATGTATATTCACTACAGCATCTTTAATTTTCAACAAATCTGTCAAAATGTACAAAGCTATAAACATTACAGTACAGTACAGTATTAATCAAACTTAAATTGCAACATACTGTATACATATATACACTCACCTAAAGGATTATTAGGAACACCTGTTCAATTTCTCATTAATGCAATTATCTAATCAACCAATCACATGGCAGTTGCTTCAATGCATTTAGGGGTGTGGTCCTGGTCAAGACAATCTCCTGAACTCCAAACTGAATGTCAGAATGGGAAAGAAAGGTGATTTAAGCAATTTTGAGCGTGGCATGGTTGTTGGTGCCAGACGGGCCGGTCTGAGTATATCACAATCTGCTCAGTTACTGGGATTTTCACGCACAATCATTTCTAGGGTTTACAAAGAATGGTGTGAAAAGAGAAAAACATCCAGTATGCGGCAGTCCTGTGGGCGAAAATGCCTTGTTGATAATAGAGGTCAGAGGAGAATGGGCCGCCTGATTCAAGCTGATCGAAGAGCAACTTTGACTGAAATAACCACTCGTTACAACCGAGGTATGCAGCAAAGCATTTTTGAAGCCACAACACGCACAACCTTGAGGCGGAAGGGCTACAACAGCAGAAGACCCCACCGGGTACCACTCATCTCCACTACAAATAGGAAAAAGAGGCTACAATTTGCACAAGCTCACCAAAATTGGACAGTTGAAGACTGGAAAAATGTTGCCTGGTCTGATGAGTCTCGATTTCTGTTGAGACATTCAAATGGTAGAGTCAGAATTTGGCGTAAACAGAATGAGAACATGGATCCATCATGCCTTGTTACCACTGTGCAGGCTGGTGGTGGTGGTGTAATGGTGTCGGGGATGTTTTCTTGGCATACTTTAGGCCCCTTAGTGCCAATTGGGCATCGTTTAAATGCCACGGGCTATCTGAGCATTGTTTCTGACCATGTCCATCCCTTCATGACCACCATGTACCCATCCTCTGATGGCTACTTCCAGCAGGATAATGCACCATGTCACAAAGCTCGAATCATTTCAAATTGGTTTCTTGAACATGACAATGAGTTCACTGTACTAAAATGGCCCCCACAGTCACCAGATCTCAACCCAATTGAGCATCTTTGGGATGTGGTGGAACGGGAGCTTCGTGCCCTGGATGTGTATCCCATAAATCTCCATCAACTGCAAGATGCCATCCTATCAATATGGGCCAACATTTCTAAAGAATGCTTTCAGCACCTTGTTGAATCAATGCCACGTAGAATTAAGGCAGTTCTGAAGGCGAAAGGGGGTCAAACACTGTATTGGTATGGTGTTCCTAATAATCCTTTAGGTGAGTGTATATCTATATATATATACAGGTATATGGCTGTGGTTGCACGTGAACTCTTTAAGTGTGTTGGGGCAGGAATATAACAGGGTGGGTCTGTTCTGGGACTGGCCTGTACTTAACGGGGCAGCAAAAAACAGAAGGGTGTTGCTTTCTGAAATATGTATGTGTATATAGGCATGTATGTTTCCATGTATCTCTATTTCTATTATTCTATCTGTCTCTATCTATGACAATGTATCTCAATTAAAAAATGTCAGTATTTAGTATTCAAGGAAAAAAAACATGAAATTCTTTAGTGTGGTATAAATTAAATGTAAATAACATTAATATACGATTTGGCAACTCATCTGGAAAAATATGTGCTGGTTAAATCTAGTATAAAACTTGTGACTCATGGAAGCCCACAACCCAGAGACTGAGAAACATTGATATAAGTACATATGTTAGCCAAGACCTCAATAAAAAGTTGTTTCAAATTAATATGACTTACAAAGTGCTAATGACAACTCCAGAAAATGGCATGATGTACAATGCATTTATTAGGCATTTCATGCTACGTAATAAGACTTTAACAAAGGCTTTCTTTGTGCTAGATTGCAAAAAAAAATGACAATTAGCTACAGCACAAAAAATTGAAATTCTCGAAGTTAGCCAAATTCCTTGATTAATTTGATGATTAATTTGATTTTGGTTTTGTGTGATTTACTCTCGTGCTTGTTGTAAACACAAACATATACTGTATACATTCATTTAATGAAAGTTGATATATGATCTTCTTTCACATTTCTGCTTCATCTAGATTTTTTTTAAAGATTTTTTACCATTATTATAAAGGAACAGTAAGATACAGTAGTTATGGTACAATTATTTTGAAATAAATTACCAGCAAAAGGGGGTGGAGATGTGGAGATAAATGTCAGCTCCTTTAGGGACAAGACAAAAAAAAGTTGTTCTACTGTCGGGGTGTATTTCACAGAAGTCAGAAAGTTAAAATTGTGTCATTCTAATCAAGACATTACTTAACACAGCCTTTCGTTTCTTTAATTGTTACATTTGATTTGTACAAACTCTTGTCTTTGTAGCATTTTTTACTCCAAAAGTGAATGACAGTTAATTTATGCTGCCATATTTTATACTGTTGCTGTGATGTCATGTGCTGCAAAACATCTAGCCTACAACAGTTATACAACTGGGGTTGTTGCTGACAACATGGCAGCGCCCATGAAAACAGCACATGAAATGGCAACTGCTCTCAGAAAAAACCTAACAATATAGCACCACAATGATGCCACTACATAATAATTAATTATCAACAACAGTAAAATAACAGTAATTGATTCAAAATCAAACTACAGTAGAAAAGGAAGGGGAAATTCATGATTTTAATGTAAAAACAAATTAAAACGTAACACCCACTACTAAGATCCTATAAGATGGTGTAACAGAGGAGTCATTCATAGAGTGTCATCCTCATGTACATCTGTTGTATTATAATTTGAGTTGGACTGCTAGTGGGGAGCATGTTCTGCATCGACACACACCTCAAAAATGCTGCTTTTGGAAATAATTCTGTTTTCTTTTAAACACTTATAGAAAGCTTGCAAAACATTGCTTTCACTGCTATGGATAAACTATTAACTACTGCAACAAATGTGACTTTGGGATTTCCATATATTCTGATTGTTTTTTTCAGGTGCAAGTTTGGAACTAACCATCTTGGGACATACTTAAAACATAAAATTACTCTCAGTTATACAGGGTGGGTAAAAGGGCACCAAATAACCTAAAATGCAAGTTTTTGGAATACATGAAGAAACTGTAGACATAAAGTGCTGAACTAAAAATGAACTGGGTCTAAGGGGCATGTACACATGCTTGACTTGATTAGCTGTCTCTGCATCTCCTTGCATCATTATGAAATTCCTCTCATCTGGCTTATACGTTACAGCTTTAAAATCTGTTTGCTCATCTTGTACTTTTATTAAATGCTGCATTTTCACTATGAAGTTCTCATCTTTCACATCTACTCCTTATTTTTTCTAAAGTAAAGACATTATATTTACATATGTTAATTTACTGTTTTGAAGAATTACTGAAGTTAATAAGAAAATTCACACAATACCCTAAAGCAGGGGACTCCAACACATTGCTTGTGAGCTACCAGTAGCTCACAACCCCTTTCCAAGTAGCTCGCCAAAGGGTTAATGAATCCTACATAAATTTGAAAACTTGATTAGTCAAGTTAGGGATGGGCGATCTCTTCAAAAAATCATATCACAATCCACAATCTGAATTGAATTCTATCTTTTCAATGTGGCATACACTTAAGAGAATATCCGGACTCAAACTCATCTAGACCTAAGTAACACTTTATTTTAAATATCAAACAAAGTTGAATTCAATTGTTCTCTAGTTTGCTAGCTAAGCAGAGTTAAGGAACACACCCCGAAGCTGGCAAGTGAGTGAGGAAGGCCCCTTCCCTCGGCCCGCTGCCTTTTTTTTGGATTTGCGCAAATAAATCGGTACCGCAAGAAAAATATGATACATAGCAAAATGAGAGAAGTCACAAAATCAACTGGAATGTTCAAGCAAATTACAGAAAAAAACCTTATCTAAATCTGTTAAGTAGTTCTCTTTGAAAAGCGGACAGACATACAGACATTGGATTTTATATATTATATATTAGTAAACCCTGCGGTGGGCTGATGCCCTGCCCGGGGTTTGTTTCCTGTCTTGCACCCTGTGTTGGCTGGGATTGGCTCCAGCAGACCCCCGTGACCCTGTAGTTAGGATATAGCGGGTTGGATAATGGATGGATGGATATATTAGTAAACCTTTAAAATAATGTGCAGTAAAAGTCTCAACAGCATTCTCAGCATTTCTGGAGCTTAGTAGAGCCAGATAACTATAAGAATCTTCACCAAGCAGCTCTGAAAATGTCTGCTTTGTTTGGGTCTCCATACCTCTGTGAGTCTGCCTTTTCTGAGATGAATGTCATGAAATCAAAGTTCAGAACAAGACTGACAGATGAACATTTAAATGACTCCATAAGTGTGAACCTAAGTGGCTACACTCCACCGTTCACCTCTCTTGTTGACTTTATGCAGTGCCAGTCATCTGACTAACTAAAAAATACATCACACATGGAACTGGACATGTGAATAAAGTGAAACAGTGACATGTAACAAAATGACAAATGAATAAGTAATATCTGTGTATTTGTAATTGCATTGTTTTGTTTTGACACCATTCATGTTTTAATTCAATAGTGTAAGATACACTAGAAAATGCATACAGACATACAGAATGCACTTGCAGGTGAACTGAATATTTTTTGTGATATTTAAATGCAAAAAGTGAGTTGTGGACACAAACGTTTTGTAAATGTTCAGGCAAAACAAGCTTATTCAGTTTGTTTGGGTTGAAATAAGCTATGAGAATAAACGGATAGAAACAAGATACATATTATACTTTGTAAAATGGCTGTTATCTGGGCTATCTACAATACATCAAACAATTGATATACAATTCAATTTCAATTCCAAGTTTACTCTTACACTGTATATAGAGTATACACACACACTCACAGAATAAATACTATATGTATTTGCAAGTACTGTACCTGTTAGTACTTGTATATATCATGTTTTTAGGTTACGATATTTGCTATTATGATTGGCTGTTCAGTACCATTACAATTCGTGGATAGAAACTGTCCATAGATCTACTTGTGCCTGAAGCGAGGACTGAGAAAGGCTTAAGTAGCTGGGTGTCGTTCATATTCTGTGCTGCAGTAGTTTACCACTTTGAGCTGAGCAGGTGCTACAGAATTACAGTATGTGATGTAGCCAAAGAGGATGGACTCTACTGTGTACCTGTGCAGGTTTATATGAACCATTGGAGAAATGTGAACTTTCCTCAGACGTCTGAGCAAGCTGATGTGTTGGTAAGCCTTCTTGACAATGGGCAAAATGTGTAATGCCCACTTTGGTTCATCTGTGACGGCCACTGCAAGAAATTTAAAACTGCTCAATCTCCCAAAAGCATCCCCTCCGATGCACATATTATCACGGTCTGCCTTTTGCTCCCTGAGATCTGTGACTAGCTCCTTGGTTTTGCTGAAATTAAGGGTGAGATTGTTATCCTGGTACCATTGATTCAGCAGTTAATCCTCTTCCCTGTCAGCCATTTCATCATTGTTGATGAATAGTTCTAATTTTACTCCTAATCTTAACATTAGAATACCAGAAAACGTAAACATAAAAAAAACAAGTACAAATCAAAGGTGTACTGTACAGTCTAGCATTGTGCTAAACTTGATGGTGCAGTCTGAAGCATTGGATGGAAAGACACAACTTGTCTAGCCACATTACTTTGATTAATTAGAATGCAGTGCCAAGGAAGGTGCAAATAAAGTTAGGTTTTTAGGGAGTTTCAGACACTACATTTATTTTTTGGACCATGTTATAAATTTTAATTCTAAAAAAGTTAAATTTGACTGTTCCTCATATTGACAAATTGTACAGTGTTTAGCAGTGCCCCACATGTCTAGAACACATGATTCAAATTCAGTCTCAGGCACTATGTGTGTATACAGTCTGCATTTTTGCCCTATGTCTGCATTGGGTTGTCAGGTTTTCCCCTGAAATACCAAAAATAAGATTAATGGGTTAATTTGCTACATACTAATTACAAACAGACTAATGACAGAAATATAACACAAACTACAGACAATGAATACAACACTACTGACTGTACAAACAACGAACAGAACATAAATAGACCCCACATGAGTGAATTTGTGTATGTGTGAAACTCATGTAATAACCTTGAACTGCCTTCAGGATTGGTGCCTGTCTTGCTTCCTGATTCATTTAAATAGGTTTAATCATGAATGGATCCATGCTAAAAACTTAAATAATATGATTATGTGATCATATTCCTGTTTAGTTTTTAAAAAATGTCATTTTAATTTTTGAAATCAAAATAGCATTTTTCAATTTTTACACTATAGAAAAAACATACACTATAAGAAACAATGTTTAATATTAAATTTAGACTTAAATCTAACAAAGCTTTATCATATACAGTTATCATGGACATTACTGACAGATGGATTTACTAAATGTAAATAAATACGGAAGACTTTGCATTCACAGATTATTCACACAGGTCACATAATTACACAGATATCAACAATACAAATAATAAAAATACTGTAAGCAAGCAGGAAAATACTTTATGCATGAATTTTACTGTATAATAAAAACAAGATGCTTTTGTTGACAGGTCAACAAAAATCTTATCAAAAATGAGTTATTATTTATTATTTAAATTTGTAGCTACATAAAGGACACTTCTGGGATGTGATAAACAATAATTACTGCACAGATACCCTGCAAACACAAAATGATTTTGCTTCAGCCAAAAGCTAATAGATTGATAATATGTCAGCTCATTAATTATGTTTCAAATTGACAAATTCTTAGAAAAATTAATCAGTTCATAATTTTGAAATCCAATTAACCAATATGTCAAATCATCACCTTGTTTGCAAGTTAATCAGGCAATTCATGCATGAATTATTGAATAATTTATTGTACAATTTAAACATAGAGTTATTCATATCATTTGCCACCAATTAATCAATTTGAGGGCATGTAAAATTAAAGCTCCAACTTTGTATATATGAACATAAAAGATATATGTAAACACAGAGCTTCAAAAAAAATGCATTTTCTTGAAGAAGAAGCAGCTTCTTACTGAGCAGAGATCGGTAAAAAAAATCTATTTCAGTTTTTTGTGTGATCAAAACGGACTATTCTGATCATTTACCCTAAGGTTAATTCAAAATTCTGAAGCAAAGAACATAACTAGAACTAGAAAGTATGAAAATGTCCACTGCCTCTACTTACCAAGCCTACACATTGACCTCCAAGTAGTTCACAATATAATGTTTTGATGCATATACAGTAACTCCCAGTAGTTTTATGTTCCATAACATATTACCTATGCTGCATTCACTGCATTTACAAGAGATGACCTTCTTATAAAAAAAATACTAGAAGGCAGCCAGAAAAGAAAATATTCTGCCAATTTCTCACTAAAATGAGCCACATATGTGAACATTCATATTTAGGTGCTTGTTCATCTCTGTGCAATGTGGCATAATATAACAACTTCACTTTGGTGGCTTAAGTAGGTGATTATACATCTCTTAATATTGCATATGTCAGTAGAAGGCTTGTAAATCCTTAATTATGAGGTCCTCGTATTCATTCATTGTGTGACAAGTTTGTGACAGCCACACTGCATATAGAACAATAACCACTTTACTAATGCTTTGCAAGTATTGCTAAGACCAAAAGAAATCTTTGTTGAGGTCTTATTTCATAACATTATGTGACCCCTTCTTTATATTCATCTTTGCCCACTTCAATGTTGGGTTGTTGAGTTTGAACAACCTTCTCCATACATCTCAGTCCTGCACCTACTCCCCAGTCAGACCCTCTTCCTTCAAGTCTTCCTTTACACTATTCATCCAAATACGTTTCAGCATCCCTCACTTTCTTTTCCCCTGGACTTCCATTACATCACTCTTTTGCCCACGTATTCTTTGTTTCTTCTCATCACATTTCCATAACTCTTCGACCTACTTTCCTTTAATTTCTTTGACATTTTTCTTACAATTGTTGCACCCCTGATTGTCACATTTCTTATTCCGTTCTCCTTTATAACTCCACACATCCATTTCATCATTCTCATTTCTGCCACATCCAACTTCTTCTCCCTTTACTGCCCATGTCTTAGCTCAATCCATCAATGCTGGTGTTACCACTGTCTTAAAAACCTGACCTTTAACCCTCACCTTGGTTCTTTGACCATACAATACTCTTGACACTGTCTTCCAAGTGTTTCATCCGTATGGCACTTTGGGTTTTTTCTGTTACAATTCTCCATCTTAGACTACAACTGATCCTAAGAATTTAAACTAAACAACTCTTTTCAATGGCTCAATCCTGACCATAACTAAACCTCAAAACTTCTGTCTGCTTGCTGTTTATCTTTATTCCTCTATCTTCCAAAGCTCTTTTCTATTCTTCTAACTTCCTCTCAACTTTCTCTTTTCTGGTGCTACACAACACACTGTAATCAGTGCAAAGCATGCACCAGAGGAACTGATCGTTAAGTCAAACCATCCATAACCAAATCACAGAGGTAAGAGGTTAAAGAAGCTCCCTGGGGCTTGTCTATTGCCACACTACTTCAAACCCTGATCATCACTCCCTCATACATATACTGGACAATCCTCAAATACTTCTCTGGACTCCTTTCTCTCTCATGCACCTCCAGACCTCCTGAAGTAGAACTATATCATAATTCTTCTCCAAATCAATGAACACCATATGTAAATATTTTAGTTTTTTTCTCAGTACTTCTCTATGAGCTGTCTTAATGCAAAACAAAAACTATATAATTTGTTCCTCTGCTTGGCATAAAACCAAATTCTTTCTGCCATAAGATGGTCTCTTCCCTGAGTCTTTTCTCTATAACCCTTTCCCAGATTTTTATCATGTGTGACTTTGGTGTTTATCCCTCTATTGTCATCCACAATCCTGAATAATTTCCTCCTCCTTGTAAACAAGTACACTCACCCTGTTTCTTCACTCCTCCAGTATTTTCAATATTTTCTTTTGCTCATAGATTTTCTGCATTAGATCCCTCAATACACCTACTCTCTCTTCCCATAAACTCTTCCACTTCTTGGCACTGGTATTTTATCAGGTCCTGTTGCTTTCCCAACCTTTCTACATTTCAGTGCCTCCTTAACTTTGTACTCTTGGTACTAGACCTTCATTTGGGACTCAATCCCCAATTATGCATTATTGGTACTACCTAATTAAAAGTGTTATCAACATATTTCTATGTACTTTGTACTGTATGTACTCCAAAGAACACTCGCTTTATTGAACAAATTATTGAGTTTTTAAAATCATTTGTGATATGTGCATATTTGTTTATGATAATAACAACACATCTTAACATTTAAACTATTTGGTTTTTTTTTTGGTTTTAACAACTTTCTCACAGTCTGTCTTTGGCAGACTATTCATGACACTGCTTGCTCTACAATATACTTCACTGGAAGTGGGTTATTATTAAACACTATATAGAAGCTCCCTTCATATAAATGTGTGATGCTAAGAAACACATACAGTAAGTTCTGAATTAACAGATAGCAATACATGCCAATTATTGTACACAGAATCTAACCAAAGATTAACATGTATGTGTCCAAGGTGGCTCAGCTGTAGTCTGGATAATTGGTCCCAGGCATGGGTGTGTATGTCTTAAAATGAACTGCAAGGCTGCTTCTTGCTCTGTACATAATGGTGCATGGACAGGCTCCATACCTGACCTTGAACTCAATTAAGCAGGGTCTAAAATGAATGAACGGATCAAATAAAGTTTCACCATTATCACAGTACATGCAGACAACCATAAAATACAAGCATTTTACATAATTCATCCTTATAATTTCATTTATATATTTATATTGTAGTGAATTCAACTTTCAATGCTTTTTCAGAGAGTTGACTCTTCATTTCACTTCATCATCTGCATACAAACGCCTACAAAGCCCAATACACTGGACATATTCCACCAGCCAAGCCCACTAGAGGCTGATTTGTACCTGGAAGGCTAGTGTGTACCTGTGAAGGAAGTGTGTCACACTTATTCCCACTTCCTGCCATTTGTCTGTATGTTGCTGAATTCATACGCTGGTTTGATAAGGCATACAACAAATATTTAAAAGTAAAAATGGGGTTTTAGTAGCGCCTTAGAAATCCAGTGTGTTTGACAGTGGCCAGTACTTATTTTAGGTGCCACATGAAAAAACAGATACGTCAAAATGGCACCAGAAGCCAATCTGAAAACTGACGGAAATTATTAAAGATTTTAGCATTGTGCCACTGAGCATTGTAGCTGGTGGTGATACCTCATCTACCTTGGAAGATTTAACACCATTTTAAAAAGTGAATCACTTTAACTGGGGATTTCACTCTGCTTGGGAAAAACTGAATCATTTACCTCAGCAAAACAGAAACACACACCTACAATACACTCGCTCATACAGGGTCAAATTAGATTTGCCAATCAACCCAATACATATGTGCTTGGTATAATTCCCTCAAAGTCGGTGACCAGGTCAGATCTCAAGTGATTTGTGAGGAAGAAGCACAAATCACTTCAATACTATATAACACTACATACTCTGTCATTTAGTCAGACCAAGACATAGTAAATCAGCAGGGATCACAACTAGAACTAGGAAATATAACTGTGCAACTCCAGTTCTTAAGTCTTGACCCTTATTAGGTAGGTTCACAGCTAACTGTGAAAACCTTTCTCGTATACTTTACAAATGGCTTCACCCTTGTAGCCACCTTAGAACATTAAGTCACTACTATGACATAGTGAAACTACAATCAGAAAAATGAAAACGAATTTTGTATAGCTCAAAGGATAACACTATAAAAATGAGAGCCGCAGTGGCTGCAGGTTTTTGCTCCAACCCAGTTGCTTAATAAAAAGCACTTATTGCTAAAGTAACACTTCTGCTTCACTTTAGTGATTTTGAGCCCTTATTGCTTAATTTTGTCTTAAACAGCTATTTTAATTGCTCCTTATTATCAATAACATGCAAATGACAAGAGAGAGCAGCATTTCTCCATTTAGCTTATTTACATTTACACCTGTGTGTATTTATCTGCACTATTGGGTTTAATTAAATACTTGGAAGAAAAATGAAGAGAAAAAAGTGAAGGACTGAGAATTACTTGTCCATTTTAGCCTTCAAATCATTTGCATGATAGAAAGGGAAAGAAAATCTAGGATATGAGAATGACCTGACATAGCAGAGTTAATTTAATTTCATAGCTTGTTAGTGCTTTAGTGGCAAGAATTGCTTTCTAATTAAGCAACCAGGTCAGAACAAAAACCTGCAGCCACTGCGGCTCTCCAGGACTGGGATTGAGGACCCCTTCCCTAAACTGTTAGGTGATCTAACAATCAAGGTAAGAAATAGCCAATCACTCTCACTGTTTAATCAAAGGCTGAAGGTGTGTAAGGTCATTATAGCTAATGTAAGAACAGCTGGTGTGTTTTTTTATTCAGTACTGTATGTTGAATTATGTTTGGTTTAGACTATAATTAAGGCCATCACATAATGACAAGCTTTCTCTTCTCTCTGCTACTGTGGAAACTTGGTGTCACTGCAACTTCAATCAACCTACTCTTCCTAGCCTTGGAATTATTGGAATATTCTCCATAGATTGTTGGAAAAATGTGAAAGGCATCTGTGTCAAATAAAAATATAAAATTACTACAATTATGGGTATTCGTGTGCACTTATGGTAAACATAGACTGTAAATATATGGCCAACTAGCCCCCACAGATATACATTTTTGCCATAATGTAACTGAAAATGTTCTTTTCATCTACGTAGTTTTTAATAAGCCTGTAGGCTAAGGATCTGCACTGGCAGTTCAAAGGTTGCCAGTTCGAATCCCGTAAATGCCAGAAGTGATTCTACTCCGTTGGGCCCTTGTACAAGGTCTTTAACCTGCAATTGCTTCTTCCTGAGTATGATGTTAATCTGTATCCAACACTGTAATCAGGTCGTCCAAGTTGCACAGAAGTCTAGGGGGTTGGTGGCAGGACTGGCACTCCAGCCACTGAACAAAAAAAAAAAACCTCACACTGTTTCTCTCCATTTGAACTAGTGAAGTGCTGAGTGTCACTCATTGCACAGCTGTGCCCGGGTCCTAATCTGGGATCCTGCGGTGGTTTGTCATGTGGTGAGTGCGGCAACGCAGCTGTGTTAGTGGATGCTCCCAACCTCTCACTCTCTCTTTTTAACTATTGTGTTTATCCCATTACATCCTTGTTCTTTTGTTCGCTGAAATAATAGAAAAATAAATTTAATTAGTTAATAAACAATTGGTTCAATAGTTCTGAATGGCATCAAAATAGCAAAGCTGCTGCTTCTAGTACTTTACATATCTGCAAGTTCATACTAGGCTGGTTTTATGCACTGTATTTACATGTTCACCATGTCACTTTACTGGACCATAACACCATGTACTGCAAAAAAACTAAATTTTGATTGGTCACTTTGCTCACCAGCCTCTGGGCTGAGCCGCTTGAGGGCGTTGGGGCGTCCCTCCATGACAGAAAGTGATTGTATTTAGAAGAGTATGCGGGGCGCAGGAGGAAGACAGTTTGGTCCTTAGTTATTATAGATAGAAAATCAGTTACTTGAGCATTTCAGTACAACTGCCTATTTTAAATACCAATAAATAGTGTAATATATTGTAGCAAAAGTAGAAGTAAAAAAGTAAAACATAACAAAAAGTAAATAAAAAATGAAATTACATTAAAGCTTCCTCAGAAGCAATATTATGAATTACTTTATCCTCTACCTTGACATTCTATAAACGTTGCTTTTTTGCGTTTCTATTTGTATATTGTTTGAGATATTTTTCTCTTTTTCGTTTGTTGGACAATTCTCTTTGTTCCTGATTTTTATTATATGTAGCACTTTTGTTGCATTTTCTTTTTCAATGTTCATTATCAGCATTTGCCACTCTTTTTCTATTGCGATCTAAAATTTGATGTTCTTGAATAGATCATTTGCTTTTCTGCCTTGCCATTATAACCGACTGCGTTGAAGGGCGACACTCTATCTCCAGACAGACACACTGCCAATGGCTGTGCCCAAGAGGTTTTTAAACATAATAAGCAATGACTAAAACATTAAATGAATCAAAATAAACCAAAGCCATAGTTATAATATTGGCTGAACTATCACAAATATAATTTAGCCCTTTGATGAAAGGAGACAGTCTATTACATGTACTGTATCAGCCTTTTGATTGTTAAAGTTTATTCAAAGAATCTCTCTCATTTCAGAAATGTGACAGCTATGTACAGTAATTCTAACTATTTGATAAATACATTTAAATAACTTGTTTATCTAGCCAAATTCCCTTTCTGTTATAAAACTCTAATGGGAAATGGGAAATGGGAATAAAGCTGATCAATCCAATAGTGCACTGAATATCCCAGAATAATCTGGGATTAAAACATAAACTAAAAAGTTAAAATAATCTAAAAGATCTCTAATTTAGGAGGGGTTCTACAGTTGGTACAGTTGGGCAGGATTCTCAACAGCTGATTCAAAGGACCCCAAAACTCTGTCAATGGACAATGGCTGGCCAGCATAAAATGAGGTAGGGTAGTCTCTTTTAAACATTTCAATATTGTTATCCTCTGAACGGAGTATTGAAATGTGGCCCAGTGGGCATGTTGTGACTGAACTATAAAAGCTGGAATCCACATGCATTAAACTGTGGAATTCATATGGTCAGAAATCAACAAATATAGCAGTGGTGGTCCATTTACTGCTCTAGATATATGGAGTAAAGCAAATGGCCTGGCTGTTAAACTATAAGCTTGCAATAAACATCCTTTCAATAGTCTAAATCTATAGAATTTAAGGAAAAGCAAGAAACATCAGGGTCCCTTCAACTGGTCTGTATCAATAGCTATGGCAGAATCTAGGCAAAAAATAAAAAGTGGAATGTTAGAAACCAATATCAGAATTGCACGCAGTAATAAAGTGAATGAGCATCAGTCAGGTAGAAGACATCCACACAGATTAAAAATAAGTATAATTTAAAGGATTATGTGTGGCCACTACAGGAATAACATACTGCATTTAGCAAATGCCTGAGGTTGCCATCATGTGATGGGTAAAAAAGTCCATGGTGCTTTGCTCCATTATCTTAATCAAGGCAAAGGGAAGAAAGTAGACACAAACCTAAAAGCTAATGAGCAAAAGGGAATTGGATAAAAAATATGACAACTAGATGGGAATAAAGGGACAAGTGGAAATCAGCATCAGTATGTGCCCCCCACCTGAAATGAAATAAGATGCCTCCTAAAAACAATGCCCTAAGAAAAGGAGTTACACAATATAACGAATAATTGAAGAAAACTATGAATGTGCATGGGTAACATTTTAAGGATGCAAAACTACGCTGAAGTTGCTGAAACAGCTGTAAAAGATTTGGATTTGTGTTGGTTAAAGGCATTTTTTTTTAACTTAGAAGGTTTTGGTATTATTATTATTGACCAGAGAACGACCAGTGCATGTAGTAAGAACGTCAGTGGAAGTACTTTAACTGATGGCATGTCAGACAAGTTTATTTCTTTTAAGACAGTGGGAAGTGGTAATGAAAAGAAAGAGATTTGGCAATTGAAGCTTTTCTAGAAAGCCTTGACATTGAACAAAAAATTGTATAAACAGGAATGTCCAGTTGAGTGAGAAAAAAATTCAAGAGGTGAAGAATAACAAAAGAGCTTTGCTTGAGAAATTAAACAAAGCTGATTGCTTTTTAGCAAGAACAGTTGTGAGTTGCAATGTAAAATGGAGAAACGACTCGGCACTTAAATGCTTTATTAAAAGATAACATATGTGAAGTTACTTTTAAAGAAAAAAAATGTTTACTTTAATAATCTAGGTTAAAAATAAAAATGACAACTGGACCCAAAGCCTGTTATTTTAATGGTGCTCCTCACCATCTCCAAAGCAGCAGCCAGTATCAGTACAAGCCCTAGAAGGGATTAAGTCAGTGGTAGCATAGTTGGAGGAAGATTGCATAATTTTGAAAACACTGCTTTATAGTCAGTAAAGAAGCTAATTGGCTCATGGCTTTGAATAAACCTGTGGATAAGGTAATGTTACTGGTGACTAATCATTTCACTATGCTGAAAGCTGAACACACATTTTGTTTTTGGTAATCGACATGTCAAATGGATTTTGTATGACACAGTTACATCCAGACATGTCTAACCATGGACTATTTTTTATCACAGGATTTTCATAATTCTCTAAATGTGTATCATATGACATAAAAGCAGCATTTGAAGAAGCTGAAATAAATGTAAGTTTCAGTCAGTCAGTCATTATTCAACCCGCTATATCCTAACACAGGGTCACGGGAGTCAGTTGGAAGCAATCCCAGCCAACACAGGGCGCAAGGCAGGAACAAATCCCGGGCAGGGCACACACACACACACACACACACACCAAGCACAATTTAGAATCGCCAATGCACCTAACCTGCATGTCTTTGGACTGTGGGAGGAAATCCACGCAGACACAGGGAGAACATGCAAATTCCACACAGGGAGGCCCTGGGAAGCGAACACTGTGCCACTGTGCCGCCCAGCAGTAATTCAAACATACGGAAAACTTAATAGTATCTGAGACCATTGTAGATCATTTGTTTGGGAAAGTTTTTAATGTATCTCCAGAAAAAGGAGCATAAAGCATAATTATTTACGGTTAATCGACAAAAGCGCGATAGACATGAGCGCCGACAAAACCGCGACGGACAAATGAGCGCCGACAAACTCGGCACGACAAAATCGCGAGAGAGGCCAAGAGAGTAGGACGCGTACGTGCGCCTTATGTACACATTATGTGTTAGGTTATAACTGTTATAACTGCTGATGGCATGCCGCGAACAAATAACTCAGTCGAGGGTTGGCATAACGCGTCGTATACAAAGCGGAATTACCAGCAGTCAGGCAGCCATCAAATCTAAATATGCTCAACTATCAAGACATCTTGCTGCAATTCTTCCTACATATGCAGAGCGTGATCTTAAGGACTATCTGCGTGCCATGTTTCATAATATTGACTTCTAAAATAAACATAAATATATAATCTTTAAATTAGTAATTCATACTTAATGAAACTTTCGCGATTTTGACACCGTGTTTTAATGGGTGCTATTTTGTCGGCGCTCATATGTCTATCGCGCAAATGTCGGGTCACATTATTTACAATGGAAATGGCCTGTTTAAGTAGACTAATTTCATACTGAACTGTAAAATTATGATGGACTGAAAGCAAACTATTGCAGCAGTTTGTATACTTTAGAAAACTGAAGAGTGAAAATGGACAGACTATGTGAATTAACCCATATGAAATCCTAAGTGTTTGTCTAGATCTGTGAAAGCTATAGTAATTATTTTCTTCTGTCTGATTTAATTCTTCACCATTATAAAGAACTGACACAAGCTTTTCAACTAGCCTCCACACAGGATTCAGGTGCCTGGACTCCATAATTTACTGCGGATTCTACCATTCCAAATTGAACCTGTCAGAGTGTGAGTGTGTGGAAATGTGCACTGCGATTGACTGCCATCTTGTTAAGGGTTGTGACCGACCTTGATCAATGTCCTGATAAAATCAATCCTCTTGAGATCCTGAACTGGTAGAAAAGGTGTGAGAATATTATATTAAGTAAATAAATATCACTATTAATTTAAATAATTTTCAGTAGTGGTCTTCTTACAGATTGTAACCATTTAGACATTTTCAATTAACTCCTTTTTCAGTAAAATATTTTAGTGAAGTTGGCAGAAAACAGGCCATGTGTGATTGAAATCTTGTTATCCTGATCTTCAAGATGATGTAATATGGCTCAACTTATCTGTCTATTCCCAGAAGCAGTTTTTACTGTTAAAAAGTCATGGCCTTTATCGGCCGCACTGAACATACAGTAGCAATCAGCTCTAGACAGGATGTTATTCCATCTTTGGCACACAGATCCACGGTTACCCAAACAATGCCAGCTTAGAATTGCATATCAACCAATCATACACAACAGCCAGGAGCTGAAGTCCTCTAACATAACCAACACAAACACATCACCAACATACAGTTTCACACAAAAAAAAAAAAAATACTGGCTGAGTTATAAAAGAAAAATACCAACGAAGAGTGTGGTTTAATGTGTGCTCCTCCTGGAAATGAAATTGTTTAATTTGCTCAAATATCTACTTTTATATTTTTGATTACCAAGAAAAATCGAATTGTGATAGAAATTTCTTTAGTCATTTAATTGCTAAAATCCAAAATAATATATTTGTTAAGTTTCCTGTCATGTTTCATTTGCAGATGCAATCAAGTGCATGTATCTGTATCAAAGTATCAATCAATACAGTAATATGTTGAGTTTAACACAGTTATTAACTAAAAGACCAACACAGGAAAGAGCAATCTAAATTTGTCATTTGTTATAAAAGAACAGCTCAAATTTATAACTGTTTAGTGTAGTAAGCATTTTCTAGTCTATAATTCATTGCTATTCCATTACCATGCAATGTTAATCACAGATACAGTATTTTTAAAAATAAAACAATTACATTTATACGAGACACAGGCACCTTTAAAAAAGTAAAGCCAGTGGATTCAACAGACAAGTTATATTGACTGAATGAGATCTGTGAGGTTGCAAATTGCAAGTATAGACTGGAGGAGGATAACAGACATTGTCAGACATCTTGTAAGGATTGGCAGAAAGATGCAATTTAAAAGAAACAAAATTACAAGATTGAGCTAAAAAGGACTGGTAACATTCTGCATGCCATGCCTTCACAGCCGAGACTATACTGCCTTACATTTAAGTCCGCAGGTCCTTAACTATGGAGGAAGTTTCTTCTGCTCAATATTATATATAATTTACTGACTCAATTGGAATTGAGAGATGGCTATCACAAAATTGTATCAGTCGAGTGGAAAAGCACTATAGCTAAATCTGTGAGAAAAATCTGTAATAAGCTGATTTGTCTTTTCCTTTCTAGGACTTGCCGAAAATGTGGGTTTTCGGGACACTCAATCACTTCCATACAGACTATGGACGATTAAATACATTTTTTACTTGATTACTAGTATCCTCTTCATCTCAAATTATTTTTAGAAAAACTATTTTTCCCAATAAGCTGGTCAAGCAGCATGTTTCTGAATTTTCATCCCATACAGAATTACTGTCGTATATTAAATGTAATTTTACAGTTTGAAACATATTACATTACAAAATCAGATTATTCCTTTTGGTTTTATTTTCTTTACTGATAACATCAATTAAAAAGGCATAAGTCCTTGCAACTGAAATCAATAAATACCCTTTAACATCCATCTGTGACTAGCTTATTATATAAAAAACTGCTCAAAAGAGGTCAATAGGCCTCACATACAGGCAAATTCAGGACTACAATGTGCAAAATGTCTTATAACATCAAGGTGGAAACATGTCATTGGGAAAGTGGGAGCTATTACTAGAGAAAAAGGAAATTATATTTAGTTTTCGGGTGCTTGTACAGAATAAAAGCACTTTAACATCAAAGATGTTAATAACAAAAGAAAAACAAAGAAAAAAGCACAGCAATAAATTAAACCTTGTTCAAGATGTGGTTCTCTAATCCTTAATAATATTATACAGTAGTTAAATGTTAATTTCCAGAAAATTGGATAAGTGTATCACAAAATGGTTGTGTAGAATATACTGAGGCATATACAGTGCCTTGAAAAATTTTTTAGTCCCCAAAACGTTTTTGACATTTTATTGTCCCAGATTCTAATCTTAAAATATATTAATATGAGAATTTTTCCAGCTTATCTACAAAACAGTGTACTCGTGAAAAATTGAGATAAAAAAAAAATACAAACTGAAAACCTTTCAACAATTGGCTACAAAAAGAAAACTCAAAATTATTACATTTAAAAAGCATCCATACCCTTTATAAATTTTCTCTTGTGCACTGTACTATTTGCTGATGGTCTCCATCTGAGTTTGAAATTGGTGGTCAGTTGTTCTCAATTAATTAATGATGATGATGATAACCACAATGTTGGATTACTGAGGTCTAACAGTTTGGTAGAGATTAAGGCCAAAAAGTATGGTAAGGAATAAATTAACAGAGAAAAACAGATCTGGGGAAATGCACACAATCATCTATGAGGTACCAGACATACCTCGAAATCAGGGCAGTTCATCATAAGTATAAAACAATTAAACTAAAGCTGAAGTATACATAATATACACTTATATTGTAGACAGGTAGCACAGTCACAGAATGGTAGGGCTGATGCCTCAAAGATCCAGTGTCCTGGGTTCAAATCCTATACACAAACCCTGTATGTGTGGAGTTTGCAATTTCTATAATCTGAAAATGTGTCATGGCCCCAACAGAAACAATGTCTTTCCAGAAACCAGGGAGAAAGTAGGGACTTGAGGAAATAGCAAGAGATAAGAGAAATTTTTCCCATCTCATATGAGGCATTAGGAACATCCAACTCAGAAGGAAGGGATCTTTCTAAAGGTACACTTGAACCTACTGTGGAGGTCTCACAGAGCAGGCAAAGAGCCAGAATTAACTTCTGACTGATAGGGATAGAGAGATGATTTCTAGCTGGAAAAAGGGAACTATTCTTCCTTTTTAATGAATACATTTTGGAAAGACTGATGGGAGGACTATACCTTCATTTCAAGCTGTTAGATGATTGCATGAACCTCTTGATTGGAAAAAACAGAATATATTTCACATTACATTAGAAAGACTTTATTTTTTGCCAAAAAAAAAGGCAAGGACAAACAAAATAAGCATCATATATACATGCCAAATATCTGTCATCGTCTTATGAGTTTGCTTCTGTTCTGTTCAAATTTCAGATTGCTATCATGGGGTCTTCCCTTCATGACTTTCAAAGAGTCACAAAAGAGTTTCATGAAGGAGAGCAAACCTCTTTGTCCGCTTAATCTCTGTTTCACCCAGCTACATTTTTTGAAAGCTGTAAGAGTAATCACTTTAACAAAATCGCTAGGTAGTTTATATTGGATTTTCTCACTACTTTGCTTTGTGATATCAATTTTACTACACTTCCTTTAAAGTTCTCACAGTGTCTTGAAGTGAGTGTTTTATTAGTTACTGTAGCTAGATGTATTTTGTTGAATAAACATTTTTAAATCTTTAGAGAATATTAAATACCTAGATTAGTTTTAGTCCTACTTAGTTTGTCTAAGCAGGACCTGGCCTTTGTTTCACTTTTTAGAACAGATTTAAATGCTGCTATTCACTATTATAGCATAATCACCAGAGCTACAGAGATTACTTATGATGCTGTACACAAATTTTATTAATATGCTTTTGATTCGGTACATTTTAATGATGCAACCCAACATTAACCTTTAATTTATTTTTTATAATTCCTGGTGGATTATTATTTTTTTTTGCTAACATAACCTTTAAATAAGTCCACAGTTTGCATTTTGCAGGTCAGTGTCATCTATGCTACACTCATAAATAATGGTACTCATTATTTCTGAGCATAGGTGATCAAAATGTACCGGATCAGCTAGGCCAAAGTTCCAATGCCCCCCACCGCTCTTATCGTTCATGCCCCTTTGATCTCTAGATATCGTAAAAACACAAAAAAGGTCTCTGTTTTGCAGTCTTAACACACATCTAAAACAAAATAAAGTTTAGTGTGTGACAAATCAACGCAAAAGGAGTCCTAAACATGAAAAAGCACACAAAGAATAGATCAACAAGTAAAACATACATTACAAAGGAATACAGAATATTGCTGTTCCTGTATATGAGATGAGAAGGGTTGCCAACAAGGCCACTTTTTCCCTGTGTGCCAACAAGGCCACTCACAAGTACCCCCACAAAGCACTCCTTTTTCATTTTATGTGATAATCTATGCCTCTTCCTCCTAAACATGTCTTGTTCACGCTAACTTGTCTTTTAACTTGAGACTCTAAAGTGGGGTACTCAACTCAGGTCCTGGAGGTCTGCAGTGGCTGCAGGCTTTTGGTTTAACCCAATTTATAATTAGAACCCATTTATTTAAAGCAATATGACTTTAGGTTCAGTTTTAGTTGACCTATTTGTTACGATTCAGAACTCTTAATTCCCTATTTTTGTTTTAAACAGCTGCATTAAGGTTTTAATTGCTGCCTGTTTTCTTAACCTGCCATTAGTTCATAAAGGGTGCAGATGACAATGGAACAACTAGCTCTACAGCTAATGAGCTACCATTTAAACCTGTGTATATGCTTCATGAATTATTTGTGTTAATAAAATGCTTTGAAATAAATAAGAAAGAAGGCAGGGACTAATAGGTACAAATCTCTTCAAAACCACAAAACATATGGATAATGTTCTCAGAAAATGAAAAATCTACAATGTAATAAAGATTTGTCTCAGAAGAATGGAAGCATTAAGAAGTCATATAATTTAATACCAAGTTTCATAACCTGTTAGGCTTGACTTCTAATTATAATGAAAACCTGCGGCCACTGCAGTCCTCGGGCACCGGAGTTAAGTACCCCTGTTCTTAATCCTCTGTAGTGGAACTTTCTAATGTTTCCCAGGGTAACTTCAACTCAAGCCTCCAAATCACTTCTTGGATCACAAGCAGCACTTCTTTATCTATACATATACAAGCCTAGACTGCTCTGGTTGAATGGAAACCTTGAACCCTTGCTAGCCTTTAAAAATGTAGGTCTTCAAGGTACAGTACATTTAATTCCGCATGTCCTGAGAGGTAAATTTAATCCACTCAGTTTAGAGTCACAGTGAGCCAGTTAGCAGAAGTACAATAAAAGCAAATGTAGTGGACAGTATGCCAGGTCCTTTGCAGGGCACAGTGGCACAGCCAAGTGAGAAAAGAGTGCATTGTGTGCAATCCAGTAACAAAAACCTACAAATAAAGTGTTAGTTTCATTTTCATCCAGCTGTTTGCCATTGATATTTTGAATCAGTGTGATCATGTAGCGCAGCAGCCAGTGTTCATACTTAGAACTGGAAAAAGAGAATGGATGTTATTTACTTCACAGCACATGAAGGATGAAACATATTTACTGTATAACCCAAGAAAATGAACAAATTTGACTGTGTTTCTGGTCAATTTCATGAAGGTTCATATATAGGCTTATGATTTAATAGCAAATGCTGGCCAGTGAAATGTGCAGTTTCTCATACAAGAAAACATAAAGCAAAAGTAAAACACTGTTTTTAACGCATTCCATTTTATAAAAAGTAAATATACAACATTTTTAAGTTACTTTTTTATATGTAATGAGTAATGTAACTAAGTTACTTTTATAAATCACAATTCCCAACACTGGTTCCTACAGCTACAAGACTAACAACTGCACTCCTGTGCCATTCAGTGTTCATACCTGTTAAAAACAATGCATTGTTTTATTTGAAAGAAAGCTAAAAAGTGTTTGTAGTGTATAGAAATAAATAAAAGTAAAGCTAAGTCAAAGGGTTGTATGCTATCTTTTTAACAGAGAAGGAAAACACAGGTAAAAATTCCATTATTCTTATAATATAGTCATATAGAGTTGAATCTGAAACAGGGAGAAAAAACTTGTGGAAACAGTCATTTCAAATCCTCATAAAGGAACAAGAATAGTCAATCATGCTGGGCCTTAAAAAATCATACCTTTCATTACTGACATGCCTCTCTCTCTTCATTGTGTATTTTTATAATTTGCTTTTTCAGCACAGGGGATCAATTTTGTTAGTACAAATCTGATCTAGTACATGTAATGACAGTGCAGATGGTACCACACAGGGATAACTTGGCACAGACTCAATTTAAACTTCATAATGGAGCCAGATTAAAACAAGGAAACCTTCACAGTGCTGACGATATTCTGAACATCTGCCATTGAGGAAACTAGGCTTTAAGATTAAAACAAATTAGGGAAAATGGAATACTTGCTAAAATGACAGCAATCTGCAGTCATTCATTGCTAGCCTACTTCAAAAGCAGAATTCAACTGATTAGTACAATTATATGCTAATATCACAAAGATTCTTTTTGTCATGTTTGAGAAAATTTGTTTAAAGTTGGCTATTAATGACAGAAAAGCAAAGAGGATCTGAAACTAAAAAATGGAAAATTCTTGAAAGGAAGCAGATTGAATTTTCTTTTATATTTAGTAACATGAACATTTGCTAGAACTATATTAAATGCACAAAATTCATGACAGTTTATGACTTTCAAGTAAGGCACTGTACTATCAGACTGTGAGAATTATTTTACATTATCTAAAATGGGTTATTTGATTCATTTTCTACTTTTGTAATGTCTGAAGAAAGTATCTGTTATCACTAAGGATATAAGGGATGAAATCTAATTAATTTATAAAACTGTTAAATTGATAGTAAGTCTCCACAATGAATGAAAAACTGTACTGACTGCTTCCATTAAAATACAGGATAAGCTGTATGTTTTTATATAAAGTAAATGTTTAATATAAATGTATTTACATTATAAATATAGAAAAGCCTGTAATTAAATGTTTACAGTGTTCAAATGACTGAATAACATAAGTGTACTCTGCTATAAAATGTTATGCACTTGATGAATTCTACAACAATACATTATTTGTTGTAAACACTCACAGATACGATTCAACTGGTTTATAAAATTATGTAAAAGGTTTATCTGATACAAGACCTAATCCACATTGTAATCTGCAGCTTTATACACAGACAATTTAACCACGGTCATTAATATTAAATAAGAATTGCAAATCTTCTTTTTCATTGAAGACAATAGAAAAAAAAATCTTTTATGTACAATGGCAGTGAATCACTTGAACCAATATTTTAGCTGACATTCTTTACATGTTCTATGATTCTGAGATGGCCGTTATGATTTATTATGCTGTGGTGTGCTGGGTCAGTAACATAACATCAAGAGAGGCCCACTGAAACAACAAGCAAATTAAAAAGGCATGCTCAGGTATGGGACAAACTATGGATATCCTAGAGGTAGTAGCAAAGGAGACAATTAAAACAAACCTGAGGGCCATAATGAGCAATGTTGCACAACCTCACTCAGACATACTAAGTACCTTCAGCTAAGGAATTATTTAGCAGAAATGAATCAAGAAATGTAGTTGAGGCTCCTTCAAACCAATGGCAATACACTGTTATAATGCTTCACTGAGACTGTGAATGCTTTTTGTACCTCTAGCCAAGTCACAAGTTTTCTTTGTTTTCAGTAATTCCTGTGTGTATTTGTTTGTTATATTTATGCATGTAGGCATTTATTTATTGGGTGTCTGTAAAAAAAACAAATTCCTCTCTTGGAACAAGTAAAGCTTGTTTAATTGATTGATAGTTTTGCAGATCTATTCATCTGTCTATTTTTCAAGAAAATAAGACATCTTTACTATTTAAATATTAATCTCATAATTCTAATTTATAAATAAGACAGCACTTTAATCTCTATCTGATCACCTTTATTATATGAAAATTACAAATGCAAGAAATTTAAAGTGGATTTCTGACTACCTAACAGAGGAAATCATGATCAGCAGCTGCACTGTGTACAGGTTTTCATGGTAGCTCTTAATCTATACTAATAAAAGGCAAAGCCCTCACTGACTCACTCACTCACTGACTTTTCACTAATTCTCCAACTTCCTGTGTAGGTAGAAGGCTGAAATTTGGCAGGCTCATTCCTTACAGCTTACTTACAAAAGTTAAGCAGGTTTCATTTCTAAATTCTACACGTAACGGTCATAATGGTCAACAACGTCCTTCATGTTGAACTTTCTTATTTATGGCCCCATCTTCACGAAATTTGGTAGGCGGCTTCCCTGCGCTAACCAAAACCAATGTACGTACTTATTTCGGTGGTATGACGCCACTTTTAGCCACCATATTGAACTTTCCAATGTCACTAATTCTCCAACTTCCCGTGTAGGTAGAAGGCTTAAATTTGGTACTTATTTCTGTGGTATGATGCCACTGTCGGCTGCCATATTTAACTTTTCAACAGTCTTTGTTACTTATGGGCCCATCTTCAAGAAATTTGATACGCGGGTTCCCAACGCTAACTGAATCCTAATTACGTACATATATACGTCCATAGCCTACAACACGGTCACCGTGTGAGGCGGCGTTGGGTCCCATCCAAACACCTCCCACGTTGTTAGCTGCCTGCCTATATAAGGCCGTCCGTCGCTACAGTCTCTATATTCCCTTCCTTGCTTCGCCACGGGATTCACATCTCCCTGCTGATAACTACAGTCTTTTTATTTAATCCACGGCTTCTCCGCTGTTTTATTGTTCATTTATTACGATTATAGTTATTGTGTAGGTATTTTAGACTTACTTTACATTGTTCAGGTACCCATTTCCTTTATCATTCCAACCATACCCGCATTAACATGTCTATCGAGGTAATTACCATCGATCAAAGAACTGTCACTTACCGAATGTTTTCCATGCCCGGAGATGGAACCTACCTTTTCCATTCTCTTTGTTACATATTGCACGGCCATATCAGGCTCACTCTTGATATCCGGAAGAACTTTGTGTCTTATGTATTGAATGACTGGGACAGGTTCAAGGTGTGGACTGATGACGGTACAGGAGATAATTATACTACACAGGAGCACTATAAGAATGAAATGCTTAAGCCCTTCACCTATGGTTCTGCATGTGAGTTGATGGCTGCTGCTGAATTGTTCGGTTGTCGCTTTCAAGTGTACCGAAATATCCAAATATTTTACACCTTTGGACAACTGCCAATGCCTCTTCAACATCTTAGATTCACAGGTGACAATTTCAGTAGTGGACACTTTGATGTTTATGAATGTTTAAACTCTCAAAAGCTGGTTGTAAAGTTATAGATGGAACTGGTTGTATACTTGCAGCGCTTGACAGAGGCCGAATGTCTCTTCAACACAAGTCCTACAAATACTGAATGTCTCTTCAACACAAGTCCTACAAATACTGTCGTAATTGAAACAAACCATGAAACTCAAACCGATTATGACAGCAGCAATCCAAGCTGTGAGATTTGAAACAAGATTACTGTTCACATGGCCAACTGTACGTTGCATGCTTAAGAGTAAGCTCAGCGCACAGCTTGGTCATATTACAACCAGAGGGCCGAACTCACAATGTGGTATACAAAGAGATCCTTAACAAATAATTATTGGTATATTTTCCCTCAGTTTAAAAAGATTAAAATTTCTTCTTAATAAAACTTTTAAGGCAGTACTTTGCTAGTATATATATATACACACATAAACATACATATATATCAGCGCTTCCCGATTCATTTTACCCTCGCATCCCCTTGGTTTGAGACGTATGAAAAAATATGCGGTTAACGCAGAAAGACAGATCACCAATTGAAGCTTTATGAATAATGGATAATTATTGCAATGTGGGCAACAGAATTCAAATAATAGATATGGACATGAATATTGTAAACTCAAGTTCTTTTAATTTCTGAAAAAAAAAATGCTTTTAAACTGCATTTCACTTCAAAATAGAAACAAAAATATCATCCCTGGCTTAAATTGGCCAGACTTTAAAATAAAGTAGTAGTTTAAGTACTTTAAGTACATTTTCAGAATAGTATTGTCTTTAAATAATAATAACAAAAATTTCAACATAAAGTGCAGTTTTTTCTTCTTAAAAAAATAAGGCAGAAAAATAAAAGGTAATTTGACCAGCTTCACCTTTAAACTGTGAGTAACCTTAGCCAAAATTATTTTGTGCATTAGGCTAAAACAGTGTGATCATTGAACATTTTGTAATTAGATGTAATTAGAATTACTAATGGTCACGGAAGTCCAATGATCCCCAGTAAGAGCCACAAAGTCCGCCTTCTGTAATGCATTTAATTTTGCTTGCTTTTCAGTGTTCACAAAACCATGCTTTTATCAAGTCTTCCGTCGGGTAGTCTTTTGAAATGAATTTTGCCAGCGATCAGTCCTAGGAACGCGCTTTATTCCGACTCTAACATTTTTGTAGCTCTGATGTGTGCATCAATGTAATCGATGTACCATGAAATCATGCACTGACAAAAGTTCCCCTTTGCTTGGAATGCAAAGTGTGATTAAATGCGTTTATTTTTTTTATGCGTTATGGAGCACATGCATCGAAGCTTCTCAGCTGTGCTTGTGCTAAGAAAAGGAAACATTTTAAAAATAACGTAACATGATTGTCAAAGTAATAGTTTTGTGACCGTCATGAGTGTTGCTGTCATCAAGGATTTGATTATCATTATTTCTTGCAATTAGGTTCGTATTTGGAATCCATCAAAAAGAAAAATGAAAAACATTATTTGTACAAAATCTTAATTTATTTATCCATTCCTAAATAATTAAATGGGCAGGCTATTTCGTATCCGTGCAATACGCTGCTTGTTAAAACGGATGACTCCCGCTCTCACGTGCAAGTCTGCGTGGATATTATGAACTATCGAATCTGTTCAAGTTCTATTAAAATTTTAAATAGAAGGAATTTTTATTTAGTCGACAGAAATGTCTTTGGTAGTAATGTAAGTTAAATGTAGGCATCATTGCATACATTTTTCTTCACCATAGAAATGTAAAGAGTAAATTCGCCTTACATTCCAACCAAAGATATTTGTGTCGACTAAATAGAACTTGAAAAGATATATTTTTTCGAATGTGATCGCGCAATTCAGATCGAGTTGACGCACACTACATCGAGCTTGCGTGCTATTGTGGTTTCGCCTGTGTGCCTCAATAAGTCACCCTCCCCTCGCTCTTAGTTTTTTTACCGTTCATCTAATGATTACACTGAGTATGACTTTACCAAAACAATCATTGATGGCGAATAAAGTATCCATTATTCATAAAGCTTCAATTGGTGATCTGTCTTTCTGCGTTAACCGCCTATTTTTCATACGTCTCAAACCAAGGGGATGCGAGGGTAAAATGAATCGGGAAGCGCTGATATATATGTATGTGTGTGTGTGTATATACAGTATATATACTAGCAAAACACCCGCGCTTCGCAGCGGCAAAGTACTGCCTTAAAAGTTTTATTAAGAAGAAATTTTAATCTTTTTAAATTGAGGGAAAATATACCAATAATTATTTGTTAAGGATCTCTTTGTATACCACATTGTGAGTTCGGCCCTCCGGTTGTAATATGACCAAGCTGTGCGCTGAGCTTACTCTTAAGCATGCAACGTACAGTTGGCCATGTGAACAGTAATCTTGTCTCAAATCTCACAGCTTGGATTGCTGCTGTCATAATCGGTTTGAGTTTCATGGTTTGTTTCAATTACGACAGTATTTGTAGGACTTGTGTTGAAGAGACATTCGGCCTCTGTCAAGCGCTGTAAGTATACAGCCAGTTCCATCGATAACTTCACATCCAGCTTTTGAGAGTTTAAACATTCATAAACATCAAAGCATCCACTAATGAAATTGTCACCTGTGAATCTAAGATGTTGAAGAGGCATTGGCAGTTGTCCAAAGGTGTAAAATATTTGGATATTTCGGTACACTTGAAAGCGACAACCGAACAATTCAGCAGCAGCCATCAACTGACATGCAGGTGCATAGGTGAAGGGCTTAAGCATTTCATTCTTATAGTGCTCCTGTGTAGTATAATTGTCTCCTGTACCATCATCAGTCCACACCTTGAACCTGTCCCAGTCATTCAATACATGAGACACAAAGTTTATCCGGATATCAAGAGTGAGCCTGATATGGCTGTGCAATATGTAACAAAGAGAATGGAAAAGGTAGGTGCCATCTCCAGGCATGGAAACCACTCGGTAAGTGACAGTTCTTTGATCGATGGTGATTACTTCGATAGACTTGTTAATGCGGGTATGGTTGGAATGATAAAGGAAATGGGTACCTGAACAATGTAAAGTAAGTGTAAAATACCTACACAATAACTAATCGTAATAAATGAACAATAGAACAGCAGAGAAGCCGTGGATTAAATAAAAAGGCTGTAGTTATCAGCAGGGAGACGTGAATCCCGTGGCGAAGTAAGGAAGGGAATGTAGAGACTGGAGCGACGGACGGCCTTATATAGGCAGGCAGCCAACAAATTGGGAGGCGTTTGGATGGGGGACCCAACACCACCTCACACGGTGACCGAGTTGCAGGCTATGGATGTATATATGTACGTAAGTAGGATTCAGTTAGCGTTAGGAACCAGCGTATCAAATTTCTTGAAGATGGGCCCATAAGTAACAAAGACTGTTGAAAAGTTCAATATGGCAGCCGACAGTGGCATCATACCACCGAAATGCACTCACCTAAAGGATTATTAGGAACACCTGTTCAATTTCTCATTAATGCAATTATCTAATCAACCAATCACATGGCAGTTGCTTCAATGCATTTAGGGGTGTGGTCCTGGTCAAGACAATCTCCTGAACTTCAAACTGAATGTCAGAATGGGAAAGAAAGGTGATTTAAGCAATTTTGAGTGTGGCATGGTTGTTGGTGCCAGACGGGCCGGTCTGAGTATTTCACAATCTGCTCAGTTACTGGGATTTTCACCCACAACCATTTCTAGGGTTTACAAAGAATGGTGTGAAAAGGGAAAAACATCCAGTATGCAGCAGTCCTGTGGGCGAAAATACCTTGTTAATGCTAGAGGTCAGAGGAGAATGGGCCGACTGATTCAAGCTGATAGAAGAGCAACTTTGACTGAAATAACCACTCGTTACAACCGAGGTAAGCAGCAAAGCATTTGTGAAGCCACAGCATGCACAATCTTGAGGCGGATGGGCTACAATAGCAAGAGACACCACCGGTACCACTCATCTCCACTACAAATAGGAAAAAGAGGCTACAATTTGCACAAGCTCACCAAAATTGGACAGTTGAAGACTGGAAAAATGTTGCCTGGTCTGATGAGTCTCGATTTCTGTTGAGACATTCAAATGGTAGAGTCAGAATTTGGCGTAAACAAAATGAGAACATGGATCCATCATGCCTTGTTACCACTGTGCAGGCTGGTGGTGGTGGTGTAATGGTGTGGGGGATGTTTTCTTGGCACACTTTAGGCCCCTTAGTGCCAATTGGGCATCGTTTAAATGCCACGGGCTACCTGAGCATTGTTTCTGACCATGTCCATCCCTTCATGACCACCATGTACCCATCCTCTGATGGCTACTTCCAGCAGGATAATGCACCATGTCACAAAGCTCGAATCATTTCAAATTGGTTTCTTGAACATGACAATGAGTTCACTGTACTAAAATGGCCCCCACAGTCACCAGATCTCAACCCAATAGAGGATCTTTGGGATGTGGTGGAACGGGAGCTTCGTGCCTTGGATGTGCATCCCACAAATCTCCATCAACTGCAAGATGCTATCCTATCAATATGGGCCAACATTTGTAAAGAATGCTTTCAGCATCTTGTTGAATCAATGCCACGTAGAATTAAGGTAGTTCTGAAGGCGAAAGGGGGTCAAACACCGTAGTAGTATGGTGTTCCTAATAATCCTTTAGGTGAGTGTAAGTGCCAAATTTCAGCCTTCTACCTACACGGGAAGTTGGAGAATTAGTGACGTTGGAAAGTTCAATATGGTGGCTAAAAGTGGCGTCATACCACCGAAATAAGTACGTACATTGGTTTTGGTTAGCGCAGGGAAGCTGCCTACCATATTTCGTGAAGATGGGGCCATGAATAAGAAAGTTCTACATGGTGGACGTTGTTGACCGTTATGACCGTTACGCGTAGAATTTAGAAAGGAAACCTGCTTAACTTTTGTAAGTAAGCTGTAAGGAATGAGCCTGCTTCTACCTACCTACCTACCTACCAGCCTTCTACCTACACGGGAAGTTGGAGAATTAGTGATGAGTCAGTGAGTCAGTGAGTGAGTCAGTGAGGGCTTTGCCTTTTATTAGTATAGATAAAGATAATTAGTTTGATTTAATAGCAGTAACAATTTTTACTGTACACATTACAGTATGGAAACAAATCATTTTATTACTTTAACACTAGAATTAACAAAGCCTACAAAAAAACTCGCAATCCCTGTCCACCTTAAATCCCTTCACACGTCTCCATCAGCATCTTTTGTGTTGTAAATGTGTCGATCAGCACAAGCAGCAAGTAGCCTGCTATCCCTTCCCCCTGCCCACCGCCGCAGCTCAATTTGCAAAGAAGGTTCTCAGTGCTCAGTGTTTATCTTGGAGTGTATTGCCAGGTGCTGTAGAGGGTAAATAATATATTGTCATTTGGAATACATGCATTTCATGTGTGTTCCGTATCTACAACGATCTACGGAAACACATTGCTAAAACACGGTCCTTGGACGTGTGGGAACTGTTAACATTTGAATATGATGATTGCATATAACGCTGAACTGACCTCTCTGTACTATTCTTTGCTCTGCATGCCATGGAGTACAAAAAAAGACCACCATGCACCAAAATGTGGAGACTGGGCAAAAAAACCTCGTGGTCACTGGTTACAACCGCAAGAAGGTATGCGAATGAATATCAATAATGTTGCACCAGTGCCACAATGTTTTCCGAAATGGACTAACTATACAGGTCATAAAATAAATAATTCCAAATATCATATATACCTATGTCTTTGTTTTTTTGTCAGTGCGGCTTTGACAGCATGGACCATAAGGTGCGTACTAATTCCGCGTGAGCAGTAACACTCAATAAAACTGAGTAAAAAAAATTCTACTGACAATGAGATACCAAGAAGGCAGTTTCACCAGCATTTGTGTGTCAGCTTTTATTCCTCCAAATCAGAGAATTTCCAGTTCCATTGTCTCAAAACACCACTCACATCTACAGTTATTCCCAGTTTCAAATAAAAACTAGTAGCTTCAGATCTGGGGTGGTGGTGGTGGTGTTTTGTATTGTGATCTGACTGAGAGAATAAAAGTGAAAAAAAAACACTAACTTTTACACCATATATTTACACCGGCTGCTACAGATTCAAATCAAATATATGTTTATATTATATAACTAGACATTAAGCCCGTTACAATAATGGGCACTAGAATAGTAGTGCATAAACATTAGTAGGAACAGTCTATATTAAATGGCAAGGGACCTTGACCTCATTCTGTTTGTTGTCTTAATTTTTGTTGTCAAAAATATTTTTGCAAGAAGCCTAAAGTAAAATAATAATAAAAATAAAATAGAAACGTATATGACAATACAGTAAGTATAAATAATATTGCCTTAGTGTAAAACTTTGTAACAATCTGTAATACACAATATCTGAAGAATATACTGTATTTAGGAAATATTTTCTATTTTTTTACCTCATGAAATGTTTCTATAAAATTTCATTATAGACAACATTTCTTGTAAATATTCTGTCTGAGTTTGGCAACAGTTTGTCTTGATTAGGACCATCTAAACCTTGACAACAACATCTGGAAAACTTCTAATTCTTGATAATGCAACATATAACTGACCGTGGCTGAATACTGGTTCTGAAAAGTAAATGCCAACTTTTTCTAAGGTTTGCTCTTGTGAGTCTTTCTCTTTATCTTTTAGCGTTTTTCTGATGATAATTTTCTTTTTCTTCAATCGATGTATTTGCTCGTATTTTTCTTTGTCTTTCAGCCATTCTTTTGTTGATGTTTACTTGTTGAGCTGACCGTTCTTCCAGGAGATGTTGCTTATATTGGATTTGATTGTCTGTGTCTTTTGTCCTACTTGACGTGTCCTTTTTTTTGGGTGGCATGTTGTTAGTAGATACATCCGTAATATTTTCTCTTACAGTAATACTGGCTTGTATGTGGCTGTAATATGCGTCACTGTATTGTGTGCCTTTAATTTTCTCGCAGTAATAATGATTTGTATTTCCGTAAAATGCCCGTAATTTTCTCTGACAGTAATACTGGCTTCGATGTCCGTAATATGACTTTAATTTTCTGTCACAACAGTGGGCAATCAGCAGAGTGTCCCCAGCAACTGATGTAATGTGTGGCATGTAGTTGATAATCGTGCCTGTGGTGTCTCCCCAGCAAGTACTGTGCAGTTCCCCAGCAAGTATTTTAATCTGTGGTGGCGTGCAGCTGATTATTGTATGTGTGGCGTCTACCCAGCAACAGATTTTATGTGTACGGTCGCGAGTACCCAATCAGCACTCTCCCCAGCAATGATGTCCTTTTTTTGCTTATCATGTGTGGCCGAGGCTAGGCCATTCACTGTGTGCCCAGCTTCCAGTGTGTGTGCGTCCATGGTGCGATGAGCGACACGGCCCTGCGCATGCGCACTTCAGCAGAAGACACACACACACACACGGACCCCTGGACACACACAGGGGTTTTATTAAAAAGGATAGTAATAAAATAGCAGCTCACTACTCAAAATGTTAAGTGGTGGACGAGGAAATTGCACTGGTGACCTCTTGATTATGAGTCTTACCGCTGCACCACACAAGCAGTCTTGTCCTTGACTTACCCTAAGGCAACTTGTTTTTCTTCGGTTATAATCTTCAATAAAAATGCACTTGTTTTGTTATACTTGTACTTCTTTGTGAAAATGTTTATTTGATATTTGGACTTCAGTCTTCACACATTATACAGTTCATGTCGACATTTTGTTAATTATTACTAAAACATGAAAAACGTTTCTGTTTTAGTGTTGTGTTTACATAGATTGTTGTAGAAACGGAACACACATGAAATACATGTATTCCAAATGACAATACATTATTTACCCTCTACAATTCTAGGCACCTCACTCTTAGATAAACCACTTGAGCACTGAGAATCATCTTTGCTACTTGAGCTGCTGGGGGCGGGGGTCTGTGGGGATTGGGAATTGGGGGTGGTATAGCAGGCTGCTTGTGCTGATCGATACATTTACAACACAAAAGATGCTGACGGAGAGGTATGAAGGGATTTAAAGTGGGCAGAGATTGCGGGTTTTTTCGTAGGTTTTGGTAATTCTAGTGTTAAACAATTCAGTAATTTTTTCTGTTATTTGATTTGAATCTCCTAGCATGTGGGAAGTGTAGTAGTTGGGACTGGGGGAGAGAGAAAGGTCAAGGTCTTACTTTAAAAAGCCTTATACGGTGCTTATCTTACACTAAACATGGTGTTTACTCTAATGGCCAAAAGTCTCAATTTCTGCACTCATCGGATCATGAAACCTTCTTCCAGTTGACTTCAGGGTCTCCTATGTGGCTTCTGGTAAGCTTTAGCTGTGATTTCATGTGCTTTTTTAACAGTGACTTTCTCTTTCCCACTTTCTCATAAAGATGTGAATAATGAAGCACCTGCACAGTTGTATGTTCAGGATCTTCAAATTCACTCACTTTAGCTTGTAGCTACTTTACAGTTATTATGGGCGTCCTGGTGGCCACCCTCACTAGGCTCACTCAGTTTTTTTGGACAGCCTGTTTTAGGCAGATTTGCAGTTGTGCCATATTCTTTCCATTTCTTAATGATTGATTTAACCGGACTTGAAGGGATATTCAATGACTTAGATATTTTCTTCTCTCCATCCCCTGACTCGTGTGTTTCAAGCATCTTTCATAATGATGTTTGGACTGTTCTTTAGTCTTCATTGTGTAGGCTAGACCACAACACTGACTCACCACAAGTTGGAACTTCCAGATAAGATGTATTTATACTACAATCAATTGGAACTCCCTGACTACAGACATGTGATCTCTCGTAAGTAATTATATGACTTGTCAAAAACTAACTGGCTGCACCAGTGATCATTTAGGTGTATAATATTAACAGGGTGAATACTTACGCGATAAGTTACTTTTTGTTTTATATGTGTAAATCGTTTAGACCACTTTCAGAGATCTATTTTCCACTTTAATATTTAAGAGTCTTTTACTGTTGATGAGTGTTAAAAAAGCCAAATTAAATCCTCTGTCATTCAATGCTGTATAAAAACAAAATGTGAAAATATCCAAATGAATACTTTTTACAGGCACTGTATAATCTCTGACCCTGAAGCTGAATTAGTATAGGTTTTTAAGTTTCTGTTATGGAATTCATTGATCATTTCTTTTTTTCTCTGATACAGTACTCATTCTTTTGATCAAGTTATTATAGAAAAATCACCAAAGTTTCCCAGATCTTTGATACAATTGTTTGTATTTATCCCAGTATTACATATATATTGTAAATGATTTATTTTGAGACATATAGCTAATGTTGACATTCATACCTAAATATACTGGCTAAGACAGACCAGTGGATCGCTTGATTAGATGTGATTAATTTTGTTATTTATCCAGTTTGTGCTACACCTGTGGAAAAAATATTATAATAGATTACACTTACAAGTAAAAAGCTATAATACATCAGAATATAAAAAAGGCTAATCATAATGCTGCTGATTTGTATTCCCACAATTGGGAATAATTGAGCCTTGAAATTCCTATTGCAGTGTTGCATAAATTCCAGCATCTTCATGATGGAGTTCACCTTAAACTTAAGGCAAATATGACACTTATGATGCACATTTGAAGTTTGGTCAGCGTTGTCACTTCATCTTATGGCTGGAGAAGTCAACATTGCTTCTGAAGGCTGCTTTATGTACAAACTTAGCCAAGAGCAGCTTAGCTAAACCTACCTCTATAAAATCCCTGTGGAGCACAGCTACGTGCATTCAGAGATGAAATCGGTACTTGTAGATTTACAAACATGCCAGAAGTACGAAATCCATAGTCTATTAAAATCTGCTTTTGGCAAAGTTTAATACTAATCATTCAAGAAATGTCAAGATTCTAACAAGCCTAACTACGACGCTATTTTCCCTTGAGGAGTTCAGGCAATGAATTTTCATGGCACAGCAAAGCATATGGTTTTATTATTTAAAATCCTGAATTAAAAATGTGATTTATTTTACTACATCATTCTGGAAGATGGCTACTATGTTTTCACATATTTTGCAGCTCTGAGTAAAATAAATACAGTTATATATGCATATGCTTAACTAACTTAGCTCCAAAGAATTTCAGTGGCTATTTGTTGTTGCTGGACAGGATTCTTTCATGTCTCGTGTCTAACAATAAACTGTGGTAATAAATTCTAACAGAATTTCAAATGTGCATCAATGTTGCACTGTAATAAGTACACTGAATTGAAGTGTCATATATACCAAATGTTTGGATGGTTTACAAACTACATATATTTTACTAGGATGATGAAAATGTCTGCCAAGCATATCATAATTCAACTGAAAGATATATGAAGCACACATATCCCATTGAAAGATGTGTAAAATGTATCCAAGATAAGATCTGAATAGTGATCAACTGTCAATAGGTGTCCACTTCACTAGATCACGTTTGGGAGCTCAACACTCAGACCATTTTGATTTGAAATTTGGTCTATTTTTCATATTGCCACCAATCTAAAATCACTTTCAACCTATTTAACAATAATTTCTGGAGTAATATCAGCTGGGATAACAGCATTGGACATATGTTATTATATAACTTTTTGTTGTATGAGATCTCTGTTTCTCCTTGCTCCCAGGATGCCAGAACTATAAAGAGATCTGTACAATTTATGAACAAAGTTTCCATGACTGAACAGTTAACTTTGTGAGCTGGAATGTTAAAGGTCTGAATCACAAATTAAAGTAGTAAAAAAGAATTCCCTCACCTAATAGGTTTAGTATAAAAACAGTATTTTTTACAGGAGACCCACTTATTAAGCAAGGATCAATTTTGGCTAAACAGAGACTGAACTGGCCAAATATTCCATTCCAGCTTTACAAAGAAAACTAGAGGTGTGGGAATTCTTATACACAAAACAATCACATTTGTAGTATCCAATGTATTATCTGATCCTGAAGGGAGATATGTGATCATCACGGGTAATTTACTTAACTGTAAAGTGATTTTGATGAATATCTACGCACCCAATGTGGAGGATAGGAACTTCATCCAAAAAATATTTGCATCCATTCCCAATGTGAACACTCATACAATTATAATGGCTTGGGACTTTAATTGTGTTTTAAATCCAGACCTAGATAGGTCTCCTGCCACGGGGGCGATGACATCTAACACTGCAAAGACAATTACACAGCTTGTAACAGATCACAATTTATCTGACCCCAAACTCAAGAGCATATTCCTTCTACTCACCAGTGCATCACTACTACTCAAGAATTGATTATTTTTTTATAGATAACAATTCGATTTTTTTTTTAAAGAAATACATCCTTGGGGGTTTCTGCAGGAATACTCTGGGAAAGCCTGAAGGCTTTCTTGAGGACAGATTATCTCATAACTTTCCAACAGAAGTAAATTAGAAACCAAGAGCTAATCAGTGAAATTATCAGAATAGATCAAGAACATACCAGGTTCCCAAATGAGGCACTTCATAGGAAAATACATACTGTGCTTTCAGAATTCAACCTCTTAACAACTAAAGAAACAGAACAACTAATTTTTAAATTAAGACATCATTACTGTGAACATGGAGAGAAAGCTAATAAGATCTTACCTCAACTAAGCCACATGCAGGAAGTTCGCAATGCAATCCCAGCAATCACCAACACAGATGGAGACAAAAATCATTGTCCATAAAAAATATAATGCACACATTTAGAGATTACTATATTCTACTGAGTTTAAAGAAGACAAGTAACAACCTAATGCATTTCTGGATGCATTACAGATACCACAACTTGATACTCTCAGTGCAGAGGAATTGGATAAACCTTTGGCACTATCAGAATTACTACACTCTATAAACTCACTTCAGAGTGGGAAAGCAGCAGGCCCGGATGGCTACCCTGCCAAATTTTATAAAAAATTCTCAATTAAGCTACCTCCCCTTTTATAAACATCATTTACAGAAGCTAGAAACACTAAAATTCTACATCAAACTTTTCGCCAACCATTAATTACAATTTTTTTTTTCTAAGCAAAATAAGGACTTATTACAAAGTGCATCATACAGACCAATTTTACTTCTAAATAATAATGTTAAGATACTCTTCAAGCTCCTAGCTAGAAGGATTAAAAAATGCTTCCTTTGGTACTATCACAAGACTAAGCTTCCAATCTTTGACGCCTGTTTAATATAATATACTAGCAAAATACCCGCGCTTTGCAGCGGTGAAGTACAAACCTTTTTAAACTGAGGGAAAATATACCAATAGTTATTTGGTAAGGATCTCTTTGTATGCCACATTGTCAGTTTGGCCCTTTGGTTATAATATGACCAAGCTGTGCGCTGAGCTTACTCTTGAGCATGCAACGTACAGTTGGCCATGTGAAAAGTAATCGTGTCTCAAATCTTACAGCTTGGATCGCTGCTGTCATAATTGGTTTGAGTTTCTTAGTTTGTTTCAATTACGACAGTATTTGCAGGACTTGTGTTGAAGTGACATTCGGCATCTGTCAAGCGTTGTAAGCTTACAACCGGTTTCATCGATAACTTCATATCCAGCTTTTGAGAGTTTAAACATTCATAAACATCAAAGTGTCCACTACTGAAATCGTCACCTGTGAATCTAAGATGTTTAAGAGGCATTGGCGGTTGTCGAAAGGCGTAAAATATTTGGCCATTTCAGTACAGTGACAACCGACAATTCAGCGGCAGCCATCAACTCACATGCAGAACCATAGGTGAAGGGCTTAAGCATTTCACTCTTATAGTGCTCCTGTGTAGTATAATTAGCTCCTGTACCGTCATCAGTCCACACCTTGAACCTGTCCCAGTCATTCAATACATAAGACACAATGTTCCTCCGGATATCAAGAGTGAGCCTGATATGGCCGTGCAATATGTAACACAGAGAATGGAAAAGATAGGTGCCATCTCCGGGCATGGAAACCACTCGGTAAGTGACAGTTCTTTGATCGATGGTGATCACCTCGATAGACATGTTAATGGGTGTATGGTTGGAACGATAAAGGAAATGGGCACCTGAACAATGTAAAGTAAGTCTAAAATACCTACACAGTAACTATAGTCGTAATAAACGAACAATAAAAAAGAGGAGAAGCCATGCATTAAATAAAAAGGCTGTAGTTATCAGCAGGGAGACGTGAATCCCGTGGCGAAGCAAGGAAGGGAATGTAGAGACCGGAGCGATGGATGGCCTTATATAGGCAGGCAGCAAACAATGTGGGAGGCGTTGGGATGGGGGACCCAACGCCTCACACGGTGACCGAGCTGCAGGCTATGGATGTATATATGTACATAAGTAGGATTCAGTTAGCGTTGGGAACCCACGTATCAAATTTCTTGAAGATGGGCCCATAAGTAACAAAGACCATTAGGAAGTTCAATATGGCGGCCAACAGTGGTATCATACCACCAAAATAAGTATGCACATTGGTTTCGGTTAGAGCAGGGAAGCCGCCTACCAAATTTCGTGACGATGGGGCCATAAATAAGAAAGTTCAACATGTCGGACGTTGTCGACTGTTATGACCATTACGTGTAGAATTTTGAAATGAAACCTGCGTAACTGTTGTAAGTAAGCTGTAAGGAATGAGCCTGCCAAATTTCAGCCTTCTACCTACACGGGAAGTTGGAGAATTAGTGACGTTGGAAAGTTCAATATGGCGGCCGACAGTGGAGTCATACCACCAAAATAAGTACGTACATCGGTTTCGGTTAGCGCAGGGAAGCCGCCTAACAAATTTCGTGAAGATGGGGCCATAAATAAGAAAGTTCAAAATGGCGGACTTTATTGACCGTTATAACCGTTACACATAGAATTTCGAAATTAAACCTGCCTAACTTTTGTAAGTAAGCTGTAAGAAATGAGCCTGCCAAATTTCAGCCTTCTACCTACACGGGAAGTTGGAGAATTAGTGATGAGTCAGTGAGTGAGTGAGTGAGTGAGTGAGTCAGTGAGGACTTTGCCTTTTATTAGTATAGATTATATAATATATTATATATAATATATTCACCAACAAAGTTTAACACCCCAGAGATATTATTATCATTGGATGCAGAAAAATTGGATGCATTTGGTAAGGTTGAATGGAACTACCTTTTCACTAAATTGAAGAAATTTGGGTTTGCCCGAACATTTGTTCATGGATCAAACAACTGTATACCAGTCCAGAAGCTTCAGTCTGTATTAACAACATTAATTCAGACTACTTCAAACTAGAATGTGGTGCTAGAAAAGGATGCCCCTTGTCACCACTGCTTTTTGTAATCGCCATTGAGCCACTGGCAGTTCACTGTTGAAATGCTTATGACATAAAGGGGAGTATCGGAAAAGTACTTGAACAGAACATTTATCTATTTGCAGATGGTATGGTACTGTATATATCAGATCCACAAAATACTGTGCCTGCAGTCCTAACAGCACTAACAGAATTTCAAAAGATTTCTCATCTCAGAATTAATGTGAATAAAAGTGTGCTTTTTTCTAGTGAATTCTCAAGCATTTAATATTAGATTGAACACCGATCCTTTTATCATCGCAGATCAGTTTAAATACCTAGGGGTAAGCATCACAAGCAAACATAAAGCTCTTTATCAAAAAAATTTTGCCATCTGCATGGAAAACATTAAGCAAGACTTGCATACGTGGTCTACCCTTCATCTCACTTTAGCTGAAAGAATTAACATTGTCAAAATTAATATCCTTCCTAAGCTGCTTTTTCTATTTCAAAACATTCTAATATACATAATTAAATAATTTTTTAAGAAATTCGATTCAACCATAACCTCATTTATTTGAAATTCAAAACATCCATGTTTCCAAAGGGCGACCTTACAAAAACCTAAGTCAGAAGGTGGCATGGCACTACCTAACTGAGTGGCAAATATACAAGCTATAAAAACCCGGACATTGACACAAATACATGAACATACACAGGCTTGGTCCACAACAGAAATAACATCCTGCAGTACTTTTTTATAATTCTTGCTTTGTACCCCAATAAGTGCAAGTCATCGCCAATATACTATAAACCCAATTGTGCTTCACTCACTCAGAATATGGAACCAATGCAGGAAGTATTTTGAGATAGAGAAGATTTTATCTGTGGCACTTCTGCACAAGAACCACCTTTTTCCACCCTCTCAAACATACAGGAAAACAGAAGAAATCCGGGATTAAATCACTTAGAGATCTGTACATAGACAATGTCTTCGAATCCTACGTAAAAATCACTTAGAGATCTGTACACAGACAATGTCTTCACATCCTACGAACATTTACACTCCAAATTTAACTTTCCAGTAACACATTTCTTTCACTACCTTCAAATTAGAAATTTTGTTAAACAAAACCTGATCAATTTTCCTCACCTATCACCTAACTCTATTCCAGAAAAAATACTGATCAGTATTGAGGACTCAGACAGCATCTCCGTAATATATAAAAACATTTTAAAATCCTTCCCCTTCAAAGATCCCAGAGTACAATGGGAAAAGGATCTCTCACTCAACATCTCAGAAAAGGAGTGAAAGATAGCAATGCACAGATTACACTCGAGCTCCATATGCACAAAGCATAGAATTATTCAACATAAAATTATATATCGAGCACATCTGTCTTGTTTAAAATTGTCCAAAATGTTTCCAGTGCAAGGTCCAACCTGCAAACGTTGCAATCAAGTTCCAGCCTCATTGGACCATATGTTTTGGGCATGCTCCAAACTAACATCATTTTGGACCAAAATCTTTAAATGCCTTTCAGACAGCCTTGGTGTCACAATCTCTCCTAATCCACTAACAGCTGTGTTTGGTGTTCTTCTAGACAGGCTTAAAGTGGAGAAGGACAAACAAACTGTAATTGCCTTTACTACACTATTGGCACGCAGACTTGTCCTGCTCAACTGGAAGAATTCCAAACTCGCCTATTTTAAGTCAGTGGGTAACTGATGTTATATTCTATTTGAAATTGGAAAAAATCAAATTCTCACTTAGAGGATCTGTACAAAACGTTTTCAAAACCTTGTAGGATCTAATCAACAACATTTTAGAATAAGCATTTAAACTGAGGAAGTTGATTCTCTCCCGTCTTTTTTACTCTGTTTATTTTTATTCATTTATTAATTTATCTATTTACTTATTTTTACTACTTTAAAGTTTTTACTCTGTTGGCCTAGCTCTCTTTCTCATGGGTGGGGGTTGATTTGTTTCGAACCTAGTGTTATTAAACTTGACTTGCTTGTATGGAATATTATTTGATTTTAAGAAAATCAATAAAATGCTTTAAATTTTTTTTTAAAAATAAAGAACTACACTATATCTCTGCTTTTACTCAAGCGGGGCTGTTGGGTACTTTAATTGCTGGATTCAGACAGTGTGTGGCTCACCTACACATCCTTACAGAGGGGATGTGATGAGAGATAAGTGAGTGCAGGAAACATGGGAGGGAATCTGGTGCTGTAATGAAAGCACAAATGCTGACAAACTTCATAATGATAAAGACCAATTCATCTAATCAAGTGAAAGACAAGAACCCTGAAAAGAATTTAAATGCCAGCCCTGAATTCATAATGTTTCTGGTAGCAGTTATTTACATAAAAAATTAAGGAAATAGAATTCATACTTTTACGCTTTCCTCTAAAGTATGTTAGAGAAAATGATGAAACCAAGCTAATTTACATTTAGGTGGGGTGTTGTTCGTTATTGTCCTTTCTCTGTATATATTTGCATTTATCCATCTTCTTTTATGTTTATGAATATACTGTATTGCTTCATTTATTGCAGTAAGCATGCTCAGTTAGTTGCTGAAAAATAGGCATCACTACATCTACAGACAACAAAAGTGAAATCTGATTTGTGTAAACCCTTACCAATTAATAAATAAAATGTTTGCTTTTTTTTGTTCCAGCTGATAAGTGAAACAGAGTGATTTCACACAGAGTAGAATTTGGACTTTAAAAAAACAGTTTTTGCATGGTAAGCTCTTTTTCCAGGCTGAAATAAGTGATAACCATCTGTTAATATAATTTGGCCAGTTCAATTTAACATTCTAGATTTGCTGGCTTGCTGAGATGTGTGAGATATACAGTAGATTAGACAATTTAGTAATAGGTTGTCTGGGGTTGGCATTACAATTTTTGCAAAACTCATTTTCATACATCTTAATTCTAGGCACTTGAGAGTGTGGATCAACACAGTAAACATTTGTAGAAAATTAACATTTCACTGCTTATCTCCTGATTTCTGTTCATTATACATTTTACATATCTAAATTTTATAGCCAATGTTTTGAAATGCAGTAGAAAAAATAAGATTTGTTTAGTTATTTTATATAAAACATATGCAGTTACGGGTTAGGTAGTGGATTCCAGATTTACCGGCACGAGTATATCATCAGTAAGAAGGAAGGGTTTGCTCACAAACTCACTCTCCTTCATTTTTAACTGCCATATCTATAAAGGACCAAAGTGTTGAAAAGAAATACTGAAGGGAGACAAGAGGCTAAATTTGTACACATTTACTACGAACTAACCTAGTCTTTGGTATTAGACATACTTTACTTCAATGGGATATGTTCACTTAATATTGAGGGTATCAAATGGACATAAACAGGGATTACTTTAAATTCTTTACACTTTACAACTCTTACCATTCTTTGGCAGTAACTATACTCCCAAACTCAAAGAGCTCACCTAATTTTCACCTGTGAGATTTTCCCTTTTATTCATGTTTTTTGACAGAGGGTATAAACTGCTTGGTCTACATAAGCGGATCACTTCTAACAGTATGCAGCCATCACATCTGCTGATATTTCCAGAACTGCAGGAAGATGCAATCAAACCTGAGTTGATCTTACACATTCTGTCATGGTTACCTGAGGATATTTTATGTACATTCACCAGCAGGGTGCATAATAATAGCCTCTAGAGTTAGGAAATAATAGGGCACCATTAAAATACTGTACATTATTACAGGTTATATTTGCCCTGAAGTCCTTCTCAGATTTCTGTCAATTATATTTGAAGATACATACTTTAAATTAGTGTAGTAGTATTATTTACAGAGAAAAATACAAAACAGATTTCAATGCCATCTTTCACATTTGATCCATGTTCAGTCTGAATAACCGGAAAGGTGTATGTTATATCAATCTGTCGAGCTTCATAGATTATACAAAGCTGCATCTTGTCTTTTCTACTAAACAAAAAAGACTAATCTTGGATTTTAATACTTTTGTTTACAAGAGTTGACACATAGCATTAATCTCAGTCCATCTGGAACAGTACATCAATTGTGTTTTTTATTAAAATTTACAAGCCTTGCTAGAGGATTCAACTGAAATTTTCATCAATTCTATGACCACGGGGCATAAATCTTTTATATGATGCATGTTTCAAGCTTGCCTTACGCTTTGCCAAAGATGACAGTTACATAAACAGTTTTTCAATTTCTAAACTCATTTTACTTTACTCGAAAACATGATTTGAAAACAGCACGCTTAGCATGTTTTCTAAGATTCAATAAATCATAAATTATTACAAAATAATACTTAAAAACAAAATATGTTACAACATGTTTTAACAAATTCCTTACTGTTACTAAAGAATAAAATAGTAAACAAAAATATTTATCTAAAAATACCATTCATCCAGTAGTCTGCAGTATAACAGGATAAGCTCAATTGTCAAGCCCATACATGGAGAATTGCTTTGGAATGACTGATGACTTGATAATATGCAACATAAAATGCCATATTTAAATTATAGTATCTGCTATAAACCTATTCCTTTTAGAAATGTTTCATAAAATATAAGCTAAACGTTAAAGTAACATAAACTGGACTGTGCATGATTTGATTACAAAACCATGAATTTAAGCCATTCTGGCCCTTTGCTGTGTCTTGTAGTTTTTTAATAGATTTTCAAACCCACTGCCTCCTTCTTTTAAAGACCAATCGTCCCACACCATCTAAAAGCCCCACAACTTCAACTGGAATAGCCAATGATGAGATTACTACTGATCATCAGTATATGGCTGTACATAACTGAAGACCAAGTGATGACCCAACTAAGGAAGCCACACACCGGAAATGCTATTCAACCAGATTAAGTCAGTCATCAAGTTCTTATGGCCTGTGCTGACCAACTTTGTGGTGTCCTCGGTCACCTGTTCAGGCTGTTCCTAAGGCTTGAGAAAGTGTCACTGCTGTGAAAAACATCCTGCATTGTTCCTGTTCCAAAGAAGTCAGGCGCCTCTTCACCTAAGAACTACAGACCAGTGGCACATACAGCTCATGTCATGAATACCTTTGAGAGGCTGGTCCTAAACTATTATAAATCTTCCTGTGGCTGACCACCTTAACCCACTGATGTTGGCCTAATGGACAAAGATTGGAGTGGAGGATGCAGTTATCTATCTGCTCCACAAGGTTCATTTTCCCCTGGACAAAGCTGGCAGCACCAGGAGGATTCTGTTTTCTGATTTCTCCAGAGCCTTCAATACCATCCAACCATCCCTAAAAAGGGGTAAAGTCAGAGATATGCAAGTAGATGAACTTATGGAGTATTTGTTGAGCAGACCGCAGTTTGTGAGACTCAAGGACTGTGTTTCTGATATAGATGTGAACAACACTGGAGTACCACAAGTTACAGTCCTGTCTCCTTTTCCCTATACTCTGTACAATTCCGATTATAAATATAACACCAGATCATGCCATTTAGAGAAATTCTCAAATTATTCTGTACTTATGGGATGTATCGATAAAGGGAATGAGACACAGTATAGGAGTCAGAGGAAGAACTTTCTTTCCTGAAGAACTGCATCAACTTAACAGCAGCAAAACCAAGGAACTGGTTACTAAAATTTGCATTACAAAATCCAAATCATATTATGTGATATCATCTACTGTTAAATTCTGCTCTGTACTTGTTATATTTTTATTTCACTGTTATACTGTTGTTGAGGATTACTTGTGTTTTGCTCTGTGTATTGTATTTTATTGACCCCCTTTTCTTTGACACTCACTGCACGCCCAACCTACCTGGAAAGGGGTCTCTCTTTGAACTACCTTTTCCAAGGTTTCTTTTATTTTTTACCCTACTAGGGCTTTTTGGGGGAGTTTTTCCTTGTCTTCTTACAGAGACAAGGCTGGGGGGCTGTCAAGAGACAGGGCCTGTTAAAGCCCTTCTTGTGTGATTTTGGGCTATACAAAAATAAATTCTATTGTATTGTATTGTAAAAAGAGCTGCCATGTCCGGTCACTATCCAGGGATTGGAGAAGTGGTGCACTTCTACAAGTACATGGGGTTCCACTTCAATGACAGGCTGGATCGTTACAGTGAGGAACTATATAAGACAGGGCAGGGCAGACACTTTTCTTTGGAGACTGCACTTTAATGTGGGTAATGACACCCTTTACATCTTCTCTATCTCTGTGATGACCAATGTGAGTTTCTATGCTTTGGTGTGCTGGGCTGATAACAGAGGCCCACTGAATCAACAACTAATTAAAAAGGCAGACTCAGTTATAGAATGTAGTCTGGACTCCCTGGAGGTAGTAGCAAAGGAGAGGATTAAAACAAAACTGAGTGCAATTAGGAACAATGCTGAAAATTCTCTCTCTTAACACAATAACACTAAGGACTTTCAGCCAACGGATTATAGAGGAGAAGTGTTTCAAGAAACATGAATGGGGTTTAGACCATCATGTATTGTAGGTATATATGCATGTGTGTGTGTGTCTGTCTGTCTATATATCTATCAAGTTGTATACAATCAGAAAAAAATATTTGCAATACATTCTGATGAAAAAGTAAATTAAGAATTAAACATTTTACCTGCACAACTTCATCATCCTCTTCTAAGAGCATTTCAAGCACTTCTGATGCATGCTGAAAAACAAACAACAGTTACATCTCATATGAAAGATAACATAACATAAAATTCTCAATTTTATTGAATCCTAGTTAGGAAGGTCATGTGCAGCAGCAGGCACAGGGTAGGAATCAACCCTGGATGCAACACGGCTCTTTCAAATACATGCCAATACCCGCACTTGGTGGATTTGGGACTACGGACTAACTAAACACACATGTACCAGTAACAAAACCCACACAAGCATGTTGTGAACAGGCAAACACCACAAAAATAATGACTTGGTACCGAACTCAAACTCAGGATATGCTGGATCTGTGAGGTAACATGTCCCTATATGAAAAAATAACTAAAATACTGTAATAAAAAGTGTGCCTGAAAATATAAAAAACTACCATATATGAGAAAAATGAAACATGCTTTAAACAAGTCATTACATTATATTAGTACAGTTCTATAGAAAAGGTTTTGGCTCTCCTTGTGGGTATATTTAATCATTTTTTAAATTTTAAATTTTTTTTTGTAACGTGTAAACTACATTTTTAATTGTACTGTATCACTCATTTTCTAGATATAGGCATGAATAATTCAATGACAGCAATATATTAAAATTTAAAAAACAAAAATTGGTAAGAAAGAAAAAAAAAAAATCACAGGATTTCCTAGGCTGAAACAAAGCTTTTCAATTTAGAACACTTTGAATGTGAATTTAGAAATTAAGCTTTTTTTTCAGCAAAAAAAAATCTTTACCAAACTGCACAATCTCCAAAACTGAAATTTTCTAGTAAATATCATATGTAGTTATATTATTAGAAAACATTTTTGTGGTATTCTGTCCAGGTCTAAACTTAATCAGGGAATAAAAAATGTTAATCATGAATATTACCATTTTTAAAAGTGCATGATCCAATTCAGGTTCATGGGGAGTCAAAGTCTATCTAGGTTTCATCAAACGTAAGGTAAGAACCAGCTGTAGACTGTCCAAGGGTTCATCAAAGGACCCAGTCACGTGGGCCAAAGTTCGAATCTCCAATTGACCTAACACATATGCCTTTGAGATATGGGAGGAAAACCAGATAAAAACTCCATACAGAACCTGACAGAACACAGAGTTCACAATGCCAATGTCCAGATGTCGGACTCAGAGTCCTGGATCTCTGAGGCAGAGACTTAAACCACTGTGCCACCATACCATACATGACAAAATAAAACATTTATCAGCAAGATAAAAAATTGAACACTGAAAATTTGTTCCAAACTTTGAAAGCAAAGATGGGCCAATACCTGCAAGGAGGATTAAACAGCTTTGAGCCTGACCTATAAAGACAAGCAATAGTAAACCCAATTAATTATCTTTCAGTGTAATTTCCCTTGGACATTGACATGCTTGTTATAATTAGTGCTAATCAGTGAATTTCGCCAAAGCGTTATTCGCAGCGAACTTGCTGCATTTGTAGTTGCCCTTTTTTGTCAAACTATTTCCTGCAGAGCAGCCTGTGCAGTGTGGGCAAGACCTTTGCCATGAAACCAAAGTGGAATGGTCAACAGATTTCCTTGTCGTTTTTGCCAAACTGACTGCTACAAATGAAAAAGCAAATACCCTAATGCAATTTTTTTTATATATGAAACTTATCTGGACTACACACTCAACATCATAAAAGTAGAATTTAACTTGATTAGGATATGGGCCTTGTTTCAATTCGTATTTGAGCACTGGGTCATAGTGGTATACCTAAGCTTGATTGTAAGTTACAAAATGCTTCTTTAATTTCTCCCAGTCCTATTGTATGAATGTAAAGTTCTCTTTGGAATACTGGATACAGTAATACTGCATTACAAGAGTCAACATTCCAGGTACCCAACATGCAGAGGACATATTCTCATTTAATTAATAATCAAGAATGAATATTAACTGAACCATAACTGTCCCCTATAATGTCTGCTTATCTTAATCATGATTGCTCTTTAGCTCTCCATTGTGATTTGCTCTACAGAAGCAACATTTTGTTGCTGTGGCATACGAAATGGAATGGTCAAAGTATGTGTTAACTCGGCAACAGAGAATGTTTGATAATATATTGTTCTTTATTATTAGAAATTTAGTGTTATTAATTCTGTTGTTTTTTGGCAAAAAACATACTGTACACTACAGACCACAAAGGGCTAAAACCTGTAATTAACCTATGTTAGTATATAGGGATCTTTGGACACAAACACAATCAGAAAAGTGGAAGAAAGCCCCTTTCAGGTTGAAGTTCAAATCTTTCTGATCACCCTTGGTATATTTAATTACATAGCCTTTGCATGATTCAGCTGTGATTAGGTTTTTCTTTCAATGGCACAGTAACGGCTCCTGCTAGCCAACAGGACTGGAAAATAAAAACTACCAGCTTCTATTGAAAGAGAGCCAGTCACCAGCTAGCCCGAAAGGAACAAGGTTCTGTAGTTTCTTTGCTAAATAGTTGTGGTATAAACCCTTCTTATAAAGTAACTTTAACAAGTTCAAAAAAAGTAAATATGCTTAGGTTTCTTCAACAAGTTAAAGATAAAATTGCACGAGACAAAGAGTTTATTCTCCTAGACATCAGTCATAAGTTACTTGGTTGTAGAACTACAGTTTGTTTACAGACTTGTCACCAATGACTACTACACGGGAAGATGTATAATGGACATAGGAAATGAGCTCTTGTCCAATGAAAAGAATGCATCCAGCATCATTAAACCCTGATTTTAACAGAATGCCACCATATTGGAGACAAGTGTTTCAGAGGTGCTGTCATTCTAAAGAATGAAGTCTTCTGGACAAATAGCATTGAAAACCACAAGAAGCCACACACAAACATAAACTGAAGTATCCTCAGCCTATACCAAACACATTTTGCCTTTAAACCTAGGACACAGAAAAGAAGGTCATGCTAGTTTACATACAAATATTGGAAACTGTCATGAAAAATGTATTGAAACTATTCATTTCTTTTAAGTTATGTGAAGGCCTGGTAAATAAATAGTCAAATATTGCGTTTCACCTAGCTTACCTCATTCAATTTAAGGATATATATAAAATAAAGGAGACAAATAGAGCTACAGATTGTAAATGCATCTTTGTGACAACCTGGTGAATGTAAACCTCCAAGAACTACAGTGGGCAGTTGGGACACTCTATTTAGGTTTATGTAATAAATGGTTAGAAAGTGCGAAGTGGATCACCCTAGAACCCTTTCATGAATTAAACACAACCCAAGTCTGGGTACCATTATGTCAAAAGGCATATGTGTCTGCTCACTGTATAAGAAATCTACTTAGCACCCTTTAGTGCTAGAAACATAACAGAAATAAAAAGAAAAAAGGCTTGCACTCCTGGCAAGTAACAACATCATAAGGCCTTTTAACAGTTTCATCGATTTGCCCTTTCCTAGAGGAGATTGACACAAAGGTTAATTCTTTTACCAGACTAAAAAAGAAAATCTGAAGTTTGGTCATGTCAGATGATTAAGCCACTGAGATAAAAGTTTTTTGGTTTTTTTTGTGTGTGTGTGTATGTGTGTGTTTGCAAATTTGTTCGCAAAATTCATAAGTGGTCATCGTCTCAGTTCAGTAGAAGGAAATTAAATCCTAGAAGCACACTGCAGCATGAAATAGCATCAAAGCTAGGAACAGACTGCTGTGCTTTGTAATTTAAACAGCTGACCATTCAATTTATGAGCATTTTTTGCAATAAACCTCAGCTTCAACTTAATAACAGCACATTTTATGTGATATCCATGACAATTACAATCTATAGTTACTGCTGTCGCCCTTTGGTCTGGAGAAGATGACAATATTAATTATATACGGCTGCCATTTATCAGACTTAACTTGGCAGGCAGCTGAGCTAAAAGCCATTTCAAACTTGACGTAAATTTGGTATTTTATAATCCTCTGGAAAAGGGATAATTAGTTTTTAGATTAATGTTCTTAGTTTTATTTTATTTTTTTGCTCATGTTTAAATTGTTTTTCACTTAAATGACACCGTTGCCCTGGGAGAGATAACAGGCAATTCATTTCTAGAATGCTGTGAGGTCACATAGTTCACGTTCTCTTGTGGAAAGTTATGTTCAGAAGCCATCAGTTCAAACAGCAGAGGTCTTTGGATGATATTTTAATGAGTTAAAAATGCTAAGAAGTAAAATGATGGCATTTAAGGTGAAATGATTCTGGGTAATAAATCTAACTTACCAGAAGTTGATAGTTCACAATTACTGCCTTGAATGTGTAATATAGAGATATACTGTAATCCATTTAAAGTAGCCATTCCACGTTGTGATAACTACAGATCAATTAATTTGTGATTGATTTGTGATTTTAAGTTCTAAACATCCTCATTGTCATAGACTAATCAAATAATTTAACTGAATACTTGTTTACATTCAGATTGCCCAGTCATCTTGTAGTTAAAAATGGCCACGTGTGACCATTTCTAGGAACTGTTATGTCCTGGACAATTGGCTAAATCACTTACTGGAAAAAGAGATTAAGACAATATTCCTGTTAAGTGCAATAATAATTGTAGACTGCACATTTTTTGGATTTTCAAACTGCATATTTCATGATAAAAAAGGAAAAAAATGTTTCTACAGTTTTCTTTTCTATTGTTATGACACAGGTATACAATGGATTTAGAAAGTATTCAGATTCACTCATGTTTTTCACATTTTTCTATGCTGTTGTAGCCTTTGGCTAAAATCATTTAAATTAACTTTTCCCCACATAAACCAACACTCAAAATCCCAGAATGACAAAGCGAAAAAAGGATTTTAGGAATTTATTCAAATTTAAATTTCAAGCTCTGTCAGGATGGATGGAGACCATCAGTAGACAGCTGTTTTCAGGTATCTTGAGAGATGTTTGATTTGGTTCAAGTTGGAACTCTGGCTGGGCAACTTCAAAGACATTCCCACAGTTGTTCCTAATTTATTCCTATTTTATCTTTGCTTTGTGCTCTGGGTCACAGTTTTAATGGAAGGTAAACTTCTGGCTCAGTCTGAGGTCCAGAGCACTCTGGAGTATCTCCATAATTTGCTCTGTTTAGTTCCTGCTACTGAACAATAACCTCACAGTATGATGCTGCCACCACCATGCTTCACCAATAGAAAATTTTCACACATCTGAAAAGTGTTGATTGGTTTCTTCCAGAGATGATGCTAACCTTTATTTCATCAGATCAAAGAATCTGATTTTTTGAGTTTTTTGAGAGGTGTTTCTTTGCAAACTCCAGGCAGGTTTTTTTTTTTACTGAGGACAGGTTTATGTTTAGACAGCAATGGTTGTCCTTCTGTAGGCTTCTCCCATTGCCACACAGGTTCTCTGGAGTTCAGCCATAGAGGCAGTTGGGTTCTTGGTAACCTTTCTAATCATGGCCCTTCTCTTACAATTGCTCTGTATGGCTGGGTGGTCAGCTCTAACAAGAGTCATTGCTCCAAAATTCTTCCATTCTAAAACTGGGAAGACAACTGTGCTCTTGGAAACCTTTAGTGCTGCAGACATTTTTGTAGCCTTCCCCAGATCTATGCCTCAACAGAATCCTGCCTCGGAGCTCTGTGGGCAATTCCTTTGACATCATGGCTTGGTTTTTGCTCTCAACAGTTGAACCTTTTCTAGACAGGTGTGTGAAATAATTCCCATGCCTATCATCAACGATAGAAACCTATAAGGTTTCTTTAACTAAATAGTCTGTATAATCATTTTTTAAATTTGGTGAGGAAACAGAGCATATCTTTACAACCCACATAGACAAGTCATGCTAAGCATCTGTATAAAACTGTTAGAAAAATTTTCTATTGATGAACCGGTAACTGTCAAAATAAAGGAAATACTTGAGTAAATGACAGATACAAATTATATCAAATGTAATGTGAGTTTTTGTAAATTTATTGAGCAATTAAAATCAAATTATAAAGGACATGTATAGCACCTTCATTGAGCTGGCTAAATTGGCTTGTTGACAGTTCAGTGATTTGCAGAAAGAGATGGCTTATTGCAAAATGTTTAGTTGGAGCTTTAGTAATAAACACTGCTCAACTAGAGGTTTATGTTGGAGGGAAAACACAGCATTGTGGGTCAGCTATAGGTGAGCTATAAACACGTCTGAGCATTCATTTTAGATCTTCTTCTCCTTCTTTAGGCTGCTCCCGTTAGGGGTTGCCACAGCGGATCATCGTCTTCCATATCTTTGAGCATTCATTTTAGATAAAAAAAATAAATAAATACTTGGAAGAACAACTCAGGATTTTTTTATTATTACAAACGTCAACCTAAGGAGAATGCACAACGCTTTTGCCAGAAAAGTCTGTTAAGAGTTTCACAGAGAGGTATACAGTAGTCATTGTCAGGGCATAAATCCCTTTTGACTCATACAAATGCTCTTTCAAATGTAAAATGGATAAAAGAAAACAAGAAGTGAAATGAATTTAAATGATCAGATTAGAAATCCTTCATCTTTTGCTCACCTACAGCAAGTTACACCCTGAATGCTGTTTATCCCACCTGGAAAGATTCAAATTCCTTAACCATGTAGGATATTTTTCTCCAGTATGTCCTCTGATTTACACAGAAAAGCTAAATGCAAACAGACGCGAAGCAAAAATGATGAAAAAATACAGTTTTTTATAATCACTGGTCAATGAATGGTTTGAAGAGCATTAACATACACAATGGCCATCCCAATTAAAGTGACCACTTCCAGCAAGCTTTGTAGGGTTGCTTGCATATTCAAAACAACAAATGCTTAAATTTCTCAAAAAAAGAATCTAACTATTTCAAAGTACAAGAAAAATGTTCTGTATCTGTGCAAATGTGGATATGTGTGTGAGTGAACTCTGAGTTGGACTAGTTCTTTGTTCAGACCTGGCTGATGCCTTGTCCCTGTTGCTACTAGGAAAGGTTCTGGGTCTCTGTGGGTTTAACACTAGAATTACCAGAGCCTATGAAAAAACTCATAGAGTCGTCCCACCTTAAATTGCTTCTCACCTCTCCGTCTCTCCGTCAGCAACTTCTGTCCCGTAAATGTGTGGATAAGTGTTCTACAACGATCTATGTAAACACATCGCTAAAACAGAAAAGTTTTTCATGTTTTAGTAATAATTGACAAAATGTTGACATGAAGTGTATAATGTGTGAAGCCTGAATTCCAAATATCAAAGAAACACTTTCACAAAAGGTGCAAATATAACAGAACAAGTGCGCTTCTATTCAAGAATATAACTGCAGAAAAAGAACCCGCATTGGTGCAACATTGACACGCATTTGCCACGATTGGTTCGGTGGCGCAACAGTATCAACTGTTGACTGGTAATCAAAACTTCACGGGTTTGATCTCGGATAAGTCCATTTTGAGAAGTGAGCTGCACGTATTCTTACTATTTCAGAATAAAAACATACATTTGATTCCAGTCTGTAACAGCTGGTGTAATTTATGATACTTGCAAAGGTTAGCTTTGTTTTTTTATTTTTATTCAGTTTTATTCTCTCAGCCGCGTTCACAATCCCAACGCACCCCCAGGCCCCCACACACATTTGACACGGCTGTTTTCACATGACGACAGTTCTACATCAAAGAAAGAATGCACTTTTGCCATCTCTGCACTTTGTACAGTATATGTACATGGGAAGCTCTGCACTCTACTTGTGACTTTACGTTGTAGGAAATAAGTAAATAAATAAAGGCAAATAGGTAAAAAACATTCGAGTTAGACCTCTTATAACATTGCAAGATGCTGAAAAATTAGTTCATGCTTTTGTTTTCAGTTGGCTAGATTACTGTAATGCACTCCTCTCAGGACTACCCAAAAAAGACATCTATCGTTTGCAGCTAATGCAGAATGCAGCTGCTAGAATCTTAACTCAGAAACGAAAATCCGAGCACATCACCCCAGTTTTGATGTCACTACACTGCTTACCTGTGTCATTCAGAATTGACTTTAAAATACTGCTTATGGTTTACAAAGCCTTAAATAATCTCGCTCCATCTTATATTTCGGAATGTCTTACACCTTACACTCCATATCGTAACGTCAGATCTTCAAATGAGTGTCTACTTAGAATTCCAAGAGCTAAACTTAAAAGAAGTGGTGAGGCGGCCTTCTGTTGTTATGCACCTAAAATCTGGAATAGCTTGCCAATAGCAAGTCGTCAGGCTAATACAGTGGAGCACTTTAAAACACTGCTGAAAACACATTACTTTAACATGGCTTTCTCATAGCTTCATCTTAGTTAAATCCTGATGCTCTGTATATTCAATTAATTATCATTATTATTCATGGTGGCTCCAAAATCCATACTAACCCCTTCTTTCTCTTCTGTTGTACCTGCCAAAATAAGGTATGGTCAAGCACAGGTAAACACGTGCCGAAAGAAATCCCAAAGTCCAAAAGTTTGTTTTTAAAATATTTAGTGAAAGTTAAAAGCAAATAATCCACACACGAATAAAAGAAAAAACAGTTACACACGTGAAATAAAAGGCAGAAAAAAGGGAAGAAATGTATCTTGTCTTAAACTTAGCTTTTTTTTTTTATTAATTTTATTGCAATCCATACAAAGCAATCAAGTTTTTACAAAAAGAAAAATTGAGTTAAAGAACAGATCAATCCCCACCCCTGAGAGAGAGAGCAAGCCAAACGGCGTAAAATTTAAGGCTTGTAAACATACCTAAATTAATAAGTTCTCTGTGCTTCATGAACTTATTTTAAAATATTACTGATTAGATACTGCCATGTTTTGAAAAAAGTCTGTACGGATCATCTAACCGAGTATTTGATTTTTTCCAATTTCAAATAGTATAACACATCGGTTTCCCACTGACTTAAAAAAGGAGAGTTTGGGTTCTTCCAGTTTATCAGAATAAGTGTGCGTGCCAAAAGTGTAGTGAATGCAATCACAATTTGTTTGTCTTTCTCCACCTTAAACCCATCTGGAAGAACCCCAAACATGGGTTAGGAGGGATTGTGAGACCAAGGCTGTCTGAGAGGTAATTAAAAATTTTTGTCCAGAATAATGTTAAATTGGTGCAGGCCCAGAACATGTGACCCAGTGAGGCTGGGACTTGGTTGCAACGTTTGCAGGTTGGATCTTGCCCTGGAAACATTTTGGAGAGTTTTAGTCGAGACAGATGTGCTCGATATACTGTATAATTTTAAGTTGTATAATTGTATGCTTTGCGCATATGGAGCTCGAGTGAATTCTCTGCATTGCTACTTTCCACTCCTTTTCTGATATATTAATTGAGAGAGCTTTTTCCCAGTGTTCTCTTGGATCTTTGAAAGGGAGGGATTGTAAAATGATTTTATATATTGTAGAGATGGAGTCTTGTAGAGATGGAGTCCTTGAGATTGAGCAATATTTTTTCCAGCATGGATGAGGGTGCAAGATGAGGAAAATCTGGAAGGTTCTGTTTAACAAAGTTCCTGATTTGAAGATAGTGAAAGAAATGTGCAGCTGGAATGTTAAATTTGGAATGTAATTGTTCATAGGATGCAAAGACGTTGTCTATATAAAGATTTCTAAGCAAGTTAATTCCAAATTTTTTCCAGATATTAAAAACTGCATATGTTTGTGAAGGTTGAAAGAGATGGTTCTCTTGCAGAGGTGCCACAGATAGAAGCTTCTCTGTGTTAAAATGCTTTCTACATTGGTTCCAGATTCAAAATGAGTGGAGCACAATTGGGTTATTTGTATATTGCTGATAACGTGTATTTATGGGAGCACAGAGCAAGGAATACAAAGAAGTACTGCAAAATTTTACTTATATTGCGGTCTAGGCCTGTGTATGTTCTTCTATTTGTGTCCATGTTCTTATCGCCTGTATATTTGCTGCCCAGTAATAAAACTGTAAGTTAGCTTTTCTTTAACTTAGCTTTTCTTGAGAAACTTTAGTTATTTCTGTACTTAAAAGTTCTTAACTTCTTCTTCTCTACTTAAAGATTCTTAGTTTCTTCTTCTGTACACTTTAAGCATACGTCACAGTACGTGAATTAAGTACTGTTTTCTTACATATTTACTTCACACACTCAAAAGGCCCTTAAGCCAAATTGCCCATAGGCATGTGCCCAGGCAAGGTTTAAAACCTTATGCCTTCCATACCTTACTCAAGGCAAGGCTGTCACTAACTGAAGAATACTGTTTACTCAAATCTGTTAGAAATGGCAGGAATATACCAATAAAATTCTATTTACGGGGGTTACAGGAACCTCCCATAGATTATGCATTGTCATCTAGTAAAATATTCATGAATCTTATATAACTAGGAAAATGTTCTTTTCCCGGTTTTCTATCATGGCGATCTGTGCTGCCACCACCATCCAATCAAAGCACCGTGATATCCTTACATTGATGGATTAAAGGCCAGAAGTCCACATGACCATCATCATCAAATTCTTCCATGAAAACCCTGAATACAGTGAGGACTGATTGAGGTCATTTATGTTAGGTAGAATGCCTAGAGGGGGCTGGGCTGTCTCGTGGCCTGGAACCCCTGCAGATTTTATTTTTTTTCTGGAGTTTTCTTTTGTATTTTCTGTCCTCCCTGGCCATCGGACCTTACTTTTATTCTATGTTAATTAGTGTTCCCTAATTTTAATTATTTATTCTGTCTTTTTTATCTTTCTTCATCATGTAAAGCACTTTGAGCTACATTATTTGTATGAAAATGTGCTATATAAATAAATGTTGTTGTTGTTGTAGGGGAGACATGTTCAGCTGCTGCATAGCATCCTAATTGCATAATGTGATCTTGTATATTTAGTAACTCAAATGATTTGGTAAAGAAGACTTTTTAAAATGTATAATTGTAATCCACAGAATTACATTATATATGAAAAAAATACAGCAATAAAAACCAGTGCAGTCAATGAAAGCACAAACGTATTTTTGCCCATGACAAATTTTTGGCTTGCTAAACATTGCTAATATATTTTAATAAGTAATAATAATAATAATAATATTAACTTAAAAATTATTAAAAACTGTAAACTACAACAGTTACATCTGTATGTATCTGTAATAATTCTACCAGAACTCTATGTTTTCACTGTAGTCTTGCACATAAAGATGGAAATAAATATAGACTTTAGGAGCATGACAGAACCTGATCATTAGTCCATGAACTACATGTTTTAAAGTTAACAGATGTCATACCTGCTTGTGAGAGTGTCTCCTTACAGGCACAGCTGAGGCATGAAATGCCAAACAAGAGGGGGTGCTGCCGCTAGCTGTTTCACCCTCCCCTTCTGGGCCAAGTCCTATAAAGATGAGCATCCCTGGAAGAAGGTGTCTCACTTTGAGAGAGCCAAACCAGAGGACAGAGCTCCACAAAAAGTCAAGTAGCACGTTTGAGACAAGAGAAGGCTACAGCCTATGATTTTAGTTCTGGAAAACCATTGTACATTATATTTCTGTTTAATTGAAAGGAATTAAACGGGATGACCCAGCTGGTGTCCCAACATGTCATCTATTCAGAATTACGATAAACACAAAAAAAGAGTTGTAGGCATTGGCGCATATAAACAAAAAAAGAAAAATTTTGATTTTATAGCCTCTATCAGTTATGTCAAAAACCCAATATCCAAAGATTAAATAAAGTAACGTTTCCTAAATTTGACACCTAAATACTTGGCAGGAAAGTTGAAAAATGTTACCTTCTGGCAGCGTGGTTCTGCAACTAACATGTGTTATTTACTTCTTTTGACAAAAAATAATGCAAAAAAAAGTTCATAAATCACAGAGTTCCAAAGGACTGTAGGCAAGAAAAATGATGGAAAAAATAAAAAGTGATAACAAGTGATTTTACATTACTGCGGCCTTTTTATTCAGAGGTTATTTCTAACTAAAATCCCTGTCTTCAGCTTCTCCTGACTCAGTGCTCTTTGTAATCCAAGATATACTTCCCTGCATTATGGTAATCTTGAAATGATATCTTATTCCTGGTTTGTTGTTCCATTAAAGGAAGCACTGATTTATTTTAGTGTCACTTCTCAGTTAGGTAAGGTCTAATCTGAAACTCACATTTCACCCAAGTAACACCAATGACAAATGTGGAAAGTATAAATGAACGCTGGTTGTAATACATGCATAATGAAATGTAATATGGTAGACTGTAAGCTGGTCAACTTTGGTCAACAAGTTTTATAGATAAATATATTAAACCAGTAAAGGCGCACTGCACAATAATGTGCAGTGAATACACTTGACTTGAGCATTCATAGTTTTCATTCTCTTTCTCTGTATGTTTAGCATTCGTTAGCTCAGAGGTTGATATGCTTGCTGCTTAGTGAGCAGCTCTTCTTTACCCAAGCAGCCCACTTCTTCTATTCTTTCGTTGGCATCTTTTCGCATTAAAACTGATTAAGTCATTGTGTTTGTGTTGCAATTACTTAGTACACTTTCCTTAATTTTTCACTTAAACTGGCACTTGATTCTTCAATCTGCCTCAAGAATGATTTAAGATATGAAGAGGTATGGGAAGTGACGGTGAAGGTGGTAGGGATGAGAACAGCACCTGTACGCATGCACCACATGGTCGCCCTGCTGGCCACTGCCAAGAGTTGATTCTACAATAAAATAAAAAGAGGAATAACTTTGGAGACCAATCATCACCCCGAAACCGCATAGATGATGTCACGTAGTATCTTCTTCTTCTTTCAGCTCCTCCCATTAGGGGTCGCCACAATGGATCATCTTCTTCCATATTTTTCTGTCCTCTGCATCTTCTTCTGTTACACCCACCACCTGCATGTCCTCTCTCACCACATCCATAAACCTTCTCTTAGGCCTTCCTCTTTTTCTCTTCCCTGGCAGTTCTATCCTTAACATTCTTCTCTCAATATACCCAGCATCTCTGCATTGCACCCTGCACATGTCCAAACCAACACAATATTGCCCCTCTGACTTTGTGTCCCAACCATCCAACTTCAGCTGACCCTCTAATGTACTCATTTCTAATCCTATCCATCCTCATCACACCCAGTGCAAATCTTAGCACCATTAACTCTGCTAACTCCAGCTCTGTCTCCTGCTTTCTGGTCAGTGCCAGTATATGTGTACCAAATTCAGGTCAATAGTTCAAACGGTTTGTGAGTTACAGGTGTTTTAAAATCCTGGACAGACAAACAGACAACCATGGTAATATACCTATATTATATAAGAAGATACTGTGTACATATACCCTGCATGTGCCTTTCACATTCATTGCTAATTTTATAGTGGATTAAAGCAATAATTAGCAATTTAAAATCTTAAAATAGGCATCCATCCATTATCCAACCTGCTAAACCCTAACTACAGGCTCACGGTGTCTGCTGGAGCCAATCCCAGCCAACAGAGGGCGCAAGGCAGAAAACAAACCCTGGGCAGGGCGCCAGCCCGCCGCAGGGGCACACACACACACACACACACACACATCAAGCATACACCAAGCACACACTAGGGACAATTTAAGATCGCCAATGCACCCTAACCTGCATGTCTTTGGACTGTGAGAGGAAACCTGAGCACCCAGAGGAAACCCACGCAGACATGGGAAGAACATGCAAACTCCACGCAGGGAGGACCCGGGAAGCGAACCCAGGTCTTCTTACTCTGAGGCAGCAGCACTACCATTGTGCCGCCCAATAGGCATTCTATAGTTAATAAATTGAATAACTATTCCTGAAAGCAAGAGCATCTAAGAAATAAAAATATGAACATTTGAAGCTAATATAGCTAAATTATGGTATTTACATCTGCCCATGTGTTTATCTTTTGATGTGGCACTTTAGAGTTGGGCTAAAATTAATAAACTTCACAACTTTTGAAAAATCTGATGTGCTAGCATTGGTTGGAGAGAAGAAAGAAGAAGGTGACTGTCACATTACACAGATATAACAATCACCCTTATTAGCTTACTGATCCAAAAAATCATTAGCACATTCCAGTTGAACTTTTGAAACTATTAAGAATCGTGAAAATCTTCTGCATATAACTGAGGTGTGATACATCAAACATACTGTATTTAAACCATAGATTACTTAGTCATATGCAAATACGCAAATGGTAAAGACACTTACTACAACTTTCCATCTTATGTTGACAGGCTGCAATATATTTGTAATTTACAGTATTAGAGAGTGTGAATAGATGCTTTTGTGACCATGTAGTTAATTTTATTTTCTACAAGGACATGTATTAATTTCAGCTTGCATTTGTCATTGCATCTTATTGACCATGAAGCTGGACTTAAATTCACAAGGTTGCAGGTTTAAGACCTACTGCTTAAGAAATCATTTAACCTACTTGAACTCTGAATGTATGAATATAAATTACTGTAAGTTGAATTGTACATGTAAATTACTACAAGATTGAGTTTGTTATAAAAAATGCCAAATACAGCAGCCACTTTGATTGATAGTGCAGTATAAATAGCCTTTAGCTAGACAGCAAATCCAAAGTAGCCTATTAACATGTTCTCATGAAAATGTCCACATGCTGTATATTACACTGCATAACATGTCATATAATGCTTGTTAACTCTGTGCATGAAGATATTACATATTTATTGGTCTACATGTTGATCCATCAATATTCTATTTAGAAACCACACAACAGTAAACATACAGAGTTAAATATCAGCCACCAATATACACAGATATGAGTTTTCATAATGAAATGAAACAAAAAGCATAGCAGTAGTAATAGCAGTAACAAAAAATACTAGCATAATTTAACTTTAATGAAACATGCTCAAGAGAGCAAGCATCATAATCTGCTCATTTTTAATTTTTCACTTGTACCACAGTGCGCCCAAATTTATCTAACATGAAACTATAACAGCATTATGAAGTTCCACAACTGATACACTATCCATCCATCCATCCATTTTCTAACCCGCTGAATCCGAATAGGGTCACGGGGGTCTGCTGGAGCCAATCCCAGCCAACACAGGGCACAAGGCAGGAACCAATCCTGGGCAGGGTGCCAACCCACCGCAGGACACACACAAACACACCCACACACCAAGCACACACTAGGGCCAATGTAGAATCGCCAATCCACCTAACCTGCATGTCTTTGGATTGTGGGAGGAAACCGGAGCACCCGGAGGAAACCCACGCAGACACGGGGAGAACATGCAAACTCCACGCAGGGAGGACCTGGGAAGTGAACTGTGGAAGACGAATGTTCTCTTCGTTCCCTTGTACTAATTCATGTCTGAGAAGTAAGCTTTACAAAACCATGTAATAGCATGCTTTGTTTTAGCAAACAGAAAAATGTTTGTGCAAAGGACTCAAGGTCTGAGCATTCCACACATGAGTCTGCCTTATCACGTTTTCCCTTAGCTTACATCTGAACGCCATAACAAAAGGAGCCAAGAAATCAAGTTGCACAAGTGGCGTTGAAGGGGCTAAAGGTTTGTGTATAATAAATGTGTTGACTGTTACACTTTATAAGGATATTAAATTACGCATTCTAGGGGTATAAAACTGGACCCCACCCAACAGACGGGGTTCAGAAGAGCCCTGACGCTGTCATGTATATTTGATTGTCTGCTTTTCTGAAACTCTTCTCACCGTGACTCTGAAAATAAAGCTGCTTTATAACCGCACCTGCTGTCGGGTCTGAGATTTCGTCCACAGTTTTGGCCAACGTGGGGCAGGAGACGGCAGACGGCTCCTCGTGCAGGATCGTCCAGATGACCGTGGTGGAGCCGATTCCGGCGGATCGGGTCCAGCTTCGTAAATGTAGGATTGGCCTGCCTTGGGCGTTTCCTTCGTGGGGAGTCCCTGACCTCCTCTTAGCCGATACGAGGCACGACTTGAAGGGCATTTCCATGCAGGTGGATGGAGTCACGGTGAGTAGATCGGGGGATTCCTGTTAGTTTGACTGGTGTGCTGGAAGTAATATGAATATAGAAGGAAAAGGAATAAAAAGCATATGCAAAATAAAGAATAAGAAAGCATACTGTATGGAAAATACATAGGAGTGTTCTAAGGGCACACGGAAAGTGACTTGGGACCCTACGGAAAACGGCACAGTGTGAATGTTAGCTAGTCACCCCTGTGGAAAGGATTAGAAAAGGGCGAGTGGCACGCTCCTGTAATAATTTGAGGAACGGGGGTGAAAGGGCGTATTTAGAGAATGTGTGTCTAAATAAACGGGAGGTCGAGTTTTTCATCTGCTGTCTGGTCATACTTTTGTTTCAACGGGTTGCTAAGGTGACGGAGACAATACCCTGGCAGATTGACGCCTACAAACCGTCTGGTGAAGGGATCGGGTAAAACCTCCATATCCTGGACTCCACGGGGCGTATTGATGTAGGATTCTGCTGATGCAAATAACGGACACGAAGTCACCTGAAGCTGTAATCCGGGAATAGGAGCGGACGGCGGGTGGAACGGGTTTATCGAGGGCTGAGTCACTTTCTGCTGAGATCCTGCCACTCACTATGGGAAAAACAATCAGTAGCCAGTCAAACAGTCCCCAAGAGTCCTAAAACCTAACGTTAGAAGGATTATTTTCGGGGGATCGCCAGGCTCCTAGTGCGCTGTCGGGATCGAAAGGCGGGTTCCCTAGAAAGCTCATTGAAAAGAAGACAGGATTAAAAAACATGTAGGAGGTGGAATAAGGACAGTGGAGGTGGATGGCCAGTGGAAGGAACTGGAGATATGAATTAGAAAAATACTGTGCAGAAATACACAGGGTTGTTGTAATGGAGGTCCTTATCGGATGGATATTTATGACAGATGGGAATTGGTTATTAAAGACCGTACGTTGGAAGCGGCACAAAAACGGAATGAGCTTTTAGTTGCTGAACTTAAGAATAGAAAGGAAAAAGAACAGCTGCATATAGCTTTACAGAAAGTGTAGGCTGATATGGGACCCCAGTCTGAAGGAAGGAGAAGGAGTGATAAAAAAAAAAACTTTTATATCCAGTGCTCTCTTCCCCAACACTTTACCCACAACCCGTACCACGGCCACATTCAATCATTGCCCCAACGGCTCCTGTGGTTACCGATGCCCCAGTTACTGATGATTTCTTTGATGAATAATATCAATGCGACCCCTTCTCACTTACACATCCTGATGATGAGACTGACGGCCACTTGTTAGGGGCCATGAGAGGCTTTTCTAACTTACACAAAAAGCCCTCCATTTCACAACGTATAGAAGCAAAACCCTCAGAGATAAGACCCTGAAAACCTTACCCGTTTAAGTCCCCTAAACCTTTAGCACCCACATTTTCATGCCCTTTAATTGAGGTTCCTAACCCCCGACACGATCCCACACAACCCCCAGGAAATGCTAACCCCACTACTGTAATGATACACCGTAACTGGGATATTCAAGAGCTGAAAGACGTAGTGTCCAAATTGCCTGATCGTAAGGTAATCGGTGGGTTGAAGTTTGTGGAACAGGTGCAGCCGAGTGGACCCAAGTGCTACGCAGAAAGATGGGCACCACTTGGGCTACTGTCAATTATGGGCAGCATAATGGAGTACAGTGGCATTGGAATGAGGCATTGCCTCGTGGACAAAATAATGAGGGTCCTTTCCTTGCCAAATGGGAATCTGTGAAAACTGCAATAGCTGCAAAATATAAAAAGGGCACCGACTGATACCTTTTCAGCTGCCAAACAAAAGAAAGATGAGACAGTAGATGAATGGGCACACCGCATTCAGGACTTGTTGAAAAACCATTCTGGCTTAGACAGCCCAGACGACCGTAACAAGGCAGGAGTTCCTCCTTTTCTGTCAGGACTCAGAAGTGATATTCAAAATAAAGTACGCACGTCCTGTATTTGGATGGGAAAGTGCCACTTTTGATGAAGTTAAAAAAAAGACACGCGGAGCATGCTGAACGACAGACTAAACAAAAAGAGTCAGACACTCAGACCAAGTTAATCGCGGCACAAATGAATTATTATGCAGGTGGAGCTCAGGCAGGGGGAGAGGACGTGAAAGACGTGGATTTTTTCCGAGAACAGGGGCGAAGCCGGGGGAGAGGTAGTGGATTTTTACTTCCTAATCCGAATTCTTCGTCTGCTCAGCCGCCTCTCCCCTCAGATCAAGCACCTACACATCTTGCCTGTTACGATGGGACACTTCTGCCGCAATTGCCCACATCAGCTTCCTCCCCCCTTCCTTACCTGAACCTGAGGATATTCCTTTCACAGGGACCCCAGCCACTCTTTTCAGTTGCCTTTGCTCACTTGCCATGGGACACAGATCCTTTATTGACTTTGCTGAATGGCACTGAAACTGCTTTTCTAATCTGCCTCGAACGATACACTGACTGTTCTTAGTGCTTCTGGACAACCACATTTTTTACTGGTGTCTAAACCTCTTCGAGTTCAGCTTCATTCCAGTGGTTCCACTTTGATGCACCGTTTTTGTTAAATCAGCTCTGCCCTGTTAATCTGTTAGGAAGGGATCTGATGACTAAGCTCTCCCTCTCTATTTCTCTAACCAAACGAGGGTTTCACTGTTCTATTCCTAAATTCCTGTGCCAAACCTCCCCCCACACTAAGCCCTCTTTTGCAGCCTGGACCCTGAACATCTCCTCACACACCATTCTTCTAAAGCCCTACACTCTTATATTCTTTTCCCCACTTGCAAGTCCCCAACACCCTCCACTGCACTGCCCAGTACTTCTGCTGAAGTGGACACACCTTGGTTAGAATCTTTTCTCTTCAGGTATAGCCCAGAGACCCTCCATATCCCTTGCATTTTTTTTCTCATGCACACACAGCTGCTGCTGTCAGTGCACTTCACATGTTCCCAAAGCGTTTTCTATTTAGGAGGTTCGGTTCCCCATGTTTTCTTTAGCCAATTATAGCACCGTTCACTGAGTTGAAATTGGGGATTGGGTGGAACAATGTTTCAATAGGACGGACTGGCTACATGTTGCTTCGGGTATCTTTGATACCTCAGATCATTTGATAACTAAAGTTTGTGCTTCAAAATGATTTTTTAGTACATCGTGCATTGTGTTTTTTCATTGCAAACCGCCTCTCCCTCTTGGCTTTCCTCACTTCCCGATGCACTTTGGTCCCAGGGGAAAATGATTATGGAAGGATAGCACACTGTGAGCCACTGGTGATTTACCCAAAATCTCCTTCCGCCCGCATCGCTCCCAGTATCCTCTGTCTCCAGCAGCAGAGGCTGGCATCTCCGCCGTACATTCCGATCTCGTGAAATGTGGAGCAGTCATTCAAATTAAACACTCTCCAGTCAACTCCCCCGTTTTACCTGTTTAAAAGGCTGACGGTTCATGGCGTTTTTGTTTAAGATCTTCGACACGTAAATTCTGCAGTTTTTCCTAGGGCACCTATTGTTACTAATCCTTCCACTATTCTTTCTACGATACCCTCGTCCGCCTGTTATTTCTCTGTTATTGACTTTGCTAATGCTTATTTTGTATTCCTTTGCACCCGACTCTCAATTCTGGTTTGCCTTTACTTTCCAAAACCGCCGTTGGACATGGACCGTTATGCCTCAGGGATATATTGTAGCCCTTGTGTATTGGATAAGCTCTTGCTCAAAATTTAAAAGGCTTTTGGCGGAAAAGACAGTGTATTGATACAGTATGTGGAATGTTGTGTAGTACTACGAAGCAGATTGTGCACGGATACTCAGCAATTGTTATTATTTAGCAGAAAATGGCCACAAAGTTTCTAAAACAAAACTGCAGTTAATTCAAACAACTGTGAAATATTCAGGTCATGACATTTCTTGTGAAACGAGAGCTCTCTCTCTCTCTAGCGACCGTATAAACACCATTCAAAATCTTCCTAGACCAAGACATGTTACAAAGCAACAGGTTGTGTCTGTATTAGGCATTATAGGATACTGCCGGCAATGGATTTTAAACTTCAATGAAAGAGCACAGCTTTTGCAAACTTTAGCGGTCACCCCTGATCTCCCCCTTTCTGGTCAGGTGGCATGGAAAGATCAAGCTGGGAAGGCTCTATGTAACTTAAAAAAAAAAATGCCCTACTGTTTGCACATGCGTTGGGACTGTTGACTATCTCGTCCATTCACTCTGTTTGTGGACGAAAAGGGGGGATATATGAATGCATTTTTTACACAACTCCATGGAGAAAAACAAAGGCTTAGCCTATTTTTGAAAAATTGGATCCAGTGGCTGTGGGACTTCCAACCTGTCTCAGAGCTGTAGCAGCCACAACAGAGGCCGTGCTAGCCAGTACAGATATAGTGCTCATGAGCCCCCTAGTGGTAAAAGTGCCTCACGCCGTCACTCCATTTTAGTACAGGCTAAAACCTCACATCTCATTACTGCTAGGGAAATACACTACCAAAATATACTCTGTACATTGTCAAACGTTACCATAGAAAGGTGCTCCACCTTAAATCCAGCTACATTGCTTCCAACTGAAAATCAAGGGGACACAACTGTCATGATAAAATAACTAAGGTTATAAAACCTAGACCAGACCTACAGGAAACACCCTTAGGAACAGGAGAGATAATTTTTGTGGATGGATGTTCTTTATGATTGGAAAATGGAACACCTTCAACCAGCTATGCAGTGGTCAAAGGTGACCACCTGCTGGAAGCAAACCGAATTTCTTCAAGTTTAAGCGCGCAGGCAGCTGAGTTGATAGCTCTCACCCGAGCTTGTCAGTTGTCAGAGGGAAAAATTGTAACTATCTATACTGATTCTAGATATGCTTTTGGAGTCTGCCATGATCATGGGGCATTATGGAAACTCAGGGATTCAAGACCAGTACTGGCAAGCCCATTCAACATAAAAAACTAAAAGAATCCCTCTTAGAGGCCATAACGAAACCATCAAAGCTAGCGATCGTTAAATGTCAAGCTCACACAGGAAAACAGGATCCTGTCAGCAAAGGAAACAAATTAGCTGATCATTTTGCTAAACGGGCTGCGTATAATAACACACCAATCTTTTATTCCAACAGAGAAATGACCAGGACACTGATAATCAAATTATTTCTTTACAGAATGCAGCCACGGACACAGAGAAGAGAAAATGGTCCAAAGAAGGGTCCCTCTCTGATGGAGTCTGGACCCATAAGCAAACTAACAAACCTTTCCTCCCAAAAGCTTCTTTCCCAGGTATGGAAAAATCGCCCCTGGCCTAGACCATGCTGGAAAAGACGCCATGGTTCAAGATGTTGAAAAATATTGGGAAGCTGTAGGTTTCTCTACATATGCAGAGCAGTTCTGCAGGTGCTGTGCATTATGTCAAAAGTTTAATGTAGGAAAGGGCACCCAGGTAAGTCCCGCCATTACACCTAACCTAATGGGTCCATTCGAACACCTTCAAATGGACTTCATTGAATTAACACCATCAAAGGGGTACCGATACTGTTAAGTAATTGTTGATGTGTTCTCCGATGGGTGGAAGCTTTCCCTTCCAAACATGCAGATGCCAAACCTGTGGCAAAAGCTTTGATAAAGGAAATCATTCCTAGATGGGGAATACCACAGAAATTACAAACTGATAATGGCACCCACTAAATTCCATTATAAATGAATTAACCACCTGGCTCCAGATAAATGTGCATCATTATTGCAAATACCACCCCCAGAGTGGAGGTATTGTGGAACGATGCAATGGTACCTTGCAATCTAAATTGGCTAAAATCTGTGAGCAAACAAATTTAACTTGGCCTGATGCTCTGCCTCTGGCCTTGATGGGATTAAGGGGAAGAACACATTGGCAGTTAGGGCTGTCGCCATTCGAAATTCTGACCGGATGGACCATGCCAGTCGGCATGGTCATAGGTAATGTTACACTGCATACTGTGGACAATGATCTTCTTTCCAGTCTTACAGGTCTCCGAGCTTCTCTGAAGGAAGTCCACGAGCAGGTGAATCAGGCCTGGAGAACTAGTCCTCCATCAAAGGACTCCCCGATTCCATTAGGAACCTGGATTCTGGCTAGAGATACTACAAGGAAACATTGGCATCACCCTCGTGGAGAGGACCGTTCAAGTTCTGCTGTAGACACCACATGCTGTTAAAGTTGAGGGACTGCCTGCTTGGATTCACATCTCACATTGCAAAAGATGGCACCCTTGATTGTGGTCCTACTATGTCTTTCCATCCCCTTGTCGACTGCTCTGGTCACCTTGACTTTTCCTTTCGGAATCACCACATCAGTTCAGGTGGATTTCTGTTCTATTATTGACTGTGGGACTGATCGACAAATCCAGTGGAACTGGTCTGACAAATGTGTGTGTGTAACTGTTACAAACTCTGGATTCAGAAGTAACTGTGACATGTGGGACTGGGTTTTGGCTAATACTGGAACTGATGACTGGGGTTTATTAACCCTATAAGGCCCAGAAGTATGGTCTGAAATATCGTTTTCTATTATAAAAGGACATGCCCCTCATGAATGTGCGAATACCATTGTAACCCTTTGATCATTACTCTGAAGAACCCTTCTTTACATGATTCAGGAACCTATATTTTAGGGGCATATGTATCTGGAATAGATCCTCTAGGGAGATTTCAAATTAAGGTTGAGAACCCTGTTACTAACACCTCCCATTTCCCCACACACACACCTCTCTCTCCTACCCCTGGTCCAAACCCGCCCCCTGTCAAGGTCATGAATATTTCCACCTCTTCTACTTTTTCGATTGAAATTGGGTATGGGGATCAGAACCGTTGGCTGCAATGGGTATATATTCGCTAGACAAGTGAATCAATCTGATTGCTATGCATGTGCTATAGCTAGGCCACATTTGGCCACTGTCCCTTTTCCTCTTTCTAACATATCTGATCCTACTGGCCTTCCTTGCCTACTTGCCCTTTTTATCTCTTCCTCTATTCCAATCGACTCTAATTACATTACACTTTCCTTCTTTTCCCCCTACTCTTCCCATGACTCCCCCGATGTTCCAGCCTGATGAAGGTATTTATACCTGTTTTTTTAGAAACCTTACTTCCTCTCGTGGCACAAATGTTGGTAATATCCCATCCTCTTTTTGTTTCCAAACTTTTCCGATTAATTCTTCCTCTTTAGCTTCCAAATTATCAATTTTCTGATTACTCAGAATACTGATATTTGGTGGATGTGCCATAGGTCTAAATTGCTTGACATCCTTCCACCTGACTGGACTGGCACTTCTGCTTTAATACAATTTGTTATGCCTTTCCGACTTTTCCCTTTAACTGCCTTCCATGTGTCGACCATGTTTGGCGACATGTCAACCCCATTCTGTGGACCCTTCCCAGTTTTCCCTACATGGCCCTGGGGTGTATTTTGATTCCATTCGAGTCCCTCGTGGAGTCCCTGATAAGTTCAAGGCAAGGGACCAAGTTGTTGCCGAATTTGAGTCTATTTTTCCTCAGGTTACTATAAACAAAAATGTAGATTGGATTAATTACCTCTATTATAATCAACAAAGATTCTTAAATTTTACTAAAGAAGCTGTTGAAGGTATCCATGAGCAACTTGATAAAACATCCCTCATGACCTGGCAAAATCGATTGGCTTTAGATATGCTCTTGGCTGAGAAAGGAGGCGTTTGTGCTATGTTTGGTGATGCATGCTGTACCTATATCCCTAATAATACAGCTCCTGATGGATCAATCACCCGTGCTTTAGCTGATTTGACATGAACTAGCTACTAATTCTGGCATTTCTAATCCTTGGGACAAATGGTTTATGTCCACTTTTGGGTCCTGGGGCCAATGGCTTAAATCAGTTTTCATCTCTCTTACAGTTGCTTTAATTGTTCTCCTGCTTGTAGCTTGCTGTATTGTTCCCTTGATAAGATACATTGTATCCAAGTATTTTACTGCCTCGATGGCAAAGGCTTACTTTTTACACAAAGAAAAATGCTTCAGATCAGCACATCCACCCCACACTCCTCCGCCCACTCCACTCCATCCTCCTCTCCTACCCTTTCCTACTCAACTCTCCCTGATCAAATATTTTTGTTTGCTAAAAAGGGGAATGTGGAAGACGAATGTTCTCTTCGTTCCCTTGTACTAATTCATGTCTGAGAAGTAAGCTTTACAAAACCATGTAATAGCATGCTTTGTTTTAGCAAACAGAAAAATGTTTGTGCAAAGGACTCAAGGTCTGAGCATTCCACACATGAGTCTGCCTTATCACGTTTTCCCTTAGCTTACATCTGAACGCCATAACAAAAGGAGCCAAGAAATCAAGTTGCACAAGGGGCGTTGAAGGGGCTAAAGGTTTGTGTATAATAAATGTGTTGACTGTTACACTTTATAAGGATATTAAATTACGCATTCTAGGGGTATAAAACTGGACCCCACCCAACAGACAGGGTTCAGAAGAGCCCTGACGCTGTCATGTATATTTGATTGTCTGCTTTTCTGAAACTCTTCTCACCGTGACTCTGAAAATAAAGCTGCTTTATAACCACACCTGCTGTCGGGTCTGAGATTTCGTCCACAGAACCCGGGTCTCCTAACTGCGAGGCAGCAGCGCTACCACTGCGCCACCGTGCCGCCCACTGATACACTATTTTCGGACAATTCAAACATTTACAATGACGTAGAATACCATTCAATGTACAAAACTGTTGCAGACTTAGAAATTATGGAAAATACTATATATATAGCCAAGAACTGCAAATTTCTTTTAATTTGCATTCCTCTCTTTCTAAAGTGCTGTACTTTTCTATCCTCTGTTTGTGCCTTTTAAATAATTACTTTACAGTAAATATACGTAGTTCTAAAAATACAATAAAGATTACTTCTGCTCCAAGAGCATTCATCATGAAAAATGAAATAACACCATTTCATGTTTCCACAGATTAGGCATAACAGTCAGGTGTGTTCTTGAGGTTGTTTAGTGTAACGACAATGCTGAGTACATGTTTAGTCCTTCTATGCATAATGGCTTAAAGAGTAACTTTGCTTGGCATCTTCTTCCATTTATTTTCAGGAAAGTTAAGTGACTTTTTGTTTTACTTGCTTGCATTTTTTGTTCTGAATCCGAGGCACACTACAAACTTTTCCAGCAATTTTCATTCCCAGAAGTCATTTACATTATCTTAGTGAGCTGAGGATAGTCGTAACGCTCTGCAATAATTCCTAGACATGTTTTTCAGACAAAACCTATTTTTGCTAGTTTATGTTCCTGTCTTGCATTTCTTGTTTATATTTTGGAATAAATCTTTAAATATACAAATTTAACTTTTTTTCTCTTCCTTTTTTGTTGATATTTTGAAACTTTTATTATTTAAAATCCTTAGCCCTATTTCCAGCCTGTGCAGGCTGAAGCCTATGTTTTTGAGTTGTCAGCTAATCATTTCAGTGGTGAGGCCTTCTGGGCTCAGACCAGAAATAAGGGTTGTTTTACCGTTTTGTGAGAGCTTATTAAGGCCTTCATTGCTTCATTGTGGAAGAAATTTCAAAAGTTAAAGAGACACCATTTTGCAATGCTTTTTAACACTAGAATTACCAGAGCCTACGAAAAAACTCGTAATTCCGTCCCACCTTAAACTGCTTCTTAAATCCCTTCACACCTCTCCGCCAGCCCTTTGTCTTCTAAATGTGCTGATAAAGAGAAGCGGCTATTCCATCCCCCACCAATTTAGAACGTGCACGAACTTCTCTCAGCTCATGCCTTGATTGAGTATCTGGGAGTGAAGTGGAGTTTTAGAGTGAAATAATAGATCGTTATTTGGAACACACGCATTTCATGTCTGTTCCGTTTCTACAGTAATCTGTGTCAACACATTGTTAAAACAGAAACTTTTTTTATATTCTAGTAGTAGATGACAAAATGTAGGCATAAACTATATAATGTATGAAGCCTGAAGTCCAAATAGCAAAGAAACATTTTCACAAGAATAACACAATTGCACTTTTATTCAAATATATAACTGCAGAAAGAAAAAGCCGCCTTAACATGCGACATTGACACCAGTTTACTATAACTTACTCCGTGGTTCAATAGATACAGCCCCCGCTTGGGAATCAAGGGGTCACGGGTTCGATCCTGCGCTCCTCCCTTTTGAGAAGTAAACTGTTCTTAGTCTTACTGTTTTAGTATAAAAACATACATTTGATTTCAGTCTGTAACAGCGGTGCAATTTATGATCTTTGTAAAGGTTAGCTTTTTTTTTTTTATTCACTTTTCACTCTCTCAGTCGCGTTCAGAATCAATCCATACAACCCCATCTGACACGGCTGTTTTCACTAAAGACGCGCTATAGCTCTGTGCTGTACCACGATGCATACTAACGCCCACCCCCCCCTTTTGCACCCCAGGACATGCAGAAGAAAGAATGGTAAAGACCAGTAACTTCGGCGCTATATGCAATCATCAGACACTCCCCATCTGCCCGTGTCGTTCAAACACAGGAACATATATTGGTGTAAAAGTATAACAAAAGTGCACTTTTATTCAAGTGCACTTTTTCCATCGCCTTTTCTGTAAGAAGCAGTGTACACACTTCTCTCTATGCTGTGGTTTCTATTACACACCTGAAAGAAAGAGACAATACATATGAACATATCCAGCATACAGCAACATGCGGGACTGGCAGGAACACTCAATAAAACTGAATAAAAAGAAAATCAAGTGACGGTGAGATACGAAGAAGACAGCTTCGCCAGCGTCTGTGTGTCACAACCGGGGGGGGCGTTAGTATGCATAGTGGTACAGCACAGAGCTATAGCGCGTCTGTATTCTGTTTCTTTTGTACTCCAGGGCACGCAGAGGAGAGAATAGTAAAGAGCAGTAAGTTGCTATATGCAATCATCAGACACTCTCCATCTGCCCATTGTTTTGTTATACTTTTCAATACTTTTTATACTGCTCAAACGGGCATGCTCAAAACATACACGTGTAATGCCACGAAAAGTGCACGCAGACACTTCATTTACAAACAAAACAAGTGCACTTTTATTCAAAACTACCTGTATAACCGAAGAAAAAAGAAAGCAAGATACAGTAGGCGATTGATACGACAGCTTGCATGGTGCAATGCTAAGAAGTGCAGATTTTCATTCCGTGCTATATAAAATCATCACATTCAAATATTAACAGTTCCCACACACCCAAGGACCGTACTTCCTACATTTACGACACGTGTACTTGTTGCCGTGTACACACCTCTCTGTGCTATGGTTTCTATTACACTGAATGAGCACCTGACACTGTACTTTCTTCCCTGGGGAAGGTCCTGCATCAGAGAATTTCCAGTTCTTGCATAAATTCACACCCGATCTGACGCTGTTCGTTTTCAAATAATATTGCATTAGTGCAATTATATTTTCATATATATTGTCTCTTTCTTTCAGGTGTGTAATAGAAACCACAGCATAGAGAGAAGTGTACATTGCTTCTCACAGGAAAAGCGATGGGAAAAGTGCACTTGAATAAAGTGCACTTTTGTTATACTTTTACACCAATATATGTTCCTGTGTTTGAGCGACACGGGCAGATGGGAGTGTCTGATGATGGCATATAGCGCGAAGTTGGTCTTTACCATTCTTTCTTCTGCATGTCCTGGGGTGCAAAAGAAAAAGCATACAGCAACATGTGGGACTGGCAGGAACACTCAATAAAACTGAATAAAAAGAAAAGCAAGTGGCGGTGACATACGAAGAAGGCAGCTTCGCCAGCTTTGTGTGTCAGAACCGGGGGGGGGGCGTTAGTATGCATCGTGGTACAGCACAGAGCTATAGCGCGTCTTTAGTGAAAACAGCCGTGTCAGATGGGGTTGTATGGATTGATTCTGAACGCGACTGAGAGAGTGAAAAGTGAATAAAAAAAAAAAAAAGCTAACCTTTACAAAGATCATAAATTGCACGGCTGTTACAGACTGAAATCAAATGTATGTTTTTATACTAAAACAGTAAGACTAAGAACAGTTTACTTCTCAAAAGGGAGGAGCGCAGGATCGAACCCGTGACCTTGATTCCCAAGCGGGGGCTGTATCTATTGAACCACGGAGTCAGTTATAGTAAACTGGTGTCAATGTCGCATGTTAAAGGCGGCTTTTTTCTGCAGTTATATGTTTGAATAAAAGTGCAATTGTGTTATTCTTGTGAAAATGTTTCTTTGCTATTTGGACTTCAGGCTTCATACATTATATAGTTTATGCCTACATTTTGTCATCTACTACTAGAATATAAAAAAGTTTCTGTTTTAACAATGTGTTGACACAGATTACTGTACAAACGGAACAGACATGAAATGCATGTGTTCCAAACAACGATCTATTATTTCACTCTAAAACTCCACTTCACTCCCAGATACTCAATCAAGGCATGAGCTGAGAGAAGTTCGTGCACGTTCTAAATTGGTGGGGGATGGAATAGCCGGCTGCTCCGAGCTTCTCTTTATCAGCATATTTAGAGAACAAAGGACGCTGGCGGAGAGGTGTGAAGGGATTTAAGAAGCAGTTTAAGGTGGGACGGAATTACGAGTTTTTTCGTAGGCTCTGGTAATTCTAGTGTTAAATGGGAGCTTTTTTTAATTTCAAAACTTTAGTACAGAGTGGTCCATTCCATATACTTCAATGCAAACTGAATTTTCTTGACAGTTTTCTCTGATCAATAACTGCAACAAATTACAAGAACACTGAGCCAAGTTGTCTCATACAGATGACAGTCGGGCAGGCAGGCAGATATGACAATGACAATAGGTGCTTCACATTTTATGCAAATGCATCTGCAGTAAAAATATAAGTATTAAGGGGCTACCACATGACATCTCTCTTTATATACTTAATCAATATAAAGCTTTTTTGTTCTTCACATATCCTACTATACATAGTTAACTACTGTTATCTTCTTCAATAAATTTAAATGATGGAATGGTCCTTACGGATGACGCTGCAATTCTGAACCACTGGGCTGGCTAATTTGAGCAGTTGTTTAAAGCTGATTCTCCGGCTAAGATGTTGAACATCTCTGGGTCCACAGTTCTTGAGGTTGAGCCTCCAATTAGCTGTGGACCACTCAATCTCACTGAGATTGCACAGGTGGTGAACCAGCTAAGGGTAGGGAAGGCTGCACGGATCTGTGGTATCCAGGGTAAACTTCTCCAGGCTGGTGGTAAGGCTATCCTTCTTGCATTGCAAGCAATCTTTGCATCCATTTGGGAGATGGGTGTCATCCCAACTGACTGCAAAACAGGACTTGACATCCCTATCTGGAAAGGGAAGGGTGATCGCCTGGATTGCAGCAACTATAGGGGCATAACACTGCTCTCGGTGATAAGTAAGGTCCTTGCTAGGGTCATCCTGAAAGGGATCTATGATCACTGGCTCACCTACCAGCAACCGGAGTAGTCTGGTTTTATGCCTAAGAAGTCTACCATTTACTACATCCTGGCACTGAGGGTTCTCATGGAGAGCAAACATGAAAATCAGCAGAGTTTCATTGCAACCTTTGTCGATTTTCGTAAAGTGTTTGACCCGGTCGATTGAGCTGCCCTATTGAACATCCTGAGGGTTCACAGTGCCCCCTTGAGGTTTTTGGATATCATTAGTGGCCTGTACACTGGTACTGTGATTGTAGTTGATTCCAGTTGATTCTAGGGTTCATCAGGAGTGTGTTCTTGCTCGTACTCTGTTCAATGCTTACATGGACTGGGTGTTAGGCAGGATCATGGGGTCCAGTGGCTGTGGGGCATCTGTTGGTGAAAAAAGATTCACTGATCTTGACTTTGCTGTCAATGCTTTGATCTTTACAGAGTCAATAGAGGCTCTTGCTGGGGCTCTCAAGAGACTGAGCGAGGAGTCTGAGTGTCGGGGCTTGTGAGTGTCCTGGATAAAAACCAACACCCAGGCCTTTAATGACCTCTTGGGTACAGCCATTAGCAGTGTGCCTGTCTGCAGAGAGAATGTTGACCTCGTCAAGAGGTTTATTTACCTCAGCAGCAACATTCAGGTCTCTAGTGACTCTTCCTGTGAAGTCAGTAGATGGACCTCGAGAGCATAGGGAGTCTTTAGGTTGCTGAAGAGTGGTGCGTGGCTCTCTTAATATGTTTGCAAAAGGACCAAGTCTTTAGAGTCCTTGTGCTTCCAGTTTTGCTATATGGTTGGACGCTATCCAATGACCTGAGATGAAAACTGGACTCCTTTAGTACTGTGTCTCTTCAGAGAATACTTGGGTATCGCTGCTTTGAATTTATGTCAAACGAGCCATTGCTCATGGAGTCCTGAATGACGCACATTACCTGCATTGTGAGGGAGCACCAGTTACAGCACTACGGCAATGTGGTGTGATTCCCCGTGGGTTATTCGACTCACAGGATCCTCATTGTTTAGGAACCAAGTGGCTGAATCAAGCCAAGGGGACACCCACGTAACACCTAGCTGCAGCAGGTAGATGGTTACTTCGTCATTTGGTGCGTGTGGCAACTCACACATTATAAACATTAAAGAGGCCAACCATACGCTTTAGGAATTTGGCATGTGATATCCCAATAGGCCAATGTCCTTTAAGTTAAAAGTGATTTTATATTTAATACCTCTACAGGCTGAAAATATATATTTTAAATAAAAGCATCATACTCTGTAAGGCATAACACATCTATACAGGCCTACCACTGTCTGAAAAATCACTGCTAAAGAGTGCAACTAAACACATGCTACAACTGTACCTCTTATTTAAGGATTCTCATTAAACCATTCATCTTTCCAGGGCTGCAATCTTCACATTGTCTTTGCAGTCTTGTTCAAAGTTTCTCCTCAATTTAACAGTTATTCCACCCTTGTGCACAAGAAACGTGACAGTTTCTTGAGTAGATGTGTGGTCTAAAAAATTCTGCATTTATTTCCAATTATGGAATCCATATCCCATGCTTTAAGTAAAATAACAGGTTATCAAAGAAGCCTATTATTTAACTTTCATTAGAGGAGCTCCTTTCACCCTTTGTTCTTTATATAGAAGCCACAGGTTCTCTGATTTCCATGAAATTGCTCAATACTGCTTCTCAAGGTAACTATAAATAGATTCTATAATACTGAGAAATGGGGAAAAACGGTACAAATAGTCTAAAATTCACAAATTAAATGTAAGATAGCAAGCCTTCATTGTACAATTAGTTAATGTACATTTGAGTTTTGAATAAAATAATGTAAATAATTACTAAAGAAAGTAATTATCAACTGGTTTTACTGTAACCACTAAGGCTTCTTAATTAAATTATTTAAAGCATGTGTGTGAGATGAGGACATTTCTATATTCTGCTCTTTCTTTGCTTTAAAAATGTAACTGAAAACACTAGCTTTTCATGACTAATGAAATAATTTAGCACTGTATACTGCAGATCTATACTAATAAAACAAAAAAGTTTATATGAAGTTTCTGCATTAATTCTACTATTTTTTCATGCATTAATATTTAGTCAAACTGAAAATGTGCATATAATGTGTCATAGCTGTAATAATATAATGACAATGTAGAATCCATTAACGATGTAACTTAGATAAAACTCTACATCCTGGGGCACAGATCACACTGTAACATTCGTGAAATATAGTTACATTACCAGTGAACACACAATTCATTATATATATTTGTGTTTCCAAAAATATAAAACCAAGCATTACAACTAAAATAATGAATGTGACCACCAACATATATTAGTAAAAAACACTTAATTAAAATAAAACATAACTTGGTATCTTTGTTATAAACAAAATATCTGGTTTGACTATGCTAAGCATCTGTAGCGATGTGGGGATATGTCTGAATACCGCAAAAGCAAAGATGTACTGATTATAGTAAACAGAATACAGAAGTGATCCTTTGAGTGTGTGAATATACTGGTAGAAATGAATGCTTAGATATCAAAACTCATTATAAAAAGAGGTTGCTTCTCTTTTATTAAGAGGAAATGTGAGAACATAGAAGGCAACCAAGAGAGCAGATTTATGACAGAAGAATAAATATACATTATATGTAACACATAAACATGAATGTATCAAAGATCATAAATGAGTCTCATAGGGCTTTTACATTAAGTGCTTAGGGCATAATTTAAAATAAAATGACTGTGAGTTTATTTGTTGATAGAAATGTTGATAGGGTTGCCAGAGAGTCCAGCATTGCCTCTTAAAATCCGGGTTGAACAAAAGTTGAATGTAGAAAAAAAAAAATTTTTTTTCACTTTTTATGTTGAATATCTAGTTAAAGAGGATCACTAAATTTTTACAGACAGCCTGGCGTATCAACTTTTATGAAAGTTTCTCATTCTCATCATGTCTGCTCATACTCATGTGCAATTCATTTTGAAAGTGAAGTGATGATAATTCTGTGAATATACCTCTGGTCATGACCGTTATTCATTCCAAAACTCTGGACACGACCCGATTTGGTTGCGACCTGAATGTAATTTCCCCATAAGATTGTATATAAATACAATTAATCCGTTCCAGATTGTACGAACTTTATGTAAATATATAATTTTTTAAGCACAAAAATAGTTAATTATACCATAAAATGCACAGTATAATAGTAAACTGAATGTAAAAACATGAAATAACACTGAGAAAACCTTGAACAACACAGAAAACTAACATTGTACGAGTTTGTGCTAGACCCTTATGAACCGCTTGCTGTAAACACTTTTTAAAGTGTGTTAAGTTTTAAGCACAGGGAAAAAAAATTAAATGATACTTTTCAAACAATCCTCTACAGGCTTTAAATTCCTGACCTTCGCCACTCGAAGGAGGAATTTTTTTCAGCAAATCGTCATGAATCTTCCTGGCTTTCTCGCATAACATCGCCTCGCTTACGCTATCCCCTGCAAGTTGCTTCTCGTTCAACCACACTAGCAACAGTTCTTCCACCTCTTCCAGCACTTGAGGCCTCTGCTTGGTTAACATTGTAACTCCTTTTGCAACATCAGCTGCTTTGTTAGGCCCTGTATACACAAACTAAAGAAAATGGGAAACGGAGAATGGGAAATCATTGGCACGTATGAACGTGTGTGGGGAAACTGGCCGCCAGTGTTTTTGTTCGCTACCAGAGCGTGTGGTCATGAACAGATGCAAAATTGTGGGAAACTTTTTGATTGTAACCCGATTTGTACGTGTTCGGAAACGTTTGTGACTAGAGGTTCTACTGTACTTATATGTTTAGATTATGTATAGGTATATAATTATAATTTAATTAAAATTATCTATTTTGTTGACCTCCTTAGTTCCTTAACATCTTGTTTTTGCTCACTTGAAATAGTGGCTATCCCAATCTGTGATTTTGGAAATCTGGCAACCCTGTACTAGATATACACAATACATTGTGATTTACACCTGTATTGTGTTAGTATTGTTCTAAACATTTCGTATTGTAAAAGGCAGATACCTTATTATTCTTACTTTATTCATATTTAATAGATGGACAAAGTATTGTACTTATGAAAAAAGAAATCTGCAGATTTCTTTGTTGAACTGCATTTTTGTAAGTCTGTGGTAAAAAAAAAAAATGAGGACACAGTAACTCTACAATGAATGGCCTGGCTGTAATTAAATTTTGTGGAACACTTGCATGTATTAGTCTTAAGAGCTTAGAAGATATTTAAATGAATTATAACTATTCATGTTCAAACTTTTCAAATTCAAGATTATTAAACACAACACTGTCAGCCAAACCCCTTCCCAAAATGAATTTTGAGTCAAATCCACAACTGAAGTCTGAGCTTTTAAAGTTCAGATTTTTCAAGTGCAGTAGTGGTATTACATCTTAACACATATTTTCGTATATTCAGTATACTGGACTCATGTTGTACATATGGAGAAAATCATATTTGAAATCATCAATTTTTTCATGTGGATTTTATTTCTTTCTTTTATGTTTTTTTTTTGGTGATCTACAGCCTATTTGTCTGAATGTTACCAAGTAATTAGAACAAAGTGTAGACTAATAAAAAACGCACAAAACCTATTTCAAATTTAAGTTTCTCTTCTGCCTACATTATGTACTGAACACACACTGGGTTTCTTTCTATCTTCATAACAACCTGATGTATATTTTCTGTGGGTGATGCATTTTTTAAGTAGGAATATGAGAATATAGGCTGACAGCTTAAAAATGATTGAAAATCTCACACATATGTCCACAAGCGGACTTAAATTACGGTACCATCACAAAATCTCATTAAAATGGGCATGCCTGAGATACTGTATGCAAGTAACACACAAAAATGATATGAGTGGTATGTATTTAAGTACGTCTCTATTCAAAATATTTTCAAAAACATTTTTTGTGTGCTTGAGTGCAATCATAAACTTAAGCACACAAAATGTTTGTAACTTTTCTTTAGTCACAAAAAATCAAGCAGTCAAAAAGCAACATAAAAAATACTATTCAATTTAATTACAAGTTTATAGAATTATGTAATCAGTGATTTATATATTGAGAACAAAATCTTTTGCTTTGCTTCAGGATATGCCTTTACTGTTTAATGAATTATTATGATTTCAGTTTTTTTCAATTGAATTAAATGTATGCTGCTTCGCTTCTAATAAATTATATTATGTTTAAAATGCTTTTTGCTAGCAGCAAAAAATGAAGCCCATTCATTATACAGAAATACTGTCGATTAACGCTGTTATTTATAATAATTAATACATTGTATAATTCATTTAATTACTTTTATATGTTAGCAGGAAGAAAATCAGCTAAAAAAAGGCTTTGCCTCTTCTTGTCTTTCTTCAACCATCATGGGAAAGTGGAAGTTGTCCTCTTTTCTTTGCCTCTTCTTGTCTTTCTTCAACCATCATGGGAAAGTGGAAGTTGTCCTCTACAAAAATTCAGTACTCTGAAGATGAGTTCAAATCCAAAAGGGAGTAGGTTTGAGGAATTGGAGGAAGCGGTTGGGCTTGAGGTGGATCAGGATTTCCCGCACTGCTTCCATGTCCACAGGGTGCGGATACGAGGAGGGGAGTGACACTGCTATGAGTGCGACCACGTGGGCCACGGGTGTAGGCGCTGTCCTAATAGATACCTGGAAACACACCTTTTTGTTGCAGGATGGTGCTGGGGTCCAGACAACATCGACTCCCCATCCTGGAAAACAACCTTCATGGGACAGGTCGCTTCATCCCACAAAGCTCAATTGAGGGAGGGGCAGTGTGCCAAGAGGCCATAGCGATAACCCAACTGGGACGCCAGCTGGATAGTAGGACTGGGGAGAGAGCATCTACAAGGTACTATCTCCCTTGGGACACTAGAAGGCAGCCAACCAGGACAGATGTGGCACCACAAATTTCCATAGGGCGCGCTGGGAGTTGGAATTTGGTGCAACCATGTTGGGTTCCGTGGGGGCCACCAGGGGGAGCTACAGAGCCTTACCTTGAACTTCCATCACAACTGGATGAGCCACCTGGAGCACTCCCAGGAGCAACATAAAAGAGGCCACATCACTCCATTCAGGAGGCCAGAGTTGGGAGGAGATGGACAAAGCTTGCCGGGAGAGGAGTGGAGGCAGAGAAAAGAGAGAGAGGGAGAGAAAGAAAGGAAAAGGACTGTGTATTGTGTTTCAGAGCTGCTTAATTGTATTGTGCTGCTGCTGGGAAGACGAAACAAAAGTGTTTCCCCATAGGAATAAAAGTGTGTTGTGTGCTGCACCTGTGTCTCTGCCTGTCTGTCGTTGGAGTTGGGGAAGCTGGAGTGTCCCCTGGTTTCCACAATACATATATATAGCAAAATATATTTTGCAGCTGCAAAGTATTGCTTTTAAATTTTTATTAAGAAGAAAAGAAAACCTTTTTAAACTGAGGGAAAATATACCAATAATTATTTGTTAAGGATCTCTTTGTATACCACGTTGTCAGTTCAGCACTCCGGTTGTAATAAGACCAAGCTGTCCGAGCTTACTCTTGAGAATGCAACATATAGTTGGCCATGTGAAAAGCAATCTTGCATCAATGGCAACCTTTTGTAGGGTCCGTCCCTGAGACTTACTAATTGTCATCGCGAAGCAGAGCCTTACAGGAAATTGGAGGCATTTGAAATGAAATGAGAGATCAGAGGGTATAACGGGGATGCGAGGAATAAAAACTCTTTCCCCTGAGCAACTGCCAGTAAAAATAGTTGCCTCAATTAGGTTCTTTTGCAGACATGTGACCTGAAGTTTCATGCCATTACAAAGTTTCGGTGGCTGTAAGTTTTTCAGTAACATTATTGGCGTCCCAACCTTCAAAATTAAATGATGCTCAGGAGTGCCTGGAGGATTCAGAGTGTGGAGAAACTCTAGCGACAGTGTGTCTATTAACTTGTGGATTTTTCTGTGAGTATTTGGCGGCAGCGTCACAAAGTTGTTTCCGCAAGACCGCGTTAGCTGCGGTGCTCAGCGGAGCTCAGCTCGGAGCGAAATGAAGTGAATGAAATGAGGTGAATCGGACGGGAGATGATGACGTGACTCCCCCACACGCCTTAACTCTCAATCCCTCCACAAACACACAAACACTGTCTCTCGGATCTCAACTCTCCTTTATATAAATCAGTAAAGGAGAGAGGACTAAACACTAAGGAAAAAGAACGGCAAGACCGCGTCAGCTGCGGAGCTCAGTGGGACTCAGCTCGGAGTGAAATGAAGTGAATGAAATGACGTGAATGGGAGGGGAGATGATGATGTGACTCCCCCACCCATCTTAACTGTCCATCCCTCCACAAACACAGTCTCTCTGCATGACAAACGCCAGCTGCAGCGTGTCTATGAACTTAATTTAAAGTTAAGCTTTACACCTTGCTTTCATATTCATTTGCATAAGCACAGTCCTTCACCAGCAATTTTAACTCCGTTACAAAGTGATCAAAAGTCTCATTTATACCCTGTGTCTTCTCATTAAATTTGTATCTCGCGAATATCGTATTCATCGTAGGCATGACAAACGCCAGCAGCAGCGTGTCTATGAACTTAATTTAAACTTAAGCTTTACACCGTGCTTTCCTATTGATATGTCCTCAAAGACTTGTTCAAATTCAGAGGGTTGTTCCTCTCTTACTGCATCAATAAACAGCTCGTCTTCCTCTTTATCTGAGACATCACACACTGCATGCACGGGTTTACCTTTTCCAGTCCTGCAAACTATAGCGAATTGGTTCAATTTACCACATTTTTTACACTGTCTTCCTTTAGCTGGACATTGACTTTTTCCACCATGTGCTTTGATTCCGCAATAGCTGCACTTATGAATATGCTTGTATGCATCACTCACTTCATATTCTTTTGCTGCCTTCTCAATTGTGTAATGCGTTTTTTGTTCAGCGCTCTTTGGAGCTCTTGCTTGTTCTCTGCGTACTGCGTTCACAGTCAGTTCACGTGAGCCACTCGGAGTACATGCATCGAAGGTTCTCAGCTGTGCTTGTGCCATCTTGTGCGATCTTTCGATGTCCACAGCTTTATTTAATGTTAGCTAAGACCAGGCACTTAAAAGTTTCTCTCGCACTTTCGCTGAGTTTGTGCCAAATACTAGTCTATCCCTGACCATCTCATCTTCGTTTGCATAAGCACAGTCCTTCACTCGCGAATATTTAGCGGCAGCATGTCTGTTGGATTGCTGCTGACAGACGACCTTATATGGGCAGGCACTCAATTATGTGGGAGGTGTGATGATGTGGGACGCAACTCCTGCTCACACGGTGACCGAGCTGCAGGCTATGGACGTAAGTAGGTTCCAGTTATGACCGTTACGCGTACAATTTCAAAATGAAACCTGTCTAACTTTTGTAAGTAAGCTGTAAGGAATGAGCCTGCTAAATTTCAGCCTTCCACCTACACGGGAAGTTGGAGAATTAGTGATGAGTCAGTCAGTCAGTCAGTCAGTCAGTGAGGGCCTTTTATTAGTAGATACACTAGCAAACCCGCGGCGTAGCATACGCCGCATCATTATCATCGTGAACAGTCAACGTGGCTCACAGCTGCATGTGGACTGTAGCACAGACCAAAGCAAGTGAGGATGTGTTTGGTGACGTGTAGGGGGCGGGCATATGAGCAAGCAGTGTGCATGCCTCAACAGCGAGGGTGGACACGGGAGGAGGGTGCGTTTTTAAGCACAAATATAGTTAAATATACCATAGAATGCACAGCGTAATAGTAAACTAAATGTAAAAACATTGAATAACACTGAGAAAACCTTGAACAACAGAGAAAATTAACACTGCAAGCGAACCGCTCTCTAAAAACAATTTTTTTTAATGAGTTTTAAGCACAGGGAAAAAAATTAACATTTGAAAAATCCGTAATTTAATAGACAACCAAGAAAAGTAATATTGCAACAATGCACGCACGCGCCTGTGTGTGTGTGTGTGTGTGTCTCTCTCTCTCTCGTGTGTGTGTGTGCGTGTGTGTTCTCTCTCTCTCTCTCGTGTGTCTCTCTCTCTCGCGTGCGTGTGTGTGTGTGTGTGTCTCTCACTCTCTCTCTCTCTCTCTATCTCGTGTGTGTGTGTGTGTGTGTCTCTCTCTCTCTCTCTCGCGCACCTGTGTGTGTGTGTCTCTCTTTCTCTCGTGTGTGTGTGTGTGTGTGTGTGTGTGCGTGTGTCTCTCTCTCTCTCTCTCACGTGTGTGTGTGTGTGTCTGTCAGCCTGCTTCTCTCTCTCTCGCCTGTGTGTGTGTCTCTCTCTCTCAGGCGCCTCTGTGTGTGTGCGTGTGTGTGTGTGTGTCTCTCTCTCGCATGTGAGTGTTTGTGTTTCTCTTGTGTGTGTGTGTGTGTGTCTCTCTTGCACCTCTGTGTGTGTCTCTCTCAATCTCTCACGCGCCTCTGTGTGTGTGTGTGTGTGTGTGTGTGTGTGTGTCTCTCTCTCTCTCTCTCATGTGGACTGTAGCACAGACAAAAGTGACTGAGGCTGTGTTTGGTCAGTTGTTGCGTGTGGGCACATGAGCAGGCAGTGCACATGCCTCGAGAGTGACGGTGGACGCAGGACGAGGGTTACAGTTGGCGGGCGGGGCTCTGTCGTGCGTATCCCATGACGTGGGAGGAGGGTTAGAGTTGGCAGGCGGGGCTCTGTCGAGCGTATCACATGGTCTTAGAGTTGGTGGCCGTGGCTCTCTGTCTTGCTTGCGCTCGCTGTCTTGCATGCCCTTAGTGAATTATATATATGGTAAATAGAGACAGAGGCTGTGGGCCTAGTGGAGGGGAAAGCATAAAATCAGGAGTGGGGAGCCTGGCGGGGCCCTCTTCACTAATGTGGCAGCCTCTGTTTGAGTTGGTCTACCTCTCGCGGTGTGTTGGAGCATACCTTGCCTCCACTTTGCTAGCAATACCTGTTTGTTTATTGATTTTTAAACTTTGTACTATTTCACAACTATGCAGGTGGAGCCACAGTTGACTGCTAGTATATATATTGTATGAAGTTTGCATGTTCTCCCCGTGTCTGCGTGGGTTTCCTCCGGGTGTTCCGGTTTCCTCTCACAGTCCAAAGACATGCAGGTTAGGTGCATTGATGATCCTAAATTGTCCCTAGTGTGTGCTTGGTGTGTGTGTTGTTCCCTAGATCCAGTGCCAACAAAACTAATAAAAAGTGCAATGGATGTTCTTGCAGCGCCTATTCTAACCGTTATCAATAGTTCATTACTGCATGGCACAGTATCTGATGCACTAAAAGTGTCAGTCATTAAACCTTTACTTAAAAAGTCAGACCTAGACCCACACATACTAAATAACTATAGGCCTATTTCAAATTTACCATTTCTCTCTAAAATACTAGAAAAAGTAGTCACCAGTCAGCTTCAGTCACACCTTACGTATTACAATTTATTTGAGAAATTCCAGTCTGGATTTCGCACTGGTCATAGTACAGAAACAGCACTAACACGGGTTGTAAATGACATTCTGATATCCTCTGATGAAGGAAACTCCGCTGTAATTATGTTGTTGGACTTAAGTGCAGCATTCGACACCATTGACCATTCTATTTCACTGCACAGGCTAGAAAACGATGTTGGGCTTACAGGCCCCGTGCTCGCTTGGTTCAGTTATTATTTGTCAAATCGATTCCAGTATGTACAGAAATGTGCAGACAGTACTCCATCATTATACACAGAAGTGAGATATGTTGTCCCGCAGGGCTCAGTACTGGGACCTTTACTGTTTTCACTTTACATGCTTCCACTGGGATCTCTCATTAGGAAACATAATGTTAATTTTCACTGGTATACAGATGACACCCAGTTATACCTTTCATTTAAATCAAATGAAGTTTCTGTTGTTGTTGTTGTTGTCTTTAATTAGTTGTGTTAGCGAATTAAAGGAGTGGATGAATGATAACTACTTGTCTTTAAATACAGATAAAACAGAGATGTTAATTGTTGGAGGGAATGACGCTGATCACAGCAATATTTTGTCATCATTTAACTCAGTTGGAATCCCAATTAATTTTACTGAATCAGCCCACAATCTAGGAGTTATCTTTGATTCTAGCATGTCATTTAAAGCACATATTACAAATTTGTCCAAATCATGTTTCTTCCATCTTAAAAATGTTAGGAAATTAAGGCGTTTTCTAAATAAACAGGATTCTGAGAAATTAATTCATGCATTTATCTCTAGTAGGATTGACTACTGCAATGTGGTGCTCACTGGCTGTTCAAACTGTTCTTTATACAGCCTCCAGTTAATCCAAAATGCGGCTGCAAGAATTATTACAAGAACAAGAAAATATGAACACATAACTCCAGTTCTTAAATCTTTACACTGGCTCCCAGTTAAGTTTAGGGCAGATTTCAAAATCCTCCTTTTAACTTATAAAGCATTAAATGGCCAAGGTCCGCTTACTTGTCTGAACTTATCATGACTTACAAACCTGAGCGCACATTAAGATCTCAAGATGCCGGTCTGCTTAGGATTCCAAGGATTAATAAAATAACAGTGGGAGGTCGAGCTTTTAGTTACAGGGCCCCTAAACTGTGGAATGGTCTTCCTGCTTCCATAAGAGATGCCCCTTCAGTCTCAGCCTTTAAATCCCGGCTGAAGACTCACTACTTCAGTTTAGCATATCCTGACTAGAGCTGCTGATTAACTGTACATACTGCATCTCTGTTGTTAGTCATTAGCAATAAAACATAAGTAACATGATAATTATATTTGAATACTAACCCTCACCTATTCTGTTTCTTTTCTCGGTACCCAAATGTGGCCATTGGTGCCACGGATCACCTGCCAAGTTGTTTGCCTGCCTATGGTAAAGTCATCCCTGATGGAGGATCACAGGAATCATGAGAAAGAGGGGTCCTTTCATCGGAGCAACGTTTCAGCCGTGGCATGGCCAAATGGGGAGGCAGCTAGATGGATGAGGTCTCCAGGACTCTAAAAATATCCAAACCTAATTATGTCATATCATCTACTGTTAAACTATACTTCTAAAATATTTATTATTATGTTGTATTAAGGAATTGTTCTGTTCTGTGTATTGTATTGTATTGACCCCCTACTTTTGACACCCACTGTACGCCCAACCTACCTGGAAAGGGGTCTCTCTTTGAACTGCCTTTCCCGAGGTTTCTTCCATTTTCCTACAAGGTTTTATTGGGAGTTTTTCCTTGTCTTCTCAGAGAGTCAAGGCTGGGGGGCTGTCAAAAGGCAGGGCCTGTTAAAGCCCATTGCGGCACTTCCTGTGTGATTTTGGGCTATACAAAAATAAACTGTATTGTATTGTATTGTGTGTGTACCCTGCGGTGGGCTGGCACCCTGCTCAGAATTTGTTCCTGCCTTGCGCCCTGTATTGGCTGGGATTGGCTCCAGCAGACCCCTGTGACCTTGTGTTAGGATATAGTGGGTTGGAACATGAATGACTGACTGGCTTATTATGCATTTCACTTTGTATTTTATCACAATATAAATTAAAGTATGTTATATCTGCATGAGGAAATTGTTTACATGGTTAATGCAATGAAACAGTGTGTGTGCATTTACAACATTAATTTGCTGGTGGAGATTTTATTTTATGTAACCCACTGCACTTTATAAAGATCAGTTTTGACAGTGAATGTGTGAATCATTTAAGGCTGTACATTGCTATCACTTTGCGTTCAATACCTTCTGAAATATCAATTCCATTCTATTTTCTGTGTAAATGAAAAGTCAGTTTCTGAGAAAGATGTGTAATATGGGAGGACAGAGAGAAGGAGGCAGGTGGAATAAGCTGGAACAGGATGGAATAGAACTAGGAGGAGGGACCTGTGTAATCTGTTAAGCACTGAATAAAAAGTGTTTTACACTCAAGGACCCCAAACCAATATGATGTTTGAAATAACATGCTCACAGCTATGTAATTCTTGAAAAAAATATGTACAATAATGACAATGATTTTCAACCAGTGATGAAACAAAACTGATATATCAAAATTAGGTGGCCACTGGTGTGCCTGCTAATAAATCCAAACTGATCTATTCAAACTGAAGTATATACAGTACTAGCTGAATACCCATGTTTCACTATGGGATAGCAACAGGAAAATGTGTTCTAAAATATACACAGGTTGCGAGTCTGGACATTTTGGAGAGGTACTGAGGCTTGGTGCATTAGGGGTCGCTGGTCCACGTCATGGTGTACGGCTTGAACCTCCACCAGTTATTAGACATGTGTCTAACAATGTCAACCCGCAACTGGATGGATGGATGGATAGATAGATAGATAGATCTTTTGCCCAGAAGGGACTGGGCGGTCTCTTGGTCTGGAATCCCTACAGATTTTATTTTTTTTCTCCAGCCTCTGGAGTTTTTTTTCGTTTTTTCTGTCCACCCTGGCCATCGGACCTTACTTATTCTATGTTAATTAATGTCGACTTATGTTTATTTTTTATTTTCTTCTATTTTTCTATTCTTCATTTTGTAAAGCACTTTGAGCTACATTTTTTTGTATGAAAATGTGCTATATAAATAAATGTTGTTGTTGTTGTTGTTGTAGATAACTTTATTAATTCCCAAGGGGAAATTCACATACTCCAGTAGCAGCATAATGGTAAAAACAATATTAATTAAAGAGCAATAAAAAAACAATGCAACAGTCTATAATCTTGTAAAGTATTTTTAATTTACTTTAAAGAAATATATTTTAGAAAAAAATTGTGTGAATGGGTCTAAAAAACTACAAAAAATTTCATGCTTGGACCACGAAATTTTTAAAACTGTTTCTTAGTGAGCACCTATGGACCAAGGGTAACCTACATTCCAAATGTCAAGTCCCAAGTCCTCATGGTTTGGGAGATTTTACGATGAATGAGTCAGTGGTATTTGGCTTTTATATATATAGATTTGAACAAATACACATCTAGAACAATGAACAAATATTACAACCAATTCATATTTATATAAACTGACATACAGTGATCCCTCCTCGATCGCGGGGGTTGCGTTCCAGAACCCCCCGCGAAAGGTGAAAATCCGTGAAGTAAAAACCATATGTTCATTGGTTATTTTTATATATTTTAAGCCCTTATAAGCTCTCCCACACTATTATAAACATTTCACGCACAGTTATACAGCATAAACCCTTTGTATTCTCTTAGATATTAGCTGAGATTTGTTGAAATTATATATGTAAACACATTGTTTTTATACAGTAAAACCTAAATATTATTTTAAAGATATCGAGCATCTCCGATACAGTAAAATGTGTGTACAGTGACACTAAACATATATACTGTACATGTACTAAGTACTGTACGTAGAAAATTAATTATGGTTACTCACCAACAATGACACGAGGACTTGTCCGATAACGATGAGTTTAATTTTACTGCACATAGTATAGTGCCAATATATGACAATAAAGTATAGTGACAATAACGTATAGTGACAATAAAAGGCATTCTATTCTAGAAACAATTTCATGCTGTACTCACCATTTAATTTGACATCTTTGGGCTACAGGAAAGGAGGAGATATTTCCACACAATGTTCATCTTCGTTTTGATTGCGATCGCTTACTTTTACCTTCTCTTCCTTCCTTAGCAATTATGTGTCTTGCTTGCATGGTCTTAATGAATTTTATATATAGGTAAATCACTGCAATGACGGAAATTACATCCACAAACACATGTATCTGGGCTCCGACTGACACTACTGACGCTCTCGGTTGTTTGTTTACAATCGCGCAAGCAGATACACGTGACCGCATCCGTTTCGTAACGCAAGATAATGATCGTAAATCAAAACAAAAAATTTCATTTTAAACTTCCCGATAATTTATTATAAATTTTATCAATAAAATCAACAACTAAAACACTTTTTTGAATAAATTCTTTATTTAATTTAAAGTACCGGCATGCAAAGTTACTTCTTCATCTGAAAGATGGCTCTGTGGTTTCGTCATTATTTACTTCCGTATTCATCGGCAAAACCAGCATTGCGCTGGAAATCTTGAATCTGAAACGATACTCGTTGTATAAACCGACCCCCAAACTCCAAGCCAAAAATCTAGGACGAAATTCTCGGCTTATATAACGGGATCTACGGTATGTGTGGCTACAAAAAGCAGCCCTGAATGACAGAATACTTACAGTACATTTTAGAGTTCTCTCTTAAATAGCGTTTGGAAGGATATTAGTGGTAAAATAATGTACTGAAAATGCATTTAAGGCAGACAGTTTGTGGTGATGCGTATTTTCCATTATGCATGTGTATATTTCTAAAAAAAATAAGAAAGGTCCCCTTGTGTACAGACAAATTCAGTTCAGCTTGCTCTCATAAAATGTACCTTATCTCCTTATAAGTCTAGAACACAATTAAATACCATTAGACTAAAACATATGAATACAACTTATTTTCTGTGTAACATACATGTAGGCAAGTCACAAATCAAAAAAGTACAGAATTGTGGAAGCAAATTAAATTAGTAAAGTTGATTCATTGCACTTTTGATGTGCCCTGTCATTCTTTCTGTGCAATTTATAGTATTTTTATAGACCTAAACCTTACACTACAGCCAGCTATTGCCCTAACACTATTATTAAGCTGGATGCTGAAAAACTGATGATAGTAAAATTCAACAAAAATATCAAACAGCACTCAAAGACAGCAAAACGTTTGTATGAAAGTGGCTAATATGAGGGATGATGTTTACTGCAGTTTGATATTTATGTGCAAGCATTTTCAAAAAGCAGGCATTGTATTTACTGTCAAAACCTGAATAATCGTTGCAGTCAGCTTTATACTCACATGTTTCTTTAAGTAGAATATCAAGTCAAGTATGTCCTTATACTGCCACAAACTTTAAAGAGAGAATTCTAAAGTAATAAAAAATAGCTCCATTTTTCTGTGTGAATCAAGGTCTGCCTTGATTAGATTTGTCAGGTATTATGGCTGTGTTAGGTGTCAATATCCCCACTCCATTATGGCTTTCAGAAAGAATTGTATGGGTCAGTAGTGTTATATTTGAAATTTGTAATGAGTTTCTTAATACTACAAAAATCTGGCAGTGGGTGCAAGTTGTTCTGTTATCAGTTTTTTTAAATCAATTGTTTTAAGTTCAGATTGTTTCATTACAGTTCAATACCATTTCAAATCTATTTCACATCAAATTTATATTCTCCCACAGCTAGCTGGCCTGCTTATTCCAAGGCCCAGTGGACCAAGCAGTTAAAATGCCTTTAAGAAAAATGATTAACCTCTCAGGGAAAGACAAGGGGGCAATCACAATTTCAACACTGCCTTCAGCAAAACAAAATGACACATTGCTGTTCAGGCCATCTTGACCCTAACATCAGCTTTTCAAGTCTTATTCTCAGGATGACAAGAAGTCTGACCTGTCCTAGTATGTCTTACATGTTTGAACTCAGATAGTATGAATTACAGATTTCATGAGGATTTGCAAGTAAAATAAACCCCCCTTTTTCCAAGGGAATATTTATAATTTCAATAAGTACCAACACTAATGCAATTTGAAAAAAAAAATCTATTATAATGAAAAGAATACCCAAGCTTAACAAAATGACTGGGTTTTAAAATTCCTGTTCTCTGAGGGACTGACTAGAATAGTTTAAGAGCCACTGTTTTATAAGAAATATGACACTTTACAAGTGTTTTAATTACAAAACAAATGCTGTGATCTTCTTACCAATGTCTTAATAAATCCAAACAACTATTTGAAACATTATCCAGAACAACAAATTACACTCACACAAAAAAATGCAGAAATTCTATATAAGACCTGTAAAACATTGTTAATTATCAAAAAGAGTCAAAGCAGGGCTCTAACAACCAGAATCTACTAAAGGAAAAAGCAGATGGCAGGATTAAAAAGACAAAAATGAAAGACTGAAATAGAATGGCTGAACAGTCGAAACACTGTTTGAAACCTTGTTTTTAGAGTGTAATTAACTTTCGTGTTTTTTCTTCTAATTAATCATCGTAACATTTTAAAAAGGTACTTGGCATGGGTTGTGCCAATTAGAAACTCATTCAACGGTGGGACTAAAATTACAAATGAACTTACAGCACACAACAAATATAAAAAAGCAAATAAAAAGTAGACACTATCAGTTCCACGTTATATGTGTTTGGGCGACACAGTCAGCCTTTGCTTCTTACTAGGCCACCTTATGGTGTTGTGTTGGGCAGGACAAATATCTGTTTTCTTTAATCTGTTTCTTATGCACTCTCAGGCATACTGTATCTGTTGTGAATTGAAAATAACATGGACATGATTTCTTTGTAATTACGCATTGGCCACCACCGTAAAAATCCAGAATCTGTCCTGGCACCAACTTAGCTTCACAGCCAAGTTATAAACATATCATTTTTCATAACCACTGTTTGTAGCACGCATACTTTTATTTTATTTATTAACTTAACAACCTGAAACATACAGAAAAACTCGTAATCCCAGGCCACCTTAAATTCCTTCGCACCTCTCCATTAGCGTCTTTTGCTTTGTAAATGATTCGATCAGCACAAGCAGCAAGCAACCTGCTATGCCATCTCCCCACCGCTGCAGCTCATCTTGGGCAAAAAGTTCACCCAGCTCAAGGCTTTATATCTGAGTTTGAGGTGCCTGGAATTGTATATTTTAAATAATATCTCAGTCATTTGGAACATGTGCATTTCATGTGTTCTGTATCTACAACGATCTGTGTAAATGTAGGATGACAGGAATTGTTGAACACATAGCTAAAACAGAAACCTTTTTCATTTTATACTAGTAATGACAAAATTTTGACATGAACTGTAAAATGTGTGAAGACTGAAGTCCAAATATCAAATAAACACTTTCACAAAAGGTACACCTAAAACAAGTGCGCTTTTATTCAAGAATATAACCAAAGAAAAAGAAATCGGGTTAAGGTACGACACTGACATGACCACTTGGGTGGTGTAGCAGTAAGAACTGCTGACTTCTAATCAAGAAGTTGAAGGTTCAATTCTGGGTGCTTCCTAGAATTACCGTTTTGAGTAGTGAGCTGCTCTTATTGTTACTGTTATAGAATAAAACATGCATTTGATTTGAGTCTTTAACAGCTGGTGTAAATATATGGTACTTGTAAAGGTTATTTTTATTCTCTCAGTCACATTCATGCTCTCGCCAATCTGACACTGCTGTTTTCAAATAAAGACATGTTATAACAGAGGTGAACTCAGATGAGGATGAGGTTTCTACATTGGAGAAAGAGAACAGAAGCCCTCCCCACAAGAAACGTCCACTCACACATAAGAACAACTCAGCTGCAGCAGGTGTAAAAATGAAAGATGGCACTGTTAGGATGCAGCAAGAGGTCGGGCATCATCCTGCCAGTGAATCTGACACACACGTGTCCTTCGTCATGGTATCGTGCATAGTCCCGTTTGTGATTATATTTTGTGATGGTCTATATTTGAAAAATATTTATATGCTGCTTATTTAAAGCCACATCGAATGTTGTTTACCTAAATTTATTTTGAAATATTCAAAGGTTTGCTTTTTGATGTGCTAGATATGACAGTCACCTGTAGAAAGTGAGTGGTATGTTGTATAATTTGATAAAATATTTATTGTATATTGATTTATTTGTAGTAAAAAATGAACATATTATGTTAATAAATTTCATTCACTGATCCACTGACTGAACCGCCCAATCTGATTTTTGGGAATTAGGTTGATGATACCAACCCTTGAAGCACTGTGCACAATGCATGTGACACCCCACATCAATTTATCAAAGGAGAAACAGCACATCCACCTTCACTTGTACCAAGCCAATGTAGAATAACAAATTAAATAAATTGTTGGAGGAAATATGCACAGACAAGAGGAGGCTCCACACAGACAGTGCAAGAACTGGCATTCAAATGTAGTCTCCAACAGAAGTGTAAAATAAAGAAGCAGAACTACTTTGTTAGTTTACTTAAGTACATTTTTCATTTATATGTAACTTGCCTGAGTCAGTTTCATTCAGGGCAAACTTTTACACCATTACATTTTTAGTTCAAAGGGCATCCTTTTAACTCCATTACATTTTCCAGCAAGTGCTTGTTACTTGTTACACAGACCAATCTATTAGGAATTCAAAGTGACCAACCAGATGTGTCATCAGCTTAGGATATAGTTCAGCGTTATTCAAACACAGCCAATGCTGTGTATCATTCAAAAACTGAAGGTGCAATAGTGTGCCTTTCACTGCTCATTTGGTAGGTTGTTTCCATGCTTGCCACTCATTGTTGAGACCTTTCCTTAAGGTCGTACTTCAAAACAGCACCTAAAGAAATCTCTGCTTTTAAGAACTTGTCTTCAAATTTACAGAAGCATGAAGTACACTATCTTATATGGAGTCCATGAAGTCCCAAAAAGCAGTGCCTTTTTCATCTTGTGCAAACAAGATTTTATGGGCATAACCACTGTCTTGAGACCACAGGTGAACAATACCCACATGTTTTATGCATAAGTTACTGCAGTGGATTTTTTTAAGCTCATTTACAAAAACAGAGTCATCTTGACTATAAGTCACTGGTTAACTGCAAAATAACAGATTAGGGTCCAGCAAGATCTTGTAGTCTGTCAGGGTCTTGCCATCCCTTGTTATATGACAGCTAAAAAAAAAGGGAGTCAGATTTCCTTTAAGCACAGATAAAAATTTCTGTTGCTACCTTATAGAATGCCACGCCAACCAGAATCTCCTACAGCCACAATGAGTAAGGAAACCATACTGCAGTTGGCTTATTAAATGAATATTCCAGTTTTGTGCGCAAGGGAGAACTTTGAGTAGCAATATATTTTGTCTTGGTACATTAGAGGATAATTACTGTACATCTGTCATTCTGTCTTCCACTGAATATAATTTCTCTGAGCTGTCCTTTTTATTATTCTTTTATGCAACTCAGAAGAAGGCATTTAAATTTATTTATTTTATATAATTGTATTGTAATCATTCCATACAAATCAATCAATTTTTACAAAAAATAGGATTGAGATTGAAAAATAAATTGACCCCCACCCCAGAGAGAGAGTGCATGGCCAACGGGGTAAAACTTAAGGCTTGCAAACATACCTTAATTGATGAGATTAATAGATTAATAGAGATGAATGGAGAAGAAAAAGAAATGAGGAGATAATTACTTCCTCTGTGCTTTAAGAGCTTATTCTAAAATATTATTGATTAGATCCTGCCAGGCTTTGAAAAAATTTTGTACAGATCCTCTAACTGAATATTTGATTTTTTCCAATTTCAAATAGTATAAAACATCGGTTTCCCAATGACTTAAAAGAGGAGAGTTAGGATTCTTCCAGTTTAGCAAAATAAGTCTGTGTGCCAGAAGTGTAGTGAATGCAATCACTGTTTGTTTGTCCTTCTCCACTTTAAACCCATCTGGAAGAACACCAAATACAGCTGTTAATGGGTTAGGAGGGATTGTGAGACCAAGGCTGTCTGGAAGGCACTTAAAAATTTTGATACAAAATGATGTCAATTTGGTGCAGGCCCAGAACATGTGACCCAGTGAGGCTGGGACTTGATTGCAACGTTTGCAGGTTGGATCTTGCCCTGGAAACATTTTGAATAGTTTTAGGCGAGGCAGATGTGCTCGATATATAATTTTGAGTTCGAGTGAAGTCTCGGCATTGCTACTTTCCACTCCTTTTCTGATATATTGATTAAGAGATCTTTTATCCCATTTTCCTCTTGGATCTTTGAAAGGGAGGGACTGTAAAATAATTTTATATATTGCAGAGATGGTGTCTAAGTCCTTGAAATTGAGCAATATTTTTTCCAGCACGGACGAGGGTGTAAGATGAGAAAAATCGGGCAGGTTCTGTTTAATAAAGTTCCTAATTTGAAGATAGTGAAAGAAATGTGTAGCTGGAAAGATCAGTTTGGAATGTAATTGATCATAGGATGCAAAGATGTTGTCTATATTAAGATCTCTAAGCAATTTAATCCCAAATCTTTTCCAGATATTAAAAACTACATATGTTTGCGAGGGTTGAAAGAGGTGGTTCTCTTGCAGAGGTATCACACATAAAAGATTCTCCATCCTAAAATGGTTTCTACATTGGTTCCATGTTCTGAGTGAGTGAAGCACAATTGGGTTATTAGTATATTGCCGATAACTTGCTATTATTGGGGCACAAAGCAGGGAATATAAAAAAATACTGCAGGTTTTTACGTCTATTGCAGACCAGGCCTGTGTATGTTCATCTATTTGTGTCCAGGTTTTTATAGCTTGTATGTTTGCTGCCCATAAAGCATTTAAATTTAACAGAATAAGAACACTAGAACAACCTAGATGAAAACGGGCCATTCAATCCAACAAAGCTTGCCAGTCCTATCCACATAATTCTTCCAAAATAACATCATCTCTAGCTTTGAAAGTTCCTCAAGTCCTACTGTCTACCATAATGCTTGGTAGTTTATCCCAAGTGCCTATGGTTCTCTGTGTAAAGCAAAACTTCCTAATATTCTTTGCAAATTTTACCCTTAACAAGTTTCCAACTATGTCCTTACAATAACAGTCTCAATCCACTGCACTAATTCCCTTTATAATTTTAAACCCTTCAAATATATCTACTCTTAATCTGATTTTGCTTAAACTAAAAAGGCTCAGCTCTTTTAATCTTCCCTCATTATACATCCTCTGTAGCCATGGAATCAGCCTAGTTGCTCTTCTCTGGACTTTTTCTAGCCCTGCTATGTCTTTTTGGGGTCTGGAGACCAAAACTGCACGCAGTACTCCAGATGAGGCCTCACCAGTGCATTATAAAGCTTGAGCTCTACACATCATGCTATATACCGTATTTTGTGCACTATAAGGCGCACTTAAAAGCCTTTAATTTTCTCAAAAATCCACGGTGCGCCATACGTGTGCACTGAGTTCCAAAATCTGTAAAAATGTTGTGAATTTTAGTAAGCGCTCCGCTTGATTGACTGTCGGACCATTTCCTGCCGACATAGGGACGTAGTAATACGTACACTACCGGTATGTACGCTGGCAGCAATAAACGAATTGCAGAACATTACGTAAAGCCACGTACAGATGTACGCTTACCTCCGCCACGCCTACGGCAGGTAGATATATTGTTCTACTGGTGCGCTGTGAAACAACATTTGTTTGGCTAAGGACCCTGAAAATGGCATCAGAGAAGGGACATGCTTACGATGCACAATTCAGTTACGCGGTTGTAAATGGAAATAGAACAGCAGCGAGAGAATTCAAAATCAATGAATCTATGGTTCAGAAGTGAGAAAGCAGGAGAATGAATTGCGCCAAGTTAAAAAGACAAAACAGAGTTTCCGTGGGAACAAGGCGAGGTGGCCAGAGTTGGAAGACCAACTTGAACAATGGATTCTTGAACAGAGAGCAGCCGGGAGAAGCGTCTCTACAGTCACCATTCGACTGAAGGCAATAACGATAGCTCGAACACTTTCAAGGAGGTCCGTCTTGGTGCTTTCGTTTTATGAAAAGGTGCCATCTCGCCATCCGTGCACGAACTACCATGGCGCAGCCACTGCCAGCGGATTACAAAGAAAAGCTGACCATCTTACCGACAAAAATATCCAGCCCAACCACATCACCAACATGGACGAGGTCCCTCTCACTTTTGACATCCCCGTGAACCATACTGTGGAGAAAAAGGGGACCAGCACAGTATCCATACGCACCACGGGGCATGAGAAGTCGGCTTTCACTGTTGTTCTTGGTTGCCACGGTAATGGACAGAAACTACCACCTATGGTCATTTTTAAGAGGAAGACGCTGCCAAAAGAAAAGTTTCCAGCCGGAGTCATTGTTAAGGCCAATACAAAAGGCTGGATGGACGAGGAAAAAATGAGAGAGTTGCTGAGAGAAGTGTATGTGAAGAGACCGGGTGGGTTTTTCCATGCATCACCGTCTTTGTTGATCTGCGACTCCATGCGTGCCCATATCACCGCTACTGTGAAAAAACAAGTGAAGCAAATGAATACGGAGCTTGCCATCATTCCGAGAGGATTAACAAAAGAACTCCAACCACTGGACATCGGTGTAAACAGGGGGTTCAAAGTGAAGTTGCGAGCGTCATGGGAGCGATGGATGAGAGACGGCGAACACACCTTTACTAAGACTGGGAGGCAGCGCCGGGTGAGTTACGCCACCATATGTGAATGGATTGTGGATGCCTGGGCTAAGGTGTCTGCTTCGACTGTTGTCCGAGCTGACGCAAAAGCTGGAATCATTGCTGAACAGCCACCCGGCAACGAGAATGACTCCGACAATGACGAGAGGGAACCCGGCATGTTTGATGGCGAACTTGCCCATCTGTTCAATTCAGATACAGAAGGTGAGGACTTCGATGGATTTGTGACAACAGACTGATCATTAAACAATGTGAGTGTATTTTTAAATACGTAGTAGAATAAGGTTTAACTAAACTCATTCTTTTGCTTCTGTTACCTTGTTTTTGCATGCACCGAATAATACGGTGCACCTTATGTATGGCTTAAGTACAGAAATAAGCCTCGCAATTGAGAGTGCGCCTTTCAATCCAGTGCGCCTTATGGTGCGCAAAATACTGTAATCTAACATTCTGTTAGCCTTTTTAATGGCTTCTGAACACTGACTGCTAGTTCATAGTGACGAGTTCACTACAATGCCTAAATCCTTTTTAATAAAGTGTACTTTGGATATTCAGACCTCCCACTGTGTATTCAAACCTACCATTTTTATTTCATACAGTATGTGTAATAATTTATATTTATTTAACAGATTCTAAGTTATCTGCCAATCTACCTAGACTGGGCGGAGTGGTGGCTCTGAAGCTAAGGATCTGCATTGGCATTTGGAAGGTTGCTGATTCGAATCCTGTAAACGCCAGGACTGACTCTACTTTATTTGGCCCATAACCTGCAATTGCTTTGTCCTGGGTATGACGTTAAACTGCATCCAGCCCAGCAAGCAGGTCCTCCAACTTACTCCAACTGTTCCAGTGTGGTGCTAAGCACTGCTGCACTCGGGTGCCAATCCAGGTGATTCGTCGTATGGTGGGTGCGGCAAAGCACAATCAGCGCATGCTCCAAACATCTCTACCTTGACTAGTATCATCCACAAACATTACCAGCTTGTTATTTATATTCCTACCCAAATCATTTATATATATTAAACAAAACAGCGACCCTAGCACTGACCACTGAGATATATCAGCAAATTCTGATAGGGTTCTTTGCACCATAACCCTCTACTTCCTGTGCCTGTGCCAATTCTGCACCCATCTACACGCTACATCCTAAACTCCCACTTCTTGTAGTTTTTTGCCCAACCTTTCATGTGGCATCTTATCAAATGTTTTTTCTAAGTCAAGCTAAATAATATCATATGCTCCACATATCCTTTTGTTGCTTCCTCATAGAATTCCAGCATGTTAGCAAAACACAACAGTCCATGTCCAGAGTGTTCTTCAGTAGAACACACTGACTCTCAGATTTGCAACTGCCATTTTGTTTTGTTGTATTCAAGTTGAATTAGTGTAGTATAATATTAATGTAAGCTGGTTTAATGCTTATATGTGTGGGGAAATATTCTGTAGAATTTAAATTGTCTACAGGAGTGTATTAAATATGAACATGTATTAGGAGATAATCTGGTTATGTTGGAGAGTTAATAATATGGTTTAAGTTTAATTGTGGTTAATTCTATAGTTTACATGAGTGCTCAAGCAGGCAATTAAAAATACAACTGAGTACCAAACTGAGTAAAGGAAACCACAGCTTTCTTATGAGAATCATTGTTAAAATTAACCAATAATTTTGCAACTGTTATATTACTATTTAATGTAATAACTGTCTTTTAATATTCCATCTTTACTTCAATGAAGTATAATAAACCCAATCCATCCATCCATTTTCCAACCCGCTGAATCCGAACACAGGGTCACGGGGGTCTGCCAGAGCCAATCCCAGCCAACACAGGGCACAAGGCAGGAACCAATCCTGGGCAGGGTGCCAACCCACCGCAGGACACACACCACCCCAACCAAGCACACACTAGGGCCAATTCAGAATCGCCAATCCACCTAACTTGCATGTCCTTGGACTGTGGGAGGAAACTGGAGTGCCCGGAGGAAACCCACGTAGACATGGGGAGAACATGCAAACTCCACGCAGGGAGGACCTGGGCAGTGAACCCGGGTCTCCTAACTGCGAGGCAGCAGCGCTACCACTGCGTTACCGTGCTGCCCTATAATGAACCCCATCTGTGTTTTTTTTCACTGTTTTTTAACATGATGTCTCTAATCAAATGATAAGGTTGCAAGCAGTTCATTTATTTTTTTTATTCTTGTTTTTGTATTTTATTTTATTCTTCTCTCTGGAGTACTGCTGTCACGTATCCCAATATGGGAGGCACAGTGTAAGTCCTACCCACACTCAGCAGTAATACACTTCAGGCTCTCACTGTGACACTGAATGCATTTATTTACTGATCAAAGGCATGATGGCATTTGCATGATTCATTATTTGTAGTGCACTTCAGTAGCAAAAATATTATATGAGCGCTGCTTAAAAATAAATTAAATGTATTGTGACAAAGCCTTGCACCTTCTCATTATTATAAATTGTGCTTTTACTTTTGGTACTTGAGTACTTTTGAAGCTTAATACTTTCTATACTTTACCTTAAGATTATTTTTTCCTGAAATACTTCAGTGAAAGCAGAAACTGATGAAGTACTTCTACTTTTACTCAAGTATCATTTCTTGATACTTTTTACAACTCTGGTCTCCAACAGCTGTTGTGCTTAAGAGATAAAATGTACTGTATGTTTAAAACTGCAACTGTGTAATTGCAGCGTTAACAGAATTTTATATTTATTGGATCATTAATTATTAATGGACATTTTTTATTCAGGCATTTACACCATGTACATACAATATCACACTTTCTTTCCCAGAATAGGGAGCATATAGTGTTAGTTTAGATATATCTAGGAAAGTTAGTAGGCATCAAAAGTTAAAAGCCTGATTACTATTGATAGTGAACAGCATAGAACACAGGCTTGAACAATGACTTGAATAACAATAACCTCAAATAAACAGATTTTGCTAACCCATGCTCAGACTCAAATTAAATTTATTGGCAGAGCAATGTTATAGTCAATCTTAAATTAAAGAATTATATTACTGGTGACTGACTAACTCTAAAGTAATTTACTGATTGGTTATTTAATCCCTTTGCTTTTTCTGCTCCTTGGCAATAACCTAATGTTTGCTGCATTCTAGTTCATGCTTAAATTAAAACATTACGAAGGTACTTCAATTAAATCCTATAGATTGGTTGCCCCTAGACCTGACCCTTGGATAAATACTTTAAAAAGGTCCTTTTGGCAGTAAGCCTCTTGATTATGATTTCCATTTCAGAAAAGTGATGATTCAATTCTAATGATTCAAGACTAAAGGTCTGCGCAAAAAATACTACCTAAAAAACTATTCATAGGAATCTGCCAGAAAAGCAATAAATAGAATTTTACCTGTACAGCATAATTAATACAAAAAATCTATAGAGTAAATGGATTGCCACAGCAAAACAAAAGAAACCTGTGCTTTATGAAAAAGATAAATTAAAAATTGAATATGAAAAATATGACCTTTTTAATCAAAGTTTATAGACTCAAGGACTTGCACAGTTTATGGTGCAATTAAGGGGCAAATGCTAAGTGGGTTAGTATGTAGGAGAATTGCGGAAAATGGCAAAATAATATATTGAGCAATATGTCTTTTTTATATTGTTCAGATGGAATTGATTCCTTTGTTGGGCTCTACAGAACCACACTTTTAGAGTGCAATAGGGATGCTGTGCACAACATTTTCTTGACAATCTACCTTGTATACAACCTCTAACCTTCTCCAGAAATGGCACCATAATTTTGTGGTTGAATTTCCAACAGCTGTTCACTTGACATGGAGAAGGTATGGGAACAAACTATGGGCAGACTATCTGAACAGCCATCCATTAAAAAAAGACCCCGATTCTTAATTAACTGTTTGACGAACCCGCTGACTGAAGAAATACGTTTGAAAGTATTGTGCCATAGAGCCTGCCAGAAGGGTGTGAAAACTTGGGATCAAATCAAATCACCCCAAGTCATAATTATCCTGTTTTCTTCTACATGAATTTACACTACACAAAACCTACTAGACTCAAGCAAATAGGCAATTTTAATTCAAAATGGTTCTTTTAGGGTATTTAACTGTTACACACTGCTGTTTAACACTAGAATTATCAAAGCCTACGAAAAAACTCAAAAATCTGTCCCACCTTAAATCGCTTCACACCTCTCCGTCAGCGCCCTTTGTACTGTAAATGTGTGGATAAGCATCAAACAGCAAGCAGCCTGCTATCACATCCCCCCACCCCACACAGTTTTCTCAGCTCAAGTCTGTTTACCTGTGTGTCAGTTGCTTAGAATTGTATAGAGTGAGAAATCAAGCAAAATGACACCTTTTATAAATACTATATCGTTATTTAGAACACTTGTATTTCATGCATGTTCCGTATCTAAAACGATCTATGCACAGTAAACACATTGTTAAAACAGAAACATTTTTCATGTTTAGTAATAATTGACAAAATGTAGACATGAAGTGTATAATGTGTGAAGCCTGAAGTCCAAAGATCAAATAAACACTTTCATAAAAGGTTCAAGGAAAAGACAACAGCTTCCATGGCGTAGCGGTAAGAAAAAAAGCCGCCTTAGCATGCGACATTGACACGCATTTACTATGACTGCCTCCGTGGCGCAATGTTATCAGCTGCTGACTGGGAATCAAAAAGTCACGAGTTTGATCCCGCACAACTCCGCTTTTAGAAGTGAACTGCTCTTATTCTTACTATTTTAGAATAAATACATACATTTGATTCCAGTCTGTAACAGCCAGTGTAATTTATGATACTTGTAAAGGTTAGCTTTTTTTTTTTTATTTGATCTTCGGACTTCAGGCTTCGAACATTATATAGTTTATGCCTACATTTTCTCATTTACTACTAAAATATGAAAAACGTTTCTGTTTTAAAAATGTGTTTACACAGATTACTGTAGAAATAGAACACACATGAAATGCATGTGTTCCAAATAACGATCTATTTTTTCCACTCTAAAACTCCACTTCACTCCCAGATAATCAATCAAGGCATAAGCTGGGAGAAGTTTGTGCACGTTCTAAGTCGGTGGGGATGGAATAGCCGGCTGCTTGCAGATTGTCTTCATCGGCACATGTAGAGGACAAAAGATGCTGGTGGAGAGGTGCAAATGGATTTAAGGTGGGCCGGATCAATGAGTTTTTTCGTAGGCTCTGGTAATTCTAGTGTTAACTTAAGTGGCATTCAACTCCATCAGTCAAAGTACATGCTTCTCAATTAAAATTAGTGAAAAAACTGAGCTGAATGAAGTATCTTACTTTAAGTATCTTATTTAATATTTCCTTCAACACGGGGTTCAGAAAGTTACTGAAGGGTTTTGTTTTCTACCAGTTAAAAAGTTTTACGTTAATCCCTAGTAAATAAGTTTGTACTGTATAGTACAAAGGGATTCTTACTACACCATAAATTAAAAACAACCTTAGACAATATTTACTGTAGACATAATAAAGACACATCAGGCATGCTCACATAGTTGTTAGTATCAAATGTTATTAGGAAACCTTGTAACCTGAGAGCAAAGGCTTCCCTTGTATCTAGTGGTTCTAGGGCTTATGGTCCTGTAACACCTGGCAAAATACAGGAGACTATACAGGGTGACTGGATTTTTTTAACAATATATAATATCATTAATATATTACATAAAGCATCACATGTTTTAAATGCCCTGAACAGAAGGCAGCTGCACCAGTAATATTCTGTACTGACTTTAACACCCATGGTGGTATTTTGAGATTCTGAGGTAAGCAGGGATCAGGATATTAAAATGCAGGTGAGGATGGAACCATCTTCTGATGTAATCATCAGAAGACAATGAGCCAAAATTACACATCCAGTCATTCTTCAGCAACCAAGGTATTTAAAGGCACTGATGAGACTTGTTGGTGGGTTGTGCCCAAAACATTTAATTGTTTATGATGAATCCCAATAAATGTAAAGCAATTCACCTAATCCACACCATCCCAACCACACTTCTTCCTAAAGTCTAGGATTATCTTCTTGCTTTTGCTAATATTAAAAAGGAGATGGTCGTCCTTGTACCTCTCTTCCACCTCATTATTGTTGCTGTTTTTCCAATCCCATCATCATAAGTGAACAAGTAGTGCAATGATGGCACTAAACAGTCCCCTTGATTGGGTTCTCTCTTACTGAGACCTACTAACTAGAAAGTCCAAACCTAAGTTTTACAAACTTCCAAGTCTAGGAGTTCAATCTTGGTGGAATTACAGTGCTAGTTAAAAACCATGAAAGCAGTACTTCTGTTAGCAGAAATGATGACTTTTGCTTCACTCTATTTTTCATGGTGCTAGAAAAGTAAACAAGTTCCTCTAAAAAATCCAGATCTGTGTCATCAGTAAACTGCAGTCCTCATATGTATTGTATTTCTCCCTAACTATTTTGCATGTTATACATATAAGTATGTAATATATATTGAAGCAATTCCAATCTGCTCAGTTCTGTGTCATCTTTGAATATAAAGTGTTTTCTTTTCTAAATTTACATACCAGGTTTGGAAGATAGCAGCAAAACCATATTCCATCCACCCCTTAATTTTTAAATCCACATTTTACATCCATTACAGGTTTGCTGAAACAAGAACTAACGTGGGTGCCATTGGATGTATTCCATCACAGCACACAATCATGGATACCTCAGGCTAACTTCAAATTGCTCATTAACTTGGCACACACACCCTTAAGATAGAAAAAAAAATCCTAACAAGAAGAACGTTCAGCATTTAACTGCAAATCAGATATTGTTTCCTGGGGCTGTGAGACAGGAGCACAAAACACTGCCCATAAAGGCACCCTACAGTACGTTATTAATATAGTATATTCACTTATAATAAGATTTCATAAACTCTGAATAAAATACTTTTCTTCCTAGCAGTAAAATACTATTGTACCGAAATATTGCAGATACGTCATTCATAAAAAAGAGCTTTTTCCAAGGCTAAATGCACAATTTGCTTTGCAGAATAAAAGAAATGATTCTAATAAATTCCTCTTCAAAACTGCTGACTTGAATTTTTACACTAAAGGATTCAGTGTATATCAGAGCATTTGTCATTGTGTAATATAGCTGACTGCTCAGAAAAAAAGGAAAAATGAAAGAACAACATTTACTTGAAGACCGCTTTGCATAATTGGTAATTTGCTTTCTGGTAGAAAAATTATATTTATGATGTATGAATATCACACTCCTCTGTTAAAACATAAAAATTATGATGAGAATCTTCATTGATATTCTAATTGCTGTAGATCAGCTTATTTCTGTAACTCATACTTAAAATTATTTATTAAATTGAAATGTTTTTCTTGAAAATATGCAAGAAAATATTCTCCTTCATTAAATAATCCTAACCAACCAACTAAATGACCCTTAAATGAAAAAGTCAATTTAGCTAATTCACATGAAGTAGTAGTTAAAATAATATATTTTCATAAGTATGACAATTTCTGTCATGAAGGCGCTGTTTATATTTTTTATTAATTCTGCTACACAACATTTTTCTAATATTTAGCAAATGCACATGGTTAAGATGGCAATCATTATTGAAAGTGTCATCTTCTTTCATTTGTAAGAAATCCTGCTGAAAGGCAACCAATGGAGACATAATCAATCCCCATGATTAAGGAAGTGTGCACAATGGCTAAAAGCTGTTTTGATTACTATGTGGTGCAGGCTCACTGTTAAAATAAAAAGGATAAAACACCCAACAGAAGCAACTGAATGATAATACTTAATTCTAATTAACTGCATTTGCTGCTATTATGTACTGAGAGTAATCCTGCTGAGTATAACGTTTTCATTTTCTAGGTACAAACTGAGCAAACTGAAACTTTTTGACAAGTGACATCCTTTAAGCAGATTTACATTTTTTATTTTTGAAGAAGGAACTGTAAGCATAAACAAAATAAAATTATCACTGAAAAGCTAATAAACAACTTAATTTCCAAGTTGGTGTAAATCTTTTAGACAAATATGTTGACACAAAAAATAAAATATTAAGCACAAAAAATAATAATACAGGTACTGTACATTTCATATATGTCATACGTTTAACTCACTTTAAATAAGTAAATATCAAGATTTTAGTATACAGAAGATTAAAAACTTTCAGACAATGGTTCTATATTCAGTGAGCTCATTCCATCCTGTTCTGGAAATGTCACTTGATTTAGATTCACCAATATATTTAGTGGATAAACTGAACCGAGATGTACTGTATGATTGTTGAGAGGCTGAGCTTATACCTACAGCATCAGGCACTGGGACAGGAGACCATTCAGCACAGGGTGCTATTCCAGTGCAGGGTTGTGGTATAGCAGGTCCACAGCTAAGAAAGAGCGGGCATTTTAAATAAATAAATAATTGAACATGCTCGTGTTGGGGAGTGGAGCATGTGTGAGCGATCTGCTGAGAAGACAGCTCATCTTTGGGTTGGTGCAAGGCGGTCACATGATTGTGCATTGCCTTGCCAGCACATGTGGACGGTCCAATTGTCTCATTATCAGCCCGGCATGATCATCAAGCAATCACAACTGCAACTGCTCCCCAGCATATAAAAGGGGAGCACGGGAAAAGAAAGGGCAGAATGTTAACAAAGGAAAACAGATATCAGAGTGGAGGTTAAAGGAAGAAAAACGAAGCAGACAGAAGAGAGATCCAGTGCAGGTGTGATGAAGAGGGAGAGAGACAGAGAACCAGGAGGCAGGCAGCTGTGAGGAGAGCCCTTCCAGGGAGCAGGTGGCCACGCTCAGAAGGCTATCGTGGAAGATCGCTCCAGCTGAGCAACCTGGGAGTTGGAGTGACCAGCCGGTGCAGGCGGATTGCCATAGAGTCCAGGAAGGCAGTCGGAATCGACGAGGCTTGGACGAGAAGTTTCATAGTGAGCGCCATGGTCTTGGGTCCAGAGTGGGTAGCTTGTTACTGCTATGGGGTGGCAGGGACCTGGACTCATAGAAGGAGGTGGGCACCTGTTGGATAGCTGTCTTCTCAGCTGCAAGGTCCGCTTAGGATAAGCTGAAGAGACAGCCATTTTAAAGGACGGCAGCCGGACTCATGTTTTTAAAAACATACCTGCTGTGCTTTAACCTCGTTTTAATGGATTATTTATTTTGATTGCTTTTAACCTCCATATAGACACCTTCTTTTTATGGATTATTTATTATAGGAAGATTTTGAGCACTGCACTTTTTGAACACTTTTTGTTTTTTTAATTATCTATGTATATAATTCACTAAGGCAAGACACCCATGGAAAGCACGCCGAAAGGGGCGTGGATTCACTAAGCCGCCAACAAGTAAGACACCTATGGCGCACACAGGATGGAGCCACGGCAACCAACTCTAAGACCATTGGATACGACGACAACTCGCAGAGCCACGCCCACCAACTCGGACGCGACGACACAGGAAAAATGGCGTAATTTATATTCGTCTGTCATAGAGGCCACATGCTACTCCGACCCACGTTGACTGTTCATAGAGGCATGTTTCTCGTGGAGGTGAATCGCCATATGCAGCGTGTAAAACGGTTTGCAAGGGGTATCCCATGGGATCCTTAAAACATTCCTTTACAACTGAGGTTAAAACACAATGAAATAAACAGTCTTTAAAAACCGAGTTTTCGGTTATGACGCACGACCACGTGCACCACAGCAAACTGTTTTACATGCTACATACAGCAATTCGCCTCCATGACAAACATGCGTCTTCTTAGATGCTCCTGCACTTTGTACACAACCCCCTCCCACCTCGCTACTACCGTGGTTGGGTGTCTTGGTGGATTATATATAGAAAGGCAGTCAAAACCGCACAGAGCAATGAAAAGTTTACGTGAGTCACAGGTGCATCTGGACTGTGCAAAGACGACAACGACTCGAGTGACGAGTTAAAGGTGGGCACATGAGCAGGCAGTGCATACTGAACGAGAAATCAGCAGACTAGCATTACGGAGGGAGCGGAATAGACGCCCTTCTCTTCTCCTCCCAGTCCACCCTCCGCGCCTGAGTGCCGCACAGACGATTGTGTGTTGGTTCGTTCCATGCATTGGTTAAAACCCAATGAAGGAAGCAGTCTTTAAAAACCAATAAGCCCTGTGCCTCTGTTTCATTACCGTCTTACCTGCTTCACCAACGCAGGCCCTGCAACAGTCGAGACGCTCTCTCAGCAGCTGACCTTCTCTGTGCCTGACCGGTTCACACAGAGGCACCACATGACCAGGCGGTGTGTATGCTTCGAGAACGAGTGTGGACGCGACAGAACTATCTAAGAAGAGGCATGTTTGTCACGGATGTAAATCACTGTATGCAGCGTGTAAAACAATTTGTCGCAAATGTGAATCGCTGTATGCAGCCTGTAAAATGCTGTATTGTATGTTGCCCTCTGCAGAGTTACATCTTTTCATTCACCTACAGTCGTATACACAATGAAGTGAGCAGTCTTTAAAAACCGAGTTTTCGGTTACAATGCACGACCGCGTGCACCATAGCAAACTGTTTTACACGCTACATACAGCAATTCACATCCACGACAAACATGCGTCTTCTTAGATGCTCCTGCACTTTGTACACACCCCCCTCCCACCTCGCTACCACCGTGGTTGGGTGTCTTGGTGGATTATATATAGAAAGGCAGCCAAAACCGCACAGAGCAATGAAAAATCTATGTGAGTCACAGGTGCATCTGGACTGTACAAAGACGACAACGACTCGAGTGACGACTTGGTGGTGGGCACATGAGCAGGCAGTTCATACTGGACGAGAAATCAGCAGACTAGCATGACGGAGGGAGCGAGTGGACGTCCTTCTCCTCTCCTCCTGTTCCACCCTCCGCTCCTGAGCGCCGCACGGACAATTGTGTGTTGGTTCGTTCCGTGCATTGTTACAATGTTGCTTTTCTTGCTGATTTATTACATTACCAATTTTTCAAATGCACAGGGAGACTGTGCTTAAAATTATTAAAAAACTGGCCTGATTATGCAGCGTATGGTACGCCGTGGGTTGGCTAGTTTTTAATAAAAGCACAAGATCATTTTTTCACTATCCACTTGCTTGTGTGTGTTTGTCCTCATCCACTGGCTCATACAGTTATGACTAATGACGGTGTCAGGTTCAAGAGGCTCCCAAGCACAACAGGGAGCATGGAGCCGACCCACACCATCACAAGGATATACTCATGCTCAACATACCGAATTTGCTAATGAATGATTTAGAATAATTTAACTTACACATCAAAATATTGTAATCCAGCAACAGGAGCATTTGAATCATAATCTTTAAACTTGTCTGACAATAATTCCTTTCAATTTTAATGTTCCTAGCTTTTTAGTGCTGCTCTCTCACAGATCCAGCATCCTAGGTTTAAATCACGTACAGAATTGTGGTCTATTTGGAGCATTTCGCTCGGTACTTCAGTTTTCTTCCAGCTTTCCTAAAGAATTGTGTTTTATGGTAAATTGGTGATGTATGAGTGTTAACACGTGTGCTAGCAGTCCCTGCAATGGACAAACACTTCATCTTGAGCTGCTTCATTTTTTAGCACCCATGTACAGTGGAACCTCGGTTCACGAACGTCTCGGTACACATACAACCAAAAAGTTCACCAATCTTTTGCCTCAGTTCATGACCACACACTCGGTATGCGAACAAGCCAGTTTCCCTTTCGGTTTGTACATGTTCAGTCTCTCCCTGTGCATTTCCTGTGAGCGAGCGAGCGAGCAAGAGAGAGAGAGCACGACACACACACACACACACACACAGAGGCAGCGCAAGAAAGATAGATGCACACACACAGGCAGCACGAGAGAGCGTGACACACACACACACACAGAGGCAGCGCAAGAAAGACAGATGCACACACACATGCAGCACGCGCGCGCACACACACTCAGGCAGTGCGGGAGAGAGCAGGACACATACACAGGCAGCGCGAGAGAGAGCACCACACACACACACACACACACACACACACGCAGAGGCAGCACGAGACACAGACGGCAGCGCAAGAGAGAGTTGGACGCATTAAGGTAGGAAGGCAGTTAAAGAATGCACTGGGCTTGATTTTGTTTTCACTTCTGTTTCCAGCAATCGGTTTGTAGCGTGCAGAGGGGACTGGGCGGTCTCATGGTCTGGAATCCCTACAAATTTCATTTTTTTCTCCAGCCGTCTGGAGTTTTTTTTTGTTTTTTCTGTCCCCCCTGGCCATTGGACCTTACTCTTATTCTATGTTAATTAATGTTGACTTATTTTGTTTTCTTATTGTATCTTTTATTTTTCTATTCTTTATTATGTAAAGCACTTTGAGCTACTGTTTGTATGAAAATGTGCTATATAAATAAATGTTGTTGTTGTTGTTGCAATTTTATTTTTCTTGGTGGTTTATTAAATTACGGATTTTTTCAAATGTTAATTTTTTTCCCTGTGCTTAAAACATTTAAAAAAATGCTTTTAGCCAGCGGTTGGTAGCGCTACAGCGCAAACTATTGCAGTGTTAGTTTTCTCTGTTGTTCAAGGTTTTCTCAGTGTTATTCAATGTTTTTACATTTAGTTTACTATTACAATGTGCATTCTATGGTTTAATTAACTATATTTGTGCTTAAAAACTTAAAAAAAATATATTTACATACAGTTCGTATGGTCTGCAACAGATTAATTGTATTTACATGCAATCCTATGGGGGAAATTGCTTCAGTTCACGACCAAATCGGTTTGCGACCAGAGTTTTGGAACGAATTATGGTCGTGAACCAAGGTTCTACTGTAATTCTGAATTAATTTAAGCAGTCGTGAGAATGTGATGTTATTTTAACTCCATTCAGTTGTATAGAGGCCATTATTACTTACGTGAGAGTGCTATATACAATTACAAATACAGTTCAGCTAAAATGCAAAATTATACCCAACAAAAATAACACTGAACAATGCTTCTTATATAAACTCACCATGTCACCACTCAATTACATCATTTCCAGTTCCAGTCACAAGGGCTTTATTTTAGGAAGTTAAAACATTTGGGTAAGACTTAGTTCACTGATTCAAATGTTGAACCAGTTTCTGCTATTTATTTGCTTTATTAAGAAGACAGATTATTACATTTTATTCCTTCTAGATTTTGCAACAGGATTATATGTGATGGATATTTGCCGCAGCTATGCACAGTACAGTTTCAAACACTACAGTGCTGACTATGTTGACGATCTGTTTTGCCAACAGCACAATTTTTCGAGCATGTAGAACAAGTTGAAATAACTTCGCTCAGGCTAAATCTGAAGCAGTAAACTAACATGTATTTGAAATTGTACTTTGTATTGTATTTCTCTATTTGTTTTAAGGACTGGCAATGAGCAAGTGAGATTTGCTTTGAGCAGAACAGATTATAGTATTCATTGATCCATCCAACGTCTAAATCTGCTTATTCAGAGGAGGGGGCAGCTGGAGTTTATCCTAGATAGCAGCAATTCCTGGTTCAAGTGCCAACCCATTGCATGGTGAACACATACACACACGCATATCAAGGGACAATTTAGCATTGCAGGTTCACCTAACCAGCATGTCTTTAGACTGTAGGAAGAAACCAGAGCAAACCCACATAGACCCATGTGTAAACTTCAGGCAGGGAGCACCCAGGACATGATCCCAAACTTCTTTGTGTGAAACAGAACCACTACCACTGTGTCACAATGTACCTAATTCAAAGATTAACATATGTACATTAACTGTGGTCTTATAAATTGAGAAAAAAATAGCATTTTATTTGAGATTTATTTTAGTAACAATGTGCATTCATTATAGGTCCCCCTGGCCGCTCCTTAAACTCTGCCAAATGACAGCAATACCTCATGTTCACACTCAGTGAAGTTTTGTTGGTTTGAAAGTAAAGGTATTAATCAGCAACATGCCTAAATTTATATGGTGATTAGGTCATAAATATACCACTTTTTTAAGCCATACACGGTTGCTGAAGGAAGGTGATGGCGAGTATCTAAAAAATGTGCATGAGCACATGGTTTTAAGTTAATTTGAGATTTATAAAGGAATTTAGTGTGGAAACTGGCATATGTATGGTTTTGTAACTCTGACATTTTTATGTGTACATCATTTTTGCCTTTCTAGCGTAAGCAAAGTTTATACATGAGGCACCTGGTGGTTTAATTGCCCTAATTTTTACCTTCTTTTTTTACATCTGGACGAACGTCCTGTGAGAAATCAAGCTAGTTGGATTTGCATTAATCCAGTATTTCAGAACGTCTGTAATTGTTTTGGTGTTTTCAAGGATTTTTATATCAGTGATCAGACTTTATTATTACTTAGGGTGTAGAGAAGTCCAGAATTCAATAATTAACTGGAATATTGCCTATACTCTATGAATCGTAGCTGAGAAACTGTATTATATGCCATACCATTCAAATGCATGACATATGTGCTTTCATTATGTTCATCACGTTAGGGGGTTATACTAATGAACTTTACTTTTTCTACAAAAACCAAACAAATGGTACAAATTTAGCAAATTTGTTAATGCAGGACATGTTGTATTAATAAGGCGATATACTTTGTCCTTCAAAGCACAGAAACACTGAACACATTTTATTATAGTATTAATAAATAGAGCAGCTTGTTTCATTGCTGACGTAAACAAGCAAAATAGCTATTGATTTTTACTTGCTAAAGCTATCTTGTACATGCAACTGTGAATGCATGTAAGGTTCCTCTGAAACCCTGAGCTTTATACGACACTTATAAAATGATGGATGTCTGCAGAACATCCATATGTTGATGTGCTTGTTACAATCAGACAATGAATGGGAAACCTTTATTGTGTCTGTGTGGGACACTGTATTGAAAAGTAATCAATCTTGTAATTGTTTTATCTCCTCTTAGAAATGTGTGACACTACAAGATGAAACAATTATAGCTCACATCTAATCAGTCAATCATTGTACTTTCAAAGAACACATGAATTGTTTTCTGAACTAACTCCGTATTGAAATAAAAGTTGTATTAACGAAAGCACAATTTCAGCAATCATGGACTAAACTTCTGCTTCGGTCACAAAGCCCTTTTAGACATGACTTCAACTGTTTTCTTTTCAACATGTATTAATGCAGTGCTGTACCATCATCACCAGCTCTGTGACCCATCTGCCTATGTAGATCTGACTCATGTATATTTGTCTACTTACAGTCAAAATACTAGCATTTTCCCCTGGTATGGCAGATGCTTTAAACTGTGTACTGTTATGTTTTTCAACCGTTAGTATCGACAAAGTATCGGTTCTTGTGACATTCATATTTGCAACTATATTCTCTATCTTTAAGTGATTTATTATTCTTCCACGTACAAAAAATGTAATGTCTACTTAATATTACTATTATTACACTGGCTGGTTTTTTAAATAAATACTATATATTGAACAGTCTGGTGTGCTGTTTTCACATTATGCTCTATCAAGAGAATTATTCAGAAAGTTCTTTGTATTTTAGAAATCACTAAAAAAGGGGGGTGAAGCTTCTAGATAAATGCTGACTGTTTCAATTGTGTCAAAACGATATTAACTTTAATGTTATAAAGTGTTACTATACCCTACCATTTGAAACTCTCCAACACACTGGAGGTCAGACATGCTAGAGCACCACATCCTCCAAACTGCACAAGCCTAGAACTTTTACATTTTAACCTTACACTCTGCAAACTTCTGAATGCTCTGACAGCACCTAGAAAAGGTAACAGCCAGAGCACCAAAAGTGCTTCAGTTACAAGGCAGAGAGAGGCAGAGGTTGATTACATCAACTTCTGTATGAACATTGTAGTTCCAGTAAGAACAGTATCTGACTATGCTAACAACAAGCCATGGGTTACAAGTGACATCAAGGGCCTTTTGAACCAGAAGAAAAGGGCTTTTAAAGGTGGTGATCAGCATGAGCTCAAGCGCGTGCAGAAGGAACTCCGAGTCCAGTTCAGGGCTGGACCTGGACAGAGGCAGTGGTGCTGTAAGAATTATGTTTTTGGACTTCTCTAGCGCCTTTAACACCATCCAACCTCTGCTCCTTAGAGACAAGCTGACTGAGATGGGAGTAGACTCACACCTGGTGGCATGGATTGTGGACTATCTTACAGACTATCTTACAGACAGACCTCAATATGTGCGTCTTGGGAACTGCAGGTCTGACATTGTGTGCAGCAATACAGGGGCGCCGCAGGGGACTGTACTTTCTCTGGTCCTGTTCAATCTATATACATCAGACTTCCAATATGACTCGGAGTCCTGCCACATGCAAAAGTTCGCTGATGACACTGTTATCGTGGGCTGCATCAGGAGTGGGCAGGAGGAGGAGTACAGAAAGTTAATCAAAGACTTTGTTAAATGGTGCGACTCAAACCACTTACACCTTAACACCAGCAAGACCAAGGAGCTGGTGGTGGATTTTAGGAGGCCTAGGCCCCTCATGGACCCTGTGATCATCAGAGGTGACTGTGTGCAGAGGGTGCAGACCTTTAAATACCTGGGAGTGCAGCTAGATGATAAATTGGACTGGACTGCCAATACTGATGCTCTATGTAAGAAAGGTCAGAGCAGACTATACTTTCTGAGAAGGTTGGCATCCTTCAACATCTGCAGTAAGATGCTGCAGATGTTCTACCAGACAGTTGTGGCGAGTGCCCTCTTCTACGCGGTGGTGTGCTGGGGTGGCAGCATAAAGATGAAAGACGCCTCACACCTGGACAAACTTGTTAAGAAGGCAGGCTCTATTGTAGGAGTAAAGTTGGACAGTTTAACATCTGTGGCAGAGCGACGGGCACTAAACAAACTCCTGTCAATCATGAAGAATCCACTGCATCCACTTAACAGGATCATCTCCAGGCAGAGGAGTAGCTTCAGTGACAGACTTTTGTCACTGTCCTGCTCCACTGACAGACTGAGGAGATCGTTCCTCCCCCACACTATGTGACTCTTCAATTCCACCAAGGGGAGTAAATGCTAACATTAATTTTATTTGTATTTTTTCATTTTTATTACTATTTAATTTAATATTGTTTCTTTGTATCAGTATACTGCTGCTGGATTATGTGAATTTCACCTAGGGATTAATAAAGTATCTATCTATCTATCTAGGATGAGAGGGAGTGAGTGACAGTGAGAGTTCTAAACTCTGCAGCCACATTCATCCAGACATACTCCAATGGGGTTTCCAAACTAGAATTCAATGTATACCTGGAGCTGAATGACTATGTACTGCAAGCTAAAGACACAATGATTATTTGCATCATGATTGTATCTTGCTGCTATTTTGCCCCTATTATGGTTCTAAGCTGGATTTGTAGTCAAAACTAGCTTTCCACAGTGCATTTCTCGATACAGGGATCTAAAACAGGTCAATTAGTGCTTCTGTCTTTCCACTACAAGAAAAGTGTTGGAATTTTCACATAATATAAAGGTCTCCCAGATACTGTTATTAGTGAGAGACATTAGACTTTCAAATGCCCTTTAACTACAAACTATAAACAGATCTAGGACAAAGGCCACGTAGAATGAAGAACACAATGATTGAAGGAAAGCAGCTTAACTCTAATAGCATCTTTGAAGTAGAAGTTGAGTAAGTGAATTATTTAAATAGGATGAAGCGTCACTCATGGCACAATCTATGTGAGCACAGTCTAGTACAATGGCCACGCCTGAAGATCATGTGTTTTTATTTTTCTACTAAATGAAATAAAATATTGATTGCATATTGATCTGAGGTAATTATATTTAATGTTAAAATCCACTATAAACATGAACATATCTGGTATCTGTTACAGACCTTCAGCTTCTCCCAAACACTTTGACATCTATAAAAATTATACTTCTGATAAAAATAATTTGGCATGAAAGGTAGGCGGCCTCAGCACCATCTGGTAAAAGCAGAGCACTGCTCCAACTACTATTTTCTATTGGCTGTACAATGGGGAGCATTCTTTAGAGAATGCGTTTTACCATTTGTAACCACAGCAGGGAACAATAGTGATATATTACTTACAGACTGTGCCAAGCTCACACTCAACTGACTCAAGTTACTGATATATGGATTACTAAAATCCAGAGAGAGAGAAGCCAGCACAAATTACCATTCATCATTAAGCCCTGAACAGACACACTACCATTTACAGAGATTTAATTTCCCATCAAATGCTCTCCCTTTAAGACCTTTGTTTTGACAGTGTCTGGTCTGTACACACATGTAGGTTTAGTGTAGCAAAGACTACAATACAGTCATGACATTTTGAGACTTGAAAGCAGTTCTCAAACCTTCTAGCAGTGTTTTCCCTTCATTAGTCACTAGTGACTAATCAGTACTTAAACATGAATCACTTCAGGGATTCTTCAGTCACTAAATTAATCTTTACTGTATAAAGCACCTTTAAGGGAAAGCTCCATCACAATTTTTAAAAAAGAAACAATGCCTTACTTAAAGTACTCACAATGGCATCAAACAGCCATGTATTAGATGTGTTGTAAGCTTTTTCAAATCTTAACTAATTAATTTTTCATTAAAGCCTTCAATTAGATACTATAATGTGGTGTATAAATACCTTATATTCGCTGAAATTAATAAAATATCAAGACTGTTTGTCTTAGGGACAACTAGAGGCTAAGCCAGAAATTTCAAAGTGGGTGGGCGTGCAAGCAACTGGGTGAAGAAGCAATAAGACATATTCCAGGTTGTGTGGTGTCCCCCTTGAACTTTAGAGCAGTTCAGGTCATTGACGATCGATCTAAGGTCTCTCTCTAAAATTTTGGACCAGTCTGGTTTATTGATGTGCAGTCTCAAGTCCCTTTGTCCCCCATTGAAATGAGTGGCAAAAATGATTGACAATTCATGATTAACATAAATCAAATAGAAAAATTAGGTGGACATGGATTATGTAAACCACACCCCCACTGCCACTTTTCATATCTTTGCACATGGGAATAATCATTGCAAAACATGCTATAGGCTAATTTCTGTTTGCAAATTTATTAATACTATTTTTCTGACTTTCTCTGTAAATTCAACTTTTTTTAATCTGACCCCTATGGAATGGTGCAACCATTTCCGGTGTTGAAAAATAGTTGGAAATTACATGGCTACTCTGTGTATGCTTGCCTGTCATATCATTAATCCCTAGCTTACTATTTACATGTCATTTCCTGCCATTGTTGCAGTGGTTCTGCAACCCTCTTGTCAGCTCACAATAGCTTTCCTTTTATTGTCAGCTATGAAATCTGAACTATGCAGGGTTGGTTTGAGGTTATCGGGGCTGTGAGATGGCGGTTGGAGTGTTATTTTATGACAAGTTCAATGTTATGTTTCTTTAAGATGTTGGCTAATTTGTTTCTCATAAAAAAAGATTTGATCACACAAAGACAAAATCAGAACTTGTTTTTCCTCACCCCTTGTGTGAAGAGGATGTGTGAGGAAGCAGAAATGCAATCATCGATTAAGCACCAGCAGCTGAGATTTTCATATTATATTTTTAGGAAATTGGCTTAAGTTACCAACATATTTTACCATAAATGCACATATATTTGATTAGTTGTATTTTTTGAATAATGTATTTATTTGAATTATATTCTCACTTTTATTTTTACTAGAACACAAATTACAAGTACTGGGCTCATCACTGGTTGCAAATCTATTCAAATGCAATTTGTTTTCTTATTTTTCTCTGAAATTTAAATCTCTTTTCTTTTTTGTCTCAAAACTCAGCGACCCAACATTATTTTTTGTTTGGTCACCAATGCCATTGATTTAATTTTTTAGGTCAGCAGATGCTATTCTAATTGCAGTTATAACAACTATCACCATCAATATAAATTCATCCTGTGCTATGTGTATTACTGTGAGCACCTGAATTTTCTTTCATTAATTCTTACAATTTATCCTCAGAAAAAGGTCCAGACTTTTATTATAAGGCCTTATTTAAATCACAGAATAAAAGAAGCTGCAAACAAATAACATCAATTTAAATGGTTAAATGTCTCAGAAAAATCAAAGAAATATGACTAATAATGCTCCAGGAAACAAAGAAATCCTTGACTATTAATTTTGCATAAGATGAATACAAACACGTTCCAAACATCACTTGGATCACAATTTGAATGTGTTATGAAAGGTATGTCATAGAAGTGAATTAAGTTAAATTACCTTGAGCATATGCGGCATGAGCATTGACAGAGTATGAAAAATGTGAACTTGTTTTTCATTTTTATAAAAAGATCCTGTACAGAAATGCTTAGTACACTTTTTATTTTACACCCACCTCAAAAAACAAAAATCAGTTAGTTCCTAATGTTACAGTCTAATTAGCATATGACATATTACAAGTGCACATACTGTCATTTACAAACTATGCTGGTAGTTCCATTACTGCCACAGATACACATGGTAAGAAACTCCCTGAGAAAAACAATAGTATTAATTTGTGGTACTTTTATTTCCTTTATATGAAATGCAACATAAAGTAGAGAAAATGTATTATAAGATGCCCACAAATTGCAGGTATTCCTGAATATGACCTGACCATTACTGGTGTGACATGCATGTGTGAGTGAGTGAACACCAGTGACACGCATAACTCATCAATGGATTGGTATTAAATATGGCCATGAGTGGAGTTTAGGAGAGGCTGGAGAGGTCTGCTCACCCACAATAGATGCACTAGGTTACTAAAATAAATCTCAAAGTTTTTTTTCCTTCTTCAAAAGTTTATTCAAGGCCAAAGATAATGTATAGTAAATATGCTAATAACCAATAAATATGATAATGAAATCTATCCTACACTAAACAACTCTCTCTCTAAATTGCATTTGCCATGCCAATAGATGAAGCATTGTACACATTAACACTTCTTCTATGAGCCGCATATCAAATGACATATAATAGCGACATATTAATTGCACACGTCATGACAAAAGATGGCACATCACAAACATTTGTAGCAATACATTTTTTTACTACAAATGTCTGTGATGCGAGATCTGTTGTAATGACAAATTCAATGCACTTTATTAATGCAAACATTACAAATTAAATTCCAATAGATGATGAACTGCAAACATTAACTCCTAAGGTCTACTTTGATTACTAATTTATCATTAAAGCAGAAGAGTTCTGACTGGAGACAAAATGCAGCTAACAAGTAGAAAGAACATGACTTGTGCTAATATTAGCCATGAAGGAGGCGCCAAGCAGGGTCAGACTAAATCACAAGTGCAAAGAAGCTAATGTTGGAGAAACAGAATCAGACTTTCTTGCCCCAACCAGAAAGTGAGCGGCAGTATTCTAGACCAACTGTAACCTGCATATCAGGGATTTGCTCATCCCAGAATACAGCAAGTTATAGTAATCAAGGCAAGAAAAGATAAAAGCATGTGTAGCTTTCTCAAGATCCCTAGAAGATAAAAAAAGCTTGGTCTTTCCTAAAAGACGAAGCTGGAAAAAGAAACTCTTAACTACAGAATGAATCTGTTTCTCAAAAGAGAGGTTACTGTCAAAAATAACACCAAGATTGCGTGCTTGAGGTTTGCAAAAGACAGAGAAAGAGCCGAGAAGTCCAAGACCAATTTGGGCTTTCGCTGATGGACCCACTATAAGCACCTCCATTTTATTTTGATTCAGGTCAAGAAAATTATTAGCCATCCAGGATCTTAGTTCAAAAATACAGTTGTGCAGTTGATTCATTGCAGAGTTGCAGTCTGGAATATAAACCTGTGTATCATCAGCATAGCAGTGAAAATAAATGTTAAATTTCCTAAAAATAGCTCCAATAGGGTGAATGTATATAGAGAATAGGACCCAAAATGGATCCCTGAGGAACACCACATTTAAGAGGAGCAGTAGATGAAAAAGAGGAATTTAAAGTCACTGAAAAGTGTCTACCAGTTAGATATGACCTGAACCAGTTAAGAGCAGCCCCTTTAAGCCTAACAAGATGTTCAAGCTGAAACAGCAATATCTCAGGGTCAGTAGTGTCAAAGGCAGCAGACAGGTTAAGGAGGACTTTCAGGGGGGCCGTCTCAACACCATGATATCCCCTAAAGCCAGATTGGTACATCTCAAATAAATTATTGGAGTTAAGGTGATCAACCAATTGATTATAAATAATTCTTTCTAATATTTTAGCCAGAAATGGCAATTGGGAAATCGGGCAAAAATTGGCTAAAACTCCAGGATCTAATTCTACCTTTTTTAGACTGGGACGCACTGCAGGATGTTTAAAAAATAAGAGGGCACAAAACCCTCACTAATAGAACCATTGATAATGGCTAGTAAAGGTGGACCCAAAACATCAAAAGCTTCCACTAAGAAGCATAGTGGTACAATATCAAGAGGACTGAGAGTAGGTTTAAGGGTGTCAATGGTACTTGTTAACTGTGATAGTGAGACAAGATCAAAAGATTCCAAGACAATGCCATGATTAACAGTAGGAAGTTCATAGCCAGTTGGAACAATACCACAGAAGGTTGTATCAATTTTACTGACAAAGAATGAAAGAAACTGCTCACATGAAAGAACAGTGCTATTTAATCCTGTTACAGAATGAGGGTGAATGGCCGCACTAATTGAATTAAATAAGACCCTAGGATTGTTAGAATGACGGCCAAACACTGGAAGCTCTGTGATCTACTTGTGACTTTACACTGTAGGAAGGTAAGTAAATAAATAAAGATAAACAACATTTGATGTGGCATTTATATAAGTAACATATAAATGTTTTTCATATAAAGACCATCAAGAAACTCTGCACGATACCTTGGTGAGCTCTATAAGTCCTGTTTCATTGAAGGACATGCATGTGGCAGATTAACAACCTGTTGTTGCATCCAAACAGTGCCTTTATGCCTGGTGCAGCTGCATTGTTCTTGTGTGTGAGTGGACGTTTCTTGCTGGGAGGGCTTCTGTTCTTTCTTTGATGTAGAACTGTCACCTTCATCTGAGTTCACCTCTGTTGCAACACGTGTTTATTTGAAAACAGCAGTGTCAGATCAGGGAGAGCATGAATGTGACAGAGAATAAACCTGAATTAAAAAAAAAAGCTAACCTTTACAAGTACCATTAATTTACACCGACTGTTATTGACTTAAATCAAATGTATGTTTTTATTCTATAATAGTAACAATAAAAGCAGCTCACTACTCAAACCGGTAAACCTAGGAAGTGCCCGTAATCAAACCGGCAACCTCTTGATTATGAGTCAGCAGTTCTTATCGCTGCACCACCCAAGCATTTGTGTCAACGTTGTACACTAACCAGATTTCTTTTTTTCGGTTATATTTTTGAATAAAAGCGTACTTGTTCTGTTATACTTGTACTTTTTGTGAAAGTGTTTATTTGATATTTGGACGTCAGTCTTCACACATTATATGCTTCATGTCAAAATTAGATTTTCTTTACTATAGAGGAAGCTAATAGGTGATTCCCAGAAGACCATTAGTGTTAGAATGCTTTTGCAAAATTTCTTTTGACTTTGGTTTTATGCTACAGCTTTGACGAACAGTTTAGAATGCTTTTAGAATGTTTTTTGAATATGTTTTTGCCAGTTCCTATTTGTTTTTTCTAGCTGAATCTCTGCTAGATGTTTCATAACATTGGAAATGTAGGCAGTAATGCAGAGATAATATTGCCCCTCTGAAAAATATTTTTTTCTTTTTTTATATTTTTAATAGTTATGTACTTAACTCTTAAAGGAAAGCAAAGATAATGTGAAAGACAATTTATAATATTTTATGTCTCAAACTTTCATGTGTGAAGAGCAATGGTAAAAATAAGTGGCTACTTGATGGCAATGCTGTTTTTTAATTGTGTCATGCTTTTTTTATTTAAATAACACTAGCACATTTTCAGTGATTTACAAACAACAGACAGATTACAATAGAGACAAAAAAGTAACAAAAAGAAGCAAAGCCATTTAATAGTTATAGTAATTGTACAAATAAACTATAGCATAGCAGGAATAGTAATTATAACCACAATAACCTTTAATTTTTCATTCTGTAAAAATTGGTGCCCCCTTGAATAGTGATGACAAAGGAATTCTTAGTCTTTCCAGATTGTAGGGAGAAAAGTGGCATATTATAAGCAATCTTACTTTCCATTGCTCATAATGCATACTGATGAAACACCTATGCCTTTTCTAGCAAACTGCAGTTAAAGATTACAAGTCCTGTTTTTTAGAACTTCAAAGGTAAAATATTAATTTATTTTCTGAATACATTTATTTGTGCATTACACCTCTGAATATATTTATTTGTGCAACTCAAATAAAGTCACAAGGCAACTTTCCTCCACAGATTAGAACAAGCTGTATGACTATCAGTAAAACATGTTCGAACGTGCACAAAGCCACAGACACACTTTAAGACAGGCAAGCAAGATTACACAATGACTTAGGGGTTTAATTCTGGCAAAAGAGAAAGATGTACAATAATTTTAAGTGAAAGCTGAATGTAGGTAGATCCACCTCTCGGCACCAGCTAGCCACATGTAAGTTCAGATCGCTTTTCTTTCCTAATAGACATCATCATGTACTTGGTGATCCTTAGCATCATAAGTACACAGCTTATTTAAGGTGACATGTAGGACTATTTTTGTCTTTATTTAAAGCAATTACCTAACACTGAATAGATATCCAGTATCCACCCCAATTTCCAGTGCTCAGTGAGGAACGTGTCTTCTACCACTTTGAAATAAGCACCAAAAATTAATTCACTGAACATAAATGTTATGTTATTTTAGAGGGGAAAAAGAATCAGCTAAGAGCCTTTTCAAGTTTTCAAAGGCACATGGCTAAGAACACCTAAGAGATTCTGCTGTAGAATTAAATTTTAGTCCTTCTATAAAGTAACATGGACTATAAACAACAAATTGACACAGAATGCCTTCTGAAAAGTTGATGCAATATTTTATTTGTATAGAGAAAAAAGAGGGCATTAAAAAATTGACAGTTTTAAGAGTCTGACCTTTCAATGCATGGTGAAGAAGAAGAAAGAGAAAAAATCTACACTCTAAATTTTAAGGTGTAGTCAATAAGAATGAAAGAATGACTCCATTTTAAACCCCATGTAAAATAAAAACACACTATTCCATCTTACTGATGTCAGAACTATTGTAAATCCTGCACACTGCTGAAATTTACCATTTAAATAAACTGCTAGATCATTAAATGTGTTCTGTTATATATCTAAAATAAATTTAGAAGTGATGTTCAGTATGTTCTGAAGTACTTTATGGTAGGTTATAAAGTTAAAATATAGTAAAAGAAATCATTATGGAATTGCACCATAATTACATTGATTTAAATATGTCAAAATAAACCTTTTCGTTTATAACGACTATTCCCTAATGTGTGACAGTTTAATGTGACTTGTCACCAAGAATCATGTGTATTCTAACACATCCAGTAATTTGAAGACCAACAGAGTGAGAAAGTCCTGGAGACTTAACAGCCATGGCCATCTACTTTGTCATTCAGCATGCAGACTGAAGATTTATGGTGCTATGACTAAGGATCTCTAAATTCAATAATGTAGTATGAAAGTATGACACAACAATAATGAATAACTAACAAAGTGGTAAAGTGAATGCATGGCATACATGCTGCAAAGGAAAATGTGTCTATGGACAACCAGGTTGAAACTTGTTTTCATTGAAACAGTGACGAATTTTATGCAGGCTTAACTAGGGTGTTGAATATTTTACTAAGAGTGCAAATGCTATATGTGTCTCTTTTCACACTTTCAGATCAAGAAATCAGAAACATTTTATTCCATCCTCTGGGCTATTATCTACAATATGTAGCAGATCTATAAGACCACAGGATCTGTTAAATATAAAAAAGATAGTGTACACTGAGATATGTGCCACCATGCCCCACAGTAAGTCACACTTGAATTGTCCACTCTTTATGAAACTGATGTAGATAAGAAAAAAATTAAATTACAAAAAAACAAAACCGCATGCATGGTTTCAGAGCAGTATTGCCAGTGCAGGTGGGAGATACAAGGATAACTGTTGCTAAGATTTTAATTGTTTTTATTAACTGTGAAAATGAGTACATGAAGCAGTGGTGTAGTTAATTACGTGGAAATTAAGCGCTGTTAATTGGATAGCCTGTATGCTGCCTAACTCTTCATGCAAGAGCAACCATAGAATCAGATATGAAAAAATGAGATGAAGTTAAATGCATAAAAGAGACTTTAAAATATGGAAAGAATAGGAAGAATGAGGAAAGAGCGCAGAATGCTAAAACAGGATGTCAAATTGCGGCCCTGTCCAAGAAACTGTAATACAAAAAGTGGGTTAACAACATATTGTCAAAAATAAACAAAATTATAATACCAATGGCCAGCAGGCTGGCAAGAGCCTCTCCATGGCTGAAGGGGAAATAGGAGCTACACGTGGAATAAAGTAAGTTAAAAAGTAGACTGACATTTTGAACATTAAGGTAATGTGACCAAAACAATAAAACATATATGGTGTAATAAGGACGCTGTATAGTGCCCGACAAGGCACAGACTGACGCAGAGGCACGTACAAAATGAACACAGGCTGTTTATTTTTCTTCCCCCGTGGGTACACGTCTTCCCCGTAACCCACAGGTAATACACAGTCCCAACACAAGTACAACACAACAGAATGAAATACTCTCTTTGTCTTCACCACCACTCCTCCTCTAGCTTAGTCCTCCTCCTTTTTATAGCCCACCTGGAAGCATTCCAGGTGCTTGACCACCTGGTCCTAATTGCACTTCCGGGTGGGGCTGAAGACTCGTCCAGCCAGGCTGTTGACTCCATGGAGCTCCCCTTAGAGGCCATCCAAGCTCCCAACCAGGCTGTGGAAGACTCCATCTCCCATGAAGCCATGCGACCGGTTGGGGAATTACTGTTGGCCAGGGAGGCTGCCATCAAGCGTCCCAGGGGAGGTATCGAGCTGCCCATGGTTACTCCCCCCAAACAGATGCAGTAGGGCGTCCCGGCCGGCATGGAACCTGGCTGTCCATCACAATGGTTCACAGAAATCAGCGCTAAAGGTACTTGACTGTGCTGTGTGACAACCGCATCTATTATGTTGAAAAGATAAACTAATAAAAATATGACACTCTTTATGCTCTTAGGCTGAAAACCTTGAGTAAGTGCCAGGGGTGGTCGACTTGAGTCGATAGATAGATAGATAGATAGATAGATAGATAGATAGATAGATAGATAGATAGATAGATAGATAGATAGATAGATAGATAGATAGATAGATAGATAGATAGATAGATAGATAGATAGATATAGATAGATAGATAGATAGATAGATAGATAGATAGATAGATAGATAGATAGATAGATAGATAGATAGATAGATAGATAGATGCTTTATTTGTCCCTAGTGGGAAATTTGGGTTCTTACATCTCTTTAAATAAATAAATATATAAATAGGTAGATAAATAAATATACACACACCAAAATGATTACAAAGAAAGAAAATTAAAAAGTAAGAAAACTTCTAACTTGGCTGAGGCATTATGCAGACATACTGCCATTGATATAAAGGAGCCCCAGTAGTGTTTCTTGAAACAGTTCTGATGAATAATTCCTTGACCAAAAGTACTCATTGTTAGTGTGTCAGAGAGAGGATTGTTCATAATGACACTCATGATGTGAGACAGACTGGAGTCCTAATTTTAATGAACTAGGGCTTGCTTAACAATATTTAACAAGACAACTTGACATGGACTTAGCTTTTTGATGACTTGACTTGGACTTTAGATAACTGATAAACCAAGTCTAATGTTATATCGCCAAAGTTGTTACTTTTCAAATTGCTTTGCTTTAATTTACATTCTATTTTGTTACAATTTTTTGCACTTTATACCTGCATAAGTCATTAGGACTAATCAGCGTGTTGGATGGAGGGATCAGCAGTAAGGATTATTGAATATGGCTATTCTCAATTTACTGCAGACTACACTGTAAAGAATGGAATGTCCATCTGCAAGATTGGTAGGTCAAAAATCACCAACAAGACAGCAACATGTTTCAACTTTGTCATTTCAAAACTTGGAAAGACAGTTACTCTTACTAGAGTGTTGGTACAAAATATAGTACTTGATGTGCCATTGTTCCAGCTAATATTCTACTTTAGCCTGTCTCCTTAACCATAGGTTAACACTATGATTTTGGAAACCCTGTTTCAAACTTTTTCTCTAACCTCAATCCACTCTCTCTGCACCAATTTGACTCAGCCACTTGTACACGGGAAACATGTTTTTACCATCTCTGATTTGCCCGTCCACGGGAGGATCTGTACCACTACCAACCTGCACAAAAGTATGCTGCACAAAGCATTGTAAGTGCTTTATTACATAGTAATTGATGTCTAGTGAGTGTTGTTTCTTAATGGCTAAACAAGGATGCTGTTATTGCCAATGTCACATCGTTCTTCTGTAGGTCACAGATATTTCATTAACTCTTTAACCCTGAGACAGAACTACATTAGCACTGGTGTTATTTGTCCTTTTTATTCTATCATCCCAAGGTATCCTGTATTTATTCAACCCGAGGGGCTTCAATAACAGTATATGCAAGTATATATGAGCATGAGTGGCAGAAAAAGGCTCAGAAAGAAATGGAAATGATAACTAAAGCATCCTCCAAGCCTAAACAGGTCTCATGTTCAAGTTCAAAGTACAGCCTGCCAGAGACTGACCTGGAACAGACAGGCAAAAGCACAGTTCTCCTGGGACCTGATGCTGCTGCATCGTCTCCAGTGGAAGCAAATGTGCAAGTGACTGAAACTGAAACTGAATATGGCTTTACTTTCCACGCTGTCAACTACCCCCTGCAAACCAGCAACACCGACTGCAACTGGGCTTGCAACTCCACCCACGGAGCACGAAGAAGACCGAAAAAAACAGTCCGAGCCGAAGGTAAAAATCACTGCAATGATCACCACTCTCGGGAGGGACATAAAGGAGCTAAAGAATAATATAAAGAAGGTTACAAATGATACAAATGATATAAGGAAAGATATAAAGTACATACAAAAGACACACGAGAAGCTGCTTCAGGATATTAAACACAACAGATTAAATTTGAAAATAACCATATTTGTATGTCCCTAATTTCTCACTGCTGCTAAACCTTCCACATTTTATAGCCTTAAACAGAGCTTACGGAAAGCAGAGATCAGATTCAGCCTCTTGCATTCTGCTAAATTGAAAGTGGTCATTCAAGGCAAGTTCTACATTTTTACTTCTCCTAAGGAAGCAGAAAAAGAGCTAAGAAAATTGACTTCAACACTTTTTGAAATACAATCGTGAGTTGCATTGTGTCCTGGGGAGGAAAAGAAGGTCTTACCTGCTGTTTGATCCATTTGCAATGAGATTTGTGCCATAATTATACACCCTATTTCCTTCTTTTGTTTTTTTAATGTTTTAATTACAATTATATATATATATATTGTGGCAAGCAGCTGGGGGTGGTACCCAGCCGGGATGCACAGAAGGACTGGAGGAGGGATTATACCTCCTCCAGACCACGAGGGGGTGACCACCCTGGTGGCTTTGGGGACCACGGGAAAGGAGTTTGGAAGCTCAACCCTACAGGGGCCAGTAGTCACCGCCAGGGGGCGCCCTGATGCCTGAGGCGCCCTGGCCCTCAGCACTTCCGCCACACCCAGAAGTGCTGGGGGGAAGAAGACCAGGGACACCCAGAGTGCTTCCAGGTGCGCAACCGGCACTTCCGCCACACCAGGGAGTGCCAGCAGGAACGGATTTGGAGGAAAGTGGAGCACATCCAGGTGGGTTTAAACCGGGAGAGTAGAAGGCAAGAGCTCGGGAGGAGAGGAGTGGAGGAGGATCAGAGGAAGAGAGGCATCATGGTGAGGCCTGGACTTTGGGGTAGTACTGGGTTGTGTGCATCACTGTAAATATGGACTGTGTAAATAAACATGTGCTTGGGTGCAAACCTGTCTGTGTCTTATATATATATATGTGTGTGTGTGTGTGTGTGTGTATGTGTATATATACGTATTTACATTCAACCTCTTGACAACAAAAGAAACAAAACAACTAATTTTTAAATCAAAATATCATTACTATGAACATGGTGAGAAGTCTAATAAGATCTTAGCTCAACAAATCCACAAACAAAACCAGTAATTACCAACATAGACAGAGACAAAATCATTGTACTATATGTCCTTATATTCTACTTAGTTTAAAGAAGACAAGACACAACCTAATGCATTTTTGGATGCATTACAGATGCCACAACTAGATCTCACTCCATAAGAATTAGAAAAACCGATGGCACTCTCACAATTGCTAGATGCTATAAAGTCACTTCTGAGAAGGAAAGCAGCAGGCTCTAATGGCTACCCTGCCGAATGTTAAAAAAATATTCAATTAAGATAGCTCCCCTTTTATTAGCAACATTTACAGAAGCCAGAGACAATAAAATCCTACCACAAACTTTTTGCCAAGCATTAATTACAGTCTTTCCTAACTAAAATAAGGATTTGTTACAATGTTCATCATACAGACCAATGTCACTTCTGAATAATGTTGTTAAGTTACTCTCCAAAGTTCTAGCTGGAAAGACTGAGAAAGTGCTTCCTTCGCTAATCACAAGACCAAACTGGGTTTATTAAAGGCAGACACTTAGCTTCCAGTCTTCGATGCCTGTTTAATGGAATATATTCACCCACAAAGTCTAACACCGTGGAGATATTATTATCGATCGATCCTGAAAAAGCATTTGATATGGTTGAATGGGTCTACCTTTTCACTACACTGTAGATATATGGGTTTGGTCCAAACATATGTGCATGGCTCAAACTACCGCATAGCATACCATTATTAGCAATATTAACAACATTATTTCAGACTACTTCAAACTTGAATGTGGTACTAGACAAGGATGCCCCCTGTCACCGCTGCTATTTGCAATTCCCATTGAGCCACTGGCAGTTCGCTTTTGAAATGCTTATGTGATAAGAAGATTATTAGAGAAGGATAGAACAGAAAATATTACTATATGCAGAATATATGGTACTGTATATATCAGATCCACAAAATACTGTACCTGAAATCCTAACAGCACTATCAGAATTTCAAAAGATTTCTGGACTCGAAAATAAAAGTGCTCTTTCCAGTGAACTTTCTAGCACAAAATATTAGATCAGACAACTTTCTTTTTATCATCACAGATCAGTTTAAATACCGGGGGGTAAATATCATAAGTAAACATAAAGCTCTTTATCAACAAAATTTTGCTGTCTGCATGGAAAAAATTAAGGAAGACTTCCATACATGGTCTCAGTTTAGCTGGAAGAATTAACATTGTCAAGATGAATATCCTTCCTAAACTTCATTGTTCTATTTCAAAACATTCCCAAATACACTAACACATAATGTTTAAGAAGTTAGATTCAATCATAACCCCATTTATTTGTAATTCAAAATATCCATGCATCCATGACCCTATAAAGACCTAAGGCAGAAGGTGGCATGGATCTACCTAACTTTCAATTGTTATTACTGGGAGGCAAATATACAAGCTATAAAAACCTGGACATTGACACAAATAAATGAACACACACAGGCTTAGTCCGCAATAAAAATAAAATCCTGCAGTACTTCTTTATACTCCTTGCTTTGTACCCCAATAAATATGAGTTATCATCAGTATACTAACATCCCAATTGTGCTTCATTCACTCAGAATATGGAACCAATGTAGGAAGTACTTCAAGATAGAAAAGCTTTTATCTGTGGCACCTCTGCATGATAACCACTTTTTTCCACCCTCTCAAACATACACAGTTTTTAATGTTTGGAAAACATACAGGATTAAATCACTGAGAGATTATACATGGATAACATATTTGCATTCTACGAACAATTACACTCCAAATTTAACTTTCCATCAACACAATTCTACCACTATCTCCAAATTAGAAACTTTGCTAAACAACTTTTGCCCAATTTTCCTCACCTCCCACCGACTTCTATTTCGGAAGAAATATTAATTAGTCTTGAGGACTCAGACAGTATTTCTGTAATGTATAAAAACATTTTAAAGTTCCTTCCTTTCAAAGATCTCAGAGTGTAGTGAGAAAAGGATCTCTTACTCAACATTTCAGAAAAGGACTGGAAGGCATCCAGGCACAGAATTCACTCTAGCTCCATATGTGCAAAGCATACAATTTTTCAACTTAAAATCTTTTACCAAGCACATCTGTCTCATTTAAAATTGTCTAAAATGTGTCCAGGGCAAGAACTAACCTGCGAACGTTGCAATCAAGCTCCAGCCTCATTGGGTCATATGTTTTGGGCCTGCACCAAATCAATATCATTCTGGACCAAAATCTTAAAATGCCTTTTAGGCAGCCTTGGTATCACAATCTCTCCTAATCCATTAACAACCGTGTTTGGTGCATTCCTTGATGGGCTTAACATTAGAATCCCTGAAGCCTAAGAAAAAGGTCATAACACCTTAAATTTGTTTTGCACCTCTACATCAGCGTCTTTGTTTTGCAAGTGTGTCAATCAGCACAAATAGCAAGCAGCCTGCTATCCCAATCCCATCCCCTGGGGAAATGTAAGGCAAGAAATGCTGAACACATAACTAAAACAGAAACCTTTTTCATGTTACAGTAATAATTGAGAAAAATGCTGATATGAAGTGTGAAGATTGAAGTCCAAATATCATACTGTATGAACACTTTCAAAAAAGGTGTAACAAAACAAGTACGCTTTTATTCAAGAATATAACAAAACAAAAGGAAATCATTCAATTTACACGTTGCTGTCAATGAGTAAAACGCCAAGCCCAAATATCAATCGACAGAGAGCCGACATATCTGCTTGGCTGCTGTAGAGGTAAAACTTACTGCCTTGTATTTAAGAGGTTGCGGGTTCGAGACCCAGTTCTCCCTGTTTTGAGGGGAGCGCTGCTATTATTATTACTATTATATAATATAAACATACATTTCATTTTAGTCTGTAGCACCCGGTGTAAATTTTTGCTACCTGTGAAAGTTAGCTTTTTTTTTTTTTAATTCAGTTTTATTCTCTCAGTCACATTCATATGGTATAACGAACTTGTCTCTCTCTCTCTCTCTCTCTCTCTGAGTTGATGGCATTTATCTCCATTCTTTTCACAAGAGCAGCGATAACCACTGTAGGTGCTATAGTTGATGCCTGGTCAGAACTATTTATTGTTCAAGCAATCAAAGATACAATGCACAGCAACTGCTATCACAGTATCATGCGGCATTTGCTCTTTGACAACAAAGACACCCATGTAGAATGTGTTAAAAATGACAGATTTGAATTACAACCCAGGGCAACATACTGTATTACTGTTGATGAGCAACTGTTTCCAACCAAGGTCTGCTGTCCTTTCTTTTAATACATCTCAACAAAGCCTGACAAATTACAGCCTCAAATCAAAAGTATGTTTTGATTATATAATAGTAATAATAATAGCAGCTCACTACTCAAAACAGGAAGAACCCAGATTCAAACCGCTAACCTCTTCATTATGAGGAGGCAGTTCCTACCTCAGCTCGAGCCAAACAGACAAGTCGATTGATAGTTGGGCTTTGGATTTTACACATATATTCTTCAATAAAAGTGCACTTGTTTTGTTATACCTTTTGTGAAAGTGTTTATTTGATATTTGGGCTTCAGTCATACATTTTGTCAATTATTACTATAACATAACATATTACTATAACAAAAATTTTTGTTTTAGTTATGTGTTCAACATTTCTTGCCTCGCATTTCCTGTCATCCTTCATTGATCCAGATAGGTGAAGACACAGAACACACATGAAATGCATGTATTCCAAATAACAATATATTATTTACCCGACATAATTCCAAGCACCTCACACCCAGGTAAACAGACTTAAGCTGGGAGGACTTGAGCTTCATCGGTGGGGGGCAGGATAGCATGCTGCTTGCTGCTTAAGCTGATTGACACATTTGCAAAACAAAGATGCTGATGATGAGGTTCAAAGGAATTTAACGTGGTCCAGCATTACGACTTTTTTCGTAGGCTTCAGGGATTCTAGTGTTAAAGTGGAGAAGCAAAACCACTGCTCTTCTGATTTGGGGAGGGTCTGCATCATTGTTCAAAGTGGCACTGCTTGCATCCAACTACCATGCTGAGTAAGTGGATAGTTATAGATGAATGATAATGTGGTAGAAATAAGTGATAAAATCCAATCAAGTTTCATTTTCTGTAAGTCCTATGCAATGTAAATGGCAAAAAATGGTTAAAAAAATGTGTTCATTCGAAAATATTCAATTATTTGAAGAGGTTATTTTGAAGTTATTCTGAAGCGACATACCCATTAAAACTTTAATTTATTTAAATAGTGTGTTTTACATGCAGTGCACTTATCAGAAAGCTGTAAATACAAATGTCAATTACATTAAAGTAAACAAATTATTTATATCCTATTTGCTGTTACTTCTAATAGGAAAAAAATTGTCTCAGCTCATATCTTGGTACACATTGAACATTATCATAATTAGATTAATTGCGGAAAGTGGTGACAATATAAGCACTTTTTCCTCAAGGCTTCTAAGCTATGACTTGTCTTGAATAAAACAAGTAACTTGACCTGACTTGCTTGATTAAATAATGTGACTCAACTTGGCTTGCTTGAATGTAATCTTTATAACTTAAGACTTTGAAACTTGAACACCAGAACTTGAAGCTTACTTGAGACTTGCATATGCAGGACTTTTTCCCTCCTAACTGCTAATAGTAAAAATATTAGGCCAATAAGGGATGTAGGATAGGAATCCATTTTTGGGGGGGCATTAAGTTACAATTGATTCTACAGAGACACACATTTTGTTTACTTTTACATACAAGGTGGGATCATTAATCTTTAAAATATTTTTAATAAAACTAGGCGGCTTCACCCCCTGCTTGCTTCGGTCGCCAACCCCCATGTTTGTTTTTCCGGATACACACTTTTAAGATTATTTTTTCTTTGAATTGTTGCTATTTCATTAGTTTCACTTTTATTTCAGAACTTTGTTAAAAACAATATTTGGAATCTGTCGAGTCCCAACATGCTGAATCTTTTAAATGAGGTCAGTGAGACGTGTTTAAAGACTTTGTACCATAATTCAGGATAGGTTTCTCTGTTTGGAATTTCAGCACAGGCAAAATGATCTACATCATCAGCAGTTAATATTTTTTTTGCAAAGTGACCAATAAATGCATGTGAGGTAAACCCCGTTTTTGAAATTCTCTGACTTAAACTTCAAAGCCTTGCAATATTTACATACTTCTAACATATCACCTATGTCGATATATTCGATCTCTATTTGCCTTTCCGTTATTTCTCTGAGTAATAATTTCTCTTTGTTTGCACTAATGTGATGTTTACTTTCTTTGTTATGACACTTTTGTTTCTTCTTTGCTTAGTCGTCGAAGTTTCATCTATAACATATTCATCTATCACGTCTTGTCTCCCTAGTCTTTCTCTCCCATTTATGCTTATATAAAGGGCTATATAAAACAAGCAGCATTTGATCACTGGAATCAGTTATGCAGAATCAGTAAAGCTAAATTATGACATTAAGGCTGGTATCTTACTACCTTATACAGTATATAATGAAGGACAGTATATTAGAGTTGGTGTGAGTGTGTAAGATTTCTTTGGTTAGATGTGGTTTTGGTTGACCACCAAAAGCCCTAAGAAGTTTTTTAAACTTGGGAAAATATCAACCCATCCACTGAATTTACAGGTAGTAGGATATACAAGGAAAAGTATATAGGTATGAATACTGATCAGTAAGTACAGATATATAATATGAATAGATATAGACATGAAATATTTTATATGCACAGAACACACACATGTTGACCAGTGAAAATATACATAGAGTACGGTCAGAAGTTATTGTTATTTAGAAAGGTCAGCAATTGGGTGGTAAGGGACAAGAGTATACAGTAGAATGGTGATGGTGTTATGAAAGAAACTGTTACTGAACTTATATTCCAGGAGCAAAGGGTCTTCTAGCCCCTCCTTAATGAGAGGAGGATAAACAGTCTGTGGTTGGAGTGTGAGGCATTCTTGATGATGCTGCGACCTCCTTGCAGACACTATGTATGCTGCATTTTGATGACGATGATGTGCTGGGCAGTTTTCACCACACCTTGCAGGGCCTTTCTGTCAGCATACCACACCTTAATGCAGTTAGTTAATATGCTCTTGACAGTACAGTCGAAATGTTCAACAGACTCTGAGGAGACAGGCAGGCTTTCCTTAGCCTTCGCAAAAAGTAAAGTCACTGTTGTGTCTTTTTTAACCAGACTGGAAGTGTTTATTGTCCAAGAACGATCCTCAGAGATATATATGCCCAGGAATCTGAAGCTGAAAACACGCTCCACCTCTATATGTGTCTGCTGCCTTTAGTTTTCTGGTAATCCACAATGAGCTGTTTGGTCTTCTTGGTACTGACAGCCCTGTGGAATGCCACTACTCTGTGGTTGTTCAACTTGAAAGACTGGGGTCTGTTGGTTAGAAAGTTCAGTGTCCAATTACAAAGACAGGGGCTGATGCCAAGGTGCTGAATTTATTTACCAGATGGGAGGAGATGATGGTGTTAAATGTGGAGTGTTGTTGTTGTCCAAGTGTGTCAGGGCAGAGTGAAGAACCAAAGATATGGAATTCTCCATTTACCTAATGGAACAATAGGCAAGCTAGTAGGTATCTAGTGTGGGAGGCTGACTGGATTTAAGGTGAGCCAGAAACTGTCTCTCAGAGCACTTGGTTATGATGGGAGTGAGTGCAAGAGAGCGGTATTCATTTATTTTCCCTGGAGAGGATAGTTTAGGAAGCTTCTGTGGCTTAGCGGTAAGATTTACGGACTCAGAGGGCAGCAGGTCTTGCTGTGCCTTAAGGACCCAAGTTCGATTCCCGTTGGGTAGAAAGTGTTACGTTTAGGGCGGCACGGTGGCGCAGTGGTAGCACTGCTGCCTCGCAGTTAGGAGACCCGGGTTCGCTTCCCGGGTCCTCCCTGCGTGGAGTTTGCATGTTCTCCCCGTGTCTGCGTGGGTTTCCTCCGGGCGCTCCAGTTTCCTCCCACAATCCAAAGACATGCAGGTTAGGTGGATTGGCGATTCTGAATTGGCCCTGGTGTGTGCTTGGTGTGTGGGTGTGTTTGTGTGTGTCCTGCGGTGGGTTGGCACCCTGCCCAGGATTGGTTCCTGCCTTGTGCCCTGTGTTGGCTGGGATTGGCTCCAGCAGACCCCCGTGACCCTGTATTCGGATTCAGCGGGTTAGAAAATGGATGGATGGATGGATAGTTTAGTTACTGGTACAATAATTGTGGACTCAAGTCAGCCTGAGCCAAAGACGGTTTGAAGAGTTGCCCAGCACAGGCCATAAGCACACTCCCGGGTATGCCATTGAGACCAACAGCACTACATGAATTCACTTTGGTCAGTGAAGATTGTACAGCAGAGGTTGTAAGTCTGAGGGGCTGGTTATCTGGGGGAGGGACAGTTGTGGTTGCAACTGTTTTACTGTCCTGATCAAAACAAGCATAAGAGTTGTTTAGCTCATCAGAAAGGGAGGCATTACTTGTTGTTGAGGTTGTATAATTACACACACACTTTAGTTCTGCATCAGAATCCTAGGGTTTAATCAATAAATAAATCAATCAATTAGTTAATACTGCAAATGTAATAATTAATGCCATTTCAGAAACATTTCCTCAAAAAGTGGGCATTGCCCACATTTCCCAAGCATGTCAGAATTACTTCTAGGAATTGAGCTCAAAGTCTGACCAGGATAAAAATTTTCCTACACCAACTCCCAGCGAGGAGTATGGGTTTGTGGTTCAGAATGAAAGATGTAACAGTTTTCCGGAACCTCAAGCTGTAAAATGGGGCATTTTATTGTTTCCTCAGATATCACAAAGATATTTTTTAGTTTGCTGAATCTAACGCTAAGGTTTCACCACATAGATGATGACAATAATAATAATAATAGTAACAGCAATATTCAAAGTAGTAAAAGGAGGAAAAAATAATAAGGTAGGGTATTTCACTAAGCTGCATGTAAATGTTGCCACATCTGAACAACATCAAGGATAAAAATGTAATGAGCACTAAAATGGAAAGAACAAGGCATACACCGAATGAGAGCAAATCCCAACAATGGGCACATTTATTTAACAATGAACAATAAATAATCCACAGCTGTACTGTCAGGAGGATGATGGTTCCCCTGTTTCAGTAACAGTTACTGAAACTAGTCACACTATTCCAGTGCTGTTCCTGAAGTTGTATTCACTCTTCCATTGTTCCTGATAATCTTCCAGAGCCATGTGCTATGTCCCTTTTACATGATCCTCTCTTATTTTCTGCAAGGCTCTATTCATCCAATGCTGCAAGACTATCTGCTTACCTTTTAAAACCTTCCCTGTCTTGTAAAGTATAACATAGGTGGAGTGGTGGCTTTGAGGCTAGGGATCTGCACTGGCAATCAGAAGGTTGCCCAGTTCCAATCCCGTAAATGCTAAAAGGGACTCTGCTCTGTTGGGCCCTTGAGAAAGGCCCTTAACTTGCAATTGCTGAATGCTATGAGTAGTGAGAAAAGTGCTATATAAATGCAAGGAATTACTATTATTATTATTATCATCATTAACATAAATGTTTCAGGGGTTCATGGAATGCAGAATTCTGGATACCTTTGTATCAGTTCACTGACAGTCATCCATCCAGCCACGCATATCTTTCGGGTAATATGGTGGCAACTACAATACACCCCGTTATAATTTGCAATTCACACATTTGTTCATGTCCACACACAATGATCTTTATGTGTGTGCCGTCAATCACACCAACAACTTCAGGAAAAACAGCGATTTGCATAAATACAGCCTGCTTTAGCACTTCTGTCCATGGAGTGGTGGGGAAATGTATAAATCTGTAGGTTATCTCATTTGTTGAAGAGTATTCAAAGTATGGCGCAAAATTAAAAACATGGTTAATTGTTATATACCCAAAAAATCACTAAAGTTGCAACTTCTCCAATTACTCTGAAATCTTTTAGCCAGCTATGACCATTTTCCTACTCTGAGAAAAATTTGGTGAATTTGGGCACTGGTCTGTGCTGTACTAGCAACCATAAGTAACACAATTGCAGAGATCTGTCCAGATTGCCAGATTGCAAACCAACAGGTAGCATTTCCTTTTGCACACTCAAAGACAGATATACCAAGTGAAAACAAAAAAAAAGTCCATCAAGCAATTACGTATGTGCAAAAAATAAAGTATTTATTCAACAAGGTATTTAACCTTCAAAATTCACTGCTAGAATATATGGAATTGAACTAGAAGCTGCCTTTTTAAGAACCATGTATTCACAATGTTTTTTTAAAGAAAACAAGTATTTTCTTCTGATTTTGCATTACTATGAAAAATAATTTAACTCTTGGCTTTGCCAATAATATGAAGGACTCTGAGAAACTACTTAAATATTAGCTTGTTTGTTGGTAGAATTATGTGGTAGAATAATTAAAATGTATTTAAAAAGACGGTATTTAAATGTATGTAAAACATACCTATATATATATATATGCACACACAAAGAAGGAATTCTGACATTCATGGACACTAAGTAATACATTTATTTCTTTCATTTTTCTTTTTTTCTTAAATAATAAAGCTATCTATCTTTCATTTTATTAGAATATTCAAACAATTGCTCTAAATATGCTAGATGACAAACCATCTTCAGTGTTCAGATTGTTCACCGTTGGTGTCAATACACTGTTGTCATTATCAAATAAGTAATCTGCAAACATTCAAGGCGTCTGCTGAGAACTCTGTACACATCTCTGATTGCTTGCTGTAGCTCTCTAAGAGTTGCCATTCCCATACCATACACTTTTATCTTTCAGGTAATACCACAGGTAGTTCAAACATTCTTTGTGGCACCCTGAACAGAATTTCTAGTTAGTATAAAGATACTGAAAACTGAGAAAAACATTGGCTGTATAAAATTAAAAAAAAAAGAACAAAAATCAATGTTTAATACTACTTGAATGTAAGACAACCCCGTGCTCTTTTGGCTTTTCATCAATCATACACAGTATTTTTGTTTGTGCTATTTCACAATAAGGTTTTCTTTTAAATGTGCAAACATTTGGACTTCTAGACCTACTTTTGAATAGTACATGATTCATTAACCTTAATTGTTTAAACATATCTACTCTGTACATGAAGGAATTGTTAATATATATTTCAGGTTTATGCACAAGTAAGGAGAAGGACAAGGTAGCACCTCCACAGAAGGCTTTGCTAATTCATTTTTGTATAATTAAGATAGTACTTGTGCTGCAGAATGAAGAATGTTCCATTACTCCCCAATCGGTTGTTTTTTTTGTTTGTTTTGTTTTTTGTCAAAGGGAACATTACTTTGTCTATTTCACCATGAGCATCATTCCATCTGACATATGTGGGCATAGGCAGGTATACTAATATATGCATGCACTACATATTCACAATATCTCCCAATGTCCTCCTCTTAAACATGTGCATTTTAAATCAATTGTTGCATCTAGCAGAATGATTTTTTTGCTCTTGAAAGAATATTTTATGGCCACTAGGAGAAAGGATTTGGGCCCATCAGCACCATGCTAAATTAACCTTTGTCTCTGGTGTTTAAACAATATCATTGCTTCCACCTTAAAACTGAAAGTGAATCTACAGAGATAGCAATTTTTCATTTTTTGCTAGATCACTTTATATTTTTTGGATAAGAACAGTGGTTCTCAGCCTTTATGGCCTCAGGACCCAGTTTTGCCTGTTTATGCTGACTGATGACACCAACAGGGTTTCCCCCGATGGAGATACAAATTATGAATGTGTTAAATCGTATATGGGTTGGACATTACAGGTGGGGTGGTTCAAGATTCGTGAAATGAGTATGATTATAGGAAAATAAATTTAAAGAATGACCCAAAGATGACATTGTGAGCTACCAATGGTAAATCACAACTCAATGGTGAGAAACAATCAAAGAGGGCTGTGCAATATATATATCATATATAAATATATACTGCTCACAAAAATTAAAGGAACACATTAGATACATCAGATCTCAATATGAAGTTGGATATCTATACAAATAACGACAGGGCAATGTCTTAGGAACAAAAGGATGCCAAGTCTTTTAATGGTAATAAAAGTTTTCTGCCTACAGAGGGCTCAATTGTGTAGACACCCTAAAATCAGAGTGAAATGAAGATGTGGCAGGCTAGTCCATTTTTTCAAAAACTTAATTTCTGCTACTCAAAATGCTTTTCAGTATCTTGTGTGGCCCCCACGAGCTTGTATGCATGCTTGACAACGTCGGGCATGCTCCTAATGAGACGATGGATGGTGTATTGTGGCATTTCCTCCCAGATCTATATGAGGGCATCCCTGAGCTGTTGTACAGTCTGAGGAGCAACCTGGCGGCGCCTAATGAACCGAAACATAATGTCCCACAGATGTTCTATTGGGTTTAAGTCAGGGGATTGTGAAGGCCATTCAATTGTTTCAATTCCTTCATCCTCCAGGTACTGCCTGCATACTCTTGCCACATGAAGCCGGGCATTGTCGTGCATTAGGAGGAAACCAGGACCTACTGCACCAGCGTAGTGTCTGACAATGGGTTCAAGGATTTCATCTCAATACCTTATGGCAGTCAGAGCACCATTTCCTACGCAGTAGATGTCTGTGCGTCCCTCCATGGATATGCCTCCCCAGACCATCACTGACCCACCACCAAACCTGTCATGTTGAACGACGTTGCAGGCAGCATATCGTTCTCCTTATCTTCTCCAGACTCTTTCACGTCTATCACAGCTGCTCAGGGTGAACCTGCTCTCGTCTGTAAAAGTACAGGGCGCCAGTGGCGGACTTGCCAATTCTGGTGTTCTTGAGCAAATGCCAGTCGAGCTCCACGGTGCTGGGCAGTGAGCACAGGGCCCACTACAGGACGTCGGGCCCTCAGGCCATCTTCATGAAGTCTGTTCCTGATTGTTTGGGTAGAGACATTCACACCAGTGGCCCTCTGGAGGTCATTCTGTAGGGCACGAGCAGTGCTCAGCCTGTTCCGCCTTGCACAAAGGAGCAGGTATCGGTCCTGCTGATGGGTTGAGGACCTTCTACGGCCCTGTCCAGATCTCCGAGAATAACAGCCAGTCTCCTGAAATCTCCTCCATGTTCTGGAGATTGCGCTGGGAGACACATTAAACCTTCTTGCTGCAGCACGTGTGGATGTGCCATCCTGGAGAAGTTGGACAACCTGTGCAACTTCTGTAGGGTTAAGGAGTCACCTCATACTGCCAGTAGAGATGATTACTCAAGCCAAAACTAGCACTCTACAAAGGTAATGTCTGGTTGAAGACATAGAACCCAGCATGCTGATTTCATGAGGCAACTGAATTACCAACTTAATTATGGATTATTATTACTATTTATTAAGGAAAATCCTTTATCTAAGGTCACTTGGAAAAAAATGCACATGCAATACCACTTAATTATGCATGTATGAAATTAGCCTTGTATGTATGAGATACAGGATTTCATTGTGGATGATAAATCTTTGGAAATTGATCTAAAAAGGGAATGGAAAGCTTTTGAAATGAAAACTGCATTTTCAACTATATCTGTTATAGTCTATACTAATGCTATTTGCATTGTACAAATGTGTGTTTAACACTGTATGAAGGAAATATCCAACCTTTAACACTCTTCCTGAACAAGTTTACAGTTGCTAATGAACGTAACTTGCCTATCTTTGGGATGCTGCTAGTTCTGCTGTTAAACTTTTCCAGATATCCAATTTCTAATGTCTACTCACTCACACACGTTCAGTGAAGAGTATGCATGTTCTGTCTGTGGGGATTCCTCCATTTCCTCCCCAATTTAAAAGGCATGCTGGATAATCTGGTGAGTAAGGGTTTGACTGCATTGCTAAAGGCTGATTAAATTCAAAGTTTAAGCATCTCTCAAAAAGGCTTAAATGATAACATATCATCACATATTTGATACAAACTCAATCATTTTAGTTGCATATGAATTGCAAAAATATGGTGTGTTGTGTGCTAGGTGTGGCTGCACCTTTAAAGAATAAATTAGAATTATTTTCATGTTTACATTTTACTTTTTCAAGCCTTTTATTAAGGTTTATCAACTGTATTAATATGAAGCCATATAGAACAGCATTATCAGTAAATAACAAAAAATAAAATAAATAATCTATGATTTTCTGTTTCTAACCATACACCATTAAAGGCTGTTACAGGTCAAAATTATAACTGATATTATTTAAGTGCTTGAGCCATCTGATAAGCTGACACCCTGTCCAGGGTCTGATTCTTGTCTTTATTTTTGCTCAAAGCTAATTGAATTCATTTTGGCTCTCTGAACCAATAATACTGATTTGTGAGGTTTCTGGAAATGAATGGGCAAATAGAAGATTAAAAGTGTTTAGAACCATGTAATTTTTCAAAAAGTAGAGTAATTTCAAATAACAGGAAAACTATTATTCAGAATGCAGTGGGTGCTTACATTATACCCTAAAAAGTGAGACTCCCCATGCACAATTATATTGCACATGTCATACACATAATTATCCAGTTTACGAAATCAGTTAACACCAATGAGTGAAGGATAATTCCCATCTCTGGACAAAGCTCATGACCATCACTCTCCAAACACACATTATGTTTAATTCAAAAGCGCATTACCTAGCCTGCACACCTTTTTGGATGTGGTTATCTCTGCAACCTCATTTTTTCCAAGATTCCTGGTATTCCACACTTGAGTCACACAGGCATTCTTAGGATACAATTTGCACATTCACTCTGTGATCTTTCTTCAGTTTCTTTTCTCTTTCAAAGGATGCCACTTACCTTGGCGACTTTAACCTGATCCTTTATGAATGTGAGTATGTGACAAGTGATTGACTTGTGTCCCATTTTGCTGTTCCCTACATTAAATGTTATTATGAGTATTAATAAATGTGTCACACAACAAGACACTTGATTAAAACAGACAGAGACACTATCACTTTTCACGAACTTTGCATCAAAAAGCTAAGTATGTAACATCTATAAAAGCTGGTAAACATCTAAACACTTCCCTATTGGATAAATCAGGACAGAAGTGAAGATGAACAGAGGTGCCTTAACTTATAAAATCCTGTATGCATGAGACTGTTTCACGTACAAAAGAAATATTATGTCATACAAACAAGATAAAAACCTTGCAGTTCAGGCCTTCCCATACAATTTAATGAGAAAATGATACTACTGGCCCTGCCCATTACTTGAACATAAACCTCATACCGCAAGCTCTCATGTAACTGGCACTGTACTAATGGAAAATTAGCAAAGTCATTTGGATTTCTTCTGACAAAATGTGTAATTCATACACATAAAATGTATTACTTAAGAGTCTATATTTAAAGTGCTGTTGATAAAATGACACACATACAGGGTCAATATTGAGTTGCCTAAATGTCAAAATATTTAATGACTTCCAAAAATTAACTACTTGGTAGGTCAAAGAATGCTGAAATATATTTTCATCATTTACTGTCCTGTTTATAATAAACATTAAAACATAAAATAATAATTGAAGTAACAGAAAGAAGAACTAAAAGCTCATATGCAAACATTCAAATTATATGATCTGATATCTATACTAATAAAAGGCAAAGTCCTCACTGACTGACTCACTCACTCATCACTATTTCTCCAACTTCCCGTGTAGGTAGAAGGCTGATATTTGGCAGGCTCATTCCTTACAGCTTACTTACAAAAGTCGGGCAGGTTTCATTTCGAAATTCTATGCGTAATGGTCATAACTGGAACCTATTTTCGCCCATATACTGTAATAGACTGCAGCTCGATGGCCGTGGGAGGCGGTTGCGTCCCACGTCATCACGCCTCCCACGTAATTGAGTGCCTGCCCATATATGGTCAATATTCGCGGGTGAAGGACTGTGTTTATGCAAACGATCTTCAATGCATGTACTCCGAGCGGCTCACGTGAACTGACTGTGAACGTAGTAAGCATACAAGCATATTCATAAGTGCAGCTACTGCGGAAACAAAGCACACGGTGGAAAAAGTCAATATCCAGCTAAAGGAAGACAGTGTAAAAAAACCCATGCATGCAGTGTGTGATGTCTCAGATAAGAGTACCGATTTTGGTAGTGAACACTTTGATGAATGAAACCTGTTATCTTTACAACGGTTGACAAACACGGAATGTAACTTGAACACAACACGTCCTCCAAATACGAACCTGATTGAAAGAAATAATGATAATCAAATCCTTGATGACAGCAACACTCATAACACTCACAAAATAATTACATTTACAATCATGTTACGTTATTTTTAAAATGTTCCCTTTTCTTTTTCATTACTTCTTTAACACACTACTTCTCCGCTGCGAATTGCGGGTATTTTGCTATATATATATATATATATATATATATATATATATATATATATACACATATACAGGGAGTGCAGAATTATTAGGCAAGTTGTATTTTTGAGGATTAATTTTAATATGGAACAAACACAGTGCTATCAGTCAATCCAAAATGTTAATAAACCTGAAACCTGAATGTTTCACAACGGAAATGTGAGTGTGAACATCATCAGGGGAATACATATGTGCACAATTATTAGGCAACTATTAGTGTGCAGATTTATTATGCAACTAAAGGAAAAATGAAAATTTTCCCATCTCACTTGTTTATTTTCATCTGTTATAGTGAGAATAATAAACAAACACCTCAAAATTTACAAATAAACATCTCTGACATTTAAAAAATAAATCAATCAATCAATGACCAATATAGCCACCCTTCTTTCCAATAACAGTCATAAGCCTTTCCATTCATGGAGTCTGTCAGTTTCTTGATCTGTTGACGATCAGCTTTTGTGGAGCAGTGACTACAGCCTCCCAGACACTCTTCAGAGAGGTGTATTGTTTTTCTCCCCGTAAATCTAGCGTTTAAGAAGTGCCCACAAGTTCTCGATAGGGTTTAGGTCAGATGAGGAAGGGGGCCATGTCATTATTCCTTCATCTTTAAGGCCTTTACTGGCTGGCCACGCAGTGGAGAACTTCGATGCAAGTGATGGAGCATTGGCCTGCATAAAAATCATGGTCTTTTCCTGTATCACTGTTTGAAGAAAGTGTCTTGAAAAACTGGCAGTAGGTTTGGGAGTTGATTTTGAGTTCATCTTCAATGCAAAAGGTCCAACTAGCTCATCTTTAAAAATACCAGCTCATACCAGTACCCCACCTCCACGTTGGAGTGGAGCTCTGTGCCCATTACTGATCCACAGGTCCATCCATCTGGTCCATCAAGAGTCACTCTCATCTCATCGGTCCATAAAACCTTTGAAAAAAATCTGTCTTCAGATATTTCTTGGCCCAGTTTTGACGTTTCAACTTATGTTTCTTGTTCAGTGGTGGTTGGGTTTCAGCCCTCCTTACCTTGGCCATGTCTTTGAGCACTGAACACCTTGTACTTCTGGGCACTCCAGGTAGGTTGCAGCTCTGGAATATGAAAGTACTGGAGGATAATGGGTTCCTGGTAGCTTCACGTTTGATTCTTCTCAAATCTTTGGCAGCTAATTTGCGTCTTTTGTTCTCAACACGTTTCTTGCGACCCTGTTGACTATTTGCAACAAAATGTTTGATGGTTCTGTGATCACACACCAATATCTTAGCAATTCCAAAAGTGCTGCATCCCTCTGAAAGACTTTTTACAATTTTTGACTTTTCAGAGTCAGTTAAATCTCTTTTTTGGCCCATTTTGCCTGAGGAAAACTAGCTGCCTAATAATTCTGCACACCTTGATATAGGGTGTTGATCTCCTTAGGCCACACCCTCCCTCATTACACAAATACACATCACCTGACGTGCTTAAATCCAATAAGCATTCAAGTTAATACAGCTTGGAGTTGGAATATACGCATTAAAAATGATGATATGGTCAAAATACTCACTTGCCTAATAATTGTGCACACAGTGTATAGTTTTATTGTCAGATAATGCAAAGAGTACGCGACACGTGTTTCGCGCAAATTTCTGACCTCATCAGGCGTACACACTTACTGCATCCCCTCTCGTGGATCGAACCTCAGAATGTCAGCGTCAGAGGCGAAGCCTCTTACATTGCGCCACGGCGTGTGATTACTTTATTTGACACTATGTAGATCGGGGTAATTACATTCAATGCATTCGTAGTCTGAATCACAATCTGATTGTATGGTGTGTATCCCTGATGAGCCCAGAATTACGGCAAAACACGTGTCGCATACTCTTTGCATTATTTGACAGTAAAACTATTTCAACCATTCTATGACCTGCTTCTCGCAACGGAAAGAGGGCACCGTGGCGGATGTTAGCTGACTTGCTGACCAACCACAGGCGTTACCTGGTAGGTAATCACCCATACAATCAGACTGTGATTCAGACTACGAATGCATTGAATATATATATATATATATATATATATATATATATATATATATATATATATATGCCATATATATATGCCAGCAACACTCATGACAATGACAAAACAATTACATTGTCAATCATGTTACGTTATTTTTAAAATGTTTCCTTTTCTTTTTCATTACTTCTTTAACACACTACTTCTCCGCTGCAAAGCGCGGGTATTTTACTAGTTTTAAATAAAAAAATAGAGGGCAGTAATAAAGTCAAGAAAAAGAAAATTAGAAAGATCTTGTTGAGTATTTTGAAATAAATAATTTTACATACACAAATGCTAAAACAGTACAAGAACTAATAACGAATAAGACAAATATAAGTAACATCAACAGCAAAATAACCAAAATAGATTACCTCAATAACATTAATAAGGCATACATATTACTTGGTACCTACAGCATATTAATTAGTCTTTACAGGTTTATAAAATTTCAAATAAATTAAAAATGAATTAATAGTCTAGAGTTTCCATAAATACTTCCCATCCTCTTAAAAGAAATATGTATATTAATATAAGTGCATCTGTCTACTAGATGCAATATACTGTATGCAAAAAATGTTTTCCATCTTTTTGGTACTTGAAGAGTCTATTGGATAAACGCTAAAGGCAATCAATGACTCAAGTCACAAAGTAATAAGAAAAGATTAATAAAAACCTTGCTTAAAACTCCTTTACAGAAATCAAAAACAAGGTCAACAAATGGTCAGAAAGATGCAAGATAAAGAATGATGATTTACTTCTGAGAATTAGTATTTTAGTGGACACTCCTGGATCATAATGAACAGCGTTTTAACCTTTCACAACCTCTATAAGCACAAAAGGCTGTGTTATTATTATTTCTTTGATAACTTACAAGACCAAAAATCATATAAAGTAAAGGTTATTGCAGTCTCTTTGTAATAAACAAAAGTCAGGTTGGTGTCATCTAATTTTCTTTTTTGACATTTTAATCTGTTTACATAATATTATTCATAAATTGAAATGCTAAAGTAGTAAACAGCTTCTGCTGCACTGAAGTGATGAAAAGCTGGAAAAGCAGAAAGATTAACAGATAAGATTAAAAACTAATATTTTTTTTTTTTGCCAGATGAAAACTCAGCTACTGCATAGATAGACATCATTGGAAAAATTTAATGATGAGGTGGTCAAATTCAGTTTAATTCATTTTTAGATAAACATATTTCCTGTAATAATCTACCAAGCTATAACAAATAAAGCTTCAATAAAACAAAATGACAGACAACAAAATGATGTTACATTTCAATGAAAACTGAAGAAACAGAGCGCAAATAAATATAATTTTATTAACTGCTTTCTGATTCTTGCATTTGATGATCAGTTTTCAACAAAACTGCATTGCGCATATTCCACTTTTTATCTGCATATTTTCCTTGCCAACAGTCCTTCAGAACTACTGTCCATACTTAATTTTCTGTGCCCATAGAGATCATAATGGCACTCTGACTAAAGTTGTTTTATCCTAAACAGAAAGCAGATTGTCTGGCAAACTCAAAGAGGGAAACACAGATTGCATTGACACCAGAAAATCCATAACCATATAAAGTTTGCTAAAAGGCCAGATGTACTGTAATGTCTTTATTGGATAAGTGAGCCCCTAGTAACAAAGCATTGGCAGTTTATGGACTGTAACAGTAAGTGGGCTGCAAGCTTCAAATCATGCAAATGGAACATAAAGCATAATATGAGACATTAAGTAGTGCTGTTTATATTTTGGGCACACTCACAAAAAAGGCACAACCATGCTGTATATTAAGGTTTGTTTGTTTAAATTTAAATGTGTTAAATGAGACTAGGATGACATGAACATGTGGTAATTGTCAAACTGTATATCTGAGGTTATCGAGACCTAACAATACTAATAAAGGCAGTTGGGCAGTGTGCTCCACCAGCTTAGGTATTCCATATCACACGCCAAGGCTGCCAGTTTAGTACCATGTCTGCCAAAGAATGTGTGACCCCTGCAAAGCAAGTCATTTAATCTACCTGTATTCCACGGGTAAAAGATAAAATGTAAACAATTGTACTATGTATCTATAATTATAAACCTCATTGGAATGGTTATTCTGTTGGATAAGTATAACATGCAATTCTTAAAGATAAATAACAGTGAAAAGTTATTAAATAATGCCACAGTAGGTTCACTAGGCCCACCCGAGCCTCAAGCTCAAACCCAGTATTCCCTACTGTATCATTGTGCAGATAACAAGAACATGTCACTTATCCAGAGCTAAACATGTGCACTCAGTGATGAATCATATGCATCTCTATTTTATGGTTAAAAAAAAAAACAAAATTTAAATATCAAGCATAATATTATTTTAGACTATTATGTTAGTTGTTTCTACACCAAGAAAAAAAAAAGAGCCACAAAACTATGTGCATACAGCTATTAAAATGTCAACAATGTGTTTCATATATACCTAGTTTAAAACTATTAAAGATTATTTGAAATTGAACTTTCAATGGCCACGTTGCCTAATAAAATTTGTTCATGCTATTAATTATAAATATGGTTCTTTTTTTAAAGTATATTAAAATGGAATAGCTCGTAGGGGACCCATTAAGTTTATACTTACGCCATCTGTCCACCTTGTCTTCACTCAGAGGACACCACTGCCACCTCTACTTATCTCTCCCTGCCTTTTTACTTCTGGCAAAGCAGCACCAATACTCATAGCTACAGTGTCTGACACTGGCACTCAAGCTTTATTTATATTGTGCCTGGTAACAATTGAGCTTCGCTAAAATTTTAATTTCCATTTCACACCTCACTGGCAAATACTATTAGGTATGTTTTATGCTGTCCAGGGCCTCTTCTTCAGTTATCCATCCACCACACTGGCTAGTATAGCCATAAATTGCTTCTGCCGATTGTGAGTTAAAATAATAAATATCGAAAAATCATATGTCAGCTAATTTTCTATAATGTCACCAAATTTTAATAAAGGCACTTACAGCATTTTTAGATTTTGGGAGTATTTAGCTTTTCTATGAGTGGGTGGGAATTTAAACCTAAATACTGATATAGTAAACCGTCCTTTCTTAGCACATACCTGTTGGCCATGATGTACAATCCTGCCAAATTTCACCTTTTTAACTAACCAGGTATTAGTGTTTTTGTTGATGAGTGAGTGAATGAACATTAGAACACTTTAGATGAGAACAGGCCATTCAGCCCAACAAAGCTCGCCAGTCCTATCCACTTATTTCTTCCAAAAAAACATCAAGTTGAGTTTTGAAAGTCCCTAAAGTCTTACTGTCTACCTCACTACTTGGTAGCTTATTCCAAGTGTCTATCGTTCTTTGTGTAAAGAAAAAGTTCCTAATGTTTGTGCGAAATTTACCCTTAACAAGCTTCCAACTGTGTTCCCATGTTCTTGATGAACTCATTTTAAAATAACAGTCTCAATCCACTGTACTAATTCCCTTCATAATTTTCAACACTTCAATCATGAATGAGTCAGTAAACTTTGCATTATATATAAATGATAAATTGTGAAAATAGAACACCATATACAAAACAATAAAATCCTCAAATTGCAGTGTAGAAGGATGTAAGTATTATAGTGTCAAGTACATTTTCACAAATACTGGGAAAGAAAAAAAATTATTTATACTACCACAAACCCAAACAAGTTCATAATGTTATAGGAAAGTTGTGTGTGTCTGACTGCATAAAACAGTATAACATTGAGGATATTTCACAGAAGCTGCTTCCAGGAAACAGGAGGGGTATTTAATGTTCCTTTTAGTTAAATGTCAACAGCTTCAAACAAAATCTCTGCTAAATATTTTTAAAATTCCTCAAATAAATTTAAATTCTCTACTGCAATTCATACTGAATCAAAATGAGCAGATACTGGAAAAAAATGCACTAATTAAATGAATAAAAAGCCAGTGATTTTTAACAGATCTCCCACAACAAAAAAGAATAAAAAGAAAAATCCATTATTAACAAAGCCTTCTGAAATGCATCATACATCAGCCAAAGCTTTATATTAAATTACTTTTATAAATCTGATATATGCAGACTCTACCTGAATGATTTTCAACAATTAATATAATGAAAATGGTTCCAGTCTCGGACATTTGCAGAGTTACATGCATGACTCACAAACCCAGCTGTAAAATGTCAGTTGAGAGTTCACCCACCTAAGCATTAAACTTTTTGCAAATCAGTTCATTAAATGCTTATTTCCTATTTATTTTCAGCATCATTCTTATGCAGAAATCCTTCTTTCCACCACTAATACAGGGCACAGCATAATTTATAGAAGATGTTCATTTAATATGAAGTATTACCCCATACTAGCTACCTGCTGTACATTTGTATTTAAAGATAAATTAACTTGAAAGCTGTCTTAAAAGGTTGTAGAGATTTATGAGGTCTTTGACAAATGTTTTTTGTAATTATGCAACTATGGTGGTTAGTTGTTTTGGAAAGCCATCTGGGAAAATAGGATGTAAGTTTCGGTGATTGGGTTAATCATTTGCAATAAATGGTGTTAAAATGACAACTGTCATGGTATTTTCATCATCAGTGATCACTATTTTTTTCTTTTAAATGCTTCCTTGTTATTTTTATGCATAATAGAAATTAGTTCACCACAATAAAATATCACCTTTTTTATAATGAAAATATTGTTTTCAATACAATACAGCCATTGCTTATGTTAATAATTCCCGTGGTTCTCAGTTGTACTCATTTCACTAATATCTACTTTCAATATGATCACATAACATAAATCATTTTTTTGTTTTTGGGATCCAATGAAACATTTCCTTTTTTATAATGAAAATAATATTTTCAATAAAATACAACCATTGCAAATATTAAACCAGCTTCCAAAAATTATGTACTTCAAAGACAGTAAAAACAGCTTCAAGCTTTAAGGATCAAAAGATGAGACATATATAGAAGCAAAGCCCTGGTCAAAATCACAAAGACAAAAGAGATTCAGCAAAGCCCAATACATAAGACACAAACCAAAGATGATAAGATGTACCACAAAAATCTCAAAAATGGCAAAAAAAAAAAAAAAATTTATTTCGAAGGTTATATCTGCAATCTCAAATACAGATAAGGCATCATGGATGACCTTTTATCCCATCACACACAGCGAATTTCCAGGATGAAACCTTGGTGAAGTTTAGTCAAAAACGCCACAAGACTGAAACGTTTCTGACAATCCCAAAAATGGTGATTGAAATGCTACAAATAAACTTTCATAGTTATAATAATAAAGTCAGAAATTGATGATCCATATGGATTCTACAAGGATAAAACCCCTTTAAGAACCAAAACAATTCATAAATAATGTAAGAGAAAGCAAAATAAAAGTTAATCCAAGGAGTGTCACAACAAATGTGTTCCTCAAGACACAAAAAATGTAGAAATCTTTTTGTTGCTGTTCAGAATGAATTGCTTTGGTCGAGTAACTCCAACCTATGAGCCTTAAAAAGAAAAGAGAGTAATTGTATATCTGAGCGAGCTTTTGTAATGTGAAAATTTGAAATTAATTCAAAATCTAATCACTGGAAGTGGGAGAGTCCTAAGACATTTACAAACCTTACACAAATCTCTGCTAAGTATATCTTAAACTGAAATAAAGTACGTGGAAAATTACAGATCATGAAGAGTGCTGAGCAACTGTGTTGTGCCATTTGCCAGCTTTTTTCAATTGAAACTAAAACGTGTAACTTTTTGACTAGAACAACTACTCAGCTTATATAAACACAAACACAATGCCCATCATAGGTGGAAACAAATCAAAAAGGTTGCTTGAGAAAACTTAATTATACATAAAGTCAGGATCACAAAATTGAACAATGTAAAATATATACCATTTTTAAATAATTTATGCTGTTAATGGCTCAATACACATAGAAATACATTGTTTGACTGATAGGGCAATGTGGGGGCATTTAACAATGCAGTCTCAAAGTATCAGAAAGTAATGTTTGATTCTTGTCTCAGTATAGATTTCATGTTCTATCTGGGTTTCTGCAATTCCTCCTGCTGTCCTAAATATGTGCGTGTTGAGTTAATTACCAAGAGTGAGTGAGCATGACTATCATATGATTAGCCTGGCTATGGATGTCCAATACTGCTTCCTACTACGCACCCAATTATGGTGTCAAAGATTTTAACTCCTCATTAAGTAAACAAAAGACTTAAAGAGAATGAAAATTAGGTAGCTAAATAATTGACAAAAGGTAAAGATGTGGTTAGCCTTGTTATGTAACATAAATAAGCCTGTCTCTGCAGAATAACAGAACTTTTATGACAAGTCTCTCTTTATCTCTCACACAAATACTTTCAGGATTGCTCAAGTAATATGGTATTGGTTTTATTTATTTTTGATTTATCTGTTTTACCATTATGACAGTGGCCTCAAGATTGCTGTCATTTCAGGATGTTTTAATTTCTGTGATGTTGCATGTTGCTAGGCATATGATGCTCATACTGCACTACATGTGATATCGTGGTGACCATCTTCTTATATAATACGCTACCATGGCTGTCCATTTGTCTGTCCAGGATTTTAAATCACCTGTAGCTCGCAAACCATTTGACCTAATGATCTGAAATTTGATACACATATACTATGTGACCTCTACTGTCCGCTATTGGGGAGATGATTTGTATTACTCCTTTTATTTTTATTTTAATTTATTGTAGAATCAATTCTCGGCAGTGCACAGTGGGGAAGGCGTGCAGTGCATTTGTACGGGTGCTGTTCTCATCCTTACCACCTTCGCTGTCACTTCCTCTACCTCTTCATATCTTAAATCATTCTTGAGGCAGATTGAACACTTAAAAATTAAGAAAAAATGTACTAAGTAATTTTAACACAAAAACTGACGTAATCGTTTTAACGTGAAAAGATGCCAATGGAAGAAGAGAAGAAGCGGGCCGCTAGGGTGGAGAAAACAAGAGCAGCTCACAAAGCAACAAGTGCATCAACCTCTGAACAAACAAATGCTAAACAAACAGAAAAAGAGTATTAAAAATATAAGTCAAGTGTATTCAGTCTAAAGGGTATGTGAAATATGTGAAAATAAAGAGAAAACAGTTTTAGTTCTGATAGAAGTTTTGACTGAGCTTTGTTTAAAAATATCGAGGTCAATATTGCACTGTGAATTTTGGGTTCTAATTTTTGTTCTTAGCATATCAGCCTCTGCTTCACCTGACAATCCTTCTCATGTGCCTTTTAAAATAGAACAGCAAGATAAAAACACACAACACCATATCAATTTGCATGGATATAAACTGAGATTTTTGAATGGAGATAAGGAAAATATGTATAAAACTTAGTAAAGCAGAGTCAAGATTTAGGAAGTTATTATATCAGGAACAAAGAAAGACAAAGCCGGGTAAGGCATCAAGACTTGAATGGAATACAGAGAAGACAATCATGTAGAAAACATCATCTGCGGAATAAACATTTTACTTTGACCTCCTGTAAATCATGTTTTCTGTGGTATATGATTTCAAAATATTGGCAAAATCTAAATGCAATGAGCATCATTTATTCACTTTCAGCAGCACAAAGAGCACTTATTGTGAATCTAGGCTACGAAAATCTTAAAAGTAACATTTTATTCCAGTATTTTTACATTCTGGTTTGTTTTAACCTGTAATATTTGTTATTCTATCATTGAGATGAACAACATTTTGTATGAAAAATGTCATACAGGAGTTACATTTGACTTACTGGATATGCATCCCAGAGTGAGGAAACATTACTGTTAACATTTAACCATGACTTTAGTCTAATCTCTCTTTCTGTCTGTTTTTAGTCAGTCCTATAATGTGGATGACAGTGATTGATTGTGCCTTCTGGCTCCAGTTTAGGGCAGTGCCTCAGGGACCTCAACAGAGACTTAAATTCAGACTTTGGTTGGTCAGCCTCAGGCTTCCCCAAGGAGGAACAGGGAAGCAATAAAGATAGTTTGACTTTATGCATTTTATAAGAGTCGGTTCTCACCATAGACAAAATATAACATTTTGCATTTTAATACACTCTGTTTCTCCTCTATGTTAAGTAGAGCGCAAACAGTACATATATTTGGTAAATTTGCCCAAATTGACATTTGATTTAAATTGGTTAGTGTTTTTCAAACTGTTTACCAGGGGATCTATTTTGGCAAAATGATTTACATTTGACTTCCAATGGGGTAGCATGGAGAAATAAAAGTAATAATTACAAACTGAAAATGCCATTATACATTTCAGCATGGTATAGGACAGGGTGAGCCCAATACTGCTAGCTGGGGTTATCAGCAAACTTCTTGGGTAATTAGTATAAATCTATTTGTCAACATTTTTAGAAACTGCAAACTACCATCCCAGTCTGCCAGTCCCGAGGCACTGTCCCTACCTTCCACCTTGAAGAGGTGTATTAACCCAAACAAGCCCAAAATATGAAGTGTTTTTAGCATTCTCAATTAGATCTCATCTGCTCCTGTGACCCTGTCAGTACAAATGTTTTTATTCAATGCAGCCAGCTGAGGGGCACTGACCCAAAGCCCAACCAATGCATCTGATATCCCCAGTTAATTTAAATGTTCAGCTCATACCCAGACGGTCAGAAAAGCATGGAATCATCCTACTTGCCCTTCATTAGTTTTTGAATGGTTTGCCAGAACCTCTGTAAGGCCTTCCAAAAATGATCCTGCCTGACCATTCCAGCTTCACTCAAACACACAGGCTTCACTTTGGTCAAGGCTATAGCTGACACCTTTTAGGTCTATCAATACCTCAGATTTGGAGAAGCTCCCAATACCATTTCAAAGAAGGAGTTTTTATTTACCTTGGCAGTTTCCCTTATCACTGATGGCAATCAATTAGTACTTGGTGTCCAGCCTTATCAGGCACTAAAAAACCTTCTGGCCACAACTCCTTGCAGCTGCCACAGCTGCTGAGATCATGAATATGATCTATTTGGATTCTGTCCCAAGATGCAGGAAAAGGTCTTCCTGTGGCTGAAGCGGGATTCATTCTGAACAGAAGCATCCATTAGTTGCTGCCAACACCCTGTCACTATTTAAAAAATGTAATCAAATCAAATTTACTGTATGACATCACCCACAGATTTGTGCAGAATTTAGCTATAGAAATAGAAAATCAAACTTCACAAACATATACAGTAGTATAAATGGCAAAAGAAACAATGTTCATTTTACTTAGCAATGAGTAGTAAGATATTAACCCAAAATGGTGACAGTTTTAACCCAAAATGATGATAGTTTTAAAGGTCTGTGATGTAACTATTTAACCTTTTGTGTCGTTGCCCCTACTATTTAGGTGACACAGTGGCTCACAGGTCTACAGTTACAGATGTGAATTCCAGCATATGCACAGACTGTAGGATGTTGCAGATTCTCCTCTGATCTGTAAAGTTTTTCTTATTGGTACTGGTTTTCCTGCCAGATCCCAAAGATTTAAAAATTAGGTTAACTGGAGTGTGAATATGCCCTGTGATAAAATGTAACACCAGGGTTGTTTGTCACCTTGATCTTAAGTGAACAGAAAACAGATGACTGAATCTATGCTATTGGTCTATATGGATGATAACAATGCACTTTTGTACTGAGTATACAATAAAAAGCAATAAATGCATAGAGCAAACTGTGTTAAAATTTACTTATTGTATAATTAGATCAAGAGATAAAACCAGTCCCTCCACCTATTCTGTTTCTGTTCTCGGTACTCAAATGTGGCATTTGGTGCCACTGCCAAGTTGTCTGTCTGCCTAAGTTAAAATCATCTCTGATGGAGGAGCGCTAGAATTATCTGCTAGAAGCTCCTTTCATCAGATTGGCTGGCCCAGCACTGACTCAGTTATTGAATGGCCAGTAGCTTGATGGATGATGTGGCGATAGTGAATCAGGAAGTGCAACAGTTTAGCAAGGAGGAAGTAAGGACAGCTATGAAGAAGAAGAAGAATGGAAAGGCCATTGGTCCAAATGACATACCTGTGGAAGTATGAAGGTGTTTAGGAGTGATGACAGTGGAGTTTATAACAAGACTGTTTAATGCAATCTTGGAAGGTGAGATGATGCCTGAGGAGTGGAGAAGAAGTGTACTGGTACCAATTTTTCAGAATAAGGGGGATGTACAGAGATGTATTAACTACAGGGGGACAAAACTGATGAGCCTCAACATGAAGTGGTTGAGGAGACCCTACAGAGGTGAAGATATACTCTAGAGAGGAATTGGTCAGTAGGAACAAGACAGTATATATGTCTGTAAATGAGACGGAGGTCAGTGGAATGGTGAGGATGCAGGGAGTAGAGTTGGCGAAGGTGGATGAGTTTAAATACTTAGGATCAACAGTACAGAGTAACAGGGACTGTGGAAGATAGGTGAAAAAGAGAGTGCAGGCAGGGTGGAATGGGTGGAGAAGAGTGTCAGGAGTAATTTGTGACAGACGGATATCAGCAAGAGTGAAAGGGAAGGTCGGTAGTGAGACCAGCCATGTTATATGGGTTGGAGATGGTGACACTGACCAAAAAAAACAGGAGACAGAGCTGGAGGTGGCAGAGTGAAAGATATTAAGATTTGCATTGGGTATGACAAGGATAGACAGGATTGGAAATGAGTACATTAGAGGGTCAGCTCAAGTTGGATGGTTTAGAGACCAAGTCAGAGAGGTGAGATTGCATTGGTTTGAACATGTGCAGAGAAGAGATGCTGAGTATATTAGGAAAAGGATGCTAATGATAGAGCTGCCAGGCAAGAGGAAAAAAGGAAGGCCTAAGAGAAGGTTTATGGATGTGGTTAGAGAGGGCATGCAGGTGATGGGTGTAACAGAGCAAAATGCATTGGACAGAAAGATATGGAAAAAGATGATCCTCTGTGGCAACCCCTAACGAAAGCAGCCGAAAGAAGACGAAGATTATGTGGTATTATCTACTCTTGCATTCTGCTCTGTACTTGTAATATTACTATTGTTCTACTGTATTGTACTGAGAATTACTTGTGTTATGTTCTGTATATTGTATTGTATTTACCCCATTTTTTGACACCCACTGCATGACCCCAACCTACCTGGAAAGGGGTCTCTCTTTGAATTACCTTTCCCAAGATTTCTTCCATTTTTTTCCCTACTAGGGTTTTTTTGGGAGTTTAATCTTGTCTTCATAGTGAGTCAAGGTGGGTGGGGGTGGGGGCTGTCAAAAGACAGGGCCTGTTAAAGCCCATTGAGGCACTCCTTGTGTGACTTTGGTCTATACAAAACTAAATTGTATTGTATTGTAAAATTTTACTTATTGAACCATTTTTCATCTGTTACCATCTATATTAGTAATTTGCACTTATGTAGTGTATATTATGTCATTTGCTTTGGAGGTACACATTCATTCTAAAACAGGAGTCAGTCCCCTCAATACTGATGACTGCCATTCACCTTGAACAGAAGCTAATAAAGTAGGTAGAAACACTACACAACTAGCCAATCGGTTAACAGATCAACCACAGTAAAACACACATTAATACATATTATCCAAACCCCACTGGTTAAGGGAAACACTGATAACATTTTCCCTTCTTTAAAAGCGTTCTCTGATTACTATGGTAAATGGCATTTGCATCACATGGAAAACTTTCTACTGACATTCACATTTATTTATTACTGTTCAGAAAGTCTAGTACAACGCAACATCTTGCCTTTTGTTAATAAAAAATAAACAGTTTAAGTGAAAAAGAGTGAAGCCTATAAATCAATTTCATTTGTTAATAAAAAATAAACAGTTTAAGTGAAAAAGAGTGAAGCCTATAAATCAATTTTATTAATGATATGATCAGTAAGAAAAAACTATTATGTGAATATTGCATGAACCCATTGCTCAAGCATTCTATTGAGTTTTGTATGTTGAGTATGTATTTCAGTGTATAGTAATTTAAATAATTTCTTTTCTTTAACATATTTTTTAACTAACAGAACAGAATATATACAGTAAAATTTGATTCCCATTTATGTGTATGCTGTTTCATGTTTTGTGTCTGATAATGCACTTGTATTTTCATGTGTTTTTGCACACTGATGCAAATGTTTAACATGCATGATGAAGACTGATTTATGTGTTACTCAACCTGTATCTGTCTGTTATTTGTGTTAGAAGTAAGGTTCTCTAAGAGAGAAAATAAAAGGAAAAAACAAACAAACAAGACAGTCATTTCCTTTCATGTGGAGATATTTTGTTGAACTGTGTGAGGTGCGGTTTGGTACTGATGTTCTGCTATGACGATATCTGCTTTAGTTTGCAAGCTTTAATTTTGGTTTTGATATATGACTACACTCACATCTGTGCAGCTGTACGGTCACATATATCCCTACACTCTGAAGGTCCGGGACTAACATCATCTTACATATAATATTTTATTTAGCAAGGAACAGTATATATATTTAATGAAATTTGTTGGTTTAGGAAAGCCCACTGTATTGCTCGCCCATTCCACTAGAGGTCTCATGGGAGGGAGCTTTCAGCATACAGCACAGACAAACAGCATTGAACTTGCCACTTTGGTACCAACGAAACATTAAAAGGTGGTTGCTAGGAAATGGCAAGTGGAGGCTTGATATGTTGTTTACAGCTGAAAAAATGTAATAAAATGCACAATGTATGCCTTTTCACGTATTTATATTAATATTCATTTCAATATGAAAATATGCAGCCTGTAACTTTTTTGTGTGATAAACTTTTATTTACAGTAGTGAAAGGTACAGTCTTACCAGTGAACAATATCACATTAAGAGATCTTTGTTTAAATACATAAAAAAGAAAGATTTAAGAAGCACTATACTATAAGAAAACAGAAGAAAAGTGCAGGGAAAATCAGAAACAAAGAATTTCCCCTCCATTGTCCATCCCAATCCCAAACTGTGTTCGTGCAACAAGGCAGCAGTCTAGTTGATGCCATAAGAACATTAAATTCATGATGAGATACCTCCAAAGACTAGTATTTATTATGAAAGATTAATTTATTTTCATTGGAGAAAGTTCAAGCATATTTTTAACAGAAAGATTTTCAAATATTTAGGGTGTGACATCTGAGTCCCTGTCTTGTACCCCAAAACACGAGGCCGAGTCTCAGTACTTTAGCAAAACCGGCTTTATTCCGTTTGAAATATTGTAGCGGGATCTACCACTCTCCTATACACAGACACAGCCATCAGGCAGGGCCGTGGCCAAGTAATACTGTTATCTGCATTTAAAATGTTCCTTGCATCACCCATTGACGACAAGGACTAATACAGTATTGTGACTGTGGTCGGCTTGTATTTGCTTTCATGGCGAGCAGCTGCAGCGCTGGAAGCCTGTGGTTGCCCCAGCAATGGAGAAGCTGTCTTTCACAGACCCGCCAATCGCGCTTCAGGACTCTATTTGGCGCGTTGTCCCACTGAGGTGAGTCCCAAAAGAGTTTAGAAACCTTACAAGGAATAAAGAATATGCCTTTCTCCGGCAAGAAGCACAGGCAAAATTTGGCAGCTATAGTGCCAAAAGAAAAGATTTTCTTTTGGAAAAGGGAGAAAGAGACAGAGAGAAAAGAAAGGTTTAGTAGGAAATACATTTGAGGAGAGATCACTGCCAGAACTGAACAGCAGAAAGGAGACCGGTATTGCAAGACAGAGTGAAAGCTCCAGAACATGTGAAAAAAAGTGCAAAGGGCTTTGAGGGGCCAAACAAAGTGAGTAAGCACAAGACAATAAACAATCTGAAACTGGGCAAGTTTATAAAGTGCATTTTTAAATGTGAATGCCACATTTTCAAAAATAATATTCCAAAACTGGGTAGTAGTAGAAGAACTATTTCATTCAATGGAGACTTTACACTGCTCAGCAAAATGGCAGATACAGAATTTTTGAAGGAAAAGAGAGTAAGAAAAAAAATGATCAGAGTGAGAGGGAGGTATGGAAAATAAAGTCATTCCACATGCCTTGAGAACAAAACCAAGTAGAAGAACCTGGAGAGAGGTGAAGAGAAAAACTGGATTATAAAGACTGTAATGTCAGATGCCCCATGTTATCAAAAAATTACTCAGTGTTACTGTTCCTTTATCAGCTGGAGCAGAAAAAAAAATGGGTGTTCCACAATTAAGAAATCTTTGCTGTGAAAAACTGGTTAAAGGAAGGAAAAAGGAAGAGTAGGTAAGTGTATGGGAGTGACAAGTTACAATTCAATAAGGATCCAGGAAGGGGAGCTGCACTGATGGATGTACAGTGTAAGTACAATGATAGAACTCCAAATACTGCAAAGGTAAACCTCAAACTAAGTCCATCATGCTTTTAATAAGGAATATTTGATAAGGGAGCTAAGGCTAATTTGCAAAAGGCGAGTGAAGAAAGTTTTAACAGTTGCCTAATTTTTGCCAGTGGAAGGGATCATGAAACTGATGAAATTTAAATGGGGTGCAATATTCACTTAAAATGATATGGTGGGAATTTTTCAAGTCTGATATTTCTTCAGAATTATGGTATATTTTAATTTGCAACATTAAATTATGTTCTAAAATAAAGCTTTTTTAAAAAAAATACCTTGTCTGTTCTTGTATCTTACAATGGGGCTGGATGATACACGAGTCCATAGGTGAATGAAAAAGTCTTAAAATGTGACCAAGCACATCCACTTTGAATAAGCAGAGGCTTCAATGTAGGCAAACATGCCTCCCACATTTATGATAATGAAAGGAAACTAGAAAAAATGACTTTATTACGGATTCTTGGAAGTATTTTTCTTGAGGTATGAATACATTTCTCGTTCACTTGTCTGCTTACAGCCAACCCACCAGCCCTTTGAAAAGCTATATTATGCTTAGTATCCAATTTTTATTTCTGTAATTCTTTTTCTACAGTGATTATGTTCTGCCATGTTAAATAGATGTGTGGTTAAATCATATTATTTTTTCCTAAACAATGCTTACTTTTTGCCCATTATATTCTGTGTTGCTATTTTAGATTGCCTACTGGACTGGACTGTATTTTTAATTAAAACCTTTAGAGTTTTCAAAGAACCATACCACACTTTCTCAGAAAAAGTAAGAGTGAGCAATATACCTTGACTTTTTTTTAACATAACATGTTTCGCTTTTGCTGAGGATTTGGTAATAAAAGAACTGAAGACTGCATGTTTAAATGAGTAAACTCCCTGACACTCACTCTTACCAATTACTATGTCAATACACTGGGAGAACATGCATAACTTGTGCAGACCTGTGTGTTGTGAATAAGTTATCACTGTATGCTATCAATGTGCCTACATTAAAACATCAATGCTCAACTTAGTAAACTTCAATCTTATTAAACTTGGGTGAAGTAATGTTGGTGAATTGACCATAGCCTATATCATCCTAGCCTAGCTCCTGTCTTGAACCTTACCTGCAATCCTGCCTTCATAGATGGAAGGAAGAATTAAAGCAAGTAACCTCCTTTTAAAAAGGTTAAATATCACAACAATGTTTTGCTTTTGCCTTCTTAAAAAAACATGAATACACTATGTTACAATTAAGTATTTAATCTCTAGACGTGGAACAATACTCAATAACATTTTTATGCTTGGAAAATGGAGGCATTCGGTTAAGTTTCAAGACTTTTTCTATGTGCCCTCCAGCCCCATTGTAAACTACAAGAAACGATAAGGGATTTTTAAAATGTATTTTAAAAAAAAGTTTATGTGATAAATGAATATACACCATGATTGTGAAAAAATAACTTCAACTTGAAAAATATCAAACTTATTCTTTAAAAATAGCTGAATAAGAACAAGTTGGGATAATAAAGATTTTTACTTTTAAAGACATGATTTTAGTTTGATGTTATTAATTAAGGGAATCAAACAACTTTGACAAAGGTGATTCAAGAGGAGAATGAATGGCTTGGACTAAATTATTTAGTAACCTGGGATGGGCTTCATTGGTCTTAAACAAGCGAAGAATGTGTATTGTCAGTGTATGGTGAGATTATTTAAGGAATACCATGCAAGTAAATTGGGTATATTAATTTAAATTGGAGGAGAGTGGTATATATTGTTGAAATAAATGGACCATGCAATGTAGTCAGTTCTTCCTTAACTTTATTCACACTTCCTTCCTCCACTCTTCCTTTCTTCTTCCACCCCTTTCCTCACAGCGACCTCTACCTCCTGACTGATTACATCAATATCCCACATATACCCCCTTTTGAAGAAAAAAACAAAAAAACAAAAACAAAAAAAAGAACAATCATTAATAATATTAAAACATTATAAGAGAAAACTGTAATCTCTAATTTTCAACACTATACTAACCAACCAATTAAACTATCCCATTCCTTTATAACTGTTAAGGTAACACATGTAGCTTCCAAATGCTGTAAATCTTTATCTGACATAGTCCTTTGTCCACACCACAGCCTGTCGCACTCTACTTCTCCATATATTTGAAAAAGACTGCCCAGGTGTACCAGTAGAAATAGCAGCCGACTGAATTGGACGGGTTGGAACGTATGAATCCTCTGGTTGTGTGTCTGAAGTCAGACTGGATTGTACAGCTGTAGCTGGAGCGAGGTGAACTGCATTCCAGATCTTGCAATCTGACAACAGGTATGTGGCCGGGCCTTTCTGAGCAATTATCTGGTAAGGGCGACTGAATTTGAAGTGATCCTTTTGGACTATGCGTGACTTCCTAATACGCACAAAACTCCCACAAGTGAAAGAATGTGATTTTGCTCTGCGACGCATATCTGTATATTTTTTCATTTGTTCTTGTTTCTGTTGTACATGCTGCGCCATAGTAGTATGTTGCTTCAAAGGCAAAGTTGGAAGCAGGTCTCTAATGTTTAATTTAGTTATCATTGGGCGACCATGTAAGAGCTCAGCAGGTGACTTTTGTGTTACTGCATGTGCAGTAGCACGATATGTCTGTAAAAATTCAGTGACAAATGACTTCCAAGGCTTTCCTTCAATATTTGCTGTTTGCAAACAGTCCTTTAATACCCTGTTAAAACGCTCTATCTCACCATTGGCTTGTGGATAGTAAACAGAACTGCGGGTGTGTATGATGTCCCTATCACTAAGAAATGCTTCAAAGTCAGAAGACGTAAAGTGAGATCCATTGCCAGTAACAATTTCCAGTGGATTTCCTTCCCTACTGAAAATAGTGCACAAAAAATGTATAATGGTTTCCGAAGTCACAGCAGATGCAAAAGCAACCTCTGGCCACTTACTGAAGTAGTCAATAAGTGTAATGGCATAGCGATAGCCATCAATATCCCACAGAGAGGTATAGGCGGAGGCTTCAGAGAGAGAGAGTAAATAAAAGAAAAATGTAAGAATGGCCAGGCCTGTCTAGTCCTTGGTATATTACAAAGGAGTGAGATATAACAGACTTTATGATGACAGAAGCAGATGGAAATGAGTTTAGAGTTTTAATCATATTAGAAAATTCATATTTAAATCTTATCATGTCAAGGAATATACTGGACCACAAAAACGTCCAGTTCATCCAATCAAAAGCTCTTTTAAAGTTCCAGTGAGAGCAAAGCGGTCAGAAAACAGAGGTTTTGAACAGAATCTACAGTATAAAGAAGACAGCAAATATTGCCAGTGTCGCATTTTTAAATTAATTGAACTCCGCCACCATGATGCAGGGACCATCAAAAATAATTGATTTTATTGGTGTCCTGAGGATTCCCTGCATTATGTGGATGTTGAAATAACAAAGTGAACTACAGAAGTGTGAATGTAGCCAAAAGTAAAGTTTAGCCAATGCTGCAATCAACAATCAAAAGAATTCCTTTCAACTTAACACTTAACTCCATTTCCTGTCTGATTCAAAATGGTATATGACAAAAAGTGTCTGATGTTAAATATATAAGAGGAAACATTAAGGCATGGCAATTAATTAATCAATGCCAAATTCTAAAACCCTCAAATTACTCTTTGCAAAGAGAATTTTTTTCTTTAAGTTATGGGTACTGGTTAAGATTCTTCCAATTATACAACACAAGTCTGTACAAACAATGCCGTGTAACAGATCGGACTTTTCATTGCACAATGTTATCACATTTGGTATTATTCCGTAGCACTTCTCTGTATTGTTCTGCCTTTCTGATTTTAGATTTAGTACCTCTAGTACTTTCCTATTTAGAATCATTTATTTTTTTCTGTTGTAGTATTAGTGTGATTATTAATTGTTTAGTTCTGATGTTCTTTTGCATTTACTTTTATTGTGTTCAATATTCTCTGTTTGTTTTATTTTTAATTTATTTCTTAATATATAAAGGACTGTTCCTTTACTAGTTTCAGAGAAACTATAGCAGTTTCCTTTTGAGTTTTTTCTATTCGTCATTTATTTCCTTTTTGTAAATGTAATCATCAATAAATGTACTACAATTATCAAATCGTTTTAGTAATTTCCTTTTAATTAAAATACAGGTTTCTTGTTTAAGTTAGATATTTGACAAATGAACAAAAAGAAGTAGTTATTAGGAAGGTTTTATTTAAGGATCAGGAGTTGGGGAGAGCCAGAAAACAGGCTAGAGTTGATGCCATTAAGTAAGAAATTTGTTTAAAACAGAGCCCAAGAACGAAGGCAAAAATCAGGGTAAGAAAGGACATTGGTGGGTCAAAAGCCAGACGAATTATACAGACCAAAACAAGGGAAAAACGTCAAGGTCAAACATGAAAGGTGTTTGTAACCAGGAAATCAAAAATGAGTAGGAATCATGGTTAATGGTTACTATAGAAAAGTGCTATATAAAATAACTATTATTGTTAATATGGCAATAAAAATATCATTCAGCAATAACATCACTCCTTGTGCTTCACAGTTTCATTCTGAAGTTAAAAATGTCTCATTTTGTCAAGTGAGGTATTGTTTACTTAACAAGATTTGGAGAACAAACAAGCATGAAAATGAAATGATGGGTAGATGGAGGTTTATTCCACTGGGTATATTACAGAATAACGCTACTGAGAAGCTCAGTCATTGCCTCTACAGTAATGCATCTGTTATATGCAGGCATGCATAGCAGTAAACCGAATACAACCAGCCTAGACTTTGTTGGACTTGGTGAAAGGCTATACTAACGGCAGTATCTAAAATGTAAAGATACAGGGGAAACTTGAATCTATGATTAAAAAAATATATATGTATATTTATCGACTAAGGTTATTTGTTCAAAAGCTATGTATTTTTGTTTAATTTTGATTGTGGAATCCTAATGTTAAAATCAATGTTGCTGTGATAATCTCCTAAAGTATTTTCTTAAATAAAATTAAAATGTTTAGAGAAATTTAGATTATTGCATAAATCCAAGAACAATGTGAACTGAACATGGTACTAATCAAATTTAGTTAAGCTGATATACTCTTGGCTAATAAAACAAAACATTAAAAATATCAATCTTATTATTTCTTTTAACTGTATTGTACATATGTTGATGCTGACAGCTGCTTTTCTTGCAACTAGTGACTCACTTTACTTTTTATCCCTTTGTTCTCATAAAACTGTAAATCAACATGAAATATGATTTCACAGCTCAATAGTCTGAGGGCTTCTCTTGTTCAGGAATTAATGTCAAGTACATAAGCCATTGTGTTAGCAATTTACTACCTTTTCAAAGTGAATTTGTGTTTATTTACAGAAATTGGCTGCATAAACTGGAGAATAAAATAAAAATGCAATGAAGCAGCAGCATCATTATGTTCATTATGTTCACAATGTGAAAATTTGAGGAGAGGCTGTTATTCTGAGACTGGTACTTCATATCCTTTTATACACAATATACTCTCAAAGAAAAGTGAATAGTATATAAAATTAAATTACAATGCATCAGTAATAAAAATGAAAAATAATAACCTTCGCTTTCATTGTTGCTAAGTTATTTCCTCTGTTTGGAAAGAAATCCAAGCTTTGAAACATTAAAGAAAATAAACTGAGGCCAAGGGGAATTCACTTGTATTTTACATAATAGATCTGAAGATAATCAATCTGTACAAGCAAACAAATGCTAAAAAAAAGTGAGGCTTTATAGGTTTCATAAAAAACACTTCCATAAAACAACTATATACTATGAATACAGTATGTGATATTGTACATTTTTGGTCATTATAGAAATTGTCTACAATGATCTAGGTAAATGTAGGCTGATAGGCATAGGATAGGATGTGAGGCAAGAAATATCGAACACATAAATAAAACAGATTTTTTTTTTTCACCATGCCAAATTACACAACTGAAAACTGCTGGGCATGTCTTCTTTATGCCAGACTTACACTGTGAGTAGTTGCTTGCCCAAAATAAATTGCATAGTGTATGCCCAGCATTAGGTATGTCACATTAGGCAATCTATTTTATGGGAAAGTGCCAATGGCTGCCTCCAACTGGCTAAGATTTTGTTAATGAAGGCTATGACTAAAAATCGCTGGAGAAGTTTTTTAATATGACATAATCTTAGGATTGCTACTTGATGTGCTTCAGGCATGCATGAAGTCAAAACCCTCCCAGCCAGATTTGCACCTGAATGCATTAAAAAAGAAAAAAAAGTGCAGTATTTTCATTTGAATGGAATATTACCAGACTATAATGAGAACATTTTGAGAACAGCCACTAGACATGTAAAATTGATCCCTGTGTGGGCACTACACCACGTGGCTAATTTGCATGTACAGTAGTCCCCTGCCTATCGCGGAAGTTACGTTCCAGACCCATCAGCGAGAGCTGAAAATCTGCAATATAGAAAGACCATATAAATAAACATTTTTTTATAGTTTAAGCCTTAAAATACCCCTCCCACACGCTTTAAAATACATGTAAACTTGTAATGGCAATCGAAGTCCGCGTAACACTTTCCTTCCCGAAGCAATTTTACCTTCTCCTGAACAGTCAAGGTCTTCCTCTGGCGCTTAGGCTCACTACTACCAGAAGGGTTAGAAGATGCAGAACACTTGGGAGCCATCGTAAGGCTTAAAACAAAACGAAATGTTCACAAAAAGTTTGCTTACAACAATCGGACCACAAGCAAGGTACACGATACGCAGAGAACTGAGATGCGTCGGGGACCCACGCTCGCTATTCTTGTGAGATTACACCATGTTAGCAGCAGCCAATCAGAGCCCAAGAGAATGAAAATCCTGCTCTAATTGGTCGAGTCTCCTCTTTCAACCAATAACGGGCTTTGTAAGAAATCATCTGGGTACTGCAACGTGAAACTCTTTGTCTACCGTAGTGTACAACGTACGTATAAAATTAGATATGTTCCACAGAAAAATCTGCGATATAGCGGAGGCACGATAGCTGAACCGCGATATAGCAGGGGATCACTGTACTGCCCTTAGGAATCAAACAAGCTTTAAGGTAGCCCTCCTCCACCCCGAGAAAGACAACACATGCGACCCTGTCATATAAAGATGTCTTACTTTTTACAATTCATCTCTAATTTCTTGATGGGAGGAAAAAAAGTGCAAAGTATCTACTCAAACAGTTCAGAAACACTTCAAAGAATGAAATGAGCTATTCCCACACAGCCAAATCATAGCACAGCCGATGTGTGACACATAAATACAGTATATTTATTTACTTATTGCTAGCTTGTGGCTATTAGTTGTACTTTGCTTGGAGTTACCCTCCAGTGTGCATCTTTTGCTGTTTGAGGCACTGTGGCGCAGTGATTAGCACTGCTGCCTAAAAGCTTAGATAACATTTTTGGCCACAATAATCAGTCCAACATAGTTGAAAGATGCTTCTCTAGCCCTCTGGGATGCTTAAAATACCATTACAGCATTATAATGCACTGTAGACTAAATCAGATCCTCCTTCCTCACTGACTGCAGTGCATTCAATTAGTTCAGCAAAATACTCCACGGCAAATTCTGCTGTGTTAGCTCATTATTACTCATTGTGTAATTAGTAATTTGTAAAGTATTTGCATCTACCTGCGATCTTGTCGCAGCACACTGCACATGCACTCAGTGAATAACTGTATATAAAAAATAAAATGAACTGAATTGAATTGAATAGTAAGGGTCCAAACAAACATAATTAAGCACCCTGATGATAAATGGCACAACAGGAATAAACAAAATGTCCCCAATAATGAGGACACACATAAGCACTAAATAATGATAAAATAATAAATGAAAAACTGTAAATAGTACAAAATTATACAGATCCTGGTACATAGTATTACTTGCATACCGATAAGCATGTGAGTACCTTAAAAAGCTGCTTACATAACAATAAACTTGCACTATAGTCAAATAACTGTCAAAATTATTGAAAAACCATACTTAAATCTGTAACTTAAACAAAGCTTGGCCTACCACATTGCATAATGGATGAAAGGCAATGCCTAAATGGGGGAAAAAGGCAAAATAGTTAATAAAAGACAAGCTGCTCATGTCCTCTTAACCAAGTAAATTTCTACTGATGAGTACACCCTTGGCCCCTTACTGCTCACAACAGTACATTAAAGTGATATCTACACAAACAAGACCCAAGATCACCAGCTGGTGAACTCTTGCATCTCAGCAAGAGTGTAAGAGTGTAAAGCAAGTCATGTACGTGCACATCTTGTCTTGCCTCATTTACCAGATCTGTATCCAGAAAAATGATTTTGTCAGTACAACACTGCCCCTTTATGAAGAGAACACCTTAAGTCTTGCACAATCAAGGCGCTGTGTTATACCTGGGGAACCGCTGCAACCTAGGTGGGTGGTTTGTGGACCTTGAATGAAATCAGAGTAAGCAGACACACCAGATCTCTTTTCCCAAATTTGAATTTCACTTATCCAGTGAACAAAACACAACACTGTTTTTTATGACTGACATACTTTATTAGACGTGACAATGGAGTATCATCTTTACTGTATATATGTAGGCAGATGCATGATGAATACATTGCTGTCACAATAACTGACAGAAAAGAGTGGTTTGAAGAGAACAGATCTGTCACAGTGTTCTTTACCTGAAGACAGGTGATGGAACTGTAGGAATTCCATTTGTGCTGTCTTCCTGCAACCTTATTACAGCTTCGCTCATTTGTCAATGACATGTACCACATGGAGTAACAGATGCCAGAGTGCAGAAGGCAGCATGCATTTATTCTCTTCGGTGTATTGCATAACAAAATATGGAAAATGTTATTTTGCATTTGTCTTCTTTTACAGTTATATTATTTTGATCGAAAGAATTCAACAATTCACTCCTGGGTTAGTGAGAGCTGATCTCTGTGTGTTTAGAGATAAAGTGCTGTTTAATTTAATTCAATAAAATACAACACAAAATGTAGGTTTTCACTGTCACAAATAGAAATTAAGATTTTTTTATACAACTGTTAAATAGTGTATTTGTTCAAATTTGAATAATTAAAATCTTTGCCCCCTCACTAAGTTGGTTGCATAAAATTTAATGGTGCCCAAGACTAGCATGGTGTTTGAATAACTAGCAGCAATCGGCAAACACATTATGCTACTGTGCAACTATAGTAGCCCATCTATCTAAAGCTAAACCTACTTTTGAATTTTATGGCCAATACAAGGACAATATAAAAATGCTTTCAAGTGCATACAGCACAATCCTTGAAAAAGAGTAATCACAGTCAGTGGAGTTTCCACACCGTCAATTGCTTATCTAGTCCCATAGTAATAATTAAAAATACAACATGGCATCTTTTCTATAGCAGGTAATACTGCATGTAAAGCAAAGCTGACCTGCAGCTCAATAGATACAACTTACTGACTCAGCTCTTCCTGCCACTCATGCATAGGTTAGTAATGAGAAAAAATGCAAGCTTGCAAAATGGAGGTGACTTTCACCTAAAACTCATACTTTGCAGAAGTTGATGGCTTTTGCCTAATAGGGTAAAGAGTCATAGAAGAACAAAGATGGAAGAAAGCCAAGGGATTGTGAGGTGACTGCAACTCTGATCAATACGCTTATAACAACTGAAAATGCTTAAAACTTCATTTAGTAGTACATGGGATTATTACAATGCTTCCAAATTTAAATGCTTGTGCTTGCTTTTAAATCTATTGACAGAAACCAAAGTCAATTTTCATTGCTTTATAAAGATTTTGTTTGTGTTGTGTTCGGGAGTTTTCATTTTTAACAGTATGCGTTAGCCATAACAGGTGCTATACATTCTGTGAATATATGTTGCTGTTAAAAAAAAGCTATTAGAACTCTGGGGTAAATTTATAACAAAAAATAAAAATTTTTATCATTATTTTTAAAACCACTTAATCAAGCTATGAGCAGTGCGGGCTGGATTTTATTCCAGCATTGGTTATAAGTACCTATTCCACAGAGTGTAAACCAGTATATTGAACAATTCTCACCCACGAAAGGCCAATTTGGATTTGAAATCTTAATGTACACCTGTTTGGGTTGATGGATATAAGCTCTCACAATTGAAATGGAGTTTATATATTCTTCCTCTGTTTGAACTGGTTTTCTTTTAGTGCTCCTGCATCCTCCCACATCTTAGATGTGTCCAAGGTAGGTTCACTAGCAACTCTATACAGGACTGGGGTGTACAAGTACAAGTACAAGTACAGTGGATTGGTACCCCATCTTGGGCTGGTTCTTGGTTTGAATCTAGTTTTGGGCCAGGATATGCTTCAGCCCACCATTGACCTTGTATTGCAATAAGTAGGTTTGTAAAGTAATAAAATTAATGAATGAGTTTTTAAATCAGTTAAATACTAACTAATTAGGCAAGTGTAACCTTCCTATCAACATTTTAAAACACATATTCATTTTTAATGTATATTTTCCTACTTAAGTGTTTCCTTCTTAGTGTTACATTTTTTCCTGAATTAAATGAACAAAATATAATGGAAACCAAAAAGTACAGATTTTATACACCATAACAATAACAAAAAGCGCTTTGCATGGCAGAAGAACATCGCATTCCAAGAAAAACACCTGCTACCTACTGTCAAATTTGGTGCAGGTTCCATCATACTGTGGGGCTGTGTTAAAGTCGAGGGTCAGATGAATTCAACCCTATATCAAAAGATTTTTCAGGATAATGTTCAAGCATCAGTCACAAAGAAATTACACAGCGGTTGGATATTCCACACGTGCTCTGGAAGCCTTGCAGTTCCCCCTGGCGGTGGCCACAAAGCCCAACAAGGATGCACTCCGGTGTTCCAAGATAATGGCCCCGATACCACCTGGGGGGGCTGCCACCAAGTGTTCCGGGGGGACATTGAGTGCACCCCATGGCTGCTTCCCCGGATCCAGTGTTGAAGGGGGGTCCCAGCCGGACATGGGTCCTGGCCGTCCACCACAATACATATAATTTTGTTATCTCTAGACCATTGAGGATTTTCAGTATCAATGTCACTGAAATCATTCGAACTTTCATTACAGTGTCATCTGGTCTGACACAGTTTGTGGCAGTCAAACACAGATTTTCAATAAGGGAATTCTTAATAACAATTCTTGATAACATGTGATTGCATGCTTTTCCAACTATTCACAGTAACAGATATTTTAAGCAAGGGTTCCCAAACTTTTGCGTGCCACTGTAACTCTGAAAATTACATTTTCTTTTTTAATTTTTGGTAACCTAAATATTTTTTTAACCTCTGCCAGTTTACTGTGTAAACTTGTACCATTTCAGGTTATTTCCTGTACTTGAACTGCTTAAATATCACTACAAACTGGAAAAACAGGGATGTTCTAAAACATCTGACTAGAAGTGTGTATATTATGTATGTATATATATATATATATATATATATATATATACACACAGTATATACACACAAACCGTTATCTGGCCAGGATGCCAATAGAATGGAAGGACCGATGGAGAGAGCATTGGTGAGGCAATACCTCCCCTGGGATGCTAGAGGGCAGCCCTCCTGGGTGACTGTGGTATAACAGATTCCAACAGGGCACACTGGGAGCTGATGTGTGGTACAGCCCTGTTGGGTTCCGTAAGGGCCACAAGGGGGAGCTACAGAGCACTATAGAGGACCTCCACCACACCTGGGAGTAAATAAAAAGAGCCGCCTCACTCCATTCGGGAAGCCAGAGTTGGGAGGAGGTGGACGAAGCTATCCTGAAAGGGAGTGGAGGCGGAAGGAGGAACTGAGAGAAGGAAGAGTCTAAAGGATTGTGCTTTATTGTGCTGTGGGGAGAAAGAATGGCTCCACAACTGTAAATAAATCATGTGTTGTGTTGTAAACTTGTGTCTGTGTTGGGTGCTTCTGGTCATATCAAAGGGTAATTCCACTCCAAGCCAAGGATCTTTTAATGCCTCTCCTCTTCCTCCTGCTACAGGCTAGAAGACTGAAGATCCAATGACTTCTGATGTCACTTATGGTTTCTGGTCACCTGAGCCCACCTCTTCCTGCCTACCTGCTTTATAATTACCTCCACCGTAGCCTAGCTTCAGTTAAGTCTTGGACTCGAGTCTGGAAAGACATTATTTTGATTGCTGTTAATTCATGTTTGTCATTTTGCCAAAAGTTATACTGAGCTTGCCATTAGGTGCCCCAACCCTTTATGATCATTTGTATCTTTTTGTTACAACATATAAAAAGGCAGTGCAAGAAAAAGAGGCCCGCAAGTCGCTGGATATAAGCTGACATAACTGTCAAGACACACCTATTTGCTGTAATAATTGCTATGCCAACTTAAAAAGGATTTCAGTTTATAAGATACGCAATGTCAGCAACACCACTCTAGGATAAAGACATAAGGGTTTCTTGATTTCAGTGCACTGCTGAAAGAACCTGTGTTTTTAACCCAATTTTTGAACTTTGCACAGATGCATTCACAATTAGATATTGTTCAATGAATCCCTGACATACCTACTTGAAGGGGCCTACAATAACAATCAGATCCATAATGAGCTCCACAATGAATAAGAAAATAAAAGAACCAACAAAATTAACAAAAACATACTTTTTATGTGTGTACATATTCACACACATTATATATTATATATATATATATATATATATATATATATATATATATATATATATATATATATATATATATATATATATATATATATATATATATATATATACACACACACACATACAGTCATGGCCGAAATTATCGGCACCCCTGGAATTTTTCCACAAAATGCACCATATCTCCCAGAAAATTCTTGCAGTTACAAATGTGTTGGTATACACGTTTATTTCCTTTATGTGCATTGGAACAACACGAAAAAACAGAGAAAAAAAAGCCAAATCTGACATAATTTCACACAAAACTCAAAAACCGGGCTGGATAAAATTATTGGCACCCTCAACTTAATATTTGGTTGCACGCCCTTTGGAGAAAATAACTGAAATCAAGCACTTCCTATAACCATCAACAAGCTTGTTACACCTCTCAACTGGAATTTCCGACCACTCTTCTTTTGCAAACTGCTCAAGATCTCTCAGATTTGAAGGGCGCCTTCTCCCAATATTAATTTTGAGATCTCTCCATAAACGTTCAATCAGATTTAGATCTGGACTCATTGCTGGCCACTTCAGAACTCTCTAGCGCTTTGTCTTCAACCATTTCTGGGTGCTTTTAGAGGGATTTTTTGGGTCATTGTCCTGCTGGAACACCCATGACCTCTGACGCAGACCCAGCTTTCTGACACTGAGCCCTACATTGCGCCCCAATATCTTTTGGTAGTCTTCAGATTTCATGATGCCTTGCACACAGTCAAGGCATCCAGTGCCAGAGGCAGCAAAACATCCCCAAAACATCTTAGAAGCTCCACCATGTTTGACTGTAGGTACTGTGTTCTTTTCTTCGTAGGCCTCTGTTTCCGAGGGGAGTGTTAGCTCCTTGGAAAATATGTTCTTTTAAATTGTGGCGTTTTAATAAACCTTTATTTAAATAATTATAAATTATAACGGCGATATCCCTCTTCTCAGCGATAGGCGGCGACAAAGTCACAGAAAAGACAGAATATACATAGCTTGTTTAATGCAGCTTACGTTGCTGTACAGACAGGGAAGACCAGCCAGTTTCATCTTTTACCGAAGAGGTCTTTTTAGTTTCTTTTGCTTTCTGGGATTTGGTCGTGTAGAAACTGCTTTTTTCTGTCACAACAGAGGGGGCTTTTGAGTCAATCGCTTCCACTCACTCAGGTCCTCAAAGCCAGCCTCTCTTATATTGTGTCCACACGACCAAATCCCCAGTACAATTACCAAAGAAGGTAGACAAACTTGTGCTAAGCATCAAACAGGCAGGTCAAATAACACTTAGTCCTTTTAGAGCTGACAACAGCTGTCACTGTCTGAAAGGCAGTCTGTCTTTATGCTTTGCTTGGCCCAGAAATTCTGACTGCTGACACTCTGTGCTAAATCTGGCTCAGCTCTTCATGGCATAGTACACAGAAAAAAAATGAAAAAATACATATAAAAGATCTAAAACAGATACAGTGACACAATTCTTAATATTATAACAAACTTATTACAGTAATCCCTCCTCGATCGCGGGGGTTGCGTTCCAGAACCCCCCGCGATAGGTGAAAATCCGCGAAGTAGAAACCATATGTTTGTATGATTATTTTTATATATTTTAAGCCCTTAGAAACTCTCCCACACTGTTTATAAATATTCTCCGCACAGTTATACAGTAAACCCTTGTTTATCGCGGTTAATCCGCTCCAGACAGATATATGAATTTCCACGAAGTAGGATTCTTTATTTATAAATCTAATATTTTCGCAGTTAGAGCATAGAACACCTGTTTACGACCTTCTAAATACGTTTTTTAACATTATTAGAGCCCTCTAGACATGAAATAACACCCTTTAGTCAAAAGTTTAAACTGTGCTCCATGACAAGACAGAGATGACAGTTCTTTCTCACAATTAAAAGAATGCAAACATATCTTCCTCTTCAAAGTGCCGTCAGGGGCAGAGAATGTCAGAGAGAGAGTAAAGTAAACAATGAAAAATCAATAGGGCTGTTGCGCTTTTAAGTATGCAAGCACCGCGATAAAGCAGCGGCAATGAAGGGATCAATGCGAAGGTAGCCTTTCAGCATTTTTTACAGGAGCGTCCGTATCTTCTAAGCAAACAGCCCCTCTGCTCACATCTCCTCCGTCAAGCGCAAAGAACGCCAGAGAGAGAGAGAGCGCAAGATTAAAGCAAACAATCAAAAAATCAATAAGTGTGCTTTTGGACGCACCTCGATAAAGCGGCATTTCTTAGAGGAGCGTCCGTATCCACTAGGCAAACAGCTTCTGTGCAAGCAGCACCTCTGCTCACACCCCCTCCGTCAGGCACAGAGAATGTCAGAGAGGGTGAGATAGAGGCAGAGACAAGCAAACAATCGAGCACTGCGCAGGAGGCAGATCTTATAGCATTGAGGAGTTTTAGTTAATATGTAATACGTGCTCTGATTGGGTAGCTTCTAAGCCATCCGCCAATAGCGTCCCTTGTATGAAATCAACTGGGCAAACAAACTGAGGAAGCATGTACCATAAATTAAAAGACCCATTGTCCAGAAATCCGTGAATCAGCGAAAAATCCGCAATATACATTTACATATGCTTACATATAAAATCCGCGATAGAGCAAAACCGCGAAAGTCAAAGCGTGATACAGCAAGGGATCACTGTATAACAGACTCATTCCTTTTTCTGTAAACATCTTGGCAAACTCCAGTCTGGCTTTTTTATGTTTCTGTGTCAGCAGTGGGGTCATCCTGGCTCTCCAACCATATCGTTTCATTTCGTTCAGATGTCGACGGATAGTTTGAGCTGACACTGTTGCAACTTGAGTCTGCAGAATAGCTTGAATATGTTTTGAAGTTGATTGGGGCTGTTTATCCACCATTCGGACTATCCTTCATTGCAGTCTTTTATCAATTTTTCTCTTCCGTCCACGTCCAAGGAGATTAGCTACAGTACAATGTGTTGTGAACTTCTTGATTATGTTGCGCACAGTGGAAAAAGTAACATGAAGATCTCTGGAGATGGACTTGTAGCCTTGAGATTGTTGATATTTTTCCACAATTTTTGTTCTCAAGTCCTCAGACAATTCTCTACTCTTCTTTCTGTTCTCCATGCTTAGTGTGGCAAACTCAGACACACAACAGAAAGGTTGAGTCAACTTTTTCTCCATTTTAACTGGCTTCAGGTATGATTGCTATATTGCCAGCACCTGTTTCTTGCCCCAGGTGAGTTCAAATGAGCATCATATGCTTGAAATAAAACGATTTACCCACAATTTTGAAAAGGTGCCAATAATTTTGTCCGGCCCATTTTTGGAGTTTTGTGTGACATGATGTCAGATTTGGCTTTTTTCTCTGTTTTTTATGTTGTTCCAATGCACATAAAGGAAATAAATATGTGTATACCCAAACATTTGTAATTGCAACAATTGTCTGGGAAAATTCCAGGGGTAATTTCGGCCATGACTGCATATATATATATATATATATATATATATATATATATATATATATATATATATAATGTGTGTGCAGGATATACAATAGTATATTAGTGTCTAAATATTACCACTTAAGTAATCAGTAAAATATACACTTGACAAGCATCAAAGGGAGAGTAGACCATGTCATTTTATAACAACATCTCTTTAGCTTTATTGGTTTAACTATATATAAGCATGCAATTTACAAATGGGGAAAACATCTCCCAGCTGCCATCAGTATATGTCAAAGTTAATTATAGTATATTTACTTTCTGGTATAATCTGGGGTTGGAGCTTTTCTTGAAGTTAGATATACTCTGGGGAGCAGATGCAGAACCTGCAGTTTGGGCGCAAACTTACAAGTCTGAATTTAGGTCTAACATTTCAGAAGATGGCAAATTAGTCATGATACAGGAACAGACTGACAGTGCAGCCACACATCTTGGATGTTGCTGATAATGAAAGATGACAAGTCATAGGCAGTGTTATCCAAGGCACTGATCTGAAGCACTCTAAAATGCACAGTGCCAGAAATTTGAACATAAGAATACTGCACAATGGCCTTCATAATATCACAACAACAGTTCAGAGCTTTTCCTATAAATCTACTTATCAGATAAGCCCATTTATCTCTCTCTTAAGCTATAAATGTTAACTTACAATGATAAGAGTATCTGAACTCAACCTGAGCAAAGCTACCTCATATATCAAAAAGCTATCTTATATAACAATAAAACGGAGGCTGAGAAAAGTGTTCTTCAGCTAAAAATATACAGTAGACACAAAGTTTCATACATTCTCTTTTATTAATCATCTATCTTTCTTTATTTTATTTTTAATTTGCTAATCAGATTAAATTATTGTAATCAAAAACGTACACTTGTTGTTTATCTAAAATAGTTTAATTTTATGGTGCCTTTAAAAATGTATATTACCTATTCAAGTCTAATGAATGTAAGTAGAATGATGTTTTGGTGATGCAAGAGACAAAACAGGGCACAGGTAACAGTTTGCAAATTTCTCCATTTTTATTTATTGTAAAAAGAGATTTTCATACAAACTTCTACTTCTTAGATAACACAAAAAAAATGTAGAGATAAGAATATGTGCTGCTGGGATGTCTTGGATTTTAGCAGCAAAAGAGAGACTGAGAAAAGAAAACATTATGTGACAATAAAACCCCTTAACAGTCCCCAGCTGTAACTTTATGAAAAGAACTAAAGTTCAAGGTTCTTAACACTAGAATTACCACAGCCTACGAAAAAACTTGTAGATCCGGCCCACCTTAAATCTGTTCGCACCTCTCCATCAGCGTCGTTTGTCCTGTAAATGTGCCGATAAAGACAAGCAGCAAGCGGCCTGCTTTTCAATCCCCCCACCACCGCAGAACGTGCACAATGTTCTCCCAGCTCATGCCTTGATTGATTATCCGGGAGTGAAGTGCTGGAGTTTTAGAGTGGAAATAATAGATCGTTATTTGGAACACATGCATTTCATGTGTGTTCTGCATACTAATGCTTCAAAATGCATACTGGCTTAAAGTTTTCTATTAAAAATGTTAAGTATTTTTTTACCTGGTCCCATCTTCACTTGGCCTTAACTGACAGACTATCAATATCATTTAAATAAATGTTTTTTTTTTACTTTTTTTTATTTATTTAAAGCATGTAACATTCTATAAAATCAAATCAAACTTAACAAAACTAAATTCAATTCAACCCCCACCCATGAGAAATGAGAAAGGCCAAGTAGTATAGAGGAAAAAGGAGTATTCCTCCCCAATATAAGTGCTTATTCTAAAATATTATTGATTAGATCCTCCCAGGTTTTTTAAAAAGGTTTGAACAGATCCTCTAAAAGAGTATTTAATTTTTTCCAATTTCAAATAGTATATAACATCAGTTACCCACTGACTTAACAGAGGTGGTTTAGGATTCTTCTAGTTGAGCAAGATACACCTATGTGCTAATAGTGAAATAAATATTTAGCTAACTTTAAACAGTTTTTTTTTAAATGCTGGTAGACATTTTACTGTCCTAATGTAATTTTTTTCACTCTGTTTTTTCTTTTTTCATTTCAGAGATACAAACTTGATTACATAAAAAAATCACAATGTGTTCCAGGCTACAAAGGGTAGTCTTTCTATAACAAAACTAGATCCATTTACAACTCTGTTTATATGGAATGGAGAAGGACTTTGGAAAAAAAAATATTCCTCCAAAACCAACAAAAAAAAACTGAGCAATCATGGCTTTACCTAATTTTAATTTTTATTACTAGGCAGTTGACACTGGTAATTTGAGATTTTATAGAGGACAATACATTTCTAAATTGCTATATCTTTCTATATTCTGCTAAGTGTGTCAACATCTACAAACTGACATACGTAAATGTAGCAACAATCTAATATTTCAACTGTATACATCAATACCAAATTTCCTTTAATCAATTTCACATTATATTGTAATGAATTAAGATGTGGCAAGGAGAAATTAAAATGCTACAGAAAAGCAAGACAAATATAAAAGCAGCACTATATGCTAACACAGATATTCAAAATATTTGTACAAATTCTCTGGACCAAAATAAAAAAAATTATCAAAGTAACAGATTTATTTTCCATTGTTTCTACAATAATCTGTGTAAACACATTGTTAAAACAGAAACGCTTTTTATATTTTAGTAGTAAATGACAAAATGTTGGCATAAACTATATAATGTGTGAAGCCTGAAGTCCAAAGATCATATAAACTCTTCCACAAAAGGTTCAAGGACGATACAACAGCTTCTATGGTGTAGCGGTAAGATTTGCTGACTTGTAGTCAAGAGTCCCCAGTTCGATCCCGACTGCCTCCTGTTTTTGCCGTTTTAGTAGTGAGCTGCTCTTATTGTTAATATTATACAGTAAACACATACGTTTGGTTTGCATCTGTAACAGACGGTGTACATTTATAGGACTTGTAAAAGTGTACACTGCAACAGGTATACATGTCATAAATGTAGGAAGGTCCTTGCGCGTGTGTGTGAACTGTTAACATTTGAATTTGATGATTGCGTATAGTGCTGAACTGACCTCTCTGTACTATTCTTTCCTCTGCATGTCCTGGAGTACAAAAGAAACAGTACTGTGCACCCAAAAGTGGACACTGGCAAGATTCGAAAAAAAAAAAAAACATCCGGTCACCGATTACAAGCGCAAGATGTTATGTGAATGAATATGAATAATATGAATAATGTTGCATCCATGCCACAATGTTTTCCGAAATGTACTATACAGGTCATTAAATGAATAATTCCAAATATCATATATACCTATGTCTCTGGTTTTTTTTTTTTTGACATCATAGACCATAAGGTGCATTCTAATTCAGAGCAGGAACCTCAATAAAACTGACTAAAATAAAATCAAGTGATGATGAGATACGAAGAAGGCAGATTCACCAGCGTTTGTGTGTCAGCTTTTATCCCTCCAGATCATGAGAATGTCCAGTTCCATTGCCTCAAAACACCAGTCACATCTACAGTGACTCCCAGTTTCAAATAAAAACTAACAGCGTCTGATCCCTAGGGGGGTGGGGGGAGGTAGTATATATTGTGAATAAAAGTGAAAAAAAAAGGTAACTTTTACAAGTCCTATAAATGTACACCGTCTGTTACAAATAAAAACCAAACGCATGTGTTTAATGTATAATATTAACAATAAGAGCAGCTCACTACTGAAAACGGCAAATATAGGAGGCAGTCAGGATCAAACCAGGGAGTCTTGATTACAAGTCAGCAAATCTTATCGCTATGCCACGGAAGCTGTATCGTCCTTGAACCTATTGTGGAAGTGTTTATTTGATCTTTGGACTTCAGGATTCACACATTATATAGTTTATGCCAACATTTTGTCATTTACTACTAAAATATGAAAAACATTTCTGTTTTAACAATGTGTTTACACAGATTATTGTAGAAACGGAACACACATGAAATGCATGTGTTCCAAATAACGATCTATTATTTCCACTCTAAAACTCCAGCACTTCACTCCTGGATAATCAATCAAGGCATGAGCTGGGAGAACATTGTGCATGTTCTGCGGTGCTGGGGGGATGGAATAGCAGGCTGCTTGCTGCTTGTCTTTATCGGCACATTTACAGGACAAAAGACGCTGATGGAGAGGTGCGAATGGATTTAAGGTGGGCCAGATCTGCAAGTTTTTTCGTAGGCTCTGGTAATTCAAACAAACAATGTCCTGTGTGACTAATTCTTTTCACATTTGCATTCAAGCTGCTTGCAATTTACCTGCACAATCTTAATTAAAGAACTGTAGTAGAAATATCTCCTTATGCTGACAATATGGTGTGCTGTATAACAGATCCATATTCATCACTTCCATATGTTTTAAAAGTAATGAAGGAGTTCCACCTAATCTTATAGTTTCAGGTTAATTTAAATAAATTATTTAAATTAATGCTTCAAAATGCATACTGGCTTAAAGTTTTCTATTAAAAATGTTAAGTATTTTTTTACCTGGTCCCATCTTCACTTGGCCTTAACTGACAGACTATCAATATCATTTAAATAAATGTTTTTTTTTTACTTTTTTTTATTTATTTAAAGCATGTAACATTCTATAAAATCAAATCAAACTTAACAAAACTAAATTCAATTCAACCCCCACCCATGAGAAATGAGAAAGGCCAAGTAGTATAGAGGAAAAAGGAGTATTCCTCCCCAATATAAGTGCTTATTCTAAAATATTATTGATTAGATCCTCCCAGGTTTTTTAAAAAGGTTTGAACAGATCCTCTAAAAGAGTATTTAATTTTTTCCAATTTCAAATAGTATATAACATCAGTTACCCACTGACTTAACAGAGGTGGTTTAGGATTCTTCTAGTTGAGCAAGATACACCTATGTGCTAATAGTGAAATAAATATTTAGCTAACTTTAAACAGTTTTTTTTTAAATGCTGGTAGACATTTTACTGTCCTAATGTAATTTTTTTCACTCTGTTTTTTCTTTTTTCATTTCAGAGATACAAACTTGATTACATAAAAAAATCACAATGTGTTCCAGGCTACAAAGGGTAGTCTTTCTATAACAAAACTAGATCCATTTACAACTCTGTTTATATGGAATGGAGAAGGACTTTGGAAAAAAATATTCCTCCAAAACCAACAAAAAAAAAAAAAACTGAGCAATCATGGCTTTACCTAATTTTAATTTTTATTACTAGGCAGTTGACACTGGTTATTTGAGATTTTATAGAGGACAATACATTTCTAAATTGCTATATCTTTCTATATTCTGCTAAGTGTGTCAACATCTACAAACTGACATACGGTAAATGTAGCAACAATCTAATATTTCAACTGTATACATCAATACCAAATTTCCTTTAATCAATTTCACATTATATTGTAATGAATTAAGATGTGGCAAGGAGAAATTAAAATGCTACAGAAAAGCAAGACAAATATAAAAGCAGCACTATATGCTAACACAGATATTCAAAATATTTGTACAAATTCTCTGGACCAAAATAAAAAAAATTATCAAAGTAACAGATTTATTTTCCATGAACATATCTTATGCTTTTTTTTGTTGTTTATGATGACATGCAGTAAACAAACAACATTTCTACTTTGCTATAATGCTTTGATGATAAAGAAATTTGCATTAGAAAATAACAATCACTGGCCGTTTTTCATTACACACCAGGAAACAACATCCTATCTAAAAGACTCTTGATGCCTATACTGTAGGCTTATAACTATCCTCCAGACCTGTTTCGACTTTCGCCCTGAACCTAGTTCATTTGAAACTGCCATGATGAGGATTACCATTTACATATTTAGCACTAATTACGATATAATCATGTAGTGAGTGGGGCTGGATAAAAAATGTATTCTCAGGGAATTAATGTAAGTAAAAAGACTGACCGGAAGATGAAATGGTGGGCGAAGCCCAAAATAAAAAACAGGTAAGCTAACTGTGATGGGAAGAGAAAGAGAGCATTGCTATTTCTCATTTATCCTTTCTACCCCAATACACACAAGTACTAACATAACAATAGGCTCCACAGCCATAACACCTGGCAATAATATGAAATCCAGGTCAAAACTAACAATGTACTACATTAAGACTACAAGATGTCAACATAAGTTCATAAGTAATGTTTTTATGACCAAACAGTGAACTTTATGAGCTGGAATGTCGAAGGTCTCAATCATGAATTAAAGAGAAAGAAAATATTCTCTCACTTAACAGGTTTGAATACCAAGATAGTATTATCACAGGAGACTCACTTAAAAGCAAAGACCAGTTTCCATTGCAAAGGGAGTGGATTTGCCAAATCTTTCGCTCCAGCTATACAAAGAAAACTAAACTATGGGAATCTTAATACAGAGAACTAGCGTCAGACATAATATCTGATCCTGAAGGGCGATATGTCATGGTGATGGGCAATTTATTTAATACTTAAGTGATTCTGATAAATATCTATGCATCTAACGATGATGTAGATTCTTTCATAATGCATTTGCATCTATTCCTAAAGGGCACACTGATAAAATTATAATGGCTGGAGACTTTAATTGTGTTTTAAATTCAAACCCAAATAGGTCTTCAGCTACAGCGACAATAACATCTAATACTGCAAAAATGATTACACACAGTTTGATGGAGGTTTTTAAATCCTAACCTCTTCCTCCTTCTCATAAGTTCATAATTGTTACTCAAGAATCTATTATTTCTTCACAGACAATAATTAGTTTCACCTGTGAACGTTGCAAACTTGCTCCAGTCTTACTGGGCTACATATTTGGGGCATATACCAAATTAAGATAATTTTTCACAAAAAATCTTTGAATGCCTATCAGGCAGCATTGGTGTCACAATCACTCCTAATTCTTTAACAACTATGTTTGGTGTACTCCCAGATGAGCTTAAAGTGGAGACGAACAAACAAATTGTAATTGGATCTGTTCAAAACTTTTTTAAAATAATGGCAGGATCTAATCAATCAATAATAATTTAGAATAAGCTTTTATATATGGAAAAAGGATACCCTTCCCTTCTTGCTGCTTTAAAGATTTGCTCTGTTGGCTGGCACTCTTTATTTTGGGTGGGGGTTGAATTTTGGTTTGTTAAGTTTATCTTGATTGCATGGATTTTTGTTTGCTTTTAATTAAAATCAATAAAAAAGAAGCAACTGTTGCTAAATATTGTGAGGTTTGTTCAACAAGTACCCACCGAGAGATAAACTGTATAGTAATTCCTGACATATTTATAGGGTTACATTTAATGATGTAATTAATGCAACCACAATACAATAACAATATGCTACTCAGAATTCACATAAATAAAAAAACAAGGCATTAATAACAACAGTACATTGTCAAAATATAATATAAAAATGAATCCTTGATTCAAAAAACAAGACTACAATAAAATACACACAAAACACACTAAATATTACAGCTTAATTGGTTAGTGATAATTACTTTTGCTATTAAATTTATTTAAAGAATAAAAATTAATAATCCTAACTGCATCATTGCATTCTACCCAGATGTAAAAATGAACAAATGCTTAAAGACAAGTGGTGGGATAAATAACATGATGAAAAACATTATACACTTGTCCATTGGCAAACTCTTGGGCTCATCAAATGTAACATTACTGAAATTTAAGAAAATTCAATTCTCTTTGAAGGATGGTTCGCCAATAAAGAAAACGGTTGATTTGACAAATGTATTTCCTGTCAAAGTATCTCTAAAGCCTTAACACCTCAAACTACAACAGATTAATCAATCCATTACAAATTACAGGCACTCCCCAGGTTACATACAAGATAGGGACTGTAGGTTTGTACTTAAGTTGAATTTATATGTAAGTCAGAACAGGTACATTATTTTAATAAAATGCTCTTGTTGACCGACTGTAACCAAGTGCTCTGCTAATGAATGATGGAGTTTCACCTCTCTCTCACCTTTTTATTATTTCTACTTTATTTTCAATGGTGATGGTTTTTCTCTTCTTTACTGTATCACTAGCACTTGCATCAGATTTGTGTTTCAGAGACATTCTTGAAGGGTGAAGACAATAGGTTAAGATGAGCTCTTCTGCACAGAACTGTACACGCTATCACAGCAGGAAGACAGCCGTCGTCAACACGTCTGATTTACTGACAAGAGACAACTTTCTGCTATGTGCATAGCAGTACAAGTAGGTCTGCTATTGAGAATGAATGGGGGCGGCGAGGGGTAGTTCACCACCCGCCCACCACACAGTCACCTCCACTACAATATGCTGCCTGCAGCATCCGCCCACCGAGAACGAACACGGTACAGCCAAAGGCGGGTAGTGAATCACCCACCACCGCCCCCATTCAACCGGCAGCCACATGAGGTACACTACAATGCTACCCCCCGCTGCCCCTTTCACTCTCAATGACCTCTGTTCAGCCACAACCAGGTCACCGCTTGCAGTATCACCAGAGAACGAATGAGAATGAACGGGACAGCCGTGTGTGGAGGGCAGGAAGTGGAACGCTCCCCTCCGCTCCATCCAGCCTGCGTCCAGTCAGGAGCAGTAGCTGCGGCGGCGTAGTGGGTGGGCAGCAAACCGCCCCATCAAGCCTCCATCCTGCACACAAGTGATAGCTGTGGCCCCGGTGACTATGGACCACGGGTCACCGCTTGCTGCCGGGAGCCGCCCGAGTGACACTACACGGCACGTACAGTGAAATCGCCCCCCCTCCAGCCTCCGTCCAAAGATGATGAGGCGGCAGTTACTGAGGCACATGCGTCACAGCTGCGGCCCCGTTCATAAGTCATAGGTCGGATGTCCATAACTTGGGGACTACCTGTATATGTTTAATCAAATAAATACAGTAATGTTTTCCTGCAATGCTAGTAAATAAGTCTGATACTCCATTCACAGTAAGAGCTGGACTCTGAAAGATCTCCTGGCCAGAAAAAGGCTTCATTTGGTTTCAGCAGAGCAGTCGGCCTATGTATCCAAGTAAACAGATAGGACAGACAGAAGGTAGATGTTAACCTCCGTTCTACTATGTGACAGAACATCAGCCTGGAGCGGGACCAGTAAGACTGTGTTGCTCCTTTAAGTAACAGACTTGATTGAGTTACCCATGATTTGAGAACTAATTCTGAGCCTAGCCAGGAATAACCGTATGAGGGAATTTAAAACCACCTCAACTCAGAAGCTCATGTAGTAGTAAAATCAGAAGATTAGCTGGGACAAACAGTTAATTGTCAAGGTGTCAATGCATCTAGATAGAGAGCAGAAAAGTGAGGTAGGTGCTTGCTGCACAGTATTATACACAGATAAGTGGTCTAGCCACTTCACTAACAAACGCAGGAAAGCCCATTTAAGTTAGTCCAGAATGGCAGTAGATGTATTTGTAGGACATGAGTTTACTTTGTACTTTGTGTTGCTGGCCTGTGTTCATGTTTCCAGTGTGCTTTATTTGTTTATAGTGTAAATATCATTTTTGATAAATCTGGCATTACTGATGTCATCCTGGGTTAGGATGTTATTGTTAATTCTAGGGCGAATACTGCATATATTAGGATCAATTTGTCATTTTTTGAAAATTGTGTAGTCTGGGAAAAAGAAATCCCCCAAAATTATATATTTTTTTAGAACCAAATAAATCAGCTATCTCAGGTAAGAACGGTTTGTTGTCATTTAGTAAGTAAACACTACATATTTCTATAAATAATGCTACAAAGTGGCCTAAAGAGCTTCTAATACAGAAAAGAAAATGTGGAGTTATACTGGAAAACTATTGGAAAACTGTTGATTAAGTTAAACACATAATTGAGCAAAAATCCAAATCATCTTAATGTGGTGATTGTTCTTTAATAATCCCAAGAAATTTAATATAGCAACAAGCCTTATGCTGATTTAAAGAACAATTATTTTAAAGCTGTGCTATAACAGTTTACCTAAAACTGTGCTTTACTAAAGTATTCCAAACCTACAAAATGTAAATGTGCAAATGAGCCACATTGGGAAAGCACATCAAACGGTTAGGTGATAATGAAGGATAACCTGGAGAAAAAAAAAACTTTAAATTATTATTAAGAAAAATGTATGAAATGACAAAAATAAGCCATTTGAAAACAAGGAATTACAAAAAAATAGGCTATCCATGAGGGCGGCACGGTGGCGCAGTGGTAGCGCTGCTGCCTCGCAGTTAGGAGACCCGGGTTCGCTTCCCGGGTCCTCCCTGCGGAGTTTGCATGTTCTCCCGTGTCTGCGTGGGTTTCCTCCGGGCGCTCCGGTTTCCTCCCACAGTCCAAAGACATGCTGGTTAGGTGGATTGGCGATTCTAAATTGGCCCTAGTGTGTGCTGGGTGTGTCTGTGTGTGTGTCCTGCGGTGGGTTGGCACCCTGCCCAGGATTGGTTCCTGCCTTGTGCCCTGTGTCGGCTGGGATTGGCTCCAGCAGACCCCCGTGACCCTGTGTTCGGATTCAGCGGGTTAGACAATGGATGGATGGATAGGCTATCCATAGGATGTTTCACATCATCTTCTACAAAAGGTATAATACTGTTGTATGGTAAATATTCTAAGTCTAAAACTGAAAAAATAATTATTATTAAGAAAAATGTATGAAATGACAAAAATAAGCCATTTGAAACCAAGGAATTACAAAAATGGCCTCCTAAAACTCCACCTTCTTCTCTTCTTTCGGGTGCTCCCATTAGGGGTCGCCACAGCAGATCATCTTCTTCCATATCTTTCTATGATCTGCATCTTTTTCTGTTACCCCCATCACCTGCATGTCCTCTCTCACCACATCAATAAACGTTCACTTAGGCCTTACTCTTTTTCTCTTGCCTGGCAGCTCTATCCTTAGCATCCTTCTCCCAATATACTCAGCATCTCTCCTCTGCACATGTCCAAACCAATGCAATCTCGCCTCTCTGACTTTGTCTCCCAACCGCCCAACTTGAGCTGACCCTCTAATGTACTCATTTCTAATCCTATCCATCCTCGTCACACCCAGTGCAAATCTTAGCATCTTTAACTCTGCCACCTCCAGCTCTGTCTCCTGCTTTCTGGTCAGTGCCACCATCTCCAACCCATATAACATAGCTGGTCTCACTACCGTCCTGTAGACCTTCCCTTTCATTCTTGCTGATATCCGTCTGTCACAAATCACTCCTGACATTCTTTCTCCACCCATTTCACTCTGCCTTCACACTCTTTTTCACCTCTCTTCCACAATTCCCATTACTCTGTACTGTTGAACCCAGTTATTTAAACTCATCCACCTTCGCCAACTCTACTCCTTGCATCCTCACCATTCCACTGACCTCCCTCTCATTTACACATATGTATTCTGTCCTGTTCCTTCTGACCTTCATTCCTGTCCTCTCTAAAGCATATTTCCACCTCTCCAGGGTGTCTTCAACCTGATCCCTACTATCGCTACAGATCACAATGTCATTAGCAAAAATCATAGTCCATGGGGACTCCTGTCTAATCTCATCTGTCAACCTGTCCATCACCATTGCAAATAAGAAAGGGCTCAGAGCCAATCCCTGATGTAATCCCACTTCCACCCTGAATTCAACCGTCACTCCTACCACAGACTCCACAAAGGACGAAAAGGAATTGCTTGTTTTCACTATTAATTTGGACCTTGTTTTTTTCTAATCAGTTTTTGTTTAGCAAAATGATGTCACATGTCACACACTCCCTTAAAAGCAGCTAGGCTGTAAACTACAAGTTTGCTTTTTTCAGTCCTGCCTTTGACTCACTGTGTGACCCTGAGCAAGTCACTTGACAGTGTTCCAACAGTAAAAAATAGTTGCACTATAAATTGAATTTGTGCAATCTTTTGGGAAAGTGATCTCTATAAAAATTTGGAACATAAATAAAAAAAAAATTGTTTGTACAGGGAATTAAGCAGTCATACCAAATTGCCACTATTGCAATTATTGTTCAACCAGCCTGGCAAAAATAGTTGCAAAATGTTAGTATATAGTGTAGTTTGCGGCCGGGACTCCTCCACACTGAGAGGGCCGGAGAGCAAGCGTGGCCAGTATGTTACCTCCCCCGGGACGCTAGATGGCAACCCCCCTGGGCTGCAGCAGTGCCTCGGACTCCTGCAGGGCTTCATGGGAGCTGGAGTTTGGTGCAGCCCTGTTGGGATCCGCAGGCACAGCCAGGGGGTGCTGCAGCTGGAGTTTCTGAGCCCTTATGGGCAGTCCTTCTGCCACACCCAGAAGTGCTGCCAGAAATTAAGTCATCAAGTACCTGGAGCACTTCCGGGTGTATTATAAAAGGAGTCAGTATCCACTACTCCAGAGGCCAGAGTCGGTAGGAGGAGGACGAAGCTTACGGAGGAGGAGTGGAGGAAGAATGACAGACATAAAAGTATTGTGTGGATTTGTGTTTGTGGGGACTGTGTTATGCCTGTGGGAAAGGGGAAGGCATTGCCCACAGGCGAAGAAATAGAAATTAAGCATTTATTTGTTTTATAAGTGTGCCTCCCGTGTTTGTCTGTGTCGCCACTCATATAGTGCCTTTCAGTCACAATAGACAATTTAAACAATTATAAAGCTTTTACAACTAACCAAGTGAAGCTCACCATTAAAAGTGCACAAACTATATTTATAAATTTTGACAAATTTATGCATTTGATAAACATACACAGAGCAACATCTCCCAAATGTTTTGGGATAAAAGTTTATTTTTACACTGATTATCAAGGTCATGGTCAAGATCAAAGTAAACTTTAGTATTTTAAAAAGTCATTTTGATGCATTTATATATATTTATTTATATCCTCTTTAATAAAACCCTTGTATGCGTCCAGTGTCCGTGTGTGTGTGTGTCTTTTGGTGAAGTGCGCATGCGCGGGGCCACACAGCACTTGTTCAGTCTCTTCCTGTGCATTCCATGTGCAGAGAGATACACACACAGGCGCGCGCGAGTCACACACACACAGGCGCTCGGGCGTCACACACACACACAGGTGCGCACGAGTCACACACTCACAGGTGCGCACGAGTCACACACTCACAGGCGCGCACAGTCCGTGTGTGTGTGTCTTCTGGAGAAGTGCACATGCGCGGGGCCACACAGCACGTGTTCAGTCTCTTCCTGTGCATTCCCTGTGCAGAGAGAGACAGACACACACACAGGCGCGCATGAGTCACACACACACACACAGAGGCGTGCGCTTAAGAGACACACACACAGGCACGCGCGTGCATTGTTGCAATGTTACTTTTCTTGGTTGTTTATTAAATTACAGATTTTTCAGATGTTCATTTTTTCCCCTGTGCTTAAAACTCATTAAAAAAAGAGTTTTTAGTGAGCGGGTCATAAGGCTATAGCGCAAATTCTTGCAGTGTTAGTTTTCTCTGTTGTTCAAGGTTTTCTTAGTGTTAGTCAATGTTTTTACATTTAGTTTACTATTACGCTGTGCTTTCTATGGTATAGTTAACTATATTTGTGCTTAAAAACTTAAAAAAATATATACTTACATACAGTTCATATGATCTGGGACGGATTATGGTCGTGAACCGAGGTTCGACTGTATTACTGTCAGACAAAATTACAGGCATTTCACGGAAATACAAACCAGTATTACTGAGAGAGAAAATTAAAGGCACACAATACAGTGACACATATTACAGCCACATACAAGGTCCCTTGCCATTTAATATAGACTGTTCATACAAATGTTTATGCACTACTGTTCTAGCGCCCGTTATTTTAATGGGCTTAATGTCTAGTATATGTATAAATCTTTATAATAGTTAATTCATTCATCTTGGCCTAAAATCTGAACTCTTCTTGCTGAAGTACGAAATAAATCCAACACTGTTTTTAATTCTGTGTTGCAGTATTTTTTTGTTTGTTCAGAGCACTAAAACAAAACGTATGGTGGAGACAATTAGCAGGGTAATTATAACTGAATCTACTTATTGCTGTTTCACAGATGTTCAACACCCCAGTTATTTTGCTTTTTGCTCTAATCAGGCATTGCAATTTAACTTTATCTTCAGTATATATGCTTCAAAAACAGAAATCAGACAAATGATCATTGCAATCTGCAAATGGATACACAGAATATCTGTAAAGATTAATAAAGTATCTATCTATCTATCTATCTATCTGTCTAAAGCATGACATTCAACATTAATTTACCTTAAACCCACCCATCCATGTAGAAAATTAGAAAGACAAAAAAACAAACTTTTTTTTCCATTTAATGGAACATCAAAACTAAGTCTTATATATAAAAATATTCAGCCAAGTGGGATTTAATTAAAACATACTAAAGGGTCTTAATTAAAAGAGATCTACCAATTAATGCATTGTAAGATGCATCATTTAGACCTATGGAATATGAAAAATTCACAAATATCCAATAGATGGCATAAAATGAATACTGAAAAGCCTGAGCTGGAAAAATAAAAAGCATAATATTTGCATTTTTTAAGAATAGCAAATAAAGTAATCACAATGTTAATGCACGGTACAGATATATTAAAATATCACAATTTTTGGTTTCAACATCTATATCAGTATTTATTTTGTTTCTTAATAAAGTGCAGGACAAAAGACCTCACATTAATTTAGTAACTAATGTATCACAGTTTTGTCCATTTTGAAAATATTTTTATAACTAGCAAAATACCCACGCTTTGCAGCGGAGAAGTAGTGTGTTAAAGAAGTTATGAAAAAGAAAAGGAAACATTTTAAAAATAAAGTAACATGATTGTCAATGTAATTGTTTTTTCACTGTTATGGGTGTTGCTATCATCAAGGATTTGATTATCATTATTTCTTTCAATCAGGCTCGTATTTGGAGGACGTGTTGTGTTCAAGTTACATTCCAAGTTTGTCAACCGTTGTAAAGATAACAGGTTTTATTCATCGAAGTGTTCACTACCCAAATTGCTACTCGTGAATCTACGATGTTTAACAGGCATTCCCGGTATTAACTTGTGGATTTGCCTGCAAATATTTAGTGGCAGCATGTCTAAGAACTTGTGGATTTGCCTGCGAGTGTTTAGCGACAGCATGTCTATTAACTTGTGGATTTTTCTGCGAGTATTTAGCGACAGTGTCTCTATGAACTTGTGGAATTGCCTGCGAGTATTTAGCGACAGCATGTCTATTAATTTGTGGATTATTCAGCGAATATTTGGTGGCAGCGTCACAAAGTTGTTTTCGTCTAGCTGCATCAGAAAATGTACCACAACCTCTGACACTCCTCCTTTTTACTGTTTTCTGACAGCTTGGATTGCTGCTGTCATAATCGGTTTGAGTTTCATGGTTTGTTTCAATTACGTTAGTATTTGTAGGACTTGTGTTGAAGTGACATTTGGCATCTGTCAAGCGTTGTAAGAATACAACCGGCTTCATCGATAACTTCACATCCAGCTTTTGAGAGCTGAAACATTCATAGTTACACATCAAAGTGTCCACTAGTCAGATCGTCACCTGTGAATCTAAGATGTTTAAGAGGCATTGGCGGTTCTCCAAAGGTGTACAATATTTGGCCATTTCGGTACACTTGAAAGCGACATCTGAACAATTCAGCGGCAGCCATCAACTCACATGCAGAAGCATAGGTGAAGGGCTTAAGCATTTCACTCTTATTGTGCCCCTGTGTAGTATAATTATCTCCTGTACCGTCATCAGTCCACACCTTGAACCTGTCCCAGTCATTCAATACATAAGACACAATATTCCTCTGGATATCAAGATTGAGCCTGATATGGCCGTACAATATGTAACACAGAGAATGTAAAAGGCAGGCGACATCTCCGGGCATGGAAACTACTCGGTAAGTGACAGTTCTTTGATCGATGGTGATCACCTCGATAGACATGTCACTACCCAAATCACTACTCGTGAATCTAAGATGTTTAACAGGCATTCCCGGTATTAATTTGTGGATTTGCCTGTGAATATTTAGCGGCAGCGTGTCTAAGAACTTGTGAAATTGCCTGCAAGTATTTAGCGACAGCATCTCTATGAACTTGTGGATTTGCCTGCGAGTATTTAGCGACAGCATGTCTATTAACTTGTGGATTTTTCTGCGAGTATTTGGCGGCAGCATCATGAAGTTGTTTCCGTCTAGCTGCATCAGAAAATGTACCACAACGTCTGACACACCTCCTTTTTACTGTTTTTTCACAGTTTGGATTGCTGCTGTCATTGGTTTCAATTATGTTAGTATTTGCAGGACTTGTGTTGAAGTGACATTTAGCATCTGTCAAGCGTTGTAAGCATACAACCGGCTTCATTGATAACTTAGCGCTTGTCTGACTGTCATCTTGTGTTTGTGATATCACAAGAAAATTGAAAAAGGAAATATAAAGTGTGACGATGCGGGTTCGACTCCATACTCCCATCTGCTGTTTGTAATGTCACCGATGAGCTAGTCAGAGGAGGCAATAACAATCTAGCAACGGGATGGTAAAAAAGTGCAAAAGTAAGTGCGAAGTGCCTTAATATTAGTTTAGCGCGGCCTAGTAAAGGGATCCCGTGTTCGTAATTGTCTGAGCTGTAGCTCAGGGGAAGGAGGGAAAAAAATGTAAAGTGTTTAAGTTCACCAAAGGCAGAAGCGCAGTCCGTGTCTGAAAAGCCGGCACAGCTATGCGCGCGCCCAGGCTGCTCGATTTTTATAGTAATTATGTGGGATAGTAGACGCCGCTTTTCGCAAACGCGTTCACGTCATCGCGTACCCCAGGAGGAATGACGTACGGCTGTTTAATTGGTCGGCGCAGTGGCGCCGAATACAAAAGGGAATCATGGCCTCTAGAGGGGGTCTTTTCTGACTAGTTCGTCTTGGAGGAAGGTACTGTACTTGGTAGATCTGCGTTTTAGAAGTTACTAAGCATTATGGCTTGTGCTTTGTTTTTGTAAATATTTTTTCATATAAATATCTCTCGATTAACTTTGGTGGAGGTATTTATTGGGTTGTGGTTAGTGGTGCACAGTTTATTTTTGTATAAACACTTTTTTCTGTATTTTTGAATAATTCTGGGTGAATCCTGTGTTATACACTGTTTGGAGGAGCAGCTTCCTGTCTTGGATCACTGTGGAGGAAGACAGCTTCACATTTTGCTTTTGTGTATATATTTGGATTTCATTAGTTTGTGTACAGTATACTTTTTCATTTGGGACTTTCAGGAAGCACTGTAAATATTGTATATAGTCATTTCTGGGCTCTATTTGATTACTGTTTTTGTGTGTCCTTTGCGGTATTGGACTGTGTTTTAATATATAAATTCCGCAGGACATTATTTTTGATTTTTCTTTAAGTGCACCTGTAAATAAAACCTCACTTTATTTTTCAAAAAACCCAACCCTTTTTGTGTCCGTGTCTCCCTGTCTTACACCATCATCCTGGTCATGCTCGGTCCCACATACTAGACACCTAGAGTGTAGGCTGGTGATTCCAATTCCAACTACATGGGGTGTCACATTTGGTGGTAGTGGTGGGATGAGCTAGCAGTGAGGCCAGAAGAGGAGACAGAGCAGCAAGTGGGATTGGTGTCAGACTTTTTGAGGAACCCACCTACCCAAGCTGGCGGAGGACATTTTATGGACTGAGCTTTTTAAGGACATTTATTTATTTCTGCTTTTAATTGTCTTTTAGAAAGTTCTAATTCTTTTAATGTCCTGTTTTTATGAAGGGGGCTTGGGTTTGTTTTATGGTGTGATTGTTTTAGTGCTTTTATTGTTTTACTGCAGTGTAGAGTGGCTGAGCTGTGGACCTGAGCTTCAGTTGCACTGGGTTGGCAGTGGTGAGGAGCCTTCCCGTGCAACTGGAGTCTTATGGGGGTGGAATGTGGTGTTATGGGTCCACAGCTCGCTGAGCGAAGGCCGTTTCTTTTTAAATAGATAGTCACCGCACTCAAGGCAGCTTCGTGAGGGGGCGTAGTAGTCGTAGCAAGGCGCAGGGCGATCTGCGGTGTGGGCGTTTCTCACCTAGTGCACAGGTGAGGGACTGCCCACATCCGTGATTGTTCCCGTGGCTAATGTGCTGCAGCTGCTATGGCCCCTCGCTATATAAAAAGAAGCGCAAGTCGGATAGGAAAAAAAAAAAGAACAACAAAAAAAGGAAAGAGAAGGAAACGGAGGTTGCAGCAGGAAGCGGTAAGGAGAAAGAGAGAGCGAGCAAATCGGTGCAGCAGGAAGCAGGCGAGCGAGTGAACGCACGCAGGCAGCTGAAGGCAGCCTGGGAGTTTGGCCAACACCTGGGATAAATAGTGGTTGTGGTCGCTCCCATAGATTTGTTTTTATGAAGGGCGGGAGTGACCGGAAGGCACAGGACTCTCCGCGGAAGGTAGCGGGAGTCAGGACTTGGGACGTGGTGTTGCCTGCATGAGAGCCTTGGTCGCGGGGAATTCCCAAGTCGCTGTCCAGAGGAGACGACTGGAGCCAAGGATCGGTGGGGCAATCCAAACAGCAGAAGTAGGCACTAAGAAGGTCAGCTGCATTGAGAACGTCTCACCTGTTGCAAAGCCCAACCGGGAGAAGCAGGTGAGACGCCAACACTAAACGCATTATAAAAGAAGCACCGGGCTTGTTGTTTTTATAGACTGTTTCCTGATGATCGTTTTAACCTCGTTTTAAATTATTGTTTTTTGTAGTGTTTTTACCTGCACGTTTTTTTTTTATTGGATGATTTATTTAAAGACGATTTATGAAATCACTGCACTATTTATTTGAACACTGTTTTTGTTTGACTGTTTTAATAAAAGCACTTTTTCACTTTTTACCATCCCCTTGCTCAATTGTTGCCTTCACTGACTAGCTCATCGGTGACATTACCGACGGTGTTAGGTTCAAGGGCTCCCAAGCAGCAGATGGGAGTATGGAGCCAAACCCGCATCGTCACATAAAGGGGCTGTAATTGTGACTAAACTTGCAACAGTCAACGATAGGGAAAACCTGGAGCAAAAAGCAGGAAAATGGAAGGAACAGTAGACTATCAAGTTACTCCTGTGGTGTACAAGTATGAATGCACTCCTCACTGAGTGGGTGCCCTATCAATGGTTGATTCCTGCCTTTTTTTGCTAAGATAAACTTTAGCTTTAGCTTTAATGTAATCAGGTGCGAGAATAGGTATTTTAATAATCCCTAATTAGGGAGATTTTAAATACGATTTCATTAAATTTTTCTAATTTTCTAAAATCTCTTGGTCTTTTCTTTTATTTGAGTTCCAATAAACTACCTTTTATTTTAAAATGAATTCAGAATCAAAAAAAGTTTACAGTACCTTACCAACATTTCTCGAATAACACACATTTACCGATTTATGTTCGATTTAGAACAGAATATAGATTGGAATCTGAGTAGACGCCTTAGGAAGTAGTACGACTGGATAAATACCTTGGGAATTTATCACCCAGATGGACTCAATGAAAAATAGTCCAGGTTGGTTGATGATTTTTTTAGGTTTTGTAGGATTTTGTATAAATATAGCATTTTTTAGATTTAGGTCTTTCTATTTGTATTTAGTTTAGAATTAGTTTATTTTATTTTTTTCTCTCTTTTGATAGTTTCTGGATAATTGATTTAAAACTAAAAGAAATTATTGTTTAAAGAAGAGAGTAGTGAGCCAGGGCTAGCAGTAATGCTTTAATCCCCTACCCTAAACCTAACCCTAACTCTAAGTGGAGCTCCATGATATTTGGGCTGAGGAGAAGCAGTTGTTTCTTGTATGTAGTTTGATTCACAACTGACACACTTAAAGTGCCAGTACAAAGCATGTGTCTGAAGAACAAGATAGTAGTGTCCCAAATTATTATTTTTTTTTCCATGTTCATGCGTCATTCCACAAGACTATGTTACTGTGCAGTATGTGCTGCCTTCTTTTAAAGTACAACTATGCCAATTCCACACACCACATCAGTGTGCACCATGAAAACAAAATTCCAGCAGTCATTGCAAAATCAAGAAAAACAAAATATACCAATAAAGAAAAGAAAAAGGAAAAAACTCTCAGAAATAAGATATAATGAACTACATAGTCGTCAAACTATGCTCAAACATGGAGCATGAGAAGTTACAAGAGGTCAATAACACAAAACCTAGCAAATAATATTTTTTGTGAGTTAAGGATGTGCTTTATTTAATTATTTACTTTTACACATTTAATTCTGTCTGGGTGGCACTGTACCTACACATTTTGGATGGTACTGGTAGGTGGGACACTAGCAATACTGAGCACTGGTAGCACAGTTACTGGATAGGGTATAAAACAATACTACAGTTCTGCTACATATACAATTTTTCACAAAACAAATCTCACCTTTACTTCCTAACAATTGTAACTATTTTTGCAGCAGATCATATTAAAAATCTGATGCTGTGTATCAAAAATCTCACATGATGTGAAACAGAAGTAACTCAAAACAAAAGGAAAACAAATACAATTCAGAACAAATATGTCAACAACCATAAACAGGGGACTTTGGAACAAAAAATTATTATATAATCTAACAGGAAAAAAGCAAACATAACAATGAATAAATGAATGAATGAGTGAATGAATGAATGTGTCAGATCTTCTAGATAATAAGACAAATTTTATAGGAGTTACTGATGAGAACAACTTCATTCATTTAAACTGCCTCTAAATATACTCTGTAGACACCATAAGGCATGGAATACATACATTCTTTGGCAAAAGAAAATTTGTTCATCTAAAAATCCTGAAAATCCCAATCGAACAATTTATATTCAGGCTCTATGTTTAAGTGTTCACAAATGCTCTATAATTTGAACAGTTCTATTTTAGGATCCACAAAAAAATACTGTTAACAGCAGCAACAACCTGTTTAACTGCAGCTCTCTTTACACTTAAGCCAATTGATATTGCTGCTCACTTATCTATTTTTATAGTGACATGACTACAGTATGCAATGTTAAAGAGAGCTTAAAACATTTTAACAGCTTTTGTTTTGAATCATTGTGTAGATGGGTCCTTTCATCGGATTGGCTGGCCTAGCGCTGTCTCATTTGTGGAATGGCCAATTGGGGGAGGCAGCTTGATGGCTGAGGTCTCCAGGACTCTAAACAAATTCAAATTGTATTATGTGATATCATCTACTGTTAAGTTCTGCTCCGTACTTCTAATATTTTTATACCTTAGTGAGGATTACTTCTGTTCTGTGTACTGTATTGACCCCCTTCTTTTTGACACCCACCACATGCCCAACACACCTGGAAAGGGGTTCTTTTTGAACTGCCTTTCCCAAGGTTTCATCCATTTTTTTCCCTACAAGGGTTTTTTTGGGAGTTTTTCCTTGTCTTCTTAGAGAGTCAAGGCTGAGGGGCTATCAAGAGACAGGACCTGTTAAAGCCCATTGCAGCACTTCTTGTGTGATTTTGGGCTATACAAAAATAAATTGTATTGTATTATCTATAGCCATTTACATAATTCGAATGTCCATGGTCACCAGGAACTTTTGCTGTTTAACTACTATATTATGTCATGATTACCTAGATCTAATTTTATATTAAATGAATATAAAAATATATATTTAATTATTAAATAACTCTACATTAAAATAATTCTAATGTGACAAAATACTATCTGGACAGTACAGAATCACTAACTGTTCTGGGCCATCAAGTATTACTTAACCACAAAAACAGCACAGTATACAAGCAAACACACTTTAAAGATAAAATGCAAGGGGAAAAAAGAAGAAAACCTCTGGAATGATACTGCAGCATTTACTCATTGTCTATTAATTCCTTATTATCATTAGCTAAAAATCGAAGTGTTACATTTCCATTATTGTCCCAAAAGGAAAAAAAGGCACCACAAAAAGTCCTACCTCATAGTCTTCAGCTTCAATAAGCAGTTTGGCTGTAGTTACTCTGGATTCATAAGGTGGACATACCTTTTAAAAACAGAAGAAAACAGAATATTTAAATAAAGATTACTCATGGAAACATTACAGTTAATATGGTAAAACCATTGACAATGAGACCAATGGTCATGAAAAAATACAGAAAATAGGCAATTGACCAATTACTTAACTTCTAATAATTTGATGGAATCCTGTTAGTCTGGTTTCATAGTGCAGACCAGCTGTGAAAGTGCTCTGTTTCAGGTAACTAAGGATTTGCTTATGGCAGCAGACTCAGATGTCAGTGCCACATTTGACACAGTCAGACATGACATTCTACTGTCTAGAATGGAAAACATTGGGGTATCTTTAGCACTGTCCTCCAGTTGTGTAAATCCTATCTGACAGATAGGCAAGAGTTTGTTAGCCTTGGCAACAGCAGATCCAGCTTAGCACCAGCCACACTAGCAGTTCCTCAGGGCCCTGTCCTTTGTCATCTGCTCTTCTGTATCAATATGCTTCCCGTTGGCCATATTATTCATAGCTATGGACTGGGTTATCATTTTTAGGCAGATGATACTTACCGGTAACTCTATTTCAGTGTTAAAAGTGACACCTCATCAGAGCTTTCTTAGCTCACAACTTGGGTCAGTGAAATTAAAATCTGGATGAAGCAGAAAAATTACCTCCTTTTCAATTATTCTTAATGTTCTCATCAAACTTTCTTCTGAGGCAAGGAATCTTCGTGTCATCCCTTTCTTATTCCACCCACTTAAACCACATTAAGAAACTTTCTTACTTCTACTTCCATAACATATCCCATGTTCACTCATTCCTGTCCTTTTCTAATGCTGAGAAACTTGTCCATGCTTTTATCACATCCTGAATCAATTATTGTAACTCCCTACTTTCAGATGTCTCTTCAAATCTTGTATCACAGCTCCAGTGGATTCAAAACTCTGCTGCAAGAGTCACAAAACACCTATTCTGCTTCGCCTTCACTGGCTCCATGTGTCTTACAGGATTGAATATAAAATTCTATTAATAAACTACAAAGCTTTAAATTGCCTCACACTGGACTACATCAGTGACCTTTTCCTGTGCTCCTGTTCACCCACTAAAGTCCTCTGATTCTGGCAATCTTGTTGTGACCCACACTAACCTGCACTCTATGGGAGACAGGGCCTTCGGCTAGCACTTTAGCATCCAGACTTTGTAATTACCTCCCTAAATTAATTAGATCAGCAAATTCAATTAATTCTTTTAAAAAAACAACTTAAAGCTCATCTGTTCAGGAATGCTTTTAACTTAACCTGACATTCTTCCCCTTCTTTTAGTTTAACTCTCTGTCCAGATGGTCAAGATAATTTGTGTTGTGTTATATCACAAATTATGTTATTTGTTCAGGCTTTTCTTTAGTATTTTACTCTGTTTTTGTGTCCTTTCTAAACGTACATATTATACTATAAATACAATATAAATGATTTTAAAACTACATTATTTTTAGCATGGCACATTACTCTGTGGGTTTATCCATTTGAAAAGGGTAGACAGTGGTAATAAAGGGATTAAAATGATCAGCAAGAATGCTTAGATAGGCTGGACATTCAAATAGTTCTCAAAAAGCATTAAGAGGTATAATATGTACCAACATTCAATACAGGCCCTGCCTATGTGGAATTTCTACAATTTTCTCATGTTTGTGTGTATATTCCTTTTTCTACTCAAATCTTCTCCCCATATTCCAGACAAATGCATGTTTACTTTATCTGGTGACTTCAAATTGGCCTGATTTGACTGACAGCTGTTCTGTGCATAACTGTGCCTTACAATCGATTATTATTGCATACAGTGATGGTTCATGCCACATGCCTAATGATGCTGGTTTATGATTTGATTTTTTTTTGTGACAGTGCAATGGATAAGCAATTAGAGAAGTGTACATATGGATAGACAATTAGTGTAGTGTATAAGGGTCATGAATAAGAACATAAGAAATTTGAAAAATGAAAAAAAAAACCATTATGTACAACAATCATAATATTTCATCCAGAGATTTGTTAAAGGTTTTCAAGGTTTCTACTTCAACTACATTTCCTGGAGGTTTGCTTCAGATTCCCAAAACTCATTGAGTAAAGAAGTGATTCCTGGCTTCAGTCCTAAATGCAGTTCCCCTGGTATCCTTGAATACGTGAGTTGAAAAAATTCTGCTGGATATTAAATGGAAATGCAGATGGGTGAAACTAACTATTTCATTACTTTTATTATTAAATATTTCATCATCATTTCATTAATTCTCAATAAATGTAGTCTGTTTCAAAACTTTTCAGCTTGTGCTTAAACTGATTAAATCATGAGAAATGTCATCACTATATGTATGTACCTTTTGTCACACAAAATCAGGAAGGTGCCAGGTTTAAAAAGGGACACTGGAAAAAAAGAATGTATAAGAACCAGTGTAGGATCTATGATGGTAAAAAAACAGGATCAGTTTCCAGAGAAGAAGCTAAACTACTTGATAGCTGTAGGCACCCATTAGAAGTTTGCCAAAATATAAAGAGATGCCACAAGCAATACATAAAGTGCCCCTAATCAAAGGCTGTCATCCCTCTGCATTTCATAGAGGCTTCAAAAGTGACTAAACTGGGCACACTAGATTATCAGGAAGGATACGGGAAGAAGGCGGGATGCCAGAAGTGTATTTCCATAAGACTCTTCTCAGCACAGAGACAGTCATGTGTCTGTTAAGGAGCTGGTGCCAGAGAGGAAAAGAAGACTTTACCCTTTAACAAATATGAGGGACTGGGGATGCAGAGAGATAGACTGAAAGACAGAGTCCATGGGCAACAGAGGGAGCTCTGTAAGTCAGACCACAGTATTTAATGGAGATCATTCTTTACCCTGGAACCACCATAGCAGCAACTATATTTATAAAGCCTCCACTTATCCAAGGCCCAGTTTGGCAATGAGGTGATTTGGCAAGGTAATTACAGAGAGAATGAATATATGAGTTTCAGAGATGAGTGGTGAGAGTATATTTAAGTCTTATGTACTGAAATATAATTGTACTTTTGTGTACTACACATATACTGTACACCCTCTTAATAATGGTTTTGTGTTTAACAAATTTTCTTATAAACAACTTTGTTTTGTAAATTCACACTTTTTGAGGGGGGAAAATGAAGCAGATCTGGGGGTTTGCAAGACAAATGACGGTTCACAAATTAGCCTATCAGGAACATCAAAACTACTCCAGAGCACTGACCACTGCCAGATCTCAATATTATTCAAATTTAATCAAAAACAGACCTGGAATTTACAAACAACTTTTTTCCATAATAAATCATTTACTCAATCCTCATATCTACGCCTGTAATAATTCCACAGAGGAGCAGTGCAATAATTTTATTGAATATTTCACCTATAAGGTAAACATCATCGGCTCCTCATTGTCTATCTCCAGCCCTCCATCGCTGGATGTTTCCACATCAAAGCCAATGGGCTGCCTCTCCCAGTTCCGCTGTACCACAGGTAAAGAAGTTGAGGGCATCATACAGAGAATGAGGCCTTCAACGTATTCTCTGGACCCTTTTCCTACTCCTCTGGCAAAACGCTAATGTATCAGACTTAAGCCCTCTCATTGCTAATATTATTAATCACTCTCTCCAGAGCGGCTTAGTCCCACTGGCATTGAAAACCGCAATTATTAGACCTCATTTAAAAAAATCCTCTTTGGATCCTGAAGTGTTAGCAAACTATTGTCCCATCTCCAATCTTCCATTTTTCTCTAAGGTTTTGGAAAAGGTTGTTTTGGTCCAGCTTCAGGTTTATCTCAAAAAATTCAATCTGTTTGAAAAATTTCAATCTGGTTTCCGAACTTCTCACAGTAGAGAGACAGCCCTGGTCAGAGTCACCAATGACCTCCTGATGGCTGCTTTCCAGGACTCTCCATCACTCCTTATCCTCCTGGACCTCACAGCTGCATTTGATACGGTAGATCATAATATTCTCCTTCATCGTCTTCAATATATGATTGGACTTTCTGACTTTGCTTTGGAGTGGTTCTTACTGATAGGGCTGAGAATGTGGCCCTGGGGGAAGCTAAATCTCGTACCCACACTGTCACCTGTGGGGTCCCGCAAGGATCAGTCCTTGGGCCAACCCTTTTTAATATCTATATGCTAGCCCTGGGCCACATTATCCGCAAGCATGGAGTTTCATTCCACTGTTATGCCGATGATATGCAGCTCTATGTGGGACTGGATTTGAATTCACTTACACCTTCATCAACTCTTTCCTCTTGCTTGGATGAGACTGAGGCCTTGATGTCCAAGAACTTCCTCAAGATGAACAGCACTAAAACTGAAGCTCTTTTAATTGACACTCCCCATCAACTTCGTTCCTCTGTAAATTGTATTTCCTTTTCTGACCATACTATTACCCTCTCCCCTTCTGTTACAAATCTGGGTGTCAAGTTAGACTCCCATCTGTCATTTGAAGCACATGTCCATCACCTTTGTAAAACTGCATTCCTTCATCTCTGAAACATAGCAAAACTCCGTCCCTTCCTCTCCCTCTGTGATGCTGAAAAACTAGTTCATGCCTTCGTTTCATCCAGGCTAGACTATTATAATGCGCTCCCCATCAGGATCCCCAGCAAAAGCCTTCAAAAGCTCCAACAAATTCAAAATAGTGCTGCAAGAATCCTGATGAGGGTGCGGAAATATGAACACATTTCACCAGTCCTTCAGTCACTTCATTGGCTCCCTATCCACCTCTATATCGAATACAAACTCTGTCTGTTCACTTACCCGTGTATCCATGGAAATGCTCCATAACATCTGAAGGAACTCCTAATAATACAATCCACTGCAAGAAACCTCTGTTTTGCAAATACCCACCACCTTCGCCCCCCTGTGACCAAACTTCATACAATGGGTGACCGAGCCTTTGCAGCCGCTGCTCCACGGCTCTGGAATGGCCTACCAGAGAGCCTAAGAACACAACAGACTGTGGGCTGTTTATAAAAAACAGCTAAAGACTTTTCTATTTAGGTAAGCATATTAACAAAATTGCTAATATTATTGTTGTTTTATCTCTGTTTTTATCTTGCTTTGCCTTTGTTTAAACTTTTCATGTAGCACTTTGAGATTTGCTGCTAATGTAAAGTGCCCTATAAATATAATTAATTATTATTATTATTATTATTACAAATGAAAGAGAGAGACTTCACATAGTGTTTACACTATACAGACTGAAATGAATGAAATAAGCATACTATGCTGTCTGGAAGAAACATGCTGAAATGGAACACATGTTTCTAATATACAGTACTGCCACACCCTTAGTACTGGATACAACTATCATTTTAAAGTGTAAAGGAGCTTAGTGGCACATTAGTCACTGAACCTTTGCTTCTCACAACATTTAATTTAATGGAAAAAAATACTATAAAAATACATCATAATGTTTTAGCAATGGAAAAGCAATCATAATTGGACTACTGTGAAGTTGATTTTTCTCAGCTAATAAAGGTATACTGGAGAAAAAAAAAAAAAATAACTGCAACTTCAATGAAGGAAATACAAGTAATCCCTAACATTGTAAAAGATCGTAACATAATTAATCTTCAAAAAAGAGAGTGAGTGATACCTGGGATAAATTAGGACAGACCCATCTTGTATGCAACTTTCAGGAGGTTTTATTATTTGAAATATTAATCAATAATCTGTCTGCCAGCAATCAATTTAATCCTGTTTTGGAAGCAAAATTCTTTGAGGGTTGTTGTGATGTAAGATTTTGCATATAACTTGATAAATGTTTTGTATGTCTTTATTTATAATTTAGGCAAAGCAATGTAATTTAGTGTTACTTTGGTGAGAGGCATTCATGTTTGACCCCCTTTATGACTGAGTCTATTTGTAATTTTATGACAGGATTTGGGAGATGTGTCTTAAACCAGATTGGCGAGTTGACAGTTTCTTTGCTAAAGTCTTTCTCTCATCCCCCACACAAAGCCAGGTTAGTTTAACATTTGGTCTTTGGGTATAGTGTTCCAGGTGTTAAGATGTACCATTTCCCCCCATTGGTCTGAGATATGGCTGTCTGGATTGGCTGTAGGGGTTGGACAGAAAACCTATAAATTTGCTTGCTCAACCACGTTCTCTCTCTCTAACCAACATATGATGAAGAAGCATCTCTCTTGCTAACCTGTGATGATCTAGAAGTATCTTTCTCTTGCTAACAACTGAAGAAGACCATCACACCTTGAACTGAAGACAACACAATGAAGAGCACAGCTTCAGCCATTTTGAACAGACATTTGGCTAAAAGCTGAGCACCAATGATACCTTAACTAGAGACATTAAGTAACTACAAGTCTGTGTGCCACCTGAATTACACATCACCATTTAAATCAGGTTGTATGGTTGCCAATATTCAAATGTACTTTGAATTTTGTTATTATTTATGAATATTATCAGTAATACATTATTTTATGTGTAACTTCACTCCTGCTTGTCTTTTTACTACATCGAATTGCCTGAGGCTATAGATATAGAAGAGAAGGTGGGGATAAGTTATATACAATAATACCTTATAAACAGTGGTAAGTCTGTGAGATTAGGCATTCTATGGCTATATATTAATAATACAACAGGGGAAAGTAGAGCAATATATATATATTACTCTATCAAGATAAAACAAGGGTCAATGTTTTTTTAACATTAAGGATGGCAGCATATTGCATAAATTCCAAATGGAGAGCATGTCAGACATAATGACTGTAGATACTGAATCTCGTCAACCTGAAGATGTCAGACTGCGTGACTAAATATCACAAGGAATTACAGTTTACATGACTGCTTGATGACTTCTCAGCACAGCTTCAGATTTCTGTAGTATCGTGATCTTGCCACATTTTGATAGCCAATTAATGTGCTGCCTGACAATACAATGTTTTCCAGGTATGGAGAATTCAGACACAGTCTCTGCCCATATTTTATTTTTTTCATTCTGTTCAGCTATGGCAGTTACACACAACACTTGACTGATAAACCCTCTTCTGTTTTGTCTGTTTATATCAGCACTGTTTCTTCTTTCCTTGAGTGCTCTGTAATTGTCAGCTCTCGCTCACACAGGTGTCCACCCTATAAATTCAGTTGCCAGACTGGTCTGACTGAATGGATGGGATATCAAACTACATGACAGGCATTCATGTAGTTTGACATTACAATTGCAAGAAAAGTCATGGAGTATGACAAGGACTTAACATGAACAATTGAGTCTAGAGAAATTGATTTTTTTTTTTTGTTTTAGAAAACTATACTGTAAAGTACAGTATTCTAAAGCTGGAAAATAACAGGACAGTGAAAAATTCTGATTAAAGAGTGAAAAGGTTTCATAATCTACACTAGTATGCTGAATAGTCCTTGTTTACAGTTATGAAATTTTAAGTCTCTAAAAGTACATATTATAATATAAATACAATATACAGTAGATTATTTTACAATGCATTATTAGTAGCATGGCATATTACTCTGTGGGTTTATCCATTTGAAAAGGGTAGACAGTGGTTATAAAGAGATGAAAATGATTAGCAAGAATGCTTAGATAGGCTGGATACTCAAATAGTTGTCAATGAGCATTAAGGGGTATAATATGTGCCAACATTCAATACAGCATTACATTGCCAACATTACCTTGTACTGTTGACAAAACACAGGATGCATCAATGCACTCATGCTGTTTATACCAATGTGCGACCCTACCAACAGCACCACACGGTAAAAACTGACATGAATCAGACTAGAAACTTTTTTCCCAATTTTGAATAAGTCTAGTTTTGGCAATCATGTGCCATCTGTACCTTCATCTTCCCATTCAGAGCCTATTTGCACACTACTGCTTTAAAATGCTGTTATTTGAGTAACAGTGATGTTTCTGTCATCTTAAATGAGTCTGCCCATTTGCTAGTGACCTCTCCCACTAACAAGATGTTTATAACTGCAGAACTACAGCTCACATGATGTTCTTTGTTTATCTCACCATTCAATGTAAACTCTACAGAGAACAGTGTGTAAAAACTTTGAGGGCTGCTGTTTCCAAAATGCTGGAAACAATATGTTTTACACCAATCATCAAAGGTCAAAACCACTTAGACTAATCATCATTGATGTTTCCTTATTATTTTTTTTTTTATATTTTCCTAAGGAGTTTTCGGGACATGCTTTTAGCTATTCTGGAGATTCTGTTGTTGAAGGACTTGATTAAGGCATTTATTTCATCCTAACTTGGCTCCTGACCAGTTGTAATTCTTTAGCGTCTTACCACAGTGTCATTTTGAAAATTGATGGGCAACACTGTCTTGTGACTTTCGCACTGGTTGTTGCTAAAGCAACTACCTAGAAGTTCCCAGGAGCATGCTCAGGTGATGTCATCAGCGTGAGCATTTACAAAAATAACTGATGCACTGTTTGGGTATCCATATTGTGGATAAAATTAATAAGACTTATAAGACTTAGTGTGCGCTTCTTGGTATTTTCATTCTTGGTTCTGGCTTACGTTCCAGTTTACCATTATGATTCTTGTCTCATGTTTCTGGCTTGGTGAATAATCGATTGTCTATTTGGTTTTGACCCTGGTGTGTACTCCATTTTGTTCTCATCTTTTGGACCTAAAATATAAAAAATCATTCTGTTTCGGTAAGACAAGACATTCTATAGTGTGGTCAAGGAACTTCACCATGTCTGCATTTTATATATACTGAGTTGCAGCCACATTATTGGCTGTTTGAAGGACAAGTAATAAAGTAGCCACTGAGTGCAAATTAATATCTGTGGAGCCACAGCTCTTCTGCAATGGTGTAAAAAAAGAAACCATTGAGTTCCAGCCCCACCTAACTTTATGTAATTGTGAAAATCAATGCAGTAGAATGTGGTTTTGTATATAGTGATTAGGTGAATAAAAACATATTTAAATATATTTTTAAAAATACATTAAAAGAAACACGGTAAGCATTCAAGATGTGTACATCAATTACGAACATCACAGCTGTTTTCTAAGTGATATTAATCTTTTTTAATGAAATAAAGGATGCAGAAATTAACACTTCAGAGCTTCTTCCATCAGTTTTTGGTATTTACAATGAAAATGAAACATAATCACTCATGTTCATTTTCTTTGTTTCATGTTATAAAAACATTAAAAAAGTGACTACTGAGGTGCCAGTGAGAGTAAATCAGGAGATTTTCTGCATTCACCTGACAAGTAACTTAACCGCGAACTGTATTTTTTTTATGCTAAACCAGTCTAAAGGGCAATTACTATTACTATTGTTATTCTTTACATCATCCATTTAGTTGCTCCCGCACATTACTACTGAGTAGAACCCTACCACAATTACTATTTTGCTTTGTTTTCTTCATTAACTGCATTAAGTTTATGCATTTTACACATATTATAAATGTTGTGAACTTGACCCAGGACACAGGCAGACAGACATCGTTATGCTCACCACACACTCGCTTATTATATACTATTTACAGATTGTCCCGCGCTCAACTCCCCAGTGCCTCTTGCTCCGATTCAATAGCTCTAGGCCTTACAACGCCTCTGTCTCTCTTTCCAGGCCTTACAATGCCTCTTCTCTCTTTTCTCTGGCCGCCTCCAGTCCTCCCGCTAGCTCCGTCCTCTTCCACCCGACTTCCGCTCCCGACTGAAGGGAGGCGGCCCCTTATATAGTGCTCCCGGATGAGCACCAGGTGTTTCCGGCATCCACTCTTGGCCACGCCCAGCGTGGCGGAAGTGCCGCTGTCCTCCCGCAGCTCTCCGTCGCCACAATAAGCTTCCCCGCACTTCCTGGTGTGGCGGAAGTGCCGGGCTCCCGGATAATTAGGCACCGGGCGCCGCCTGGCGGTGGCCACGGGTCCCTACAGGGCTGGGCTTCAAAGCCCTGTACCCAGGCCCCTGTCTAACCAGGACGGACGCCCCACTCAGTCTGGAGGAGGCCCACGCCTCCTCCGTCCTCTAAGCGTCCCGCCGGGCTCCACCCGCCGAGGGCCACACGGGATGAACCGGCATTGGGCGCCGCCTGGCGGTAACCACGGGCCCCTACAGGGTAGGGCTTCCATGCCCTCACCCGTGGCTCCCAATAGAACCAGGACGGACGCCTCGCGGTCTGGAGGAGGCACAAGTCCTCCTCACATCCTCCTAGCGCCCCGCCGGGCTTCAGCCCGCCGGGGCCACAGTGCCCCACCGCTAGCGAGGACACGTGGGTCCAACGGCACAACCCGAAGGGCAGCACGCCCCGTGAGGGTCCTACTATGCCCCAGGGTCCAACACGGCACCCTGGGACATCCGTCTTCGGCACCCCCGCCGGCGCAAACGCGCCCCTGTGGTCTGCGCCGCTCTCGCCCCCGCTGTTCCCCGCAGCTGGGACACTATTGGCCTCGGCGTGGAGCCCCGCGAGCGCCCGCTTCAGGAGGGCAGGTCCCTGACGACGCCGCCCTCAGCGCTCGCCGGGCTTCGGGCCTGTGGAAAAGGAAAAGAGGGCCAGAAGCACTGCCAGGACACTCACCCCGAGTGCCCTGCCGGTCTCCGACCGCAGTGCTCCTGCCCCCTCCGACAGCCCCTGACTTGCCTGCCAAGTCCTCCGTCGCAGGTTCCATGCCCGTCCGCCTGTTGTCCGCGCACCGCTCGCAGGCGGCTCGCCCAGCCGCCCAGGGATCTCCTCTGCCCGCACAGAGGACGGCCTTTCGGACGCGCACTCCAGCGCAGCGTCCTCCCCTGTCCGAGGAACCGCATTCACCCTCGGTTCCTCCCTCTCTTCTTGGGCTGCTGGCGGTCTGGGTCTGAGCATGGCAATAGCTCAAACCCAGCCCGTCTGCGTCCCTGCAGAGCGACGGGAAACAGCCGCGGGCTTGGAGCGCAGGGCGCTAGGACCCGGGGCACTTTGCAGCCCTGATCCTACCAGCCCCTGCGTGTACGACCTCCTCGCCTCGCCAGCCATCTGCACCACCGCGTCCGCTGTTGGGAAGTTGCCTACTTGGAGCCGGTCTTCCCGTAAACGGTCACGGCCATGTTCGGCGAACCCCCCTACTTGCTTTACGGGGACGGCAACACTCACCACCCCCGCAGTGCTCCGCCCGGCCTCCGGTTCCAGCGCCAGCCGATCCTCCGTCTCACCCGACGCCTCTCCGACGCGACCGCCTTCCCCATCAGCTCCTCCAACTGAGCGGCGATAGCACTCAGCATCTGCATCATAGACGACTCGGCGGGCCGAGGGGATTCCCCCGACACGCGCCGAGCCGCTGGTGGGAACAAAGAGACAGACGCCGTGAGCTTACCTGTCGATCAGCTGCACTCGACGCCTGCCTCCTGTGGGCCACTCCTCCTGGCCCAATCGGGTCTCTTCTCTGCACGGGACTGGCATTCCTTGGACCCGCCTCTATCCAATCATCGGCGGGTACGCAAGACACACCGCCAATCCCGTGCCTGTCAGCGGCGGGACCACCGCCCGCGCCATCTTGTCTCCCCTGCGCTGGGTACGGAGACGTGCCTCCTCACCGCGTTGTAGCTGCGGCGATTCCTCGAGCCGCAGCGGCTCCATTCCGCAGCCTCCTTTGCTGCCTCCGTAGCCGCACTGCCGACAGCCCGGGCCCGCGCGCTCCTGCCACGGACGCGGATCCGGTCTGTCCCTCCCTGTGGAAAACAAGGTATGACCGACCCCGAAGGGCCGATTATTGCAGGGCAGGGTACTCACCTCCGGATCCCGTCTTGCCGAGGCCCCCACCTCGGTGTGGCCTTTGCGCCGCCACGCCGCCTGGCTGTCCGTGTCGACAGCGCGACTTTCGAGCCCGCTGCGCCCGGCGATGTCTATTCCTCCTCCGCACCGGGATATCCATGCCGCGGTCCGGCGGCGGTTTCCGGAGCAAAACGCACGCTCGGGGTTTTGCACGGGCCACACCTGCAACAAGTGTGTGGAGTCCCCTGCTGTGCCGGGTTATTCACAAAATATTTATCGTTATGGGGCCCCGTCCTTGCACCAGACGGTTGGCCCTACGTTGGGTACGCCATTGTGAACTTGACCCAGGACACAGGCAGACAGACATCGTTATGCTCACCACACACTCGCTTATTATATACTATTTACAGATTGTCCGCTCAACTCCCCAGTGCCTCTTGCACCGATTCAATAGCTCTAGGCCTTACAACGCCTCTGTCTCTCTTTCCAGTCCTTACAATGCCTCTTTCTCTCTTTTCTCTGGCCGCCTCCAGTCCTCCCGCTAGCTCCGTCCTCTTCCACCCGACTTCCGCTCCCTGACTGAAGGGAGGCGGCCTTATATAGTGCTCCCGGATGAGCACCAGGTGTTTCCGGCATCCACTCTTGGCCACGCCCAGCGTGGTGGAAGTGCCGGCTGTCCTCCCGCAGCTCTCCGGTCGCCACAATAAGTCTTCCCCCCAGCACTTCCTGGTGTGGCGGAAGTGCCGGGCTCCCGGGATAATTAGGCACCGGGCTGCCTGGCGGTGGCCACGGGTCCCTACAGGGCTGGGCTTCAAAGCCCTGTACCCGCAGGCCCCTGTCTAACCAGGACGGACGCCCCACTCGGTCTGGAGGAGGCCCACGCCTCCTCCGGTCCTCATAGCGTCCGGCCGGGCTCCACCCCCGGCCGAGGGCCACACGGGATGAACCGGCATCGGGGCGCCGCCTGGCGGTAACCACGGGCCCCTACAGGGTAGGGCTTCCATGCCCTCGACCCGTGGCTCCCAATAGAACCAGGACGGACGCCCCTCGCGGTCTGGAGGAGGCACAAGTCCTCCTCACGCCCTCCTGGCGCCCGGCGGGCTTCAGCCGCCGGGCCACTAAAGAGTAAATCAATTTGCAGGAGCACTCTGTATAAGATTCAGTTATAATGAGGTGCATCGGTTCCATCGTTTCTCTAAATCAGCATACAAATATTCTAAATTATGATTGCTCGATAATATTGCCATTTGGTACTTAAATGTGGCAAGACATTTTAATCATAATAGAAATGTGATGCTTGTTTGAACAGTTCTGACTCTATTTAAGTAACTAATTTTGTTCATTTTTGTTTCTACAGAAGATGTATTTTCAGCCAAACTTTCCTTTTGTTATTTCCCCGTCCAATTTGGGCCTTCTTAGTTTTCTAGCAGTGTCTTGACTCTGCATGTTATTAATCTTAACAAGCTTGCAGCAGTGACCTGTAAGCACGATTCCTTCAACATGACACAGATAAGAACAAGGCATTTTTTTTCATACTTTTGCTAACAGAGCCCTTTTCCTTTTGCATCCTGCACAGTCTTACCTTTCTGAACACAATGTGTCTTTCACAATTCAGACATTTGTCAAGGTCATCATCTGATTAAAATGATTCTAGGCAGTTTTCACAAGGGTAAAAGAACATTGTTCTGACTTCTGGAACAGGCCATTGAAAGTCTCAATATCTTGCCACTGGGGAATTTGTGTGCTGAAGGTAGATTAAAAAGTATTAGGAATGAGTTCTGTTAAGAAGATGTGTTTCAAAAGAGAAAACAACTTTACCTGGTTTAATATTATAAGATATGTGCAATTTTTCAGCTACATTCAAAAGTATCAGAGATATGTATATCTTTATATATAATACGCTACTGTGGCTGTTCGTTTGTCTGTCCAGGATTTTAAATCACTAATAGCTTGCAAACCGTTTGACCTATTGACCTGAAATTTGGTGCACATATACTACATGACCCCTACTATTTGCATTCGGGGTGATGATTGACCTCCAAGGTTATTACTCTTTTTATTTTAATTTTATTCTAGAAACAACTCTCAGCAGTGGCCAACAGGGTGGCCATGAGGTGCATGCGTACGGGCGCCATTCTCATCCCTACCACCTTCGCCGTCACTTCCCCTACCTCTTTATATCTTAAATCATTCTTGAGGTAGATTGACAAATTAAGTGCCAGTTTAAGTGAAAAAATAAGGAACCATACAAAGTAATTGCAACACAAACACTGACTTAATCATTTTTAACGCAAAAAGATGCCAATGAAAGAAGAGAAGAAGCGGGCCGATATGGTAGAGAAGAGAAGAGCTGCTCATGAAGCAACAAGTGCATCAACCTCTGTGCAAATGAATGCTAAACGTGCAGAGAGAGAGTATGAAAATTATGAATGCTCAAGTCAACTAGTATATATATTGTGAGAAAGGCGCTATATTGTGCCCGATCCGGCACAGACTGACACAGAGGCACGTGTAAAATCCAAACAAGACTTTTATTTTCTTCAGCCGTGAATCCCCCAACCACAACACAGTCCCAAAGCAATTAACCCACAACACACAATCCTCCACCTTGGCACCACCACTCCTCTCAGGCAACCTTGTCTTCTTCCTCCTGATTCTGGCTCCTTTTATAGGTCACCTGGAAGTGCTCCAGGTTATTAATCACCGAGTTCCAGCTGCACTTCCGGGTGTGACGAACACGCTGTCCACACAGGCTCAGGAGTCCCAAACACAGTACCCCTTGGCGGTGCCTGCGGGACCCAACAGAGCTGCACCCAATTCCAATGGAGCCCTGTTGGAAACCGAGGCACTGCTCCACCCCAGGGGGGCAGCCATCTTGCGTCCAGGGGGAGGTATTGCACTGTCCAGGGCTGCTCCCCCTGAATATTGTGCAGGGGCATCCCAGCTGGGCATGGGCGCCAGCCGCCTGCCACAATATATATAGTGACATGTGAGTCACTATCTTGCACCCCAAAACACGATACTATAAATACTATTCCCTGTATTTATAATGTCCCTTGCATAACCCATCGGCGCCAGCCACGTATAGTGCGATCTTGTTCGGCTCATATTTGTTTTCACGGCATTCTGATGCTGCGTTAGAACAAGCAGTCCTCCACAGACACGGCAGTCGCTCTTTGGTGTGCCGTCCTGTTGTGGGGGGGTCCTAAAAGAGTTCAGAAATCTCACTATATATTTTTTTTTTAAAGAAAACCACAAATGCTGTTCAGTACTTTATGATATATATTACATTTCTAAAGTTCAGTTCAAATTCAGATTAGACTATACTCCACTGGACAAGACAGAATTTTTTTATCCTGTGTAGCTGTAAATTAGATTTTCCAACCATCTACCAAATAGGTTTGCGATGTCTGGAGATGCACTAGGACAACAGAAAGATAATTAGAAAAAAAACTTCGATATGTGGGAAGTTTCTAACTATGGGGATGTTAAAGAACATGTTCAGTGTCAATCATCAGAAAGTAAATTGTGGAAGCTTCTGTTTTCAATTTATGTACACAAATTTAGAAAAATAACCGTCTCCCACAGTAGCTTACAATTGCAGGTTATGGAGTACCACAGTAAGTGAGAAAAAGCCTTAGAGCTTACTAAATACATCCACTTGGAAGTGAAAAGGTTCCTATTTAAGAAATACACCTTTCATACCTGTCATATATATGACAACAAAATTAAGTTGAATGTAATATATTTTGTCACAGGTTTTTGTTTTCTGATTGAATAATTTTCTCTTCACTGTTTCCAGCAATTGTAAATGGAAAAGTCATTATATAAACAGAAGTCAGCATAAGTGAACATACAGGCCAAATCAAAAGTGCTGCAATAGAATATCAGGAGTTAAAGAATGTATCTGCAGGTGGTTACCATGACACTGCCTTTCACCTAAAATTGTTTGAAAATGTAATTTCTTAGGATGAAATGAAAATACATGGAACCATACTGGAGCACATACTGTACATTTTGAGCTATGGGAATTCCAACTGAAAATCCAGAGAAGACAACCCCCAAAATCACTGGAAAACTACAACTTGCAAGATGAACAAGCAAACTTATTCTAACAAAAGACGTACATTTTGTCCTTACAACTTTGATGGCTTCTTCCACTTTAATTTCAGGAAATGGAAAAATGTTACCAGAGCTTCACAATTGACATTGGCTGTAGAATCAACCTCAGAACGTGTTTTCCAGTGACAATAGCAGTATGTCCCATTCTCTTCAACAAAAGTGTTTATCTTCAGTAGATATTGTCTTAAACTTTCCATAAGTGCACCTCTAATCTCCAGTTGCTCTGTGTCACACATAATTTTATGCTATAAAGTGTGCTTTTTCAATCGATGAAGTGAAGAAGAAAGACACTTCTTTAAAAATGGCTAACTTTCACAAGATCAATCCAGGAGACCTCAGTGGCAACAGTTTTTTCCCTCAACCAACTTCTGCTTTTAACTGGATTCCTACTTTAATTAGATGAACTGTTATTTAAGAAGTTTATATGTTTTAGCGTCAATGCAGAAATGACAAAACTGGGGACCACTTCTCTAGAACATTCACAGCTGTAAGACCACCAATGTAAGCTAATGATGGAGGTATTTCTTCTCCTTCTAAATTTTGAAATATGACATATTTTATATTGTTTATATTCCACTATATAGTGAAGTCCGTGTCTCAGCTCCCACTGAGCAGACCAAATGAGTGATCAGGGGCTAAAAAGCCCAAATTTGTATTTACCTGATCTTATTTAACTTTTTATCTTCTCTTGATTTGGATTGTTTATTTATTGCTGATTTTAACTCCTACAGAGGAGAGCACTGTTTTTTATTGTGAATTATTAATTTACTAGACATTAAGCCTGTTACAATAACAAGTGCTAGAACAGTAGTGCATAAACATTAGTAGGACCAGTCTATATTAAATGGCAAGGGACCTTGACCTCATTCTGTTTCTTGTCTTAATTTTTTTTTTGCCAAAAATATTTTTGCAAGAAGCCTAAAGTAAACTAATAATAAAAATAAAATAGAAACGTATATGACAACACATTAAGTATAATTAATATTGCCTTAGTGTAAAACTTTGTAACAATCTGCAATACACAATATCTGAAGAAGATATTTAGGAAATATTTTCCATTTTTTTAAATCATGAAATTTTTCTATAAAATTTCATTATAGACAACATTTCTTGTAAATATTCTGTCTGACTTTGGCAAGAGTTTGCCATGTTCAGGACCATCTACAACCTTGACAACAACATCTAGAAAACTTGATAACTCTTGATAATGCAACATATAACTGACCGTGCCTGAATACTTGTTCTGGCAAGTAAATGCCAACTTTTTGTAAGGTTTCCTCTTCTGAGTCTTTCTCTTTTAGCGTTTTTCTGACGCTCATTTTGGTTTTTTTTTTCTTCAATCGATCTATTTGCTCGTATTTTTCTTTGTCTTTCAGCCTTTCTTTTGTTGATGTTTACTTGTTGAGCTGACCATTCTTCCAGGAGATGTTACTTATATAGGATTTGATTGTCTGTGTCTTTTGTCCTACTTGACGTGTCCTTTTTTTTTGGGTGGCACGTTGTTAGTAGATATGTCAGTAATATTTTCTCCTACAGTAATACTGGCTTGTATGTGGCTATAATATGTGTCAGTGTATTGTGTGCCTTTAATTTTCTCTCGCAGTAATACTGGTTTGTATTTCTGTAAAATGCCTGTAATTTTCTCTGACAGTAATACTGACTTTGATGTCCGTAATATGACTTTAATTTTCTGTCACAACAGTGGGCAATCAGCAGAGTGTCCCCAGCAACTGATGTAATGTGTGGCGTGCAGTTGATAATTGTGACTGTATTGTCTCCCCAGCAAGTATTTTAATCTGTGCTGGCGTGTAGCTGATTATTGTATGTGTGGCGTCTCCCTAGCAACGGATTTTATGTGCGTGGCCACGACTACCTAATCAGCACTCTCTCCAGCAATGATGCCTTTTATTTGCTTATCATGCGCTGCCACGGCTAGGCCATTCACTGTGTGCCCAGCTTCCAGTGTGTGTGCGTCCACGGTGCTGTGCGCATGGGTGGGGCACGGTGCGATGCGCGTTACGGCCCCACGCATGCGCACTTCACCAGAAGACACACACACATGGACACCTGGACGCACACAGGGCTTTTATTAAAGAGGATTTGCTGAAGGAGACTGCACTGCACTGTATATTTGATTTGGACACTTGATTTATACAATAAAATGTACTGAGCACATTGAGTTGCACCACTCATGTTATTTGTCTTCATTGCACTAATCTATCTTCAGTTCATGACTATCGATGACCCAGGGTCAAAAAAGATTATGCCAGCTGGGGGCAACCTGGGCACCACACAGTGCTATAAACAATAAGGTATTGCTTTATAAAAATTCTGAGACTGAAGTAAGCAGATCATTCCAGAATTTTTGGGATCCTATAGCTAAAGGATCTGCCCCCTGTAATAGTTAGATCCTGTGAAATTTAATAATATCTGAATTTTGTGATCACACATAAACTGTAAAGTTTAACTATTGTTGGACTCTGAAATGTGTACCAGATGCTAAAATATTTATGACTCTATATATCAAAAAGAAAATCTACAATAAACTTAATAAAAAAGCCAATACAGCAATTTTGGAACTGAATAATATGGTTGCAATTTTCAGCTCTATCTATGACACTTAATACTGTGTTTTGAACTAACTGCTCAATAATAAGCAAATTATTTAAACAATAATACCATAGCCAACAATTCTGTTCAATGCAAATGACTTGCATATACTGTATATTGAAATACCATTGTTTTTAAGAAATCACATTATTTCCCAACTGGGAAGAATGGTTCTTACAAAGTGTGCTAATATGACAAAAATGTTAGTGTATAAGAAATGACAGAGATTCTGCATAAATTTAGTCACACTACTGTTTAGCCTTCAAATTAAAAGCAGCCTGTACACTATTAAAATTAAAGGTGCCAAAAAGTGGTTCTTCAGAATGATGCCATACAGAAACCATTTCAGGTTCCCAAAAATACCTTTATTTATTTAGTTCCATAACAGGCTCCACAGATAGCCATGAACAGACAATAACAGATTTGTGAAATACCAATGGGTTCTTCAATTTAATAGGACTCTCGCTGTATGTCATAAGACAGGCTATGTTCAGGTATTCTTGATCCTTCAGTTTCTTATACTATACATTAAAGATCTGTTGTGTCTTCATATTCAGAACCTTTTCAAAGTCCAAAGAACCAATTTTATATATAAAAACCTTTTACAAAATAAAATGTTTCTATGTCAAGCAATGGCACTACAAGGAACTACATAATGCAGTACTGTGCCATTAAAGAACCATTATTTTTAGGAGTGTAGAAGCATACAATTTTAAGAATTATTACTCATTAAAGGTACATTCAGATTTAAAGATAATTTTATTTCATTCAGTTACTGTTTCATCTAAATAACATGTTAATTGCTGATAAAAATGAAAAAGTATAATTTTGTTTAAACACAGCAAAGCATCACCACCTTACAAACCAAAATGAATATTTATCATCATCATGCTAGCAGAAGAAGACTCAGGTTTCTGCTACCTTAAAATGGAAAAGGAAACATGGACTGTAATTTTCCAACACATATTAATGAATAACTACTGAGCTTACATAGTATTTATCAAAGTGACCTAATAGAACATTTATCAAGGTAATCATTATACCCTACTACAGTACACATAAAAAGCCTAAAATTATGATTACAATCAAACACAAAAATAAAGAATAGCAATGTATATTAGAATGTAGTGATAACAAAACACTTATACAATGCAGACAGTAACTTTCTGACTTAGGTTTTTTACCTCTCGCCTGTTAGTGAATTGCCTCAATATTTTATTAAAATTACATAAAGTAACCATCCAGTGGAAGAAATGCATGTCAGTTTTGTTACAACTAAATCAAGTACATATTAAAAGAAGAAAGGCAGCAGAATTGGAAACATGAAATGATTCACATTTGATAAACAGAGATTCTAATTAGCTTACAATTATTCATTTAGGCTCTGAATATCCAGATATAACTGTTTATAAGTCAATAAAACAATTCTATAGTACCCAAATATTAGTAAATTCATACCAGTAAAATGAAAATGTATCACATTTTGCAAAAATATTGCTCCAATATTGATATAATCACATGCCATCTCCTCCACAGAGATAATGGGAAACCGTAGGATATTTTAGACAATACGAGGAACTTTAAAAAGCAAGTGATATGCTTTTCCTTGCTTCATTCTTTATTTCTGACTGTGTACAATTTATCAGCAAAATGCAGCACTCTTTTAGATACTTACATTTTGAGTTAAAAGCACAAAAAAGAAAAAAAAAGTCTAGATGACTTTAACTGTATAAAATACCAAAAGCTGAATTTAAAAATGCCTGCAATATCACAAGGAATAGTAATTAGGCCTACATATAACTCAAAATAAAGAAATGCAAAATGCTTTTTATTGAACTGTACTACTTTAGATAAAATGAGAATCTCAGTGGATTTAAGAGAACACCATTTATAGAATGTGTTTATCTTTTAACAGAAGAATAATTTACAGTCTGATATAATGTTAATAAAATAGTATAAGGAAATGAAATGCGTCATTTAATACATTTTGTATAACTGGTTCTGAAAGGTTGTCACGGTAAGCATTCCATCAAGATAACTTGTGACTCTAAGCTAGCCTGGTGTGAGAGACTGTTAATGTGTGTATAAGTGTGCTTTGAAGCTGACTTTGATGCTGGCTATGGCTGAGAAAAACAGATGCCTGAAAGTAGATGCTGGTTGATATGAACATGTTTTGTGCTACAAGACAAAGTTATAAATTACAGTAAACAAGGCTTTCAGAGATGAAAAATTAAATTATTTAACTGTTCTATTTGGCATTGGATACAAACACCACTGAACTGGACTAAGCGGGTCAAGAAAATGAGTAAATGAAAAATAATTTTCTATATTTTGTAAAGTGTTCCTGTTTGGAGTATTTATACTATTTTATACACAGATAATATATATAAACATTTTTAAAACCCACATAATGCAATTTAGAGTTGTGGGGGATTGAACCATCCTGGCAGAATTAGCTACAAAGAAGGAAACAACTCTGGACAGGGTGCCATTATATCACAGGGCCCTGGTTCACTCACATTCACAATTTATTGCCACCAATTCACCAAACTGGAGGACATGGGAGGAAACCAAGAGGAAAACCCACTCAGACACAGGGATGATTTGGCAAACCCCAAAAGGCAAATGACCAGTATTTGAACCAAGGATGAATAATCAGTGAGGCAGCAATGGCAACCACTGCTCCACCCAACTTGTGTTAATGGAATTTAAAATGATGTATAAAAGTTTCTGCAATACAGGAGATTGGGCACTTCTGTTTTTGAGATCAAATTATAACAGAGGTATATGTTAATTTGTGATGTTCTCATGAAACATTAATATTTTCCAAACTTTATATAGAAATGTGCTTGTTAAAAAGTGAAAATATCACAAGAAAAAGAGATTTTATTTAAATGGAGTAATTCTTTAATTAGCAAAAAAAGAGAAAAAGCCATGTTTGAAATCTTCCAGAATCGATCTACAGTAGAAATCGCTTTACAGTGTTATACTGCCATCATCTGACACAATTCAAAACTTAATTACTAACAAATATTTTCAATCTCTAGATTTCAGAATTACAATTACATAAAAAATGCTAGGAATATTCATTAACTAATTAAATCAGTCATTTGTCCTATAGCTTTGTCTAGTGGCTTAAGCCTTGCCACATTAAATTTCGCTTTTGACTGAATGTGCGTCTCTGTGAAAACTGCTTTTCTGTCACAGCTCAAAATATAGAAATATGTAAATGATTATATGGTTCTATGCAGATTACTTCCAGAGAACAACTACCAACTAAAAATAAACAAGTACACATACATAAAATATATACCTAAATTTCCATTTTTGGTACATGAGTAGTCAAGGTCTGTTACCAAACCACACATCCATTTCACTAATCACAAGAGAAGAAAAATAGTTGTAGCCAAGTCCTGGAAATACAAAGTTGATGGAAGACATATGCATGGCAATGCAGTAAAGTGGAATGGCTGCTGAACATGAGTGGAGTGCAAATGCTGAACCTTTGTTTTGCTGAGTGTTTGTCAGTATTTCCAAATATTGGTATAAATGGAATTGTTTTGGATAAAGTATATATTTAGGTAACATGTTAAAAAATGTTGAATATCAGGTTAGAGTTTGTTCATACCTCTAACTATTAAAGCAGACTCCATGGCATTGAATGGAAAAGGTTACACAACTAAAAATATGATGTAAAATGGAAATATGAAGCAAAGACAGGAACAACTGACATGAGAATAACTAGGTGCATATGCAGGATTTTACTAAAGATGAGAATGTAAAGGGAAGAGGCCAAATTAGCTTGGAAATACAAAAAGCTAGAAAAAGGATCTGATGGATCCTGTGACATATACACTGAAAAAAAGTAATGATGTATATGATATCAGAAAATTGTAAAAAGAACAAGATAATCCCAGGAAAGTTTAGTTAAAGCGGGTTGTTTGTGACTGATATGGCTGAGTGAGTAAGCAACCTAAGCACAGTAAAAATCACAAAATGTAAAATGTAATTATTTTTCAAACAAAATATGGAAGACCATAGAAGTCCTGTCTAATAGTAAATGCACCAAAAACAGTTATATCTACTGTCACAGTTCATCCCACCTTCATATTAGGTCTGAGTTGACAGAGCTCAAGGGGAAAGGACTAGGGACTTTGGATGTTTAATAGCATGTTTTTCTCCTCTCTTTTCAGAACAGGACCAAAAGTCTCCAGAGAAAGACACATCCAAGAAGCTCCTCAGAGATGTAGGTGAGGCCACTTCCAGTTTCCAGGATACTATAAAAGGACAAATTTAAACTCCAGCTACTGCTATTATACCTCATATTACTGAACTCTGAACGGAACCCTTTGTTATACCTGTTGTGTTGCTAGAATCATTTTGGAATTATGGAAGTATTTTTTTCCTAATGAAATTCTGTATTCACAGGTATCCATTAACTGTAACCAAAAAAAGGAAAAAGAAACTACAATGTAAAGTTAGGTGGGGGATTGATGTCACTCAGATAGTGCTAGGACCTTTTTGCATGTTTCTCCCCATTGCTGATTCCTCTAACTCATTCTTGTCATTGTTCACTTGGTATATTTGATAACCTTCTGTATTTTGCTTTATGCCTAGGCCCATAAGTAAGAATTAGATTGTCATTTTTGTTTAGTTTTTCATGAGTTGATAATTTCAACCTCCTGATCACATTAAGATCACAAAAATGGTGAATGAAAGAACTCTGCTACAGCTGACAATGATGCCACTACAAAGGGTCTTTAGCTCAGTAACCTATATGAAGGATAAATCTTGTTAAGCACAGTATTTTAGACTATGTAATTTAATATTTAAAGGGAACTCTTGTTAAAAGGATGCAGAATTTCCTACACAAAGTAATTTTTACTGAATCCTTTGCTTTACAGCAACTGGTCAATAAATGCATACCGAGACTAGAACATTCACATGCCCATAGTCACGCAATTCACTATATTACTATTTGTTTAAACAGATTTACAGTATATAAGTCAGTCTTTGCCAACTTGTTCACTAAATAAGATATTCTATCTGGAAACAGATGTCATACCAGATTTGTTTTAATTACCCAAATGTAATATGCTTGCCAAATCATGGCTCTAATGCACTTTTCTATTTGAATATCTGTCACCGGAAATCACACAAGTCATGTATGATCAAAGTTGTAAATCTAAACGTAAGACAGTTTTGTGGCAGATGATAGCAACAATAATAATATAGCAACAATAAGATGTAGGGAAAGTGTGTTATCCATGGGTATAAATGATATTATGAATTGCTACCTCACAGTGATGTGCAATGACAAATGTGCTACAAAGAGCACATTTTCTAAACTACCATGAAAGTCTCTGTAAAGTAACAATGCAATTTTAAAAAAAAACACAAAACTATAAGAGGTTGCCCTAACCAGACATAGAATGCAGAATCAGAAGATGCATACCGGCAAACAACCAAATTGATACTCCATTGATAGATTATGAAAAAGCATTAAATTCAATTCAGGAAGTAGTGGATTTGGAAAGCCTCCTTGCAGCAATGCACATAGGCATAGAACCCAACATTGATGGTAGGTCACTCAGTCTCTTCACTCCAATATAAACTGAACAGTAATAAGAAAAACCATAATATATGAATTACTACCTGCAGGATATCTTGCTGCTCCTCTTCATCTTTATTTTCACAAGGCAAATCATCTGGCCTTTTCTGAAGACTTGGAAGCCATGCTGCAATGCCTTTCATAAGAAAATCTTTTCCCTCCTGAAAATGCACAGTAAGTCTTCCATTAAAAACTAAAATTAAGTTAAACATTACCCAGAAGAGTAATAAATGTATATGCACGCAAAGATACTGCAGCAACAACAGTAACATTAATTTACGTAGCGCATCTTCAAAAAGTGTAGCTAAAAGTGCTTTACAATCAAACAACAATTAGAATAACAAAAACATAATAAAAGCCAGAAAAAGCACTAACAGATTCTTATACTACATATGCTGTATACTTGTACTACATATACTTTATTTTCTTTATTGACTGCACTTTCTTTGACAAAAACTGATCCAGCTGAACGTTTTCAGTTAAACAGTGAATCACATACTCCAGGATAACTATGGAAATTAAGTATGCACTTAAGGTTGATGCCAATAAGCACTTCTTCACACAACGGGTAATGTGTATCTAGATTAAACTAAGGAGTTTTTTAGGCAGAAACATGGTAAACTCCTAAGAAGCATCTAGATGAGACTTTGTGTCAGCTTAGCTCTTAGCTATCCAAAAGAGGTTAAATGACAGAACGATCTTCTCTCATCTGCAAAACATGTACTATTCTTATAGGTACAGTACTGTATATGTATATATCCACCTACATTTATGAATATGATAGTAAAACACTACTGTAACCTAAGGCAGCTTAACCTGCTAATTTAGGGTTGTGAGGGGCCAAAACCTATCCCCAGGAGAACTGAGCACAGATGAACCAGCTCTGAACATTGTGCCAATCTATTGTAGGCCTGATCACACACATACCCACAGTGTATCCCACACTGCACAATTTAGAGACAACAAATTAACCTAACATAGAATATGATTTTAGAAATATGGAATAAAAATTGAAATATCTACAGGAAAAACCCACGCAGGCATGGAGTTAACATGCACACTTGACACCGACAATAACCAGATGCCACATCTGAAACCATGATGCCGGATCCATGAAGCAGAAGCACTAAAAAGGTACTAGATAACTGTACAAAACTGTATGCTTAAAAAAAACAAAAAACACAAGTCATACAGCATTCAGATTATTCTAAGAATGCATAGTTGGTTGATGGCTATCAAAAATGAATTATTATGAGCTTTTTTGTATTATACATATATTACATACAGTATTTGGTAATATGGCAGGGGTACCATGCATGTGTCTGTTAAGTGAGCAGCAGAGATTTTGCAGGTTAGTTTCTCTTCAAAGACTACCATTAAGACAACCGCTGAAAAAGGAGAGGCCTTGAGATGACTGTGAATCAAAAGGAATGATGAGTGGTCAAGGAGTGATACTTGGATAGAAGATGAGGCTCGATCAGAACTAGCGGGATGACCTTGGAGAGAATGTTGAATAATAAAAGACCCAAAAACAGCCAGTGACTCTAATTCACATCATTAATTATGTATCCAGGGGAATCAAAATACATATATTTTAACAATCATGTGTAATGAAGTTAATTCCTGTTGTTAGGAACTCAAGGTTAACATGACAGACATTTTTACAAACCAGTATGCTCACCAAAGACCTTGTGTTAATCTTGCCAAAATGCAGCAGTGCTGATTTTATTCCTTTTTAAAAATTGCCCTCTTATTTGGTCAGTCCAGTGTACTGCAGGCTTTCAGTAAATTATTTTTTCCCAGTAAAAAGGAGATACATACTGTCCGACAAAGCAGACTGATAACCTGAATAACAATGTCTGAAGAGCAGAACCATAGTCAGACCTAACTCCTTTTTTATCATTCACAGGTTCCACACTACTGCACATTTCCTTAAATTGTTAAAGGGGCTTTGCTTAATTAAACATAATCTAATTAACATTACTGAACAAGTAATTTAAAACAAGACTGGTTAAACTTCTAGTGACTTGTAATTTTCAATGGAGTTACTGTGAAATGTTAAATGAAACAAAGGCCTTTGAGCCCTTACATACAATTTACAATTATACATATTCATGGAACATTCAGCATGAGAAAAATGAAAAAAAAAATGCCTATCAACACCAGTAAAGGTAAGTCAGATATAAAAGAACTTTTTTTTTTTTTACTAAAAATATTTTTTCCCTATTGCTGGTGTGCCATCTAGTGGTACCTTAATAATGCAATGAATATGCTAAAAGTTGCAAATCTCTTCAATGCACAATTACTGGATTATTAATATAAATAAGTAAATGATATAAACTGACCTTTAAAAGGTAAAAGTAAAAAAAAAATGTACACAAGATAATGCAGTATTTCAGATCCAAACATTTTTGATATACTAATTTTGTCTCTAGAAGCTAATGTTGGGAGACTCATGACAGACCCAATACATGCTTGCAGGCATTAGATCTTTCAGCTATCCTAGAATACTGAAAACAGCCAGAGTGTAATGATGGGATAAGATGGTCTGGTCTGGTCTGACATGTTCAGCTGGACTCTCACCAGAAAAGCAGTTTAAACATTTTATAAACCTTATCTTGCCTTGATACACAGATCTTTACTTCTTTCATTTAAGATTCTTTAAATTGCCTGTGGAAATAATTATAATATTAAAAAAAAAAACACAGATCTTTATGGGTGCATTAAACACCTCCAAGCAACACCTCAAAATAATAGCCAATGTGTATTTCAATCACTGTTATATTAGGCATTTGTACTGTAAATACTTTTTAATGCAAGTGATGACTTGGTCACGTAAAGACAGTCAGACACTAAAGGAAAAATTAAATATTCAAATAATACAATATTCCAATATACAGTATGATTTCTGGGCAGTATTCCAAATTAGGGGACCAGTACAGAAATACCGATACAGATTATTTTAATTAAAATACAATTGAAATTACTCGAATACTCATAAAAAATACTTTTTATGGTTTAAACGAATATGCCAATCAACATAAAGCAGTGTCTAAAGCTGCATTTCTTGTCTGTATGGAGGTCACACATTGCCTCCATGTCTGTATGAGTTTTCCTCTGGGTATTCTAGTTTCCTTCCCACATCCACCAGAACATTATTTTAGATTAAATGATAACTCCAGTATGGCTCCAATGTGGCCCTGGGAAGAGCTGGCACCAGGTCAAAGGCGTTTTCTGCCTTGCTTTCTCAAGAGGTTACTGGTAATTCCACAGTATATCTACATAATCTTAAAGTGCATTAGAAAATGGATTATGCAATTAGATTTCTAGACAGAATCCATTCTTTCTTCAACCATGTAAAACACAGTTTTAAATAGCTTAAAATTCTATATTCCATACATTTCTCTCAAATAATGCTATAAAAATAAATGCTGGATTTCAAAGTACTTGAAACAGTTGGTTTCAACCACTAGACTCCCTTAGTCACATGTTTTGGATACACCTTCTACCAAAGTCTACTTAGATGGTAGCCTTCAGGTCACCATAAATCCATATTGTTTAATGGCCCTATGTAGCGCAACACCAGGTGAAATACAGTGATCCCTTGCGATATCGCGGTTCGACTTTCGCAGCTTCACTCTATTGCGGATTTTATATGTAAGCATATCTAAATATATATCACGAATTTTTTGCTGGTTCATGGATTTCTGCGGACAATGGGTATTTTAATTTATGGTACATGCTTTCTCAGTTGCTTTGCCCAGTTGATTTCATACTACCCAATTAAAGCACGTATTACGTATTAAATAAAACTCCTCAATGATATATGATACGCTTCCCGCGCGGTGCTTCGTATACTTAAAAGCCCGAACAGCACGTATTGATTTTTGATTGTTTGCTTTTTTTCTCTCTGTCTCTCTCTCTCTCTATGACATTCTCTGCTCCTGACGGAGGGGGTGTGAGCATAGGGGCTGTTCACACACTGACCTAGTGTACGCTCCTCTGAAAAATGCTGAAAGACTACCTTCACATTGCTCCCTTCCTTGCAGCTACTTTATCGCGGTGCTTCGCATACTTAAAAGTCCAAACAGCACATATTGATTTTTGATTGTTTGCTTTTCGCTCTCTGTCTCTCTCTGACATTCTCTGTTTCTGACACGCACTCCTTTGAACAGGAAGATATGTTTGCATTCTTTTAATTGTGAGATGGAACTGTCACCTCTGTCTTGTCATGGAGCACAGTTTAAACTTTTGAAACAGAGACAAATGTTTGTTTGCAGTGTTTTAAAGTCACTGTCTCTATAACCTCCTGTGTTTCTGTGCAAATCTGTGACCAAAGCATGACAATATAAAAATAACAATATAAACGTATGGTTTTTACTTTGCGGATTTTAACATTTCGCTGGGGGTTCTGGATCGCATCCCCTGCGATCGACAAGGGATCACTGTACTGTTGCTTAACGAACAACTGTGATAATCTGCATTTTACTTCTAGATTCCTGCCTTATCTTCGCCCAACTACTCAGCTTTAACTTGGTTACTATAGCAGAATGGGAAAAATCACATCCTATATTCATTAGCAATTGAGCAAAATGAGATTTACACCATAAGGAAAAAATCTAAATGTTTTTTTCAAATGCTGTCTTTTAACTGCGGCAAACTTGTGTGCCTTGAAATGATTGACTCTTATTATACACATTTTCCCATTTTCTCTTACCTCATTTGGAGGACCACAGGATATTAAAATATCTTCTGCATGGAGAATTTAATATATAAGTGTATCTGGCTTAATACTTTACATTTGTGTCAATACTATGAAACAAACATTTTACTATAGCGGGAAAAATGCTAATATACCAAATATGCATTTTTAGATTTTTTTAAACAATCATCCTGAGAATTTCATATCTTCAACCCAATATATTTTTTACATGCTTCACCATAAGCACGTGATAAGCAGTGTCTTTGTCAAAGATAGTGCTTGGAGTTTTGTCCAAAGAGTGCAATTTATGTCTCACCAGACAAAAGAATTGTTTTCCTCATGGTCTCAAAATCGTTTAAATTCCATCAGTTGCCTTTAACTCCACAGTCGCTTCCATCTAGCCACTCTACCATAAATGCCTGATTGATAGAATGCTGTTGAGATGGTTGTCTTTCAGAAAGGTTCGCCTGTTTCAGCAGAGGACTTCAGAAGCTCTGTTAGACTGACCTCACTGACCATGACCCTTCTTCCCTGGTTACTCATTTTGGCTGGATGGCCAATTCTAGGAAGAGTCCTTGGGGTCCCAAACTTCTCCCATTTCACAATTATTGTGGACACTGTGCTCGTGGAAACACTCAATGCTTTGGAAAAGGTTTTATACCCTTGCCCTAATCTATGCCTCACCACATTTTTATCGCTGAGGTCTACAGAGAGATCCTTACATGGCTTGGCGTTTGTCCTGACATGTAGTGTGAATTGTGCGACTTTATATACACAGGTGTGTGCCTTTCTATGCTTTGTCCAATCAATTCCACTTGTCACAGGTGGACTCCAATCAAGCTTTAGACACATCAAGGATAATTAAAGCAAACAGGTCACATGTGACCAGAAAATGTCCGAATACTTCCATAAATGAGAGTTTTAAGTTTTGAATTTTAATAAATTTGTAAACTTTTCTGAATGCATGTTTTCACTTTGACATTATGAGTTATTGACTGGAAAAAATGACAAATGTATACATTTGCAATTAAATCTACAACACAATAAAGTGTGCAGGAAGAGAAAGTGGTGGAATACTTTCTGAATCTACTGTATGTACAATGTTCATTAATACGTAATAAGCATAGTAACTGTCTAAATCCAAAGAAACTCAACCAGGTCCATTTGATGTCAACTGGGATGCATAATCACATTATGAATACAAATAATGTGTGTAATTTACATGTCAGTTTCAGTTTTTTTCTTACCTTAGATTTCTCTGTACTGAAGAGGTAACTAGCCATCAGCTGAAGTGCTTCAGGATTATCTGGATCATGCTGCAGAGCTTTTTCAATGGCTTCTTTGCATTTATCTGAAGCTCCATCTTCCATGCTACATGAACAAAAAGTGTGGCAGCATATTAGTTTCATTAAACCAGAATGACTTTAAAACAATAAAAACTATGAACGCAAATATGTTTAACTTGGTTAACCTTCTCAGTTAAAAGAAAATGTAACTAGGTCTTAATGTAATATTGCAAAACAGTAAAGATAATATACATTAATTTTGGCACAATTGTTCCACTGTATTTAAGACAATATAAAAAAAAACTTTATATTACACACATAACATTACACATTACATTAAAACAATCCCAGGCACCGTGTAATTAGATTTTGCACATTCTAACTGATGTGAAACTGTGCATTCCCCTGGTATGCATATGTGTATATTAGTAAAAATGCACTACAATGGATGGGAGAAGTTCACAGTACTGAGTTGGAATAAGCAAATAAGGTGGAGAGACTGAAAGAAAGTTAGACAGACAGACAAATTCTTTACTGATCCCAAGGGGAGTCAAATGGTGAGGTAAAGAGTTATAAGTCATGCAAATGAAACATAACCGGACCCTAGCTTTTATAATTCTGGGTCCAAAGGAAAATCCACTTCAATCTTTCATGAAGAACTTTAGCTTGCTTAGTGATAAAATACAGAAAGATACAGTGCTTTGCAAAAGTATCAGTGTTTGTCCTGTTTTGTTGCATTACAACCTGTTTTTCGGGACTTAGCACCATTTAATCCATCCATCCATTATCCAACCCGCTATATCCTAACTACAGGGTCACGGGGGTCTGCTGGAGCCAATCCCAGCCAACACAGGGCGCAAGGCAGGAAACAAACCCCAGGCAGGGCGCCAGGCCACCGCAGGGCACGCACACACACACACACACACAGCCCAGGAACACACTAGGGACAGTTATTGAATCACCAGTGCACCTAACCTGCATGTCTTTGGACTGTGGGAGGAAACCGGAGCACCCAGAGGAAACCCACGCAGACACGGGGAGAACTTGTAAACTCCATGCAGGGAGGGCACAGAAAGTGAATCCGGGTTTCCTAACTGCGAGGCAGCAGCGCTACCCACTGCGCCACTGTGCACCACCTGTAGCACCATTTCTTTTAAAATAAAATTCCTACCACTTTATAGGTGCAAAATATTTTTAATTGTGACACAAACATTAATTAAGACAAGTGTGCATAGGTATTCACTCACCAAAGTCGATACTTGGTTAGACCCACCTTTTGCTGTAATTCTAGCTTCAAGTCTCTTGGGGAATGTCTATATTAGCTTAACACATCCAGCCACTGGGATTTCTGCTCATTCCTCAAAGCAAAACTGCTTAATTTCCTTCAAGTTAGATGGCTTGCACTGGTGTACAGCAATCTTCAAATTATATCACAGATTTTCTCTTGGATTGAGGTCTGGTCATTGGCTAGGCCATTCCAAGACATTTAAATGTTTACATTAAACCACTCCAGTGTATCTTTATCAGTATGTTTATGGTCATTAGCTTTTTACAACAGATATGTTTATACAGACATCATGCGGCAGATCATGTGACACTCTGATTGAACCAATTATGTGACTTCTAAAGGAATTTGTTTGGACCAGATCTTGTTTAAGGGCTTCAAACAGTTGATTTCAGAAGTTTACATACACTTAGGCTGAATTCTTTAAAACTCCCTTTATAACCCCTCCACAGGTTTTATATTAACAAATTATACAGTCATATGAAAATGTTTGGGAAGCCCTCTTAATTCTTTGGATTTTTGTTTATCATTGGCTGAGCTTTCAAAGTAGCAACTACCTTTTAATATATGACATGCCTTATAGAAACAGTAGTATTACAGCAGTGACATTAAGTTTACTGGATTAAATAATATGCAATATGCATCATAACAAAATAAGACAGGTGCATAAATTTGGGCACCCCAACAGACATATTACCTCAATACTTAGTTGAGCCTCCTTTTGCAAATATAACAGCCACTTGATGCCTCCTATAGCCTTTGATGAGTGTCTGGATTCTGGATGGAGGTATTTTTGACCATCCGTCCATACAAAATCTCTCCAGTTCAGTTAAATTTGATGGATGCTAAGCATGGGCAGCCTGCTTTAAATCACCCAATAGATTTTCGATGATATTCAAGTCAGGGGACTGTGAAGGCCATTCCAGAACATTGTTCTTCTCTCTCTGCATGAATGCCTTTGTAGATTTCGAACTGTGTTTTGGGTCATTGTCTTGTTGGAATATCCAACCCCTGCGTAACTTCAATTTAGGAACTGATGCTTGAACATTATCCTGAAGAATTTGTTGATATTGGGTTGAATTCATCTGACCTTCCACTTTAACAAGGGCCCCAGTCCCTGAACTAGCCACATAGCATGATGGAACCACCACCAAATTTGACAGCATGTAGCAGGTGTTTTTCTTGGAATGCGGTGTTCTTCTTCTGTCATGCAAAGTGCTTTTTGTTATGAACAAATAACTCAATTTTTGTCTCATCAGTCCAAAGCACTGTGTTCCAAAATGAATCTGGCTTGTCTAAATGAGCATTTGCATACAACAAGCGACTCTTGTTTGTGGTGTTGGTGCAGAAAGGGCTTCTTTCAGATCACCCTGCCATACAGATGTTCTTAATGCAAATTGCACTGGATTGTAGAACGATGTACAGATGCACCATCTGCAGCAAGATGTTCTTACAGGTCTTTGGAGGTGATCTGCGGGATGTCTGCAACCATTCTCACAATCCTGAGCATATGCCGATCCAGTATTTTTCTTGGCCTGCCAGACCTGGGTTTAACAGCAACTGTGCCATTTCCTGATTACATTCCTTACAGTTGAAACTGACAGTTTAAACCTCTGAGATAGCTTTATGTAGCCTTCCCCTAAACCATGATACTAAAAAATCTTTGTTTTCAGATCTTTTGAGAGTTGCTTTGAGGATCCCATGCTGTTTCTCTTTAAAGGAGAGTCAAAGGGAAGCACAGCTTGCAGTTGACCACCTTAAATACCTTTTCTCATGATTGGACACACCTGTCTATGAAGTTGAAGGCTTAACGAGCTAATCCAACCCAAATTTGTGCACAGCCATTTTTTTCACATTTGATTTAATTTCATACAACTAAATACTGCTTCATTAAAAATTTTTGTTCGGGAAACACCCCAGTACTCAGATGTTCCTAGGAAATGAAAGACATACCACCTCTTTTTTGTTGAAAGTAGAGTAAATTATTATGCAGGTTGAGAGGGGTTCCCCAACTTTTCATATTACTGTAAATTTGGCATATTGCTTAAGACATCTACTTTGTGCAGGGCAAAAGTATTTTTTCCACCAATGTTCAGAGACTGATTATTTCACCTTTTATTCACTATATTACAATTCCAGTGGGACCAAGTTTACATACATATTGTTAACTGTGTCTTTAAACACCTTGGCAATTTGCAGAAAATGATATTAAGCTTTTAGGCAATGACAAATTTAGTTGCTGATAGCCAATTAGCCTAGTTGGATTCAATATGTGGATGTATGTTAAGACCTACCATCAAATTCACAACCTCTTTGCTTGACATAATGGGAAAATCAAAAGAATTCAGCCAAGATCTCAGAAAAAGATAAAAAACTGTGGACCTCCACATATCTGGTTCATCTTTGGGAACAACTTCCAAAAGCCTGAAGGTTCCACATTCATCTGTACAAAAAATAATACACAAGTATAAACACGATGGGAACACACAGCTGTCATACCACTCGTGAAGGAGATGCATTCTGTATCCTAGTGAAGAATGTACTTTGGCACAAAAAGTGCAAATCAATCCCAGAACAACAGCAAAGGACCTTGTGAAGATGCTGGAGGAGACAGGTAAGGAAGTATCTATATCCACAGTAAAATGAGTCCTATATCTACATAACCTGAAATGTTGCTCAGCAAAGAAGAAACCACTGCTCCATAGCTGCCATAAAAAAGCTAGCCTGGGAACATAGATCTTACCTTTTAGAAAAATGTCTTCTGGTCCGATGAATCCCAGATCAAACTGTTTGGCACTAATGACCATAGTTATGTTTGGAAGAAAAAGGGTGAGGCTTGCAAGCCAAAGAACACCATCTCAACCGTCAAACATAGAGGTAGGTGCATCATGTTCTGGGGGGTGTGTTACTGCAGGAGGGATTGGTGCAATTCACAAAATAGATGGCATCATTATGTAGGAAAATTATGTAGATATAATGCAGTAACATCTCAAGAGCTCAGCAAGGAATTTGAAGCTCAGTCACAAATGGGTCTTTCAAATGGACAATGACCCCAAGCATATATCCAGTTGTGGTAAAATGGCTTAAGGACAACAAGGTCAAGGTATTGGACTGGCCATCACAAAGCCCTGACCTCAATCCGATTGAAAATTTGTGAGCAGAACTGAAAAAGTGTGTGCAACAAAGATAATGCTACTAAATATTATTAAAGTATATGGAAACTTGTGACATACTGGAATTGTGATATAGTCAATCAAAAGTGAAATTCTCTGTCTGTGAACATTATTGGAAAAAATTACTTTTGCCCTGCACAAAGTAGATGTCTTAAACAGAATGTCACATTTATAGTTTGTTAGTGACTTCAGCTGTGGCTGAACATACACACTCACAACTTTTTTTTTTTAGATTATATTGTTATGTTCATTACATAAAATCCATTTTAATTCCACATTGTAATGCAACAAAACAAGACAAACGCACAGGAAGATGAATACTTTTACAAGATACTGTAATGAATTGACAGTATTTTTAAAAATGAAGAATTAGTAAAGTTACTATTTTGACATTAATTGAATGAAAGACATTTCAGATTAAAAAAAAACAAAACTGTTCACCTTTTGCAAAAAAGCCTTTGGAACATCCCTTATTAAAGAAAATATGATTTTTAAAGTCACATCAGCCATTAGATGAGATGCATCAATGCTTATTTAGATAGTGGATATTTCAGAAAAAAAACACATTACCAGTACACATTTCACAGCAGAACTCTAATAATACATTACCAATGGTTAACAATCCTGGATTTCTTTTGTCCAAAGATTCTTTTTACCTTAGACAACAGTTTTTGCTACAGGAAGTGTGCCATAGAATGTTGTTGAATTTGTGATTTGGGCAGAGTAACAGTCAAACCTTAAGAGTGCCAGTGATTCATACAAAACCTTTAACTGCTTTTCACTTCTGACTGATAAAATTTAGTAAATTGTTCTTTGATTGAACTACATTTTCATTTTATAATAACAGATTTAAATCTAAAATAGTATAATTGGGCAATTTTCAGAATAACACTGAAATCAGAGAAGTACTTGGCAAAGATTCTGTGAAACTATACTGGTTGGTATTATTTTAAAACTTTGCTGAACATTTTGCACTAAATACGTATGATCAGTAGTCATGATTTTTTATGAGATTTGACTTTGAATTTATGACTGCTTCAAGTGGTTAGCATAGTACATCTTCCAAGGTACTGTTAGCAGAATATGATTCTGGTTGAGATGGTGGTGTAACAGTGAGCATGACTGCTGTGGAAGCAGTTTATTCAGGTTCAATTTCCAGCTACCGAAACATTTTCTTGACTATTTTCACTAAATCCAATATCACCCCAGTTAGGGCCATATTGTATCTGGAATTATTTTTTGTAATTCAGGATATAAAGCATAATAAAATGATAGATGATGATGTACTACTGCTTGGCACTCATTTTGTCCTTGCACTGCCACTACCTCCCCACACAGTGGTACCAATTCTCAGTTGAACTATGCCTAAATTATATTTTAATAGTCACAAAAATAAGTGCAGACACCAACTCAGCTGTATTTATACAGATAAGCTTGTCTTCAAATTCAATTCTGGAAGACACATTGTTTGCAGGTTTTTATTCCAGCCAATTTCACAATTATTGCATCACTCTTACTTTTAATTTACCCCACTGTTTAGTCAACTGTTCTTTTTTATTCTAAAAATTCTGAAATATATGCATTTTTCCTTAGGTTTCCTTTCCTGTGATGATCTGTCATCTCATTACCTAATAAGCATTTCTCGTTTAAAATATTTAACTAATTTTCCAATAGTAAAAGAACCACGAAGAACCCGAGGAACACTGATTGGCTTATTTCAAATTTTATTCCAATAAGAACAACAATTCTAAAGGATGAGTTACTTGCACACCAATTATAACATAAGTGATGGATATGTGTGTGCTTGCTCACATACTGTATAATACGGAGGAAAATACTGGCATGACAATTGCTTTTCTAGACAATTATTTTATACCCAATTTGCTTTGAATACTGGCTTGTCATCTTTATGACTTCACCAGCTAAAAAACAATCATCACAGACTCATTCAGATGTTGTTAGGTTTGCCCAGATTTCATAGGCAGAGCTGGAACTTCACAAGCCATGAAATGTTTCAATGGCTCAATTCGTTTTCCCTTTGGTAAAAAATGTAATTAAAATTAATTAGGAATCATGCTTAGTCTGGGTCCACCTGCTTAATGGTACTAATGGAAAATAACCAGGAGTAACCTTTGACCTGTATTTCTCAAATATGCTAATAATATATAATATGATAATGATGCAAACCTGGGTGTATGAATTGAACTTGATTTCTGGTCACTAAAATACCTTTAGTATATCATTAGCACAGTATGTTTCGCCAGAGTGCAACAAGCCACACCTTGGCAGATAATCATGTGCATAAGATTTTTGTTTGTAACTTGAACTTCAAATGCGACTTTCAACTTCATGAAAGTTAACAGAGAATATAATGGTGAATGGGGAATGCTTTGAGTTTACCCTGAATAATCTGAACAATGTTTGCAACCTGTTACATCATGCTGGGTAGAAGATACTCTGCTTCCACTGAGCTGGCCCACAAATTGAGGATCCATCCACCCAATTTTCTAATATGCTACACCCTGAGCAGAACTGTAGGAGGGCCTGAGCCTATCCAAGCAATCATAGGTCACAAGGCTGGAACAATCCTTGGTATTTGCCATGGCATTGCCTTGCCGCTAATAATGACTCATGGAAGTGTGAATAAAAGTTTCTCAGTACAATAATCTGGTCTAAATCCTTTAGTGTCTGAAGGGCACTGAAGGGGTTAACTCAGACATTCTATCTCAGCTCTATTTAGAACAGGCAATTATGCTACAAAATATATAATAGATGCTTTTATAAAATATGTCTCTCTATTATAAAAAAAAAATCTTGGTGGAAGGGAGATGAGACATGATCTTCTCGGAAGACACTTTAAAGACCTGTAAGATGAAAGAGACTGGCCACGGAGCGTCTCGCGGGGACCTTAAACATGAGACTTGGTGCCAAGAGATTGCAATTTGACTTGCCGCGAGAGACACTTTAATGTTTAAAAAAAAGTTTAAATCCAAACAATATTCGATCTCTTTTCGCTGTTCCGTTATTTCACCGAGTAATAATTTCCATTTGTTTGCGCTAATGCAATCTTTACTATCATTTGTTTGAGACTTTCGAATTTTAGTACTTTCATTATCTCTAACCTGCTCTGCATGTGTATCATGCCATCATTTTTGAATTCTTTACAACGTTCTACTTTGTCACCTACTCATTGTCTTTTATTTATGGCCCCGGGCATAGTTTTATTTATGGCCCCGGGCATGGTTAAATCTCTTGGCACAAAGTCTTGTCTCGTGGGACTTGAAAGTATCTGTCTGAAAAAGTCACGTCTCATCCCTGGCTAAAAAGTCTTGTCTTGTCCCAGGATTAATTTATATAATACAGAGATAAGCATTTTCACTCCATTAATGTGCAAATTATATGTGATGCGAAAATGTGTCTCATTAATGTTGTGGTGAGATGTCCTGGCCCAACTCATGAATCATTCATTCTGAGAAATAGTAGTGTTGGGTATAAGCTTCAAAATGGTGCTGAATATGATGGCTGGCTTCTCCCCAAGATAAGTAATTTAATATTGCCGCTTTGGTCAAAATTCTAAGTTATCTGTATGTTGTAACCATATAACATGATTACTTACTTAACTGAACAAAAGCAACATTATAATGCCTTCCACTCTCAGGCTAGGGCGGTGGTAGAAAATACCATAGCACAGCTTAAGAGCCATTGTCACTGCCTGGATAAGACTGGTGGAGTGCTGCTCTACAGTCTTCAGAGAGTGTGTTGCATTATGCAAGCATGTAGTATGTCACATAATGCGGCACACAATCATGGCTTGCCAATACCTGAATAGATGCAGTATAATGAACCCGACCATGACCCTCCAAATGATTAGCCAAATTGAACAGCATTAAAACTTTATTTGAATGTAATTAGCAGAATGTAAAAACTCAATCAGATGCAGCATTTACTATTCAACCAATCAATTTAATTTGTGGTCAATATAATATAGTACAGCATTTACAGTGGTGTGAAAAACTATTTGCCCCCTTCCTGATTTCTTATTCTTTTGCATGTTTGTCACACAAAATGTTTCTGATCATCAAACACATTTAACCATTAGTCAAATATAACACAAGTAAACACAAAATGCAGTTTTTAAATGATGGTTTTTATTATTTAGGAGAAAAAATCCAAACCTACACGGCCCTGTGTGAAAAAGTAATTGCCCCCTGAAACTAATAACTGGTTGGGCCACCCTTAGCAGCAATAACTGCAATCAAGCGTTTGCGATAACTTGCAATGAGTCTTTTACAGCACTCTGGAGGAATTTTGGCCCACTCATCTTTGCAGAATTGCTGTAATTCAGCTTTATTTGAGGGTTTTCTAGCATGAACCGCCTTTTTAAGGTCATGCCATAGCATCTCAATTGGATTCAGGTCAGGACTTTGACTAGGCCACTCCAAAGTCTTCATTTTGTTTTTCATCAGCCATTCAGAGATGGATTTGCTGGTGTGTTTTGGGTCATTGTCCTGTTGCAGCACCCAAGATCGCTTCAGCTTGAGTTGATGAACAGATGGCTGGACATTCTCCTTTAGGATTTTTTGGTAGACAGTAGAATTCATGGTTCCATCTATCACAGCAAGCCTTCCAAGTCCTGAAGCAGCAAAACAACCCCAGACCATCACACTACCACCACCATATTTTACTGTTGGTATGATGTTCTTTTTCTGAAATGCTGTGTTCCTTTTACACCAGATGTAACGGGACATTTGCCTTCCAAAAAGTTCAACTTTTGTCTCATCAGTCCACAAGGTATTTTCCCAAAAGTCTTGGCAATCATTGAGATGTTTCTTAGCAAAATTGAGACAAGCCCTAATGTTCTTCTTGCTTAACAGTGGTTTGGTCTTGGAAATCTGCCATGCAGGCCATTTTTGCCCAGTCTCTTTCTTATGGTGGAGTCGTGAACACTGACCTTAATTGAGGCAAGTGAGGCCTGCAGTTCTTTAGACGTTGTCCTGGGGTCTTTTGTGACCTCTCGGGTGAGTCGTCTCTGCGCTCTTGGGGTAATTTTGGTCGGCCGGCCACTCCTGGGAAGGTTCACCACTGTTCCATGTTTTTGCCATTTGTGGATAATGGCTCTCACTGTGGTTCGCTGGAGTCCCAAAGCTTTAGAAATGGCTTTATAACCTTTACCAGACTGATAGATCTCAATTACTTCTGTTCTCATTTGTTCCTGAATTTCTTTGGATATTGGCATGATGTCTAGTTTTTGAGGTGCTTTTGGTCTACTTCTCTGTGTCAGGCAGCTCCTATTTAAGTGATTTCTTGATTGAAACAGGTGTGGCAGTAATCAGGCCTGGGAGTAGCTACGGAAATTGAACTCAGGTGTGATACACCACAGTTAGGTTATTTTTTAACAAGGGGGCAATTACTTTTTCACACAGGGCCAATGTAGGTTTGGATTTTTTTCTCCCTAAATAATAAAAACCATCATTTAAAAACTGCATTTTGTGTTTACTTGTGTTATATTTGACTAATGGTTAAATGTGTTTGATGATCAGAAACATTTTGTGTGACAAACATGCAAAAGAATAAGAAATCAGGAAGGGGGCAAATAGTTTTTCACACCACTGTATATTCCTTAGTTCATTGGCCACATCTCTTACAGCATCCACTATTGCATTTTGTGATTCATCCATCATCACACGGCCAAGTGGTCGTCCGGCACTTTCCGAAGCAGGAGTGTGTGCACAGCCAGCACCCGAAGACGTGCTTGGCACAGCAGCACTATCACCGCCTGGAGTTGCATCCCCGGCATGGAGTCACCTTTTGTAATAATGTCTGAAACAGAAGTAATAGTAATGCCATATCTGCTGCCTGGTTGTTTATCTTATTAAACATGTACATTATTTACATGGGTATGGATGATGGTAACCAAAAAAAAAAGTAAAACTCACCTTCACCAGCAGCGATTTTGGAGTCCCCCTCACCCACTAGTAAAAATGCTGGTTATAAGTGTCTCGCCAATAATTGCAGCATCTCACAGCTCAAACAGTGTGAGCCCCAGAATTATGCTATCTCCTGCAGTGGTGTTGACACTCAGATGGTGGGCTGCATCTTGCCTATTCACGTCAACTTTGATATTTGACAACTTCTTTCTTATTTCAGGCACTGTGCAACTTTCTGAACTTGAACTTTTGAGTGCCTGTGCTATACTGTGCCACTCCATTAATTTCCTTCAGTTGCTTATACCACTGCTTAAGCCACCAAATAGTATGTTCTTCCTTGCCTCCACTTCACTGAGCAAGCCCTCCATTTTGCATTTGCTGAAATTCTTCTTTTTTACACAAACATTTGCCATTGTCTTTTAACAAAACATTGAACGGAAGGAACTATTTATATTGATTTGCATATTCAAACAGACAAAATTCTGTCAGGAGTTGGGGTGGGACTATAGGCTTGTGCATGTGTGTAAAAATTCACACTGATTGGAATTTAATAATAGAAAGAGTGTAGAATTTTGCTTACGCACAGTTTAATGCATCTGAATTATTTTGTGCATTCGTACTTTTCTAGTTTTGTCTGTACACTATGTTTTAGTGTGAATTCTATGCAAGACGTTAGACATGAGGCCTCTGGTGAAGTTAGTCCTCAAGTTCTAAAGGCCTATACTAAACAACTTTGTGGTAGTCTCCGTTACCGGTTCAGTCTGTTACAAAGGCTCCAAAAAGTGCTGATGCTGAGGAAAGCATTGTGTATTGTTTCAGTTGCAAAGAAGGCAGGTGCCTCTTCAGCTAATAACTACAGACCAGAGACCCTTACATCCCACATCCAGATCACCTTCCAAAGGCTGATCCTAGAATACACATGTTCCCTTGTGAAAAAACACTTGGACCCACTGCATTTTGCCTATTGGACAAAGACTGGGTTGGTGGATGTAATTATGTATCTTAAGGGCTTCTATGTCTGGTCACTATTCAGGGGCTGAATGCGGAGATGGTGCATTGCTACAAGTACTTAGGTGTCAAAATCATGAACAGGCTTTCGTAACACAGAAGAACTATATAAGAAAGGGCAGAGCAGACCTTTTTTTTTGTTTTGGGAGACCAACATTAGTATCATCCTTTACATATTCTACAGCTCTGTGATGGCCAGTGCAAAATGTTTTGCTGTGGTGTGCTGGGCTGGTAACATCACTTCAAGAGAGCTTGGGCCACCAAATCAACAGGGCAATTTAAATGGCAAGCTGAAGGTAGTAGTGAAAACAAAATTGAGATCCATTATAATTAATGCTGCACATCCACTGTCTGACACACTAATATTGAGTACTTTCAGCAAAGAAATTAATCAGCAGAGGTGTGTAAAGAAATGCTGCTGGGAATCCTTCAACAGCAGTATATCTTTATAATGCCTCAAGGTTACTGTGATTGCTGTTTTTATCTTTACCAAGTCAGAAGTTTTTCTTTATTTTCAGCAATCCTGTTGTTATTATAGGATTGATTGATTGATTAAGCTTCTGTAAAAAGCCAAATTTTCTCCTTGGAACTAATAAAGAGACAATATGAAACAACTTTCTCAAACTCCTGCATTCTCAACCAATTTTTATTTCTCATTCACATTACTGCACTATACAGTTACGCATCTTACCTTAAATTGAATTATTTTAAACTTAAGGATGACACGATTATTATAGTCAAGATGTAGACATTGATTTAAAAATAATGTCAAATATGAATCTTACCAGAGATCTGTAAAGTATATTTCTGCAATGGAACAAAAAGCCGCAGCAATATCCTTCTGTGTTACTTCACATTCATCACTGGAAACTGCAGCAGCACTCGTTGTCTATGGAAAGTAATTGCTTTAAATATGAATGCTGCACATACAGTATAATAGAAAATATAACTGAAATTAATCTTCTAAAATTTGTTCTGAACCACAGTGAATATAAAAATAGATAAAGCAAAACATGTTACAAAAGCTATTTTGAAAGATAGAAAATCAGTGTAAACATTTCTGATTCAGACTGTGTGATGAAACAATCTTCTTATTTTTTTGTTTAATTTTTGTTACTGTACTACTGTTGTTGTTTGTTTAGTAATTTTTATATTAAAATGCTTCACAGTACCTTACGTTATTAAAATAGCAATCTGGGAATTCAGATTCGCTGCCTCTGACCTTCAAGTTACAAAAAGATGCAAGTAAGCCTTCTCATGTTGGAAAACCAAAAGAGAAATTTTCTAATTTTGAAACAGTGTGCTTTGGTGTTAATATCAGTTCCCAAAAATATATGGAAATGGTATAAGCAAAAGATTACAACATGCAGAAATTCACTCAGCTCAACACCATGCCACTGGACCAGACTACAATAACATAAACAAAGGCTGTATTGATCAACCATGTGTGACATGTTGCACATAAGTGCTCAGCCTCACTCAAAAGAAAACAAACACACAGGACTAAATATACAGTTCTATGCAACACATGCTCAACGAATAAAAAATAATTAAAATAAACAGAAATAAGTGCATAACAATAAAGAATGTCTCTTTCATAGCTCAGCCTACTATTGCATGGTTACTGAAAGTTAAACATAAAGAGTTTTAAATGTTGGCAACTATAAAATAACCTGTGGTACAATGTCAAGGATTATTGATCTGAAAAAGTAAAAATTTGATTTGTGTAAAGAAATTAACTTAATACAAGAAAGAAAGAAACAAAGAAAGAAAGAGAGGTTTAAATATGTTACTGTTTTCTGTAATGTGGTGTAATAACCAATTCATCGTAATTGTACATCTCATTATTGTATATGATGCTTTTTCAAAAGTATTTTTACTGAAAACTATGTTTTTATATTTTGTTTTTGCAATTGCACATGTTGTTAAAGGGTATATGCTGTTTTTTCAAGTCAAAGTTATTTTTTCACAATCATGGTATATATTATTATTAATAATTTTTTATTAATTATTTCTATATTGTTTATATTAATTAATGAGAAAATCAGAGGTAACACAAAAGCATGAAAGATATCTAAGAAAGGAGGTTGAAGTGGTAAAGACATGTGATGATGATAATTTACAGTGGTGCTTGAAAGTTGGCGAACCTTTCAGAATTTTCGAATTCCTGCTTAAATATTACTTAAAACATTAGATTTCCACACAAGTTTTAAAAGTAGATATGGAGAACCCAGCTAAACAATTAAGACAAAATATCATACATGGAAATTTATTTATTGTGGAAAATCACACAGTAGTACATAAATGTGAGTGGCAAAAGTATGCAAAACCTTACTTTCAGAATTTAATGTGACCCCCTTTTGCAGCAATAATTGCAACTAAACGTATCTGGTAGGTCTTGATCAGTCCTGCACATCGGCTTGGAGGAATTTTAGCCCATTCCTCCTTAAAGAATTGCCTCAACTTAGGGATGTTTCTGGGTTTTCTCAAATGAACTGCACACTTTAGGTAATTACTCAACATTTCTATTGGGTTAAGGTCAGGACTTTGACTTGGCCACTCCAAAATCTTTATTTTATTCTTCTTCAACCACTCTTTGGTAGAATGACTTTTGTGCTTGGGTTCATTGTCTTGCTGCATGACACAGTTTATCTTAAGATGTAGCCCCGGACATATGTCCTGACATTTTCCTTTAGAATTTGCTGGTATAATTCAGAATTTATTTCCCCGTCCAATAGCTTTCAGGGTTGTCCAAATGCTCTTTAGCAAACTCTAGATGGGAAGCAATGCTTTTTTTGGAAAGCAGTGCTTTTCTCTTTGCAACCCTACCATGCACACCACTTTTGTTCACTGTTCTCCTAACGGTAGACTCATGAACACTAACGTTAAGCAATGTGAGAGATGCTTTTAGTTGCTTAGAAATTACCCTTTGTTCTTTCGTGACCTCATGGACAATCACACACCTTGCCCTTGGAGTGATCTTTGTTGGTCGAGTTCTTTTGAAATGTCCTTTGTGCATGAATTAAACACTGATACTGCACAAACGTGTTTGAAGATGAAGCCCTTGATAGAACCCTGTTCTTTTAATATTAACTTGGTGCCCATTCACACCACCAAAACAGAAGTTGTGGGATAACGTAAGAAGATTTTACGGAAATGGGTTTGACTGGGGAGGAGGTGCAAGGCTAAACTGTTTGAAGAAGGCTGATTAGGCACATTGACCCCACATAGAAGTGGGAAAAGATGAAGAGGAAGAACATGAAGAACAACACATGGTATATATTTATTTTCTACATAAAAATGTGTTCTAAAGTGTTTTTTATATATTTTAAAAATAACTTGTCTGTTTTTGCAGTCAGAATGTGGCTCAGGAGTATCAGGGTCCATACATGAAAAAAGTCTTAAACTTACCACATAGATCTATTTATGAAAGAAAGAATGTTATTGTATATTAGTCTACATTTTCAGATTGTAAAAATATTGTAAATCAGTGTATCCACATCGCTTCAGAAAGGAATAAAAAAGTGAACAAATTATATTTGAGATTCAGCCACTTTACAAGAAAACTGGCTCTGCAGTTCATCTCACCAATTTGTCTCTCTGTGGTATAGCGGGTCCACAGCGCTCTCAGTAAGGGCCAGTTTTTAAATAAATAATCACCGTGCTCACGGCCTAGTGAGGGGACATTGGGCCATAGCAAGCCACGGGGCGATCTGCGGTGTGGGCGTTTATCACAGAGTGCACAGGTGAGGAACTGCCCACATCCGTGATTGTTCCCGTGGCTAATGTGCTGCAGCTGCTATGGCCCCTCGCTAGATAAGAGAAGCACGAGTCGGTTAAGGGAGGAGAAGAAAAAAAAAAAAAGAACAGAGAACAAATCGGAAAGAAAAAGTAAACGGAGGTTTCAGCAGGAAGCAGTGAGGACAACGAGCGAACGAACAGGAGAGGGAGAGCGCGAGCAAGTCGGTGCAGCAGGAAGTGGGCGAGCTAGCGCTTGTAGGCAGCTGAAGGCAGCCTGGGTGTTTGGCCAACACCTGGGAGAAGTAGTGGTTGTGGTCGCTCCCGCAGAGTTTGTTTTGCAGGGCGGGAGTGACCGGAAGGTGCAGGACTCTCCGCAGAAGGTAGCGGGAGTCAGGACTTGGGACGTGGTGTTTCCTGTGTGAGAGCCTTGGTCGTGGGAAATTCCGAAGTCGCTGTCCAGAGGAGCCGACCGGAGCCAAGGATTGGTAAGGCAACTGATAGCAGAGGCAGGCACTAAGGTCAGCTGCAGGTAGAGTGGCTCCCCTGTTGCAGAGCCTGGTCAGGGAGAAGCAGGGGAGTCACCAGTTAAAAGAAGGCACTGAACTTGTTGATTTTTAAAGACTGCTCCTGTAAGAAACGTTTTAACCTCGTTTTTAAAGAATTGTTTTTGTTTGCTATTTTTAACCTCCACGTTTTTATGGATTATTTATTTAATGACTGAATTTTTGAAAAGCACTGCACTTTATCTATTGAACACTTTGTTTTTGTTTGACTGTTTTAATAAAAGCACTTCTGCACTTTTTTTGAACCATCCCCTTGCTCAAATGTTGTCTCACTGTTTAGCTCACTCGGTAACATTATCGACGGTGTTGGGTTCAAGGGTTTCCAAATGTCAGATGAAAGCATGGAACCAGAACCCACATCGTTACACTCTCCCTCTATGTCACTGTGTGAAAGGAAAAAAACAGGCGTCTGCCCTTCACAGGACCAACTGACATACAACCATGCACAATCCCATTCACTCTAATGTGAAATTGCAATTTCAAATTATTTTCATGGCTTTGTATGTTTGCTATGGTGAACACTACACTAAATCTGGGAGAACGCGCAAACTCCACAAAGACGATGACAATTTAAATCATTGATATTAGATCTGTGAAACAGCATACATAATAATGACCCTACATAAGAACTACTCATCCACAGAGTATTCAGTTTGCTAGTAGATTGCATTTTTATTGTTTATACTATAGGGCTCTACATTTCACCCTGCTTCACTTGCAGCTGTAGTGAATTGACTCAGCTTAATCAGGCATGGAACTGCATTAGCCTTCAACAATGACTGATCAGGTTCACGTTTTCATTTCCACTTCCATGGAAACTGTAAAGGCTTCTTTTTTAAGTTTATGTTTACACCCTGGATATTCACAGTTCGAAACTGTTTTCTCAAAATAAACAGCTTCATATTGTGTTGGTCAACTTCCTTATTTACTGTACATCTAAATTCTATGCACAATGGCAGCTGTGAGGAGACCAGTCAACAGGAAATGCATTCTTACGTCAAGAAAAATAATTCCAAGAATCTGAAATAATTATTCATACTGTATTTCCCTTTTGTTATCACAAAGATGCCTCATAAATGTGAAAGACATATTTCAAATTGAAACCTTTTCTGCTTTAAAGTGTTTAAGGCTCTTTCTTTCACCTATGGACACTTCATCACCATTGTAAAGCTGCAGGAACAGACAAGGCATTTTTAAAATTTATAAAACACTCTTCACTTTAGATCACATTTTTTAATGCAGAAAATGAATATATTCTGAAGAAATAACTATGACTTGAAAAATACAAAACATATTTTTAATATGCTGGAATTCTCATTTATGAGACCTTGCAATGATTAACAGGTGAAAAATGTTGATCATACTTGTATGAGCCTTTCATGTGTGCAACCTTACTGTGCTCTCTTTAAGGTTTTGTTCTATCAAAGATTTACTGTACATACTGTGTTTATACAAGGAAATCACAAGCATGAAACTGAAAGAAAACATACAAGACTACATCAGATAAAACATGTTTTGCTTTTAATTAGCTTTTTCAATATTTGCTGTGATACATTGCAATATTTCTTGCAGTACTTGTTTTATTCTTTTTATTGAATGAGTTCCTAACTGGTACAACCAGTACCAAATACATTTTTGTGCTGTATTTTGAGTTGTCGGACCGCATTTTTGATGTTGTTGGGCAAAACACAACCATAGGTATTATGATACTGAACTGATTATTGTGGTGTGAAATGCTCCGCAGGCTCCAACTAATTTAGGAACTATTTTCCAAAGTGATGTATAGTTAAAATATATTTGGCCACTAGATGGAAGTGTTTAGCTAAGATTAGAAATGATTGTGCCAAGAACATTCCTAGGCATTTTAAATGAAGTTCTACTGTAATATTTACAAGCCATTCAGGATTATAAAAAGAGGTGAACATTTACTGCACTCATAAATTTGCTCTCATTCCTTTTAATGCAGACTTAAAAGCACAAGCAATCTGTGATTAGCTTGTAAGTCTGTTGATTACAAGAACTAAGTTTCTCATTCAAATAAAAGTGTCACTAAGAGCAAGGACTGAAAGAAAATAGAGGGAAACAAAAACCAAAATCTGATATAAGTACTTTAAGTTAGTATGGTGTGTTTACCAATAAAACTAGGTGGTCATTGATATCTGCCTGTTAAAATAACTAAGGGTAACATAACGGTACCTCTCATTTCAGCCATTAACTGTCTTTGTGTTCTCTGACTTTCACACGTAACCTAAATGATTACAGTTCATACAATATCTTTTGTTCTGTCTTTCATAATAGCACTAGTGAAAAGTCATGCAAAATGACACCATTTATTGGCTAACTAAAAAGATTACAATATGTATTACATCTTGCCTGAAGAAGGGGTGTGAGTTGCCTGAAACGTTTGCATATTGTAATCTTTTTAGTTAGCCAATAAAAGGTGTCATTTTGCTTGACTTTTCACTAAATTCATAATGGCTAACATGGCACAACACCCTAGCACTACAGACATGATAGCACTGTAAATAGTACTCAACAAGATAGTTTTGATGAGTTGCCAAACAAGAAAGAATAGGACAGGATACAAACAGGGCCATAGAGAACTGCAAGAGAGTGAGGAAGAAACATGTACTGACAAGTGACAACACACAACATCATGCCAGAGAGGAAGGAAAGGTACTGCCAAGAGTCCATATAACTGCAAGTGTGCTAAAAGTCCCATAAGGCAAGAACCAGCTGAGAAGACAAAGACAGAGCAGAAATGTTTAATAATTTGTTTTAGTGGCAAGGAAAGGAAGCCGTCAAAGACATTACAAAAGTCTTTTATATTTCAACCAAAACCAAACACAAACTAGAATTCAAAAAAAAAATAAAGTCAAAGATTTTAATGGAATAAAATGGGCAGTCATTCCATAATCACCAAGATAACAGTAGACCAATAGAGGAAGGGATATCAGTAAAAAAATCAACCAAAATATTCTGCCAAGGATGGGAAGGGAGTTCAATAAATTTATAATTTTTCATGATTCTTCTGAATCTGGTGAGACAGTGTTTATAAAATTACTGTGAATGATGAAGGTCAGGAAGTATTAACATGAAACTGAAACTTAATCAGTGCCAGACAATGATCTAAAGTGAGAAGTCACAAGTACAGGGGCAGTCGAGAAATCAAAGTAAAAAAAGAAAGGTTAAAATGAAACTAACCTAACACTAGGGCTACTAAAAAAATGTTTTATTATGTTTTACTCAACTGAAGGATAATCTTGACTCACACTCTGGCCATATTTATACTGGAAATAATGATGACATAACAGGTACAGTCACACAACCTACAATTTCTGTTAAATAATAAACAGGAAAATTAAAATAAATTCAAATCATTCCCAAATGAAATAAAACCTAACAAAATAGTACTATACTAAAAACAAGTATAATTTTAATCTATTTTTTGGTTCCTCCTACAATTGTCTCTTATGGGCCATCACTTTAAATGTTTTAAGTGGTCTTAAAACTTGGACACATGCTACTGTGTGTAGCCATCTCTTTATATCATTCCTGCAAAAATGTCACCTGCATCACGTTTAGTAACCAAAAACAGAAAGTAGTGACGTGTTCATGAAAACAGTCAAACAAAACAGTAGCACAACGACATCACCAAATAAGCGAAAAAAGGATACCAATAATCCCAAGCTGGGTAAAACTCTGTCCCCTTTCCTCCTTGCAGGCTCTTTTCTCTTTTGAATATGTGCCTCACCAGCCTCATCCTCCAACTCTGACTTCTTTTGGTATGTGGCTGGCTCCTTTTTAAGCCACACCCAAGAGCACTACAGAAGGTTCATTAAGGAGGTCTGAAATTGCTACCCAGGTGCAGCTGAAGCCCAAATTAGGGCTCTGCAGCTCCTGAAGTTCCCACAGCTTCCCCTTGTGACATCCAAAAATCTCAACAGGGCTGTGCTGGCAAATAGTAATTCATATACAGCCCCTCAGAAATCCGAGGTGCCGTTACAACCCAGGGAGGCTGCCAAATGACAGTTTGGGGAAAGAGAGCATCCCCGGAAGTCCTCTCAGACTGTCCTTCCACGTCAGAGGCAAAACGGCTGGGTAATGGTGCCATATATATACACACATAACATTTCAAAAACAAAATAAAAAAGAAGACCATTATCTAAAGCATTCTAGAAACTGCATAAAACATAATGACACTTTTACATCTAATAGTCTCAGAAACTGTGGTTTTGTTGCTGTCTTTCATAGGCCTACTTTTAATCACACTAGTGGCTCCTGACTTAACCAGAACTGATCTTACAAAAGGGTGTAAAGTCACTTAAGTCAGAAGGGATATAAGCTTTGAGACTGGAGGTGTCTTGTGAAAATGATTCACTGGGTGAAGGAACAGAGGGTACGCAAGACAAAGTCTGAGAAAAGACACATTGGGAGAGGGAGATGGAAGGTAAAGAGAATATTTTGGTGGTATGCTGAGGCTGGCAAATGGAAAAATAATTCCACCTCGTAGATAAGAACAAAAACCTGTGGAGGGCCAAAGAGGCAGTTGTGACACCCTGGGTAATGACACTGTTGTGCACTTCTCCACGAGAGGTGCCAGTAGACGAGACCGAGCAACCAGGGGATGGAGTAAGAGAGACTCAGACAAAAAAAAAACTCAAAAACAGCATTCTGATTTATTCCAGCCGTGACTAAACTATTTTACAAACAAATGTCTTTCAAAAAAATATTTACAAAGTCCAATGCAAAGACACTTGTAAAACAAAAGAAAATTAGTGCAGGTGCTACTTATAATATTTACAGTGATTTTCAAAACAAAAGTGAAGAAAAACAACAATGAAAAAAAACTCTTCCTCCCTCTTCATCCTGCTACAAGACAGTTCACAAAGGACAGACTGACAAAAATGAAAAACTAAGCACCTACTATAAACACAAAGGTCAGTACGTATCTCTACTACTCAGCTAAGCAAATCAATAGCACAGATCTACACTTGAGGCCGAAGACCTGGTCAAATGACAACCCCTTGCATTCAGATCATGGTTTTACACTGCAAGCCCTTTTGCCCATCCAATTCTCATTTACGTTACCCACCACGGACTTCCAATATACCGTCACGTTGGGATATGCACCGTACGTCAACACCTGCTCAGGTGCAGTCCATCCTATTTAAACATTCCTGCACTCACATGCACATACCCTTCTGCCTTGGTGACGTGATGGCTACCAGTTCAGCCTCTGTTAGGTGAGTGTTGTGCATGTTCACTTGTTTTCATTTCTATTCTTTGCCACATTTGTGAATTCCCTTTGCCAGCTACTCTGAAACTGAGCCTCTATCCTTCTGAACTTTTCCTGTGATTTTAAATATAACATTTTTGCCCCCTCTCTTGCAGTGGTTACGGAAGCACTCCTCTGCTCTCATCACCAGAAACCGTGAATGTGTTCTAAAAACGGCCTCAGACGCATACCTTGGCATCGGCTAGTTTGAGCCCCACGGCTTGCTCACGCAAAGCACTCCTGCTCTACTTTGATGATCAATCAACCCCGTTCTCCTGCAATCGCTGCCTTTATAAAAGGAAAGATCTTTCTTGCTCAGCTATCCTTCCTTGGCTTCTCAAGCGCTACTAATCACCAAGGTGAAAAACAATTTCAATCTTTACAATTCTCACAGTACTGCAGCACTTAAAACAAAACACATGCACATATTCCAAAAGACAAAGACACTCAAACAAAGAAGACTAAACAAACATCAAGCAAAAAGTTACACTGAAATCGGACCTTCTTAAATCATTCCTCCCCCTCAAGCTAATCAAAGTGAGTCCATCCATTTGCCGACAGACACCTGGCCAGAACACCAGCTTTAAACTTAGTTAAGGTTATCTATAAGCGTGTGTGTATAAAAAGCTGTGTAGGTTAGAAACAGCATGGACGCACACAGACTGCATGTAGGTAATCAGTACTCGCAATGAAACTGTTGGCAAGTACTGCCCTGTGTTTTCTATAAACAAAACAATTCAGATGGCAATCCCGACTGTAAGACACTATGAGGCCCTCATGTGCACCTTTTGTTTCTATGAAAAAATGGTCAAAGCAATCCCTCAAAGGCTAAGAGGGAGTATTAAGTGCAATCTCTCAATAAGAAAATTAAGATTTTAGATCTTTTGAAAAGTGGCATGTCACTTGCTAAAGTAACTATTCCTTAAACAGTGCAGTATAACAATTATTTGCATAATTACATTGTATTAGACATTACTGTATTTTATTTTATTTATTTATAAAGCACTTTAAAAACAACATCAAGGCTGACCAAAGTGCTGTACAATAAAAAAAAGAAAACCCAACATATCAGACACACAAAACCAAAGGGTAAATGAAAAAGAAACACATACATAAACACAAAAGAACTGAAGAGATTCTTAATAAAAATTATACAGATGGCCAACATATCATACTGGGTTAAAAGCCAGAGAGTAAAAATGTGTTTTTAAATAGTATTTAAAGATAGCTAGCGAAGGAGCCTTTTGGGGCTGCAACTGAAAAAGCCCGATCACCTCGTACTGTAGTTTGCAGCGTGCCTTGGGAACACGTAAAAGCATCTAATCTGCTGAACTGAGAGAGTGAGACGGTACGTAAGGGTGCAGCAGTTCCGACAAATAAAGTGGGGCACAACCATTAAAAGATTTAAAAACAAATACAAGGATCTTAAAATGGATTCGAAAACGAATTGCAAGCCAGTGAAGGGAAGCCAAAATCGGGGTAACATGCTTATGCTTTCTTGTGCCAGTTAAAAATCGAGCAACAGCGTTTTGCAATGAAAGCCTGGCTTATTTCCAAAAAGAAGCGCATTGCAGTAATCTAGACGAGATGTTATAAAAGCATGTATCACTGTTTCAAGGTTGCGCTTAGACAAAACAGGCTTGATTTTTGAAAGCCGCCTCAACTGGAAAAAGCAAGATTTTACCACTGCATTCACATGGCTATCAAGTTTTAAAATGGAATCCATTTTCACACCTAAATTTGTGATCATGGATTTCTCAAATTCAGCCACAGTGGAAAGGTTGATGCAGGGGGTCCCGCTGGTGCTATTGGGTGAAAAAATAACATGACTTCTGTCTTTTTCACATTAAAATTTAGAAAATGCCACCCAACTCCTTATGTCAATAAGGCAATCAAGCAGGGGCTGGACAGAACATGGCGCTTCAGAGGGAAATAAACCTGACAGTGATCTGCATAAAGATGAAAGAAAATACCGTGTTTCCGAAAAATAGCGCAGAGTGGCAGCAGGTACAAGGAGAACAGAAGAGGTCCCAGGATGGAGCCCTGTGGTACCCCCCAGGGGAGGGCAACAGAGGTGGAAGTAAAATCATCAATGCTGACACAAAAACTTCTATCTGAGAGATAGGACCTAAACCATTGGAGAGCTAAACCTGTGATGCCCACCCACTGCTTCAGCCAGGAGATGAGGATCTCATGGTCTATCATGTCAAAGGCAGCTGTTAAATCCAAAAGCATAAGTAGTACACAGTCACAAGAGTCCATTGTTAAAAGAAAATCATTAAAAACCCTTAACAGAGAGGACTCAGTGTTGTGGTTTTAAACCCAGACAGGAACACTTCCAGAATTGCATGTAACTGTACTGTATAAGTAATCTAGAGATCACTTAAAGCATATGGGAAATGCATGTAAGTTATATGCTATTTTATATAAGGGACTGGAGCATCTACAGATTAGGGTAACCACTGGAGGCCCTGGAACCAATCCTCCACTTTATCTTCCCAGCTCTGTTCATTCCACACTGTGTGCTTATAATAAAGACACAATTTTTGATATATTTAGCCTCTTTGTCACTTTTTCTGAATACAGAGGGCTGCCACAAGGGCGTTGAATCACAATGGTTACATTTAATTGGTGCTGAATGGTGTTATTAAGTGATGCCCCAGAAAGGAAAATACCCAATGTGTGCCAAGAAAAAAACATGTCATGTTATTTCTTTGCAAGCTCTGCAAACTTCCACACACCCATTTTTCAGCGCTTCATTATCAGAGTAATACACACTTGGTGACCTAATTTTAATATACCAATAACACTATCATGCATGGAAACTGAAGCAGGATTGCTGTTTCTGATACACTTAAGCCAGCCTGTCTGAAGTCTACTACTATACTAGTGTGTTCAGAACCAATTAAGTCTTATCTTTGCCTATATTACTTCAGAAAAGTGTGGTGACGTGATAAACCCATCTGTTTTATAGGTTTACGAAGTCACTTAAATAAGGGACAAAAAAGTTGCTACTCAGTGATACTCAAACCAATATATTGTGACTATATAAATTTAAATTGGAATAATATAATTCAAATTGGAAAGTAACATTAAAAAGCACAGCTTGGCAAAATGTAACCTACCTGTTTTGTCTGCTTTTCAAACATATTAAGCATTACATCAATGCCCTTGGTGAAATACTGGACTGCTTCTGTTCCACCGTGAATCTGTCCAAGATACATGTACTTACTATAACCATCTTCTGGACTGAGTTCCACTGACTGTACAAAAATCTGATTTTATGTTAAGGTGGATTAAACATCAATTCCAAGGTGAATAAATATGAATTTTAACAATATGGCTGAATATCACCAATTACTTTTACTGTACCTCATATAACATGTGGCAATGTTTTGTATTAACATTAGCATTCCCCACCTATTGATATTTATAATATTTATTATGATACATCAACACTTCCTCTGTGTCCTGACCTATTTGAAAAAAAGCTACCACCATCACTCCTGTCTTGGGTCTAGTGACAGTTTCAGTAAGTTTCTAATAGACAGTTGAAGCATGGAGGTGTTGCATTACAGAATCAGAGCCATGACAAGGTGTGAGGCCTCTAAAGACTCAGGCCAAGAATCTCACTGGCCTACACAAAGAGTCTCTGGAAGAGCCCCAACTACCACTTGCAGGATACCTCAGCAGGCCCCAAAGATGAGGAATTGGCTTTAAAGTAAAAAAAAAAAAAAAAGAAAGAAAGAAATAAAGGAGTAAATTCCACAGTATATCTCACAAAAGGCTCAAGGGAAAGATATTGTCAAACTCTGGCTTGTAGAGACAGGTCTCACAAATTATCTGGATAAAATGAGAAATTTTCCTAACAAAAATAGAAAAAAATGGAGCAAAATTCTAAAAAGAACAAAAAAAGATTTGCCTGAAGGAGGTCCCAGCAGCAATGATGTCAGGGTAATCCCACCTATGGGGAGATCCACCACAAAGCACAGAAAATGATAGTATGTTTAATCATATAACACAAATAATAAATAATTAGAAAAATTAACAAATAACATAAAAATATGAAAAGTAATCATTCATATCAACAAAAACACCCATAAAAATAAAAATGATACATAACCCATGAGAAGTCAAGCAAAATCACACCTTTTATTAGCTAACTGAACAGATTACAATAGACAAGCTATCGTGGTAGCTCAGGTCCCATCTTTAGGCAGTCTAGTTACAGTCATCATCAAAAGTAATTAGAAAAATGTAGTGAAGTGAAATCAAAGTATTGTGCAGTGTATTATTCATAGACTTGTGATAATAATAATAAAAAGAGTGAAACTGCTTAGTAAGCTTCACATATACATAAATAATAACTAAAATATGATCCAACTAATAAATCACCTTTAGGTGAAGTCTATACAATTGCTCTGTATAATTACAGTCCACTGGGCTGATCATAAGGTCCAGGTAAGGGAATGCATTTCTTTAAAAAAAATAAGGGTTGTCACAACAGCAGATAAACAGGACATCGCTTTATTTAACAACAGAGGTCTTCCACCTACCTCATCATCCATTCACAGTTTCACAGACAAGCTGTGTGCAGTTAGACATTAATGACTTCAGTCTTTGAGGCAACTGGTCACTCCCAGTGGGGGTGATTCAGAGAAAATAGTGCTACCTGTAGCTACCTGAATTAGCTGGCATAAAATACTCATTAGTTGCATTCTGGGGGTCATATTGTGTTTGAAGTAACACAATACATTCAGTTTGGTTTTATTTTCACAAAAAAAAGAGCTAATCCTTAATTGTTATTTGTGAGGATCAGGCACCGAACCAGCAGCAACTTCACATTTCTCCCAAATTGCCAACTGAAAAATTCAGTTAATGATGATGCAACATGCTAGTTTTTAAAAGAGAATAGCATATATGTCAGTCCATTGCAGAATCAAGATGCTTTTAAAAGCACTAGTTGGTCAAACAGCAGGAAACACCCATGGACAGTGTAAAACAAACTGTTCTCAGGAAGAATTGAAATAATAGAGAGGTGGCAAGGGATACCAGAAATGCACAATCATTAAAGTTCCTATATGTTACATACATTATTTATTCTATAATAAACTTCTAAACATTTAACTGCTTTTATTGAAAACAAATGCACAGAAACGAAAAGCGATGTATGGTAAAAATCTCTTGTACATTTTCATCCTATAGTGGTCACAACTAAAAAAAAAAGCTGAATTCATGGCTGTCATAATTTACTTTCTTCTCATTTCTGCAATGAACTTGTTGACATGTAATTTATTGTCTTGTCTTTTTGTTACTTAGTATTTTTAAATTTATTGTTAATATCCCTCAGATAATCAGGTGATTCAAGTCAACAGAACTAAACCTGATATCTGGTATACTTTAGAAATTACACAGTATAGTGCTTTTTTGCAATAGTCAATTAGGCTAAATGAAACAAAATAAAATATCAAAGGGTATATTTAAAAACAAAAGAAACAGGAATTTAAAAGCATTCAAACAAAACTCATGAAAATTCATCTTTGGCAAGTGGAACCACGGTAGTTTTTTTTTCTTTAAATACAATTGAAAGCATACTCAAATGACTAGTACTTGGTTATTTGAACTTAATTTTAAAATAAACTAGGGGGCTTCGCCCCCTGCTTGCTTCGCTCGCCAGCCCCCATTTTTGTTTTTCTGGATACACACTTTTAAGATTTTTTTTTCTTTAAATTGTTGCTATTTCATTAGTTTCACTTTTAATTCAGAATTTCTATAAAAACAATATTTGGAATCTTTCAAGTCCCAACGTAATGAATCTTTTTAATGAGGTCAGTGAGACGTGTTTAATGATTTTGTACCATAATTCAGCATAGTCTCTGAGTCTCTGTTTGGAATTTCAGCACAGACACAACTATCTACATCATCAGCAGTTAAAACTCCGTTTTTTAAATTCTCTTGACTTAAACTTCAAAGCCTTACAATATTTACATACTTCTGACATATCACCTATTTCCATATATTTGATCTATATTCACCTTTTCGTTATTTCTCCGAATAATAATTTCTCTTTCTTTGCACAAATGCGGTGTTTACTTTCTTTGTTTTGTTGTTTTTTTCTGCTTTTGTATTCTGTATCTTGCTCTGCATGTGTTTCTACGAGTCTTTTGAATTCCAGTTTTCATTATCTCTAACGTGCTCTGCATGTGTTTGGCCCCTTGTTTTTTAACCTCTTTATGACGTTCTACTTTGTTTTCTACTCTTTTATTTCTGACCTCGTTTTATCCTGCTTTTGTTTCAATGACACCTGGTCCGTGGTGATTGCTTTCCCTTTTTCAAATAATAATTTCCGTTTGTTTGCGCTACTGCGATCTTTACCTTCTTTATTTTATATTTTCTAATTTTCCTACTTTTGTATTCTTTAACTTTCTCCATATGTGTATCGCGCCAACTTTTTTTTTTTTTGAGCCTTTCGAATTCCACCGCTTTCATAATCTTTAACCTGCTCTGCATGTGTATAGCACCAACATCCGGATTGGACGTGCTTTTTTTTCAATTCCACTTGTTCCAGGATGATAATTACTTATCATTACTTTCATAATCTCTAACCTGCTCTGTATGTGTATAGCACCAACGTCCGGATTAGACAGGCTTTTTTTTCAATTCCGCTTGTTCCGGGCTGATAATTACTTTCCTTATTTTCTGAATTTGCACCTAGATTATTCTTTTTCTTTTTTGTCTCTCCAATGCTTTTGAGTCTCTTTTCTCTGCGCTGCTTTCTTCTTCGCTTAGCCGTTTACAGTTCACTTATAACGTATTCTCCTTAAAAGCTTTATATGCACTGAGAGCCCTGGATCTGTGTGCGCTCAAAGCCAAAACACAACTGAATGTGTTGCTGCCCGTGCTCTTATGTGGGTGTAAGTGGGGCATGTCTAGCAAGAATCTCATGTTCTACGTCGTCGTCAGACAGTCCTGGGTCAATCTCTTGGCACAAAGTCTCATGTTTAAGGTCCACATGAGATGCTCCTTGGCCAATCTCTTTAGTCTTGCGGGTCTTTTAAGCGTCTTCCGTGATCTTATAAGATCCCGTCTCGTCGCCCTACTGTTTCTCTCCAGGATTTTTTTTATAATACAGAGAAAAGAAAATAAATATTCGGACATTACATAATTTGAGTAGTGATATAAAATAAATAAATGTAGAAATTAATCAGTCATACACATTTCTGCAAATAATGTAAATTTCTTTAAGTGATAAAAAGATTTCAAGACAAATGTGTTTACAGAAAATTGAAGTAATTATAAACACATATAATAGCTTATGTTTAGGTAGAAAAAGGCAAGCATAATTCATAGTGATATCGGGTTATCAGTATTATTTCTGTATTCTGATGGCAATCTTAAAAGGCAAATTCAGCATTTTTCAAGTCAAAGTTATTTATTTTCTTTTTTATTGATTTTAATTAGAAGCAGATAACATTGCATACAATCACATCAAACTTAACAAAGCAAAGCAAACTTCAACACCCACCCAATAGAAAGAAAGGAGAGCCAACAACCAAAGCTACTCTATAAAAGCAACAACAAAGGAAGAGTATCATTTTCCCCGAAATAGAAGCTTATTCTAAAATGCTACTGATTAGATCCTACTATATTTTAATAAAGTTTTGAACAGATCCTCTAAGTGAGAATTTGTTTTTTTTCTAGTTTCAAACTGTATAGAACATCTGTTACCCAATGACTTAGAAGTAGTGGGGTGGGATTGTTCCAGTTGAGTACGATAAGTCTACGTGCTAGCAGTGTGGTAAAGACAATTACGGTTTGTTTGTCCTTCTCCACTTTAAGCCTGTCTGGGAGTACACCAAACACAGCTGTTAATGGGTTTGGAGTGATTGTGACACCAAGGCTGTCTGATAGGCATTCAAAGGTTTTTGTCCGAAACGTTAATTTGCTGCACACCCATAGCATGTGACCCAGTGAGGCTGGAGCTAGATTACAATGTTCACAGAATCTTGCGCCCAGGAAACATTTTGGACAATTTAAAAAAAGATAAATGCACTTAATAAATGATTTTAAGTTGAATGACTGAATGCTTTGTACATATGGAGCTTGAGTGTATTCTGTTCATGGATGCCTTCCACTAATTTTCTGGAATATTAAGCGACAGATCCTTTCCCCAAGGTACTCTGCGGATTTTAACATATTTTTATAAATTGTAGAGATGCTGTCTGAGTCTTTTGAAAATTGGGTAGGTTGTTTAACAAACTTTCTAGCTTGAAAGTGGAAGAATTGTGTTTGATGAGAAGTTAAATTTAAAGCGTAATTTTCGTAGAATGCGAACACATAATCTATGTAGAAGTCTCTTAAGTGTTTTAATCCCGGACATTTTTCAAACATTACATATATGTTTGAGAGGGAGAAAAAAGGTGATTATCATGTAGAAATGCAACAGATAACAGCTTCTCTCTCTTAAAATGATTCCTACGTTGGTTTCATATTATGAGAGAATGAAGGGCAATTGGATTATTAGTGTATTGATGGTAATTTGTATTAACTGGGTCACAAAGCAGGGAATATAAAGAAGTACTGCAAGATTGTTTATTCTATTACAGATCAATTCATCATAATAACTATTCACAGTGGCTCCAAAATCCGTACTGACCCCTACTCTCTCTTCTGTCTCTTTTTCCGGTTTCTTTGTGGAGGCGGCCTGTGCCACCACCACCTACTCAAAGCATCATGGTGCACCAACATTGATGGACTGAAAGCCAGAAGTCTACATGACCATCATCATCAGGTCCTTCCATGAAAACCCTAAATACAAAGAGGACTGTTTGATTTATGTTAGGTAGATTGCCCAGAGGGGACTGGGCGGTCTCTTGGTCTGGAACCCCTACAGATTTTATTTTTTTTTCTCCAGCATTTGGAGTTTTTTTTTTGTTTTTTCTGTCCACCCTGGCCATCGGACCTTACTTATTCTATGTTAATTAATGTTGACTTATGTTTATTTTTTATTGTGTCGTCTATTTTTCTATTCATTTTGTAAAGCACTTTGAGCTACATTTTTTTGTATGAAAATGTGCTATATAAATAAATGTTGATTGATTGATTGATCAGGCTTGTGTATATTCATCAACTTGTGTCAATGTCCAGGTTTTTGTAGCTTGTATATTTGCCTTCCAGTAATAAAATTGAAAGCTGTGCATGGATGTTTTAAATTCCAAATAAATGAGGTTATGAATTAGCTTAAGTTCTTAAAAAATGATTTGTTAATGTATATGGGAATGCTTTAAAACAGGAAGAGAGGGTTGGGAAGGATGGCCATTTTAACAATGTTGATTCTCCCTGCTAATATAAGATGGAAGGTAGACCATCTATTCAACCATCCATCCATCCTGCTATATCCTAACACAGGATCACGGGGGTCTGCTGGAGCCAATCCCAGCCAACACAGGGCGCAAGGCAGGAACAAATCCTGGGCAGGGCGCCAGCCCACCCCAGCCATCTATTCATGTCTTGTTTAATTTTTTCCATGCAGACAACAAAATTTTGTTTACTTATGATATTTATCCTAAGATATTTAAACTGATCTACAAAGATAAGTGGGAAAATATCTAGTCCGATACGGTGTGTTAGAGAATTCACTGGAAAAATCTGCTAATGTTTTTAACACTGCAGGCACCGAATTTTGGAGGCCAGCTATACACAATACCATATCATCTCTATATATAATACTTTCTGTTCAAGTCTTTCTATGAAAATCCACTTTATCTCTGATGCATTTCGAAAGTATACATGTAATAGTTCAATGGCTATTGCAAAAAGCAGTGGTAACGGAGGACATCCTTGTCGAGTACCGTGTTTTAGTTTGAACTAGTCTGAAATAATGTTGTCAATACAAACTGAGTCTTCTGGACTAGTATAAAGTAGCCTGAGCACATATGTTTGGAGTGAACCCAAATTTGTGCAATGTGATGAATAGGTAGTCCCATTCAATTTACTTTTTTCTGCATCTAAAGATAATAAGATTATGCAAACACATAATCTATGTAGAAGTCTCTAAGTGTTTTAATCCCGGACATTTTTCAAACATTACATATATGTTTGAGAGGGAGAAAAAAGGTGATTATCATGTAGAAATGCAACAGATAACAGCTTCTCTCTCTTAAAATGTTTCCTACGTTGGTTTCATATTCTGAGAGAATGAAGGGCAATTGGATTATTAGTGTATTAGAGTGTTAGATTTAATGGGTGAATATATTAAACAAATGTTGAAGGTTAGAAGTTAAGTGTCTGCCTTTAATAAATCCGGTTTGGTCTTGTGATATTACAGAAGGAAGTACATTCTCAGTCTTTCTTGCTAGAACTCTGGAGAGTATCTTATTGACATTATTCAGAAGAAAGATTGGTCTGTATGATGCATGATGTAGTAAGTCCTTATTTTTCATAGGAAAGATGGTAATTAATGCTTGGCAAAAAGTTTGAATTTTGTTGTGTTTAGCTTCTACAAACGTTACTAATGATAGTGGAGGTAACTTATTAGAAAATATTTTATAAAATTCCACTCAGTAGCAATCAGCTCCTGTTGCTTTCCTACTTGGGAATTAGTTTATAACAATTCTGGACAAATACAGCATATATGCAATTGCCATACAAGATGGTATTCTAAAGTTACGGTAAGCGTTTTTAATAAATTAAAAAAATACCTTGTTCTCACTGCCTTGCTTTACAATAAAGAGTAAAGAGGCATGACTGAAAAATAAAAGCTTAAAAACTTAACAAATGCATTCAAGACAGTTTTCGAGTACCACACACATTTTATAATAGTTTACAAATGTAATTAAAAAAAAAAACACTAATATTATGAGAAGCAGTCGATTTAAAAAAAGATCTGTGTGCACGCCACCTTTGCTTTGTTTTGTTTATTCTGCAATAATCTTTCACCCCCCTACAAATTATGCTTTTATGTAACCCACTTGATTTGTGCTGCTGGAATAGTTTTATTTGTTTTTACTAAGTACATTGTACATTTCAGAGTGGTAATAGGGAGAATAAATTAGCCTTATTTTCTAAAGTTGCCCTTAGCCCCTTTCACATTGTTAATGTCTAATTCAGTGGGAAAAAAACTACACAAAAAAATCAGAGAACATGTTAGTTACTTAAACATAAAATAATAAATTTAAAAAATTAAAGAAAAGGATATTTGTTTGGCTTTTTCCGTGTCTCCCAGCTCTGCATAAATGTTTCCAAGCATATCCAGAATTCTAACGTTTGTAGGCTCCATGTCCAAAGCCTGCTGGCAAAAGATCTGTGCCATTTCAAAGTTAAAATTGTCCATATTCTCTTCTACCTGGTGGAAAACATTATTAATCAAAATATACAGTAATTAAATTATAGAAATAAATATATTTTCATATAAAATGTGTTCTTTTCTAAAGCACCACAGCTTCATTGTTTAAGTCTCAGTATCACAAGAAAATATTAAAGAACTGAGCCTATACTTACACTGCAGAACTAGAAATGTATGTTTTATATTTTTTTCACCTTTTCGTTGAATATTTATACTTATAACATTATTCAATCTATATCAAATCCTTGCATTTACAGAAATAAAATCATGTTCTAAACCCAGCTTTTTCCTTTCCAGAGAGGCTATACATTTTTTGTATTATTATTTATTTTCTAACAAAGTTTCAAAACATTTTCTGTCTTAATGAAAGCATCATTAAAGTATTCCAACAAGAAACATTCCTGACCTAAAAATATACATGCTTCATTATAGATCTAACAGTACATATTATATTTCACTTTTAATTACAAACAAACCTTGGTGTTTCCTGACAATGCAAAGATTTATGATTTTCTACTTGCCTGGGGCTTTGAAAATTATAAATTATGCTTGGTAAATGATTTGGATACTTGATGATGGTCTTATGAAGAAACCTAACTAACAATGGCGGCAAAACAACACAACTTGGTGCCTTTTCCAAGCCTGAATAAATACAGAGGGTTAATCTCAGGAAGGTCATTACAGTTGTAAAACGTTTGCCAAAAACATCAATGATGAAATCAGTCCAATCAGCTTTGGAAAATGCTAGTGTACCCAGAGACAACATGCTGGGGCCTCATCTGATCCTTGTGGTAAGTAAGCAATGACTACCAGGTCAAGGCCCGGCCTGGTTAAAGTCAATCCAGAAGAAGTAGAAGGAGAAAATGGGGAAAGATAAAGAGAAGGGTAAGTTGAAGGTAAGAGTGGGGACAATGAATGTTGAGACAATGACTGGGAAAGGAACAAAGTTTGCAGATTTAATTCACAGGAGAAAGGTAGGAGTGTTGTTTGTGTGTGCGTAAGAAACTAGATGTAAGGGGAATAAGGCAAAATAAATGAGAGGAGGCATTAAGCTGTTGTACAGTACAGCAAATGAGCAAAGCAGAAATGGTACAGGAATCGTAGTTGCCAAAGAACTTAAGAATTATCTTTTTAATTTTGAATAGGAAGAGTAGCAGGACAAGCGGGGAAAGTAGCTAAGTACAATGATTTTGTTACTGTACTGAAAAGTATATTTTTCACATACAGTGGAACCTCGGGTCACGAACGTCTCGGACCACATACATATCGAGTTACAACCAAAAAGTTCGCCGAACTTTTACATCTGTTCACGACCACATACTCGGGTGACAAACAAGCCAGTTTCCCTTCCGATTTCCGCACGTGTTCAGTCTCTCCCTGTGCATTCCCTGTGCAGCAAGCGAGCAACATAGAGAGATAGAGAGATAGAGAGCGCGAGAGAGAGCGAGCGAGCAAGAGAGAGAGAGAGAGAGAGAGAGCGTGAGAGAGCGAGCGAGAGAGAGAGAGAGAGAGAGAGCCCAAGAAGGCAGTTAAAGAAGGCAGTAAGGCCAAGAAGGCAGTTAAAGAATGCACCAGGCTTGTTTTTAAACAGACTGCAAGGTTAGTTTTCTCTGTTCAAGGTTTTCTCAGTATTATTCAATGTTTTTACATTTAGTTTACTATTACACTGTGCATTCTATGGTATAATTAACTATTTTTGTGCTTAAAAATCTTTAAAAAAATATATTTACATACAGCTCGTATGGTCTGGAACGATTTAATTGTATTTACATACAATCCTATTGGGGAAATTACTTCGAGTAACGAATTACGGTCGTGACCCGAGTTTCCACTGTATCTGTAATTTACTTAAGTATATTTACCTGTGCATAGTTTTGACGTTCACTCCACTACATTGTACTGCAAATATTTTGACTTTCTACTCACACTATTGCTACATGGCGATGCAATATATTTTACAGTCACATGAACGGTTTGTTGCTTCTGAAGGAGTCTTTTCAGTGAATCATGGGAATCAATTCCCGAACACAAATGAATCAATTCAACAGATCTCCATAGGAGTACGAAAAATATTTTTAATGTTGTTCTAGATAAGGTAAATAAGCTGAATTGATTGATTGATTAATTAATTACTTAATTGGTGCCATGAATCAAATGACAAAGGTAAGCGACTGTTCACACTGCGCTTTAAAAAATCATCAAATCCTTGCCCCACTCCCCAAAAAACTCGCTCTTACCTTTACTAAAGCTTTAAACTAAGCATTTCCACTATGCACATATTTTGTGCATATGCTCCTCAAGTAGGTTGTGAAGAAGTGAAGGAGGTTTTCTGGGCACAAATGGATGAAGAGCAGTATAAGAGGAGGAAAAGTGGCTTTTTGGAGGATATCAAATGGGCATGTGGAAAAGAGTAGAGGGATTATATGAAGGAGGGGGATTAGGGGAGAAAATCAGGGAACAGGAGACAATAGCAGGTTTTATCATAGCATTTGATCTGGTAATAGGTAACACTTTTGTGGATATTTTGAATGTTGTAGTTCCATTTAAAGAGAAGAAACATAGGCCAAGAAAACAGCAATGATTTAATGATGCTGCACGTTTTTTAAAAAGGACTTGATGGAAATCTGAGAGAAAGTAGAAAAAGGATCGCCTCCAATGGCATATTCAAAGACTCCCTTTTTAATTATAAAGAGGTTGTGAAGGCTGCAAGAATATTTTTTTCAAATCTTATTGCAAACAGTTCTAACAGTCCTACAGTATTATTTAGTGTTACTGATGCTGTGTTTAATCTGGTGATTCTGCAAATGCTGGGTCATCACTCTCTTGTGAACACTTTTTGAAATACTTTGTCAGTAAAATTACTGATATTAGAGCTAACATTGTGCCTGTTCCTCAGGATCCAAGGGTGGGCATCATACACTGTTCCTATGTGCTTCATATATGTAGCGATTCAACCCGTTAATAAAGGCACACCTTGATCCCTTGCTTTCATCCCATTTCCAAATTACCATTTCTCTCAAAATTTTGGAGAAAATTGTGGGTACTCAACTACAGGCTTTTTTGGGGCACAATAATATTCTTGATAGGCTTCAGTCGGGATTCGGAATATTTTACAACACAGAATTGGCATTGCTAAAGGTAATGAATGATCTACTGTTGGCTCCCGATTCTGGGAGGTGTGCAGTGCTAATTTTATTGGATTTGAGCACTGCGCTTGACATGGTAGATCATGACATTCTGTTTAATATGCTTGAGTGTTGAGTTTGCATTCAGGGTACTGCTCTTATGTGGTTTGCAGATTACCTCAAGGGCAGGACGTTTTCTGTACTTGTTTGTAGCTCAACGTCTCCTACTGTTTCCATAACCTGTTGGGTACCTAAAGGATCTGTCCAAGGTCCGCTTTCTCTTTTCTTTATATATGTTACCTTTCTGCTATATACTAAACAAGTATAACATCCCATATCTTTGCTGTGCTGATGATACCCAAATTTACTTTCCATTGCAACCAGGTAAATTGGAGCTGGTAAAAAAGCATTTTAACTGCTTAGACTATATAAAACACTGGATGGCACTTAATTTATTTCAGTTAAATGAGTCAAGAATTAAAGTAATTATTTTTGGTCAACCCACTGTTACCCGAAACATTGCTAGCACATTGTCTGGTACTTAAAGCCATGTACTAAAAATGTCTGGGTCATTTTGTATTCAAACTTTAAATCTGATAGATTAATGTTGTGGTAAAAATACGTTTTTTCTACCTCAGGGCGATTAATAAAGTCAAGCTGTTTTTGTTGTTAATAACCTACAAAAGCTTATTCATGCTATTGTCATTCCTCATCTGGATTATGGTAATGCCCTATATGTCAGGATATGCCGTACAACACTATCTCACCTGCAGCTGGTGCAGAGTATTGACCAGCAGCAAAAAAGGGATTGCATCGCTCTGAGGATGGCCTCTCTTCATTAGCTCCCTATTAAATATAGGGCGAATTTTAAGATTCTAGCGTTTGTGTTTAAAGCCTTACATGGGTCAGCTCCACCATACTTAGCTGATCTTCTTGATCCATAATAGTCATCCAGGCAGCTGAGGTCCTCAAATCAGCTATTGCTTACTGTCCCATGTGCATGGTTGAAAATAAGGGAAGACCATGCCTTTCGGTGGCTGGTCCTAAACTGTGGAACGGTTTGTCCCTCGCAATAACATTGGCTCCCACAACTAAAAGACTTTTTTAAGTTTTCACTAAAAATACAATTTTATTCACTTGCTTTTTAGCTTAGGACCTTCAGTGTTTAAATCTTTCTATTTCTATTGTTTATACTGTGTTAATTTTACAGTATTGTTGTGCACGTATGTATAAGTTAATTATGTCTGTATGTTGGTGTACATGTGTTTATACACATATAATTTTCTTATTTATATATATTTTCATTCTTTACCTGGCTTTTATTTCTTACTATTAGCTTTTAATCTATGTAAAGCACTTTGGTCAACTTTCAGTTGTTTTAAATTTTCTACATAAATAAACCATAAACCACATTTTTTAGAGAGAAGAGAAAGCCAAATAGACTTTCTAATGTGTCAAAGGTCTCATTTGAAAGAAATAAATAATTGTGAATTTGCAAATGGGGAAAATGTGACAGCAGCTGACTTTCTTGTGCATGCCCCCCGGACCACTTCATCCAACCCATGAAATACTAGCAGTGAGCTAAAATAGTAGAGCTGGCTGAACTGATCAAGAGACACCAAGCCACTAACCAGAGTGACTGTCCAGAAGAGTGCCGCTGATCCTGCACCACATGAACTCAGAGTGCTGAAGCCAGAGCTAAAGAGATGGAGACGCAACCCCTCCCCAGATGAGGAAGTGTTCATCACTGTCCCTTCGGTGCTACTGCTATGGACAATCGGGACACATGGTGACCCACTGTCTCTGGGGGGATAAGCAGATGGAGTGTAAATGGGCTCTGGAAAAGAGGTACTGTTATGGGGTTGTGACTAACTTCCCTTTTCAGGCATGGCCCCGCTGAATGGTCACCCAGTCCTGGCTCTCTATGATTCCAGTAGCAACATCTCCATTGTTGCGAGACACTATGTCCTGTTGGAACAGTAAGACAGTAAGCAGGCCTGCCTAACGTGTATTTATGGCAGGTCCCGGAGATACCCCACCACCACCTGCTGGCTGTTGGTCCAGGACCCGATCTGTTGCTTGAATGAGGTGGTATTACCAAGACATCCATATGTAGTGATCCTGGGTAGAGAATGGCCTGAAAGAAATCCCAATGTAGAGATGACGTGCCTGCCTGAAACAAAGATCCTTGCCGTGGACGGAGAGACCCAGTCATGCAAAAGAGCAATTAAAGGGGTATTAACCCAACACAACCTTGTTGATCTGGGACCAAACAAAGATGACCTGACAATGTCAGTCCTGAACCTTGACCCCACTGAGTCTGGGGGAGACACCCCTGACCCACTTCCCTTCTGTGCAGCTTCAGTTTCACTCCCTATCCACATCATTCAAGGGTGAACAGTGGAATGATGACTCCCTAAAATATGCTATAAATGCAGTTGCTAAAGTGAATGGACAGTACACCAACACATCAACATTATCCCTGCCTCACTTCGTCTTAGATAATGATCTGCTGAACCAGGTGACAGAACACCAAGGGGAGAACCAGAGCCAACTCCTCATCCTGCAGCCAGTCACGAGATCTATGACCTGGCTTGGGTCCACTTAGGTACTGAAAAAACCCTGGAGTGGATCACAGCACATTTTTATTGGCCAGGAATGCACGAGAAGGTAGATCATTTTTGCAGGTCCTGCCTCAAGTATCAATTGACCGAAATACTTTGGTGCAACCGAGCACCTCTGGTTCTGCTCCCAATGATTGACATCCCCTTCAAGCAGATCGGCAAGGACATCGTTAGTCTGCTCAAACTAGTTAGTCCGGGGGCACAAATATATCCTCGTTCTGTTGAACTAAACCAGCCGGTACCCAGAGGCTATAACCCTATGAATGACTAACACCAAGACAATCACCCAGAAACTAGTAGGGATCTTCTCATGTGATGGCATCTCTAAGGAGGTTCTGATGGACCACGCAACACCTTTTATGATGCAAATCTTCAAGGAGGTTACCAAGCTGCTCCGGATCAAACACCGGAAGACATCCATCTATATCCTCAAACAGACGGTCTGGTTAAGCATTTCAGCCTGTACAAAGTACGAAATTAAGGGTCTAAAACTTAATGAAAGACTGCTTTTAGCTTTTGATTTTCAATACAGCTTCAAACCTTACTAAAAACTTATTTTTACTTTGTCTTTAGTGGTTATTAATTGTAGACTGATGTACTGCGGGCCAAGGGGAGGGAGAAGTGTGACGTCAGCAGTGGGGAGCTGGGCAGGGCCCTCCTCACTGTCCTTTTTCACTAATACATGGGCAGAGACGCAGGGCAAGGCTAGTATATGTGTATAAATAGCTAGAAATCCACAAAGGGAGAAAGTGAGTAATGTATCTTAATATTTTTTTTTATTCCTAAGCTTTAAACAATCTACCAGGTGTCATCATCAGAGGAAAATGACATTCTGATTTTTTTTTAATTCAAATTAACAGGAAAATTACATAAACTGTAAAAAAAGAACTGCTTGAGTTCATCATAATTTATTTTATCACAACAGATGGAGAGTCTAGAGATGTCTATCACTTGACCGAAACTGGCCATCATTACTTCATACCCTGTGCAGGTGTCCGAAACGTATTAATTGATTGATTCCCACTATTTAAGTCAAAACTAGGAGGACCCACACATGAGATACCAGGCTGCTCAAATGAATAGTTACTTGATGTACAAGCATCTCTCAAGGTCCTAGCAGCTGCATTTCTAAAACAATGGCCTGTATAGCTCTCTCAGAGTACACACTGTCCTTGAATGTTCAGTATCTCATACTTAAGTTTAAGCAAGTGAATAATAAATAAAAACAGGGCCAGGCCACTAGAAGTAAAAAGCCAGCAGCCTTATGCTGACAAAATAAATGGTAGCCTTTAAGTTATTTAAAAGAAAAAAAATACAAGCATAAACTTTTAATAATTTACATAACCTAAAGCTAACTCATATAACATGTTTTGCATTAACTTGACTGAGAATGCATTGATCCAGAAATTTAAATTTTCAATACAGTACTAAAGTAACTCTAATGAAAATTACCTTTTCCAGTAAATCCTCCACTGTGTATTTTTTGGTATTTTTCTTCTCCTTTGCTTTTTTTTGCACTCTTAGTTTCATTCTCTCCTGTCCTGAAAATCCTATCATATCTGAAAGAAAAGAAAAAGAAATGCTAAACTCATTTTCCATACTTTTTTATTGTATCTACAAAAATTATACCTCCATTTCATCATGTTTTTAACACAACATTCTCAAACACCAACAAACAGGAACCTCCATTAGATCCCAATAAAAAGTCTGTTTCTTGATATGCCATTGGAAAGCATGCACATAGTTACAGGTATTTTTTTCTTGAGACACTGAAAATGGGGATTAGTAGCTTCTTGAGGAGGTGGCTATCAATCATCTAGAGTTTTTTCTCAATTGGCTTGTGCACCTTTAGATGCAAGTTGCAGATACCAATAACATCATTTGTGGATGAATCAACTGTGGAGGTATCAAAGGCTCTGCATGCCATAATCCTGCATGAAAACAGTGACCAAAGGTTTTACCAGTCAGGCATCACTATTTAAAAATACTGCAAGTGATCGCTAAGTAAGGCATTGGCAGAGACAGAGGTGAGACAACGTCATGCAGAAATTTTGGAAACAGTCAACTAGGGCAGACTGGACTTGGGTGTCTTAACTAAGGCAAGATGGAATGATGTAGACTGTAGAGATTGACACAGTCTAGTCCATAAAGACCTCAGGATGGTGGAGGAATGATGCAGGCAACCTACAGCAGGGTGTGGAGTGGCATCTAATTAAGACCTCTAGGATGAAAGATGAAGGAGAGACAAATCAAATTCCTGCTACGTTCCACGTACGCTGTGTGACCCATACTAACAGAACTGAATTAGCTGGAGATGACGGAGAGTTTGATTCACACCCTTTGTGGAAGACCAGCAAGCCTCAAATACATACTATCAACCGGCCAGTCAAGCCTTGCTGACAGAAATTTCCAGTGCAGGAACGAGCAGCTCTTGGTTGAACTGGCTAGGGCATAACACTAAAACCTAAGGGCCCTGCTTCATCAGATTTGTCAGATTAGGAGAAAGCTTTTGCAGAACACTAACAAGCACAGGTGTTCTGGCATCACATGCTGACTGTGAGAGGATTGTGAATCTCAAGAAGCAACTAAATTACCAGAGGTGATTGCTAGCCAAAAGCTCCAGCCATATATATTTTTTATGTTTTTAAGTAGTGTCATGCACATGTGCATAGGGGACAGCTGAAGGGCGCTAGTGACTGTAATTCTAATGCCACACTAGCGGTTGGCACTGTGTCCTAACACCTTTCTCTCGTCCTCTCTGCAGACCGCATTACTGATGAATAGAACACCTTTGATGTTACTTCCAGTGTCTGTCCACCTGGACCTGCCTCTTCCTGTTGGAAGAATTGAAAACTGGATGCTTCACCATCCTTGCCAGTTTTGTCCTGAACTAATGTCTGAAAAGACCACTCTGCAATTATTACGTGTCTATCAATTTGTTTGCAATCCAATTACATGGGATTACCAGGCTGGTACCCCAACTCTTTATCGTTGTCCGTTGATTCCCACACAGCAGTTGAATGATTTACCTGAAAAAAAATTCTATTGACAAGTTTCAGTCAGGTATTAGAACAAATCACAGTACAGAAACTGCACTGGTTGAAGCAGTAAATGATTTGCGAATTAATGCAAACAATATTCTTATAAATCACCCTAGACAATGGGTGGGCATCTCGGGCTGTGCCTTAAATTGGTTTCAGTCTTACTTAACAGGTAGAAAATTCTTTGGTAGTTGTGGTGGCTCTACTACAAGTTGACCTACCACAGTTATGCAGATGACACACTGCTTTATTTATCGATAATGCAAGATGACCCTGATGCTCTTGGCTCTCTGAACCAATGTCTTGGCAGTATTTCAGAATGGATGAATAGTAAATTTCTCAAAGGCATAAATAAAAAACAGAAATCTTAGTGATTGGCAAACATGGAAATAGCAAGGGTTATTAGAAATAAACTTGATCACTTAGGTTTAAAAGTTAAGGCAGAGGTAAAAATTTAGGAGTAATCACTGACTCTAACTTAAACTTTGAATTACATATTAAATAGATTACTAGGAATGCATTTGTTCACTTAAGGAATATAGAAAGAGTTAGACCTCTTATAACATTACAAGAAGCTGAAGAATTAGTCAACTAGATTACTGTAATGCACTCCTAAAAGGACTACCTAAAAGCCATCAATTGATTGCAATTAGGGCAGAATGTAGAAGCAAGAATCTTAACTTAAAAAAGTAGATTTGAGCACATCTTATCAGTTTTGGTGTTGTTACACATGTCATTTAGAAATGGCTTTACAATACTACTAACAGTGTATAAAGCCTTAAATAATCTTGCCCCTTTCTATATTTTAGATTGTCTTTCCCTCTACACTCCAAGTCATAACCATAGATCTTCTAAAACTGGTCTGCTTATAATTCCAAGAGTGAAGCTTAAAATAAATGGTGAGGTGGTCTTTTGCTATTATGCACCTGAAATCTGGACTACTTTGGCAATAGATATTCTCCAGGCCAATACTGTAGATCATAATAAAAAAAACTGCTAAAAATCCATTATTTTAATGTGGCTTTTTATATCTTTATATATATATATTTATATATTTTAGTTGTACTCCTAATAGACTACATAGGCATAGAATTATATTATTCAGAAACTTCCACTCTTTACTAATCTCTGCTTTTCTCTGCTGTCTTTCCCGGTTCTTCTTTAGTGGCACACCACCTGGTCAAAGCACCGTGCAGGCACCTGTGATGCAGGAATGAAGATGGGTGCCACAGCTGTCCATAACACAGACTTCTTTGAATCCTCTCAAACGAAGCCTGAAAATAAAGAACAATACCTTAAGAATATTTATGTTAGGTAAAATTCCCAATGGGGCTGGTAGTCTTTTGGCCCTGGAACCCCTGCAGATTTTGTTTTTTTTCTGTCCTCCAGTCCATCTGACCATATCACCAGACTCATCTTTTGAGACTTACATCAATTCCTCTTCTATGCGGTGGTATGCTGGGGAGGCAGCATAAAGAAGAGGGATGCCTCATGCCTGGACAAACTGGTGGGGAAGGCAGGCTCTATTGTAGGCACGGTGCTGGATAGTTTGACATCCGTGGCAGAGCGACAGGCACTGAACAGGCTCCTGTCAATAATGGAGAATCCACTGCATCCACTGAACAGTATCATCTCCAGACAGAGGAGCAGCTTCAGCGATAGACTGCTGTCACTGTCCTGCTCCACTGACAGACTGAGGAGATCGTTCCTCCCTCACACTATGCGACTCTTCAATTCCACCCGTAAACATTAACATTATACAAAGTTATTATCTGTGTGTTATACCTTCATTGTTATCACTCTTTAATTTAATATTGTTTTTTATCAGTATGGTACTGCTGGAGTATGTGAATTTCCCCTTGGGATTAATTATCTATCTATTTATCTATCTATCGATCGATCAATCATCATATTGTATATAAAGACTACTTTTCTACTAGTTATATATCTGCTTTATAAGATTGTATAGATTTATTTTTCTTTGTTACTAATTCAATAAAATTCTTGCCTAATCTTATTTTCTTTTTTATTTTGTAACTTTCTTTTTGACATCTTGTAAAGCACTTTGAGCTACACTGTTTGTATGAAAATGTCCTATATAAATAAATGTTGTTCTTGTTGTTGTTATGGTCTAGTCAGTGCAACAAAACAACTGGCGCTCCTTGAACCAGCTCTTCTCTGGGTGGAGAGGCTGGAGAAAGCCCATGAAGGAAAGAGTGTAAAGTACTTAGCACTCATACCCAAATGCCTATAGATAGGAAGGTGGGCATGGAATCTTGCATTGGAAATACACTGCAAAAGATTTCCAGGTCAGTCACTATGGTGAACCATTTCCAGTTTAGAGATTGGAAGTTCAACCCAAAAGAAGTTTGTGGCTAAAAATTACTAAGTAAGCAGAGTCAGTATCAAGGTAGCTGTGGCTGAAGCGTAATTTAGAATTGACTTTAAAATACTGCTTATGGTTTACAAAGCCTTAAATAATCTCACTCCATCTTATATTTCAGAATGCCTGTCACCTTACATTCCAAATTGTAACCTTAGATCTTCTGAGTGTCTGCTTATAATTACAAGAGCTAAATTTAAAAGAAGTGGTGAGGCGGCCTTCTGCTGTTATGAACCTAAAATCTGGAATAGTTTACCAATAGAAATTCACCTGGCTAATACAGTGGAGCATTTTAAAAACACTGCTAAAAGCCTATTATTTTAACATGGCTTTCTCACAGCAATATTTTAGTGTAAAACCAATATACTGTATATGTACTAAATTATCATTTTAATCATGGCTCCGTAATCCGTACTAATCCCTACTTTCTGCTGTTCTTTTTCCATATTTTCTGTGGTGTTGATCTGCACCACCACCACCTGATCATGGCACCATGCAGTCGCTACATTGATGGATTGAAGGCCAGATGTCCACATGACCATCATCAAATTCTTTCACGTGAAGCCTTAAAACCATGAGGACTGATTTAGATCATTTATGTTAGGTAGAATGCCCAGTGAGGGCTGGGCGGTCTCATGGCCTTGGAACCCCTGCAGATTGTATTTTTTTTGTTTGTTTTTTTCTGTGCTTCCAGCCATTTGACCTTACTTTATTCTTTGTTATTCAGTATTGCCTAATCTTATTTGTATTTTTTAGAAACTTTTCTTTCTTCATCTTGTAAAGCGCTTTGAACTACTGTATATCATTTGTATGAAAATGTTCTATATAAATAAATGTTGGTCCTGTTGTTGTAATGAACACTACAACAACTTACTCAGCAGAATGAACAGTTGACTGGATGTGAGGCCTGAGGGGCCAAGGGGTCTGCTGCAGGACATTAGGGTATATTGTTGAACACCCAGGAATTGTTGTGAGCTCAAACTGATGGAATATCTGAGGAGTGGGGTGCCTACCTGACAATCTTAAGTTTTCAGGGCCAAACTACAAAGCTTTGTCAAGAAGTGGAATCGCGAAGGTGTGATTGTTTGCCGTGCATCTCATGCAAGCTGTAAAGTACTTCTCTGCTAATTATATGGAAGAAAATAGCCCATCATATTGAGATGGACTATAAATTTTCAGACTTGATCAAGAGGTACTATATGTAGAACAAACTACCTTTTTTGAGCAAAGCGCAAAACAAAGTTTGGATGCAGAATTCAGTATACATACCCAGCAGAACGGCTACCGCTGACTAAATAGTACCATTAAAACTGCATTTTGCCTCATCAAGAGCAACCTTTTTCTGCATTTCTTGAGCCAAATTAACAAATACCTATTCCAGATCTCACACAGACATAATTTTATACTGCTAAAAATTAAAACAACTCACAAAAGTCAAAGTTTTACTTGTATAAAGAAACATGGAGATTTAAACATCCCTTCATATTTGTCAGTAATCACATGTATGTTTATATCATAGCTGATCATAAAGTTTCTTTGGCATAGTCATAATTTCATCATACAGGATAAATGCAATATTTTGAAGGAGATCAAATAATTTTATTTTAAAAGGCTCATAATTTATTCAAGCAAATACACATATAGTATACAGAAATGTTTAATCTATTCATGCATAACGCAAAATCCTGCAACTACTGTGGCAGTCTAGAAAATGTGTTTGAGATCAAAGGCCAAAGCAATCTCTTATGTAAGTGAGTATTCTGAAAATGTAAAGAACTTACAGGCGTTAGAATAACTGTTGGTGGTGACACTCTATTGTCCACTAGGCATGGGTAAAAATATTGATTCTCTGATTAATTGTTATTTTTCTTTTAAAAGATTCAGTATTGGTTCTTAAAGTCTCAAGATTGATCTTGTAAATCTCTATCTTGCTCAGTTACTATATGTAGATTTTTGCTTATCTTCACTATTCGTGTCCAATCCAGTAGATAACACTAATGCATAGGGCTGGGCGATTAATCGAAAAGTAATCGAAATCGACATTCAGGACCAATAATCGATCAAATTTTTCCAAGTCGATTATTTCGATTACTTTCCCTTTAAAAATACTACCGCGTATGGAGTCACGAGACCACGCTCCGTTACGTTATTCCGCCGACATGTCGAGCATGGAGAGCTTAAACACTGACACAACTGACCAACAAGAGCAGCTTGTACAAAAGAAAAACGCAGTCTCCGTCATTTGAACACATTTTGGCTTCAGTAAGGATGACATCGAACAAAATGAAGTCAGATGTAGACACTGTAGAAAAACAGTTTCGACGCCCAAAGGTAACACCACCAATTTGTTTCAACACTTGAAGCACAATCACGTTACTGAAGATGAACAGTGCATGGCTGAAAAAAAAACAAAAAGAGACTGACAAGCGCCCAGCAACAAGTGCCTCCGCAAAGCAGATGTCGATAACACAAGCGTTCACAAATGCCACACAGTATGAGAAGAGTTCAAGAAGATGGAAAGAAATAACTGACGCTATTTGTTATTACATGACTCCCTTGGCTACAGTGGAGCGAAGCGGGTTTAAACACCTCATTAAAACTCTCGACAGAAGATACACTGTGCCATCGCGATTACATTTTTCTAAAACTGCGCTGCTAGACATGTACAAGGCATGTTGTAAAAATGTAGCTGCTGAACTGAAAAATGTTCAACACTTTGCAGCCACATCTGATCTCTGGTCAAGTAGGATGATGGACCCATTCTTGAGCCTTACTTTGCACTATATTGACGACGATTGGAAGCTGCGCCAGAGATGCCTTGAGACGGCATATTTTCCAGCCAATCACACGGCAGATATGATTGCGCCATGTCTGAAAGATATGCTTTCTGAATGGGACCTCACGGAAGAAAAACCTTCAGCCATTACGACAGACAATGGTGCAGAGATGAGCAGCTATTTGGTGTCCCCTATGCTGGATAGTGAGGCGAATCCACTGGACTGGTGGAGGAAGCATCATGTACACATTCCCACTAAGTAAGGTGGCAAAAAAGTATCTCTGCATACCAGCTACTAGCTCCCCATCAGAGTGGTTTTCAGTTCAGGCGGAAACATTGTTACATGCCTCAGGTCCTGCCTGAAACCTGAAAAGGTTAACATGCTCGTGTTTCTTAGTAAGAACTTAGAATAAATTCATGTTCATACAGTGACATGACAAGATCGCTAAGATCACCTCATGCAACAGTGTTTAGAGAGTTCTATTTTCATTACAACAATCTGTTGTTTACATTGATACATTGCACATTAAAATATTTGTTTACAGAAGATGCAAGAAATGCACTTTTTAAAATATTATTTACAGGATATATAAGAGTTATTTTATTTAGAAGAGATACTGTTTATTTTCTAATTTTAATAAGAAAAACATTGAAAATAATTTATTTTGTTTCCAAAAGTGTAAGTTATTTATTTTTACTTTTTTTATAAGAACAAAGTGACTGTTCGTTTTAGGTAATGTGTGCTTTAATTTCAGTTGTGCAACATTGATGTTCAATAAATAATCACAGATAGTAGATAGTGTGTTTCCTTTAATTATTTTAAAATCAAGTAATGCACCCTTCATTCAAAAATCTCTCACTTGTAATATGTGAGCATATTTACTGTACAAAACTTGTCAGTGAACTATGAGGGCAAAAAAATAAAAATAATAAATAAAATAATCGTTCATTAATCGTAACCGAGTTAAAATGTTCAATTAATCGAGATTTTGATTTTAGGCCAAATCGCCCAGCCCTACTAATGCATCTGTTAAGGCTTTCTACAGAAAAAGCACTTTTTGACGAGTAGCCCATGCTGCGGAACGCTGGATCGGGCGGAGATGTTGCTCAGGAGGACCGGGTGCAGACATCTAATTAATTAGACACAGGTAATGTTACTCTGAAAGCCCATGTTTGAGCAGCCCACCCCACTAAAACTCCAGCAGCCCAAATTTGTGACAGCTGAACATCCAGGGCAGCAGATTCTGACAGATGTGTTACAGAAAATCAAGCTCCATACCAGCCACACTAGGAGCAACCTCACTGCATATACAGTATGCTAAGTTGCTGAGATGGCTGGCTGGCTGGCTGGCTATTATTCTAAAAGCCTTTCCAGCATTTCCAATGCGTTGTTCCATCATGTGACTGCATCAATCACAAGTTTGCGTATTGTAAAGTCCAATAAACTTTGCTCCTTTTTAAGCAGGCTAGCTGTACTGCTGCGGTGAAAAAAATTTCCAACGCAACTCACATAGCCAGACTAATCTAAAAAAGCACTAGATTAGACAGATAAACTTTTAAACTTTTCTTTCTTCATTAAACTTAATTTTTTCATTTTAAGTAAAACTGAATATCCTTCCCCATTGTGCTATTTTAGGTATGTTAGGATTCTGCTTTTGAGAAAACATACATTCTTGTAGTGTAGGGGGATTTATCACAATAGATAGTTCATTAAGCAATTACATTGGCTGAATTGTTAGGAACTACACTGAGACTATTGTGAAACAAATTATCAGAGGAAAAATGATCATAGAAAAAAATAATTAGTTGACACACGTTTTTATTTTTCAATAAATTTTTTATTTGTTCATATTTATTAATATTATGTTAACTTACATGCTCTGCACAGTGCTGTTTATTGGGCTTTATTGTATTGTGCTGAGCAGATGGGAATGATTGAAAAGCATTTCCCACTAAATAAAACCTTTGTGTTTTCTGGTGTCTGTCTGTGTCATGTTTGGGGAGCTGGTTTGCCCCCTTGTGGCCACAGAAGTTGTTTTCTTCTTTTACTTTAAGCACTAGAAAAAAAAAAACATCAAAAGAAAAAACATTCAATTCATTCTGTTAGCCACCTAAATCTACACAGCTGGTTAATAACATTGCTGTTTGAAATAAGTTAATGTAAAACTCGACGTGTTATAACTTAATGTGTGCCACATTAATGTATTGCCAGATCGAACAATAAAATAAATACAAGCTTGAACAAACAACTGATGAAAAACACAAAAAGAAATGCTTGAATGAATGACATAAACAAAGGAAAACTGTAAACCTCTAATAATGATAATAATGCATTATATATTAAAATTTTTACATTATTCATATTGATTTCTATTTTAATTCAAATGGATACATTTTACTGTAAAATTGTGTTTTCCAGTGGCCATCAACAAATGCCAATTCACCAGGAGAAGCAGAAATTAATCTAATGCAGGAATGTTTTGCTCACGTGCAATTGTATATAGCAAGAGTAAGCAGCTCCATTGACCAAATAATATTATTATTATTTGACTGATGCCTTTATCCAAGGCAACTTACAACATCAGATATATAATAGGTTACATTTCATTTGTTTTTCCAATTGGAGCACAAACAGGTGAAGTGACTTGCCCATGGTCAAACACTGTTGGTTGCAGAATCTGAACCCACAAACACAGAGTTTGAAGTCCAAAGCCTTAACAGCTATACCACACTTCCTGTTGGTAAAAGCCCTGCAAACATTGTATCCAGAAAAGTATTTCATTACACAGTACTTCATTTTAAGAAATTTTATGGGTTGAAGTCAGATAACACTGACATTAATGAATAGTAAGTAAAATAAGTGGAAAATGTGCAAAATACAAGATTTATAAAACTGGCTACATATTGTGAATATAAGACTTTCTGAAAATAAGTGAAGCTTTTTTATTAGGTCTGAACAGGAAACATTTCTAAAACATGACATTTATTAAAACAGGTTCATAATTAAGATTTTGAAACAGGTACATTTTGAATGGTAAAGAAAGTTGACTCAGCCATATTTCACATAAATTAAAGGAACAGTATATTTAACTGACTTCTGATTTTCATTCATTTTATGAAAATATAATTGAAATTCCCTATGCTTTTGAAGATTATTTAGTTGTTTAATGGTTTGAACGCAGCAGTAAAGTAAAAATTTCCCATCAGATAGTGATAAATAGATAGGAAAGATAGCTAACCTGTACTGAATTTCTTTAACACAGTTTCTAATGTAAATAAAGTGAATAGATGTTTTTATAAAGGGTTATATTTGAGCAACTAGTCAAAGGATGCAAATGTATTATCAATATAAAAATCTAAAGAGTTCTAAAGTCAAGTGAATTTTACATTTTAAATACTGTGTACTTAAAGGATGCATGAAGTACAAGCTTCTCTCGTAAAAAGAAAAATGACAATAACATCTCTGCCTTTACACATCTCCTAAATTGATACAATATTCTAAGTGAATGTTGACTTAACAGATTTCTACATTCACAGACAGAGAAGGATGTCAGCACCTCCAAAACTCATTATAATTTAAGAAGTATACCTCCAGAAGGTCAGGTATCTCTGTCCATTAATGCAGTGATTAATCTGTACCACAGCTGACCAGAGCTGAGCCAAGGTACCTCTGCATATGAGCAACTGGCACTCCAGGACTCAATTTATAAAACTTGCATACTCAAAAATGATGCCCAAAATGTGCTTACACAAATTTCCATATAAAAGATACAATACAACAGATATTCAAAATGTGCATATATTTACAGCATCTATGATCCATGTGAAAACAACATTTTTGGCGGCAGTGGTTAATGATGATGCTTTGTTCAAGTAGAGAAATTAAGCGAAACCAGGTAAATGATTACAATAGTTACAATAATTCACATCACTGAGCTGTTATTATAATGTATATTGATGTGATAAACATAATAAACCTCAAAAGTGATCAATACGACATAAAGACTCTAATTTAGTATGTCTTTTAAAAGGTCCAATACTGCATATTTGCACTAAAGAAAGTTTTTCTTTATCCTCAGTTTATGTCAGGTACTTGTCACTTACCAGGATTAGACATTAATGCAATCACTTGTTCTTAATAAATGCATTAAGTAAAAACACAGGTGTGATTCACTCCCTCTATACAGAAAGCTATAAATATCATTCCCTACAGTTTATTTGTAGTCTATTGGTTTGACACAATATGGATTGTTTGGGGCTGCTTGAAGACTACGCATATTGTCTTATAAAAAGGGAATGGGCTTTAACAAACCAGAAGGATTTTTTTGCCCATGATGATGGCTTGTGAGCCAATTTAAACTCCCAATAACCATTCATTAAGAACTATGTGCAGAGTTGAGCCTGCACATTACAAAGACAGCCTGCCCAAAATTGAGCTACACCTGTTCATATTCATTTTAACAATTGTTGGCTTTGAATATTTGTTTTCAAATTTAATCAGGTTTGAATAAATGAGGTCTACTATACTGTACAGAGTTTGCTTAAATTTTATGAATGTTGCCTAGTTAATGTTGTACCTAACCCAGTTATGATTATCTGAAGTGAAAAAGAATAAAACACACCAAAGGCACTGAAAGCCATACATATCAAATAAAGTCAAGTGATTGAAATTGAAAAAAACGTTTATTTTAAATGACAGTAATGAAATTACCAAGGAGTAAAGTAAACATTTTAAATTTATTTGACAAAACCAAAAGATTCTCAAACAACGGAATTTAAGCAAAGTAGAACTAAACACTAGGGACCTCATGTATAACACCATGCATAGAATTCACACTAAAACATGGCGTATGGACAAAACTGGAAATGTGTGTACGCACAGAAAAATCCAGATGCAGAAAGGGAAACTGCACAGAAACAGTAGCACTGCTTTGATTTGCAAAACCAAGCAGAAAAGTGCATGCATATGGTGTGAGGTTGACATGAAAATATGCGTTTCATTACACCAAGTTTAGTTGTTATACATCTCAAAGTGAGCATGGAAACGGGCATACGCAACATTTTGTGTATATGTACCTTTTTGTACACGAGGCCCAAGGTGTCAAATTCTGCCAAAAATGGATCAAAGGGCCATACTAGTGCTGTTAGTGTGAATGACATGGAGAATTAAAGAGAACAGGAACAGGAGTGAAGCTGAGGGGACAAGCCACATCATCTGGGATGAGGACAGCAAAGGATTAACAGGCTGCCCAGCGCTTGAACATATTAACACTTTAAGATTCACCAAACCTCTCATCCACGGCTAATATGAAAAAGAGTGAATGTTGAGTGTTCTACTGTATTTGTACGGTTAGGCTCAACAGCAAAAAAGAGCAAAACACCTTTGACAAAGAAATTAAAAAAAAAAACATTTGCAATGACAGATAAGCATGCCCAAAACAAACTGATGATTTTTGAAGAGGGTACCTGCATTAAAAAAGCTGCTTTGATAGCATATTCTAGATTTAATCTAGAAGCAATGAATGCACCAACAGATTTTTTTTTTATTTGTTTGAACTGGGTGGTTTGAGTGCTACAAGCATTGTACAACGTTTGTCACCATCAGTAAAGGTAAATTTGACTGAGAACATCTTTGCAAAGTGCCTAACTGGAGTTACATGTGACAGAACATCTGTCATATTAAGACAGAAAAATGAGGTAAGTGAGCAGCCTGAGGAAATTATTCTACAGTATCATACCACAGTTCAGCTGTGCACACTGGCTAAAGCTTGTTGTCAGTAATGTCATAACTGTAATGGGAGAAATAAACAATTTTAAACCATTTTTACAGAAACTCTACACATTCAATAGCAGCTAAACAAAGAATATTTTTCAGCTGAAAAAATGTGCTTACAGTCCTGATGTACAGCTGTGCAAAACTGGTTGCATTCTATAAGCAAGCTAGGCAGCCTCCAGCTTCCAAGCTGTAGATGCCGGACTAGATATCTCCTCTGCAGGTGAAACTTATACAAGTGACTTTGTATCTCATAAGGGTCTGCCTAACTGCTTGTCCTCTTTTGTGAGTAACCTGGGACTCATATGTTATGCTTTGAGGAAATTTTCTGATTTACCTGTTGAACTGTAAAAGACTCATATTTAATAATATTTTTGCACATCAAGGAATTTAAATACGGGTGACATTGTTCGAAACCACAAGGTATGTAAATGCACACAGCTGAGCCAGTGAACAGATGAAGAAAACGTTTTCAAAAGGATGGTATTGCATTAAGGAAAACAAGGTGACAAAAAATTCACCCAGAGCAAGTTAATTAAGAAATTTTTAAAATCACCTTCTTTAATTTTTCTAAAAATATAAATGAAAATGCCAGAAATCCAAGAGTGTTATTTTCAATTACTGAATTTGTTCTAAATCCAGCTCAATTAATGATATGCACACTGAAAACTTCAAGTTAAAAAACATATGAAGCTTTTGCAGCATTTTTGTAAATACAAAGTAAGTCATGTCGAGTGATTTTATTATAAGCAATTTTAGATTTTAAACAAAATTACTCCTGTTGAACCTGAACACGGCCATTTAGGTGAATTAATTTCTTTTGCTAAAATAAGTTTACCTGAACTTTAAAAAAAATGTACTCAATTGAACCCTTTAACTTTTTTCCTTGACTCAGCCCCAACAGGGTTTTTCAAAGAAGTTTCTAATGTCCTAATTGATAATAATAATAATAATATATTGTATTTATATAGCGCCTTTCCCATGCTCAAGGCACTTCACAGAGTCTTAGAAGAAAAAAAAACAGCAGGGTATATGTAACATTGGATACAAATGTTTTCCTGAATAGAACAATAAAACAGATAACAAAACATTAAATAGAATAAAGAACAATAAACCAGAGCAAAATACTAAATTCAATACTAAAAGAAAAACCTAAAAAATAATCTAATTTGTGATATAACAGACACACAAATTATCCTGAGCACCTGGACAGAGAGGTAAACTGAAAGAAAGGGCAGAATGTTAAGTTAAGTTAAAACCCTTCCTAAATAGATGAGTTTTAAGTTGTTTTTTAAACGAATGAATGGAGTCAGCTGATCTAATTAATTTAGGGACCAAAGTCTTGGCAAAAATGGAAATAGTGAGGTTCTAAGGAATAAATTAGATCCTACAGCATTAAATGTCCAGGTGTAATCATGGACTCTGATTTAAACTTTTAATCACATTAAACATATTACTCCAGGGCTTGAAATGGGTGGATACACGCCAGTATGGTGTGCCAGCTCGTCTCAGTTTTTAACATTTGTGTACGGGCTGTGTTTTTGACGGTACCGGCACACATCATGCATATCCAAACTCCCTGATACCATCGACCACATTCATTTATCGACTGTTAATTTATTGTGGTGCCTGAGAGTACTGGCACTTAAGTATGTGCACTTCAGGCACTGAGCTGGTCTGCACTTTTTTATGTAAGGAATTTTGTAAAGTTAGAACCTCTTAAAACATGGGTATCAAACTCTGGTCCTGGAAGGCCACAGTGGCTGCAGGTTTTCATTCTAACCATCTTCTTAATTAGTGACCAGTTTTTGCTGCTAATTAACTCCTCCATCAGACAATAGTGTTGGACTTATCATTAGAGACTTAAAAATTAATCTAAATATAAGGACTCTACTTTTTAAATAAAAGTATTATCTTTGTTATGCAAGTACATATTGATTTATTCTTATCTTCTACAGTATTTTTGATGACATTTATTCATTTTTATTATTTACATCTAATTTCTTTTGCTATTTCTCACAATTTTTTCTTAGACATTTTGTCTAATTAGTCATATTCTTTGTAGGAAAACTTTCTCTAGAAATAAATAATATTGTTGTTGTTACCTGATCTTCAATAAAGCAATTCAAGATAAACATATATTTTTCATGAAAAATATACAGAAAACTAAAGACATTACATGTGTGTAATTTCACTCCGCATGTAATTTAACCACAAAAATGGCAATTGTGGATGATTAGGTTATATATTTATGTTATATATTTACTAAGGTGAAAGGTCAACATTATGTCACAACTCAGAGAATTTAAGTAGCTTTATTTTCTCTGAATTGTCCTACTCTTAGGTCCAAACTGGTAAGGCATTAAGTAAGTAAGTAAGTCTCACCGGAAATAAGTAAGTCGAACCCGTTTCCAGTGAGAATTGGACTCCACCAGGGCTGCCCTTTGTCACTGATTCTGTTCATAACTTTTATGGACAGAATTTAAGGCGCAGCCAGGGCGTTCTGGGGGTCCGGTTTAATGGGCTCAGGATTGGGTCAATTCTTTTTGTAGATAATGTTGTCCTGTTTGCATAATCAGGCTGTGATCTTCAGCTCTCTCTGGATCGGTCCGCAACTTAGTGTGAAGCCGCTGGGATGGGAATCAGCACCTCCAAATCCGAGACCATGGTCCTCAGCCGGAAAAGGATGGAGTGCCCTGTCAGGGTTGGGAGCGAGATCCTGCACCAAGTGGAGGAGTTCAAGTATTTTGGGGTCTTGTTCACGAGTGAGGGAAGAATGGAGCGGGAGATCGACAGGCGTATCGGTGCAGTGTCTGCAGTGATGCGGGTTCTGCATCAGTCTGTCGTGGTGAAAAAGGAGCGGAGCCATAAGGCAAGGCTCTCAATTTACCAGTTGATCTATGTTCCTACCCTCACCTATGGTCAGGATCTATGGGTAGTGACCAAAAGAACAAAATCGTGAATACAAGCGACAGAAATGAGTTTCCTCTGTAGGGTGTCTGGGCTTTCCCTTAAAGATAGGGCGAGAAGCTCAGTCATCTGGGAGGGGCTCAGAGTAGAGCCGCTGCTCCTCCGCATCGAGAAGAGTCAGATGAGGTGGCTCGGACATCTGATCAGGATGCCACCTGGACACCTCCCTGGTGAGGTGTTCCAGGCACGTCTAACCGGGAAGAGGCCCCAGGGAAGACCCAGGACACGCTGGAGGGACAATGTCCCCGGAAGAGCTAGAAGAAGTGGCCAGGGAGAGGAAAGTCTGGGCATCTCTGCTCAAGTTGCTGCCCCCACGACCCGATCTTGGAAAAGCGGAAGAGGATGGATGGATGAATGGATGGTAAGGCATTAATGTGGAAATTCAAAGTTGGAAACTCAGATTTACCCTCTGTCAGACAGCACTGAATGAAATATAACAACAAAAGGAAAAAAGGAAAGGAACAAAAGGAAAACACCATCTTCCAACATTAAGGAATTGACCAGCTACATAAGCATAAAACATGTAATAATTAGCAGAGACTTTCTGTGCTTAAGTATAGTTAATACACAAAAACCTACTGCAATCATGGGGTTTTCAGAATTCTGTGTAAACTTTTACACACTTTATATGCTTCCGATTCCTTATATTAAATGTTTTGTGAAATTCTTGGATTTCAGCATCTCTAAAAAGAATACTGGGCCTGATTAATCTGAAGCTGTGTACAGTGAAATTGAAACAGGGTTACTCTGATAGTGCTTTGGTGTTGCAAGTGTTTGTCCAACAAGTGGAGTGTTCAGATCAGTGGACAATGAATATTTTGCTTCCAAAAAAAGTGTGGTACATAAACCACTTACCATTTATAAAACTTGAACGGATAAAAAATTTTGTGAAAGAGATAAACAAGGAGGCTGAAGTTTTCACAATGCCAAGATTAAGAAGCGCATTTCTGTTGGTCCACAGTTCAGACATATAATGACAAGCAGTTCAAAGATCTGCTAGCGGAGAGAGAAGAAATTGCATGTAAGGCTTTCAAGGTTGTTGTTGAGAATTTTCTTGCCGCGTACAGAACACCAAACTAAGTCCAGCTGTTTGACAATATTCTTAAAGAATGCAAAACTATGAAGTGCAACATGTCACTAAACATTGATTTTCTGTTTTCACACTTGGACTTCTTCTCTTGGTGCAGACAGTGATGATCATGATGAAAGATTTCACCAGCACACATGCAACAACTGAAAAGTGTATCAGGGTAAGTTAAATCCATAAATGTTGGCAGGCTATTGTTGGACACTGAAATGAGAAGCAACAGATACTGTCAATCAGAAATTGTATTTGTGTTCAGCTTGAAGCTGTCTGTCACATATTACCAAACAATTTCCAGGAAAACTTAGCAAAAAAAAACTGTTGTCCAGTGTAGTTTATTGAGAGTGAAGGAAAAGACATTCAGAAAGGACTGAATGAACTATATGAGAAAGTGAACAGAATCGCAATGTCAAGTATGAAGTGCGAATGAAGTACTGTATTCCGTAAATGGATTAATTTTAAACTTAATTTAATTCAAGAGTCTTTGCATGTTTCCACCACAGCATCACTGCACTTCATAGCCATTGTTGCACCACCACTTACAAAGTCCAACGCAATGTCCTGTGTATGGTCTTGGATCGCCATGGGTCATCCCAGTGCAATTAAACAACAAATCAAATCTAAAAACCCGAAATAACCGACTACCGGGGTCACATATGCCATATAAAGTCCGATGTTCGAAACAAATGTGATTTTCGCCGCTTCCGTTAGTTTAAAATCAGGTTCATTTTCTGCTCGATAAAGAAAAGTCTTTTGCAATGAGCAAAAGTAATTTTTTAATAGATAAGGCACTGATCACTAAAATATTTTGCAGTAGTTTCATTAACTCTTTCACGTTTTATAGGCATCAATGTGAAAGGTACTGCATCACACTAATGGGTCGGTGGAGACCTGATTTCACTCAGACTGCTGTGTTTACAGTCAACCACACGTGTGAGTTGAGCTACGTACACCCGCTGCTGGACGGTCTGGAAACGTAAAAGAAGTCAGCGGACTTTCCACTTACCATCATTTGATTGACTTTCTCCCCGTTTCGACTTCTTTTTACCTTTGTGCTTTGCCTGATTTTCCATTATACGCACTGTGAAAGTTCAGAAAGTCACTAGACAGTAAAACCCAGAAATTACACGTGGGTATGCGTATGTTCCAGCTGTTACGGGTGCCTGTGGTGACCAATGCAACTTTCGCGTTTCGTTCAAGAAAGTGACGATTGCTGTCAAACAGGTTTTCTGTCATATTCAATACATAGTCATTTTATTATTATTTCCACATTTGTTTTAGTTGTAAATATGAATAATAATTGTGAGAATGTGGCACAAACTGACGGATCACGCAGTTTAAGTGAAAACACTAACAACTTTTAAAAAATATTTCGAAGAGATATTGAAACAACTTAGCTATTAATATCAAAACTATCATGGTGGATTGAATAGTCTCCTCTCATTTGTAAAATATATTATGTTCTTATATTTAATCATTATTAGAGTCCTTTTTATGCTGGACCAGGATGCACACCATTTTCAACACATGAAGGTGCTTTACTGGTACAGAATAGGTAAAGTTAATGACAGTTGCTCAATTTTTTTCCAATATAAAGCACTGGAAATTTAAGTCACATACCCTGGCTGGTAAATATTTCATTGCTAAAAAGTGAACTAACAACTTGTGTGTTTTATAGTTCAGTCAGTGGACTACTCAGGTTACAGAGAAAGCCATGTCTGATGAGCAGTTTTCATTTTACATTTGAAAAGATCTGATACACAACCACATTCCTGTTGCAACATACATTGTATAGATGGTTTGATAAGTTTGTTGTTACTTATGAATTCTCTTGTAAGTTTGTTTCCATGTATTTCAAATTTTAAAGTGACTTGTAAGGGTGTGTTCTGTGAAAGGTGTGATACGTAATGCACGTTGACTAATTGACTACTTTAGTTGCGTCCAAACCATCATAAATTGCTTTTCCTGTTAAATTAATTCCTCAGATTGTCGTTAGGTGGCCATTAAACTCATGAACTGAGTGGAAGTGACTAAAAAGAACAAACTGGGCTGGGATGCTAGAAGGAAATAGATTTAAGTTGCTAATCAGTGAAGTTTGCAGATTCTCAAAGATGTATACTACAGACAAACAATATATATTTATTGTCCCAATTTACCTAATTGGAAAGCAAAAGGGACAAAAATAAATAGTGGTCAGCAAACACAAATAGATGTTTGCAGGACATAAGTGGAAGGCAGAGGCACATTTAGGAGATGTCAACACAGGCATGAAATCAGACTTTTTCCGACAGTTTTCTCCGGTTTGGCTCCCTCATCAATCTATACAATGAGGCCAAGAAGCAACACTGGCACCAGAACCCACCATGACACTGTACACAACCCTTAATATTAATAGGTTTGATGGCTGCTCTCAATTGGAGTCTTTCATGACACAGTCCACACCAGAAGAACAGGTGAATGGGTTTCCAAGGAACAAACAGCAATTTATTGTGACTTTACTGAAGGATACAAAAATGGTTAAATGGTACACATTGACATTTTCAGTCCTGATCTGCAGGAGTTGGCAAGATGGTTACACTACTACAATGTACAACAAAAGGAGCTATGTGAATTGAAGTTAGCACTTTGCAGTGTGGATGTACCACACCCTCTACAATTGTTCTGAATACAGAGATGTAAAGAGAAAAATCTAATTGAGAACTGCAACGAGAGGAGTCAAGTCAGCCACCTTGCCATACAGGATAAACCTGAAGGCTTTTCATTTACACAGATGATTTGAACTGCTGCCTAGCTAGTTTGTTTTAGACAACTGAGACCATAGCCTATATAAGGTTGTAAAACCGGTGAGTCAAACAGTACAGTAGTTAGAAGTGACAGCCGGTGTGCTTAAATGGCAGGAGAGAACTGGGCCTATAATGTTTTTGTCTATGTATACTAGAGCATGAAATCAGTAGGCTTCATTTGATCTACCTCAGCATATGTGCAGGAGCCTAACAGACATCAGATGCAAAGCAGGAACCAACAAACATTCTTCCATTCATCCATCAATTTTTTCACCCACTTATTCTTAATCTTTTATGGCAACATGAACTAGACACAGGATAGACACCAACACTGAATGGAATGGTTGCCAAGCATGCAAAATATTACTCAGTTATAAATATTTTGATGTAGTAGAGTTGCACCAACAGTAATTATTTTAGTCCAGGGGTTTTCAGACTCAATCCTGGGGACCCACTGTGGCTGCAGTTTTTTGTTCCAACCAGCTTCTGTTTTTAATTGGACTCCTGGGCTAATTTAAGTGATCTGTAATTTCTCAGATTATGTGTTTTGGGAACAATACAGAAATTAGAAAACCAAGTTTGGTAAAAAAAAAAAATTAAAATGTACTAAGCAATTAAATGGAAATTGTGTATTTCTTTTTCTTTTCAAACAATATTTTCATCTTAATTTTCATTCTAGTTTTCCCGGTGGTCTAATTGTTTAATGAATCCATTGTTTACTAATTAGTGGGTCTGACACTAAAATAGCTGTAGCCTTTCACGATTCAGTGTTGTTTCCCTGGGTGTCTGCTCTTCTTTTTCTTCTTTCTATTCATCTTTTTACATATTTTTCTGTTCACTGTATCTTGCTCTGTTACACCCATCACCTGCTTGTCCTCTCTCACCACATCCATAAACCTTCTCTTAGGTCTTCCACTTTTCCTCTTGCTTGGGTGTCTGATGTGTACGTTTTTAATTGTCATTATTAAGATACAATGAAGGGAGCAAACTGCACAGAAAAAGTGCAAAATATAATGAAATCAACAAAAGAGAGTTAAGCATTTAAATCTATAGCAAAAATAGAAATATTTCTAAATGTCTTATGGGTGTAAAAATCATGCTGCTGTGCTTTTCTGAATGTAGAATAAGAGAAGAGGGAAAATACCAGCTAATTGAATGAGATCAGTAAGTATTATGAGTTTTTTTCACTGATTATGAATCTGGCTGGAACAGAAACCTGCAGCTACAAGTGGGTCACCAAGACCGAGTCTGAAAACCCTTGGTCTAGTCATCTTTTTTATCTGCTAGAAGACCACAGACTCAAACTCCTTTCACAAGTCCACGAATGAAAAGCTTCTTTTTGAAAACGTGTGGCCTTTTACAGGAGGTGTGTGGGCAGGGTTATTTGAATGACAGGTCGAGCTAAGCAATCCCGTTCTCGAGAAAACCTCGGGGGAGGGTCATTCCTTTCAGCCAATCAAAGCAATGAACTCCGTTCCCTGTTTAATCAATCAACCCTGCCGGCTTGTCTTCACGTAAGTAAAAACCGAGGGCGTGGCTCCGAGAGGCATTCTTGACACGGAACCAATGGGCTGTGCGCGTTTTTATGAAACCCACATCTGGCAAGTTATTATGCTGTTGCGTTTGTAAGATGGGAGGGCTGCGTCTGAGGAATGAAAACACATCTCTTGAAGGATTATAGCAATTATATGGATTTCAACTTTTTTATAAATTTATTTTAACCCAGATTTTTTTTTTCTTCAAAATATAAGGATGTGTATCCGTCCCAAGGGAACGTTTGGAGATTTGAAACTGGTGTTACGTGATTTTTGTTAACGAAAGGCGACTGACCTCCGGTCCATTCGGAACGTGTGTAGCTCATTTAAGAAAGAAGATGGTTCTTTAGCATCGAATGAAGCAGTCGTTTGTATGGACGGAAAATTTGTGGCACTGAGTGAGTCGGATTAAATTGAACTCCATGAATTCATCTCGCAAGGCCTCGGTGTTTTGAAAATAGGGCGCGCCGTAGTTAGCCCAGTGTTGCCTTTCTTTGGTAGATGGGGATTTGATTCTATTCCACTGACTTTTTTCATAGTATGTATATTAATTAGTAATTAAGGTACTGTCGTTGCAATATATTTTTTCGAAGTCTAGTGATCCTTAATGTTTAACAGGTAACGGGCTTCGACCTTAGTGTTGCGCGGAGCATTGTTTTCACAGCCGCTTTGGTCAACTGTCCATGAACTTTGAGGAATACCTGATTTGCCTTTATAGCCTTTAGTATCTCTAATAACAGGAAGGTTTTGATGACAAAGCTACACGCCAGTACAGTCTTCACGTTTTAGACTGAGAGAAGAGGTGACATACAGAGAGCAGATATGTCAGGACCGGCAAAAGACCTGGCCGAGCTGGTCTGGGGAAAAAGAACTGATAGCAGCTTGACAGATACCGTATTCTGCCGGTGGACCCAAGGTACGTACATTGCTGTGTTTGCAATTTCTGTGTTTTACCCCTTTGGTTCCGTGTATGTCTTGCTGAATAAACTTCCCATCCCCCCCATTCCGGGTATCAAAATCTGCCGCTGCTTTTCGTTTTCTTAGTTCACTGAATGGATTGCTTTTTTTATTGTGCAGGTGGCCAATTGCGCTTCCAGCTGTGCGATCATAAGCCAATCGGTCGTAGGGGTGGCACCTGTTCCAGACTCCTCTCCGTTTACCATGATTAGGACACGACTAGGCCTCGAAGATGATTTTTCTTTACAGATCATGTTTAATTTTTGAATTAGGCATTTAATTCCCTGGAGGTTGTAACATTACTCATTTTTTATTTTTTTAATGTTGAATAACGCCTTTCTTACTTTTTAAATGACCCATGCATTTTTATTATATTTTTTCCCGACATTGCAATCAGAATGATTTAACGTACATGTGACACAAACTGATTTTACATACTTAGTAACTATATGAAATGGTTTCAGTGCCAGTTATCAGCAACATTTTTCTTTATAGAATGCCCTCCATATATGTCTCTCTGTGATATAAAGACTAAGACATCAACATTTTAAAATGTACATCCGATTAGATATTTGAATATAGTTTATGGAAAGTATAGGCTATTATAAGATTTATCCGTCAGAATTTGAAGCAGCTTTGCTATTTTATGTGCAACACAGAAATTTGGAGTACATATAAGATATATAAAGATTAATCACTTATGCAGCACAAATTGCATAAAGTCAGAAGAGTTTACTGTTTAAGCAGTTTTAGAAATCCAGAGATTACAGAAGTAATTTAACATAATATGCTTTTGAACTGAAGATCTGCCTCATTCACTAGTCTAGTCTTGTCTTAAGTTCAGAAGCACAGAATTATGTGAATGTGCCTTTCCTGTTTACCTTCTATTCTTATTTTTTCCAGAAATAAGCATTAATAATATTTTTGCAAAAAGTGCAGGCATTTTACATGATTTGAGTACTTAGCTGGATAATGCGCATTATGTGACACAGGTAACATAAAATTATATCCTTTTTTCCATGGACATTTTTCACTTTGTTTGCTGTTCAACAAAATAGGTTGTCATTATGGCCAATTACATCATAAAACATTCTCCTCATTTTGCACAAAAACATGTTTTTTGTCTTGTCCGTTAATACAAATTACATTAAGTATAAAAAAATTTCATTTTGTGTGTAGCATTCCTTTTAACCTTCTTTCTCTCTAATTGTTTGTAATGAAGGAACATAACAGCTGAGTGCAGCCTCCTCTATTTTGAAACTTATCTTGGTATCTAGATTAAAAGAAGGTATGAATTTCAATCAAAAACATGAAAAAATCTGTGTGACTCCAAACTTTTGAATGGTAGCGTGTTTACTGAATTGACTCAAGGCACAAAACATACAAGACACAACACATTTTATCACTGCCAACATGAATCATCAGGCTACTTTTCAGCACCCTAACCTGTTAAACCTTGTGTTTAAAGGTGGTTCGATGCCATTGTGGCTTTTTTATTTAGCAGAAATTGACATCTTAATTAAAGAAAGAAACTTATTCTGTACTATGACAAGTCTGATTAAATCCTTTTGAGTCAGTAATCGGGCAGGGTAAAACCTTGTCCATTGCGTCATTTACTCCTCAGTGAAAACTGAGCCCGGAGCATCCTTCACAACAGTCTGTTATAGAATGATAAAAAAAATACAGTTAGAGGGTTATATTTATAGTCAATTGAATTTATGTAGCAGTGCTGAATTAATGCTTACAAGTCATACTCTGTCTGGTTAAAAATATGAGTTGCTTTAGCATAGAGCACAACCATCCTAAAAGAAGTCTTTTTCCGTTCTGTCCTTGTTCTTCAGTATATCAAATTCAGCTCTTATTCTGTTATGAAAACTGTAAACATGCCAACTGATCAAGTCTAACTTGGTGCATGAAAGAGCATTGCATCAGGCAGTTTCTTGAATATCCCCCTGGAACATTCTGCTTGTTTACTTCACCATTTCAGCAGTCTCTTAAGCATTTGTCTCTGAAATGTCATTATACTATATATTACAATGTACACTGCAACCCAAAATACTACTAAACTACTGTTACCTCTAAATTTCTCACTCACATTTGTATAATTTATTAAAGAAGTTATAGGCAATATGTAACATTTATTAAAATAAATGACTTGGACAATTTAAGAAAAGATTGTTTTCGTCAAAATGTTAGAAGAAAATAATAGTTTATTTGAATTAGAATATGTGAATTTTTAAGTTTTAATTTAGTCGCATAGTCAATTCATGTACCCAACCCAATAATTGCTTCCAAATCCATGGCTCAACTTCCAAAGCCTTGGTCAAACACATGTATTTTTGGATCTTGACTGAAAACACTTTGGTATCCAACTGTATATTCTTTCCTTTAGCTGCCTTGTACCGTACACTTGCTTACATTGGGACCTTTGAATTGTAAAACCGAGTCATTTTGTTTACTGTTTTAAAGGTTAATGTAACTCAGCAGTGTGAATGGGCTTTCCATAAAAATTGAGGTTAAGTTTGTTTTAACTTTTACAAAGGATATTATTTAAATGATTACTTATCACAAAAACTGCAAAATTTCTTAAACATCAGAGAGGTTCAACTATTGCAATTAGTTAATTTAGTTTTATGGTTGGTATCATGGCTGAAACAAGCTCAATTACAGTATCAGTAGAGGCATCCTTTGTTTGGAGTATACAAATGAAAGTTTTCTAAATGGTGTTTTTTTTTTTAATGTTCCCTACTTGCATGCAGTTTTTAGTGATGCTGGGGGAAACAAAATGATCTCATTTACATGGTGAATGGACATAACAAATTTCTGATAGAATGGGAGCCAATCGTGACCAATGCTGGACAACAGTAAACAATTTAAAACACACCTATGAAAAAAATCTCACTTTACAACGGGCAAAACACATTTTTTTTTTATTTTGCTAAAATACTGTTCAGTAAGTAATGGCAGACTGCAGTTTATGTGATTCGAGGGCTGTGTCTCAGTGAATGTGACCTATACTGGAGCACCACAAGGAATAGTCTTATCTCCTTTTCTTTTTACTCTGTACACCTCAAACTAGAGCTGGGTTGTATGACCAAAATTCTGTATCACGGTATTTTTTTCCCATGCATGAGTGGATGTTAACCACATTTTCCACTGCAATTACTGCAGTAGACTAGCTAAGAATAACCTATTCCACTATCATGAGCATTGTGCATTGTGCAAAAAAAACATTTTAATATGCACACAAGTATTAATATATGTTTGCATGGCCCCATGAAGTGATAGTTTTCAAGGGGGTGGCACTAATGAAGAGAAGGAATCACATTGCATGACAGATGCAGTCAAAATGTAGAACCTTTTTATTGAACAAATTTTGCAAACAACTTAAACTATAATTTTGACAACATATTTTTAACCATCCAAAGAGGCATTTAGACTTAGTAAAATATCCAGAGGTTGTATTGCATTGAACTTGTCTTAGAAAAGGAATAAATAGTAAATATTTTTTGTAAACCAACTACACTTTCTGTTAATGTTAATCTCTGTCCACTGACACGTTACTGACTTTTTAAACAACTTTACCATCATTAAACTGCATAATATTTAAACTAATAAATAATAACAATAAAATAAATAATAGTGCAGCTTCCAGTAATAATACTATTGCTTCAAGACTTCAAGCCCAGGTGCATTACACAGTATTCAACAAATAAAAATAAAACAAGTGCAACTTGGTGATGACATCTTTACCAACTGAACCATCATTTAGGCAAATTGCATTAATATGGACCTTGGTTCAAGCTAAGCTACATACATAAATATTAAAACTGCAGTTTGCATTTATAATGCGATTTGTGGTATAGCCCTACGGAATCGTATTAGGGAAACGGTGAAGAAAAAAATACGGACACGGAAGAAAAAAACAAACTATACATCGAGAATAAAGTCGACATTTCCACTTTATTCTCATAGTTTATTTTATAATTAAAGTAGAATGTCATAAACTAAACTTCATCCTAAAATCAATGTTTAATTTACTAGATTTTCTCAAACCTTGTCATAAGTTAATGTAACACATTAAATGCTTTGTGTTAAGTGTTCCCCATGCCTCCTCATGATTAATACATGCTTTAATGCATTTCATCATGAAAATTATATTGAGTATTTATCTTGGCATTCTAAATGTTCAGGGAGCAGGAATATCATGAAGTGAATGTTTTCTGTGCGGTGATTGCTGCCGGCGCCTCCTCCGTACAAGAGGAAGTCAGTTTAAGAAGCACGTACCGATTTAACATGGCTCGGGGAACACTTAACACAAAGCATTTAATGTGCTATATAACTTATGACGGGGTTTGAGAACATCTAGTAAATGAAATATTCATTTTACAATGAAGTTTAGTTTATGATGTTCGACTTTAATCTTGACATAAACAGCAAGAATAAAGTAGAAATGTTGAGCATAAAGTCAACATGTCAACTTTATTCTTGTCATAAGCGTCGAGATTAAAGTGTAAATGTTGAGAATAAAGTCAACATGTCGTCACACTATTACACAGTACCCAGGTACATTACACTGTATTGAAAAAAAAATAAAGTACAGCTTGGCTTGCAGTATTATCCAGTAGTATAGAAACCGTATTCACACATTTGAACATAATGGTCCACATCCGACCTTTTAAAACCAAAGTATCTCCAGGCAACAGATGTGATTCCTTTTTTCGGCAAAAGTTCTTCTGTGTCATCATGTTCAACTTTATTGTCAGCTACAACTTCAGTTTCGGAATGTTCTCTGTCCATTTTCATCCCGCAATACATATACGACTGCATGTACTCCGTTGCATGCTTATTTAGCGGTGTAGCAGTGAAAAAGAGCCCCCATGCAACACCTCCACTAATGCATGTGATTAGCGGTATAGCAGTGAAAAAGGTCCCCCCCTTGAACAGTTTCCCGCTGCACCACGTTACGAACGTCGTTTAGGCAATTTAAACCGGTGTTGTGGTATAAGAAAAATCCATATCATAATAAAAATATACCGCCCAGCACTACCTCAAACTATAAATACAGTGGTGTGAAAAACTATTTGCCCCCTTCCTGATTTCTTATTCTTTTGCATGTTTGTCGCACAAAATGTTTCTGATCATCAAACACATTTAACCATTAGTCAAATATAACACAAAATGCAGTTTTTAAATGATGGTTTTATTATTTAGGGAGAAAAATAATCCAAACCTACATGGCCCTGTGTGAAAAAGTAATTGCCCCCTGAACCTAATAACTGGTTGGGCCACCCTTAGCAGCAATAACTGCAATCAAGCGTTTGCGATAACTTGCAATGAGTATTTTACAGCGCACTGGAGGAATTTTGGCCCACTCATCTTTGCAGAATTGTTGTAATTCAGCTTTATTTAAGGGTCTTCTAGCATGAACCGCCTTTTTAAGGTCATGCCATAGCATCTAAATTGGATTTAGGTCAGGACTTTGACTAGGCCACTCCAAAGTCTTCATTTTGTTTTTCTTCAGCCATTCAGAGGTGGATTTGCTGGTGTGTTTTGGGTCATTGTCCTGTTGCAGCACCCAAGATCGCTTCAGCTTGACTTGACGAACAGATGGCCGGACATTCTCCTTCAGGATTTTTTGGTAGACAGTAGAATTCATGGTTCCATCTATCACAGCAAACCTTCCAGGTCCTGAAGCAGCAAAACAACCCCAGACCATCACACTACCACCACCATATTTTACTGTGGGTATGATGTTCTTTTTCTGAAATGCTGTGTTCCTTTTACGCCAGATGTAACGGGACATTTGCCTTCCAAAAAGTTGAACTTTTGTCTCATCAGTCCACAAGGTATTTTCCCAAAGGTCTTGGCAATCATTGAGATGTTTCTTATTGAGACGAGCCCTAATGTTCTTTTGCTTAACAGTGGTTTGCGTCTTGGAAATCTGCCATGCAGGCTGTTTTTGCCCAGTCTCTTTCTTATGGTGGAGTCGTGAACACTGACCTTAATTGAGGCAAGTGAGGCCTGCAGTTCTTTAGACGTTGTCCTGGGGTCTTTTGTGACCTCTCGGATGAGTCATCTCTGCGCTCTTGGGGTAATTTTGGTCGGCCGGCCACTCCTGGGAAGGTTCACCACTGTTCCATGTTTTTGCCATTTGTGGATAATGGCTCTCACTGTGGTTCGCTGGAGTCCCAAAGCTTTAGAAATGGCTTTATAACCTTTACCAGACTGATAGATCTCAATTACTTCTGTTCTCATTTGTTCCTGAATTTCTTTGGATCTTGGCATGATGTCTAGCTTTTGAGGTGCTTTTGGTCTACTTCTCTGTGTCAGGCAGCTCCTATTTAATTGATTTCTTGATTGAAACAGGTGTGGCAGTAATCGGGCCTGGGGGTGGCTACGGAAATTGAACTCCGGTGTGATACACCACAGTTAGGTTATTTTTAACAAGGGGCAATTACTTTTTCACACAGGGCCATGTAGGTTTGGATTTTTTTTCTCCCTAAATAAAAAAAAACATCATTTAAAAACTGCATTTTGTGTTTACTTGTGTTATATTTGACTAATGGTTAAATGTGTTTGATGATCAGAAACATTTTGTGTGACAAACATGCAAAAGAATAAGCAATCAGGAAGGGGGCAAATAGTTTTTCACACCACTGTATATCACAGGGCCATGACACTTTGCAGAATTCTCAGATGATTCGGCAATAATGGGATGTCAGATGGAGTACATTGTGTCTTGGTGCTGAAAGAATTGTCTACAACTTAACAGCAAAAAAAAGAAACAAGACCTGTTTAACATGTATAGCGCAGTACTTAGAATTCACACATGGCATACAGACAAAAAATAGAAATGTGCTTATGCACCAAAAAAGTTAGATGCATAAAACTCTGTGTAAGCAAAGTTCCACACACTTTCCCATTATAAATCCAAATCAATGTGAATTTGAACACACGTGCAAGTGTCTACAGCCCCACCCAGAATTACACTTATTTGAATATAAAAATCAATATAAATAGCCCCTTCCGTTCAGTGTTTTGTTAAAAGACAATGGAAAAGCACATATAAAAAAAGAATTTAATTGAATGCGAAATGCAGGTCTTGTGCAGTGAAGTGAAGGCATGGAAAAACGGGCCATGTGCTGGCTTATGCAGTGGTTTTTGCAACAAAAGAAACTGATGGAGTGGTACAGCTTGTCAGAGCCACTCAAAAGTTTAAGTTCAGAAAGTTGTACAGTGCTCAAAATAAAAAAAAATGAGTGCTTACATTTCAAAGTCAGTGTGAAAAGATGAGTTATAGCCCATTGTCTTTTTTTTTAAAAAAAAAAAAGGTCTATGTCGAGATTAAAGTCGAAATATACACTTTAATTTTGTAGTTTGTCATTAAAGTAGAATGTCAAACTTCATCTTAAAATCAATGTTTAATTTATTAGAGTTTTTTAAACCCTATCATATCTAAAGCATCACGTTAAATGCTTAGTATTCTTAAGTGGTCCTCGACTCAGTTCGTTAATCGCTACATGCTTCTTCAATGGGTTTTCTCTTACTCTGACAGGAGCGCGCTGGTAGTGATCGCCGCACAGAATACATTACATTCATGATATTACAGCTGTGTGAACATTTTAGAAAACTAAGATGTATACTGAATACTGAAATGCATTTAAGCATGTCTTAAACGTGGATGGGGCATGGTGGCCCAGCTGTAGCGATGAGCTGGCGCCCTGTCCAGGGATTGTTCCTGCTTCACACACAATGCTTCCTGGGACAGGTGTGACCCTGGATGGAATATTATATTGCAGCAGTACTGTCTCAATTTACCAAAGCAGTAGCACTGCTTTGACACTGGGTGCCTGTTTGCAAAACCAAGCAGAATCGTGCATATGTATGGTCTGAGGTTGCCATGAAAATGTGTGTGGCTTATCGTCAAGTTTAGTTTTTATACATCTCTAAGTAAACATGGAAACAGGTTTATGCAGCATTTTTGTGCATACACACCATTTATACATGAAGTCTATGGTTATTGACTTTTGACTCCAAAGAGCCTGTACACCCAGTTACTATTCAGGGAGTGGATGTAGAAGTGGTGCATTGCTGCAAGTACTTGGGGGTCCACATCAATGATAGGCAGGACTGAGTGCATAACACAGAGGAACTATATTGAAATAGGGCAGAGCAGGCCATTTTTTCTAGACTGTTACTTTAATGTGACATCCTTCACAACTTCTTCAACTCTGTGATGGCTGTTGAAAGTTTCAGTGCTGTGGTTTGCTGGATTGGAAATATCACTTCAAGAGAGGCCTGCCAAAAAAAAAAAAAACTTATATAAAGGGCATATTAAGTGATTGGACTCACTTTGGACTCCCTGGAGGTAATACTGAAGAAAAGAATTAAAACAAAACTGTGTCATTATTAACAATGCTGTATATCCTTTCTCTGACACACTAACACTGTGTTTTTTCGGGAAGCGAATTATTCAACAGAACTGTGTCAGGGAAAATATACTGGGGCTCCTTTATACCAACAATACACCCGCGTAATGCCTCATTGTGACTGTAACTGCCAATTGTATTTATTTTTAGTCATTCTGGTTTGTGTTCAGACGATTGTCTGTGTGTGTGTATGTATGTATTTATTTAGTGAGCTTCTGTAAAATGCCAAATTTGCTCCTTGGGACAAAAAGTTTTATCTAAGTTGGGGAAAATGAAAGTAGTCATCAAATAGGAATCCCCTTCACATGGTATCACACTTTTGAATTTTTGTCAGGATTATAGATCGTTGTATGGGAGATTGAGATCTTCAATGGGATTGTAAGTCAGGTATTTTTTCAAACTGGTGTGAGCAGCTCCCTGGGGGCCTCCATGCAGCAGCCCTGCTGAGGCTGAAGTTGTTTTATATACACATATTATATATATACACACACACACACACAGTGGTACTTTGAGATACGAGTGCCCCAACGTACGAGTTACAATCCAAAATTTGAAATACGAGCCACCAAAATGCTTGTTGCTGCACATTCTGAGGAACTGATGACGGAGGAGTTGACGGAACTATAGACACATCAACATACGGAGGTTCTGCAGGAGATCGGTATTGTGAAGGAGGTTATTTCTTAAAGTGAGATAAAGGAAGTGTTTGCAATGCGGGAAACGTTTCGAACTTTAAAGAAAAGAAACACCCTGAACAAGTTACAACTGGTCGTGCAGCGGTGCTAATTAATAACACTTGCCTAACACTTGACTTTATTGAAAAGAAACCCTGAAAAATTTGCAACTGATGTGCAGCCGCGCTATTTAATGATACTTGCCTAACACTGGACTTTATTGAAAAGAAACGCCCTGAAAAAGTTACAACTGATCGTGAAGCGGCGCTATTTCATCACACTTGCCTAACACTTGACTTTATTGAAAAGAAACACCCTGAAAAAGTTGCATCTGGTCGGCTTCACCAACATCTGTTTATTTCTTTAGATTCTCTTTTATGTATTACTTTTTATTTTGTTTGTATACAATATTTGTTCTTTATGAATACATTTTTCTTATGTTGAAAACATTTAACAAAAAATTGAGGTGTTTTTTTAGGGGCTGGCACGAATTAATCTCATTTCAAATAATTTCAATAGGGAAAATTAATTTGAGATATGAGCATTTTGACTTACGAGCTTGGTCACCGAACAAATTAAACTTGTATCTCAAGGTACCACTGTGTGTGTGTATATGTATGTACGTGTATATGTATATGTGTGTGTGTGTGTATGTGTATATATATATACTGTATATATACTAATAAAAGGCAGAGCCCTCACTGACTGACTGACTGACTCATCACTAATTCTCCAACTTCCCGTATAGGTAGAAGGCTGAAATTTGGCAGGCTCATTCCTTACAGCTTCCTTACAAAAGTTGGGCAGGTTTCATTTCGAAATTCTACGCATAATGGTCATAACTAGAAGCTATTTTTCTCCATTTACTGTAATGGAGTTGAGCTCGAAAGCCGTGGGGGGCGGAGTTTTGTGTGACATCATCACGCCTCTCGCGTAATCACGCATTACGTAGAAAACCAGGAAGAGGTACAAAAAGAGCTGAAGAAAACATGCATTATATAATTAAGAAGGCAGCGAAACAATTAGAAGCGAGTGACATATAAAACCATATTCAGCGGCTCACGTTAACTGACGCAGTGCACAGACAACAAGCAACAGTTCCAAAGAGTGCTGAACAAAAACCGAATTACACTGCTACGCTCAAATAGACAAACCGCACGCCGTGGCGCAATAGTAGAGGCTTCGCCTCTAGCTCTGACGTCCGAGGTTCGATTCCCGAGAGGGGATGCTCTAAGTATGTACGCGCGCTTCTCGATTCATTTTAGCCTCGCATCCCCTTGGTTTGAGACGTATGAAAAAATATGCGGTTAACGCAGAAAGACAGATCACCAATTGAAGCTTTATGAATAATGGATACTTTATTCGCGATCAATGATTGTTTTGGTAAAGCCATACTCAGTGTATTCATTAGATGAACGGTAAAAAAGTAAGAGCGAGGGGAGGGTAACTTATTGAGGCACACAGGCAAAACCACAATAGCACGCGGGCTCGATGTACTGTAGTGCGCGATCACATTCGAAAAAATATTTCTTTTCAAGTTCTATTTAGTCCATATGTGTCAAACTCAAGGCCCATGGGCCACATCCGGCCCGTCGTGTAATTATATCCGGCCCGCGAGATCATTTTATATACTGTATTATTGTTATTAATGGCCCGGGGATATGAAGCGCTGGCAACACAAACTACAGATCCCATAATGCAGCGCTTCAGCTGCCTTGCCGAACACTTACCTCGTTAATCAAGTCTAGCTCATGATGCTGCAAGTTATTGCGAAGCTAGCCCACACAATACCGAAGAGAAAAGGTGATTCTGAACATAGAGCCTTTAAAAACCGATGGGAGGCTGAGTATATATTTACTGACATTGCCGGTAAACCCGTGTGTCTCATTTGTGGAGCTAATGTGGCTGTAATTACAGAATTTAATCTAAGACTGCACTATGAGACAAAACATCAAGATAGCCTGAAAGACCTGAATGCAATGCACAAGATACAGAAAGCAGAAGAGTTAAAGAAGAATCTGACACTTCAGCAGACGTTTTTACCCATGCAAAATCACAAAGTGATTTCAAGTAAAGCTACTTTTATGGGAGACACAAATGCACCAGTGCAACTTTCCCCACTTTCCCTGTTGCCAAGTAATGTTGAACCAAGTCGGCACACCGGTATTCCCAAATATGCACTTTGCTGATAAACTGTTCGCACGGCACTTTGGTGATTATGAAGAACAAAAAAAGAATTTTGAGTTGTTTCGCAACCCATTTGTCGTCGATGTGGAAACTGCACCTGTGCAGATTCAGATGGAGGTGATTGAGCTGCAGTGTAATGGCACACTGAAGGCAAAGTAACGATACTGCAGGGCCCGCACAGTTTATTCACTCCATTTCCGCAAAAATGCTCCAGCTCCGTCTACATGCGGCTCGAACCTTGTGCATGTTTGGTACCACATATCTGTGTGAGAAGCTCTTCTCAGTCATGAAGACTAACAAAACAGCACACAGGAGTCGCCTCACTGATGAGCACCTGCAGTCCATCCTGAGAATCTCCACAAAACAGAACCTCATACCAAACATAAACGATCTTGTTGCCAAAAAAAGATGCCAGGCGTCCAGCTCTGATAAAATGACATAAGAGCAAAGAGAACTGAATGATTTGATTTGTTATTGCTGAAAAGAACAAATTTTATATATATTTCAAGGTTTTGTTATGCACCATGTTCACATTTGAATTTGTATAATTTTGACAGGATATATTTTTATAGAGAGCAAAATATACTGCTCAAAAGAATTAAAGGAACACTTTTTAATCAGAGTATAGCATAAAGTCAATGAAACTTATGGGATATTAATCTGGTCAGTTAAGTAGCAGAGGGGGTTGTTAATCAGTTTCAGCTGCTGTGGTGTTAATGAAAGTAACAACAGATGCACTAGAGGGGCAACAATGAGATGACCCCCAAAACAGGAATGGTTTAACAGGTGGAGGCCACTGACATTTTTCCCTCCTCATCTTTTCTGACTGTTTCTTCACTAGTTTTGCATTTGGCTACAGTCAGTGTCACTACTGGTAGCATGAGGCGATACCTGGACCCTACAGAGGTTGCACAAGTAGTCCAACTTCTCCAGGATGGCACATCAATACGTGTCATCGCCAGAAGGTTTGCTGTGTCTCCCTGCACAGTCTCAAGGGCATGGAGGCGATTCTAGGAGACAAGCAGTTACTCTAGGAGAGCTGGAGAGGGCCACAGAAGGTCCATAACCCATCAGCAGGACCAGTATCTGCTCCTTTGGGCAAGGAGGAAC